>NC_067485.1:70982645-71582645 GCF_947179515.1 Apodemus sylvaticus | reverse complement strand
TGTGCCAAGAAACAGGGAGTCAAGAAACAGGGAGTAATGGACAGTTACTTCCCATAGAACAATTTCTGTTGTTTACTCAGGCTGGGAGAGGCTACAGGACTACTGTTCCACTTACAGTTTTAGGGCACTTATGCACCCCAGTCTTCCCCTCTGAGCAAGACACAGGGAACAGGCAGGCCTTCCTGCATGGGATTTTACCTGGAGAGACCTTGCTGTGGTGTGGAGGTGGGGAACGCTCATCATTTTTCACAAAGGACAAGAGGAATTATGGAGGAAATAAATGAGAACATGCACCCACCTGCTCCTGTGGGTGACTCCATGATCCCCTTTCATAGGAGCCAGATTCTCACACGAGGCTTGATATCTCTGTGGTGGTGGCACACAGCAGCATAGGTTTTGAAGGTAGCTCATATTTTTCTTCTTCACCTTCTTCAGGAGGTGATGCCAGTTATGAGGGGGAAACTAGGCCTGCACCCTGTTTCTGGCCATTAGTGATGGTATCTTCAGGAATGATGGCCTCTTTTTGGATGAAAGGGTTTTCCTACATGAGAGTCTCTTTCTGCAAGATATCCCCAGAGGAGGAGCCTGCAAGGGTTATACTCTTAGCAGAGAGCAGCAATCCCCAGAAATAGTGTTGGGGACTGCAGGAAGACACATTTCTGTCTGCTGTAGGGGAAGAGGTATATAGAAGTAGATGTGGCTGGACATGTTTAGTTGGCCTACAAGATAACACAGTCTTGGACTATGAGAAAGTCTTCCTGATATCCAACCTGCTGCTCATGAAGTCATCAGCGACAGGGCAGTCCAGGTGGGAGAGCTGGAGAGGGTTGGTCATGTTTGGCAGCACATAGCATGCCTTCTGACACCAGGCCTTAGAGTCTTCCTATCCTCCCTCCTGGAGTTTAGATGAATGTGAGGACAAAATGAAGGATGTGAGAAGAGGCTCAGCTCTTCTTAGGTAACCAGGGAAAGAGAGGAGATCTTCCAGCCTGACTGCATGCATTTAATGGGTTTCATTTGGTGGTGGGAACAGTCTCTCCTGGGTGACTGGTATAGAATCAGGTAGGATGCCATCACTTCATTGAATTTTTGGTCTCTCAGAGGCTCAGTGATAATATCTTCAGGCTTATAACCCATGACTCATTGCCCTTTCAATGAAATGGCTTGGTGTGCCTGGGAATGTCCATGTGGATGTAGGTGGTAAATATCCCTGCCTGTCCCTGATCATTGGGTGCATCATGATTTGGCAGATTGTGGGCCTCCTGTTGGGACTGATGATTAGAATTTCCACTATAACATTGAAAATATTGATGAAGGATGAATGCTGAAAATTGCTGCAATCAATGATCTTCCTCCTCAGCTCTGCAAATGACCTATCTTGGAAAGGAAAGTGTCCAGTCAGCATGACAAAGAGCAGGACTCCTAAACTCTAGATATCAACTGGGTAGCCCTCCTATTCCTAAGCTTAAAAGAATACTGGCACACAGTAGTGTGGTGTGCTACAGAAATCCATCAGCTTCTGCCCTGGGAAAACTTTAGCATCCAGGCGAAAATCACACAGCTTGGCATTCCACCTGCAGTCAGTTACAATGTTAATAGCCTTTTTGTCTCAGTGGACAATGTCATTGTCATGGCAGTACTGCACTGTTTGTAGTACCTGGCCAAACATTCTTTGAGCTTTGCTGTCCTCTGAAAACCCACATCCCATGATTCGGGTCTAGAAAGTTTCCCTCTGAGGTGTGCTCCATCACCAGGTAGGTGAACTTTCTTGTCTGGATCACTTGAAAAAGTTTTATAATATTAGGATGGGTAAGAAATTTCATAATGTTGACTTCCCTAGTGATAAATGGGTTGTACTTTTTGACATTTTTCAGGTGTTGTATAGCCACACAGGTCAGTGTTGGTATATGGTAGGCCATTTTGACTATGGAAAAGTGTCCTTCACCCAGGGTCATCATCATCATATAGTCAGTGGTAAATTTCTCAATAGATTACAACTCTCCAGGTCCTGCTCCATGATCAGGCCCTCCTTTATATTCCTAGAACCAAACTTGCAAGGAGAAAAAAAAAAGACATTTAAAATCACCCCAAGGTATGAGAATAGGCTCAAATTCTACATGAAAATGATAAGAAAAAAGTCAGAAATATGTCAAACAATTCAGCCAGCTACTTTAAATGCTTGGGAAGGGAAGAACAAAGAACCTTCCAAGGCAGTGGATGAAAAATATGACATAGATTGGGTTGACAGGGACCAACTGTAAATGGAAAGGAGAAAAAAACAGGATCATAAGCACTAAGAGCTTATTGCAAAGGACAACCATCCTCTCCCCCGATCTCAGCATGTACTGTGATTAGAGGCACCAAAAATGTCAGCTTCAAGAGAAGTTATTAACACAAACCGATACCCCAAATCCCACACAATCCATCATCAGCCCTAGGATGATGAGCCAGATCTGGAGTCCAGAAGTTTGGCTACTTCTGCAGTGGACCAGCATTTGTTTCCTAGGAACCAGGCAGGTGGCCCACAACTAC
Organism: Apodemus sylvaticus; assembly: GCF_947179515.1. Lineage (NCBI taxonomy): Eukaryota > Metazoa > Chordata > Mammalia > Rodentia > Muridae > Apodemus > Apodemus sylvaticus. The sequence continues at coordinate 71,580,113 of NC_067485.1, read as the reverse complement.
CCTAGCTTCAGCTCTAGGAGATACTCTTCCTCTGGCCTCTAAGAGCTCCCATAGAGCACACTCACAGTTGCTATACAACATTTACAATATTGATACAAATCTTTCTATATAATTTTATTAACATTACCTTTCAGGTCAGAAGAGGGAATCAGATTCCCTGAAAGTAGAACTACAGGCTGTTCTAGTGAGAGTTTGTTTACATGAATAACCTAGTTATGCTAAGTGAGTTCTAGTGAGGGTTTGTTTACATAAATAACCTAGTTATGCTAAGTGAATATGTTATTGTTTTAATTCTAGGTATGTTTTAAGAGGCTTACAACTACCTGTCAGTTTTGATCCAGGAAATTGAACTCCTTATTCTGACCTCCACAGTTGTAACCTGGGATGTGGTACTTAGACATGGAGGCAAAACAGTCACACACATGAAATGAAAGCAATAAAATATTCTAACATAGCAAACATAACATAAGAATTATTAATAAAACTTAAAATGGAAGAAAGAACATGGAAATGTAAACACATAAATTAAGCCAGCAAATACAGATTCCAAAACCAAAAAGTGCAAATCAAGTCACCAAAGGGGAGAGATACTATGTCAGGGTGCACCAGCTCTTGAAAGTCCAAGCGTAATCTCAGCATGTTCACACTCCACTTGGTTTCCAACCAACCAACAGCTTCTGTACCTGCAATGATACAAGGCAGCCTCAATCAGGGCTGTAATTGGACAGGTATCTATCAGTTGTCATAATGGTTCCTTGTGAGATCAGAGCAAGAAACAGAACTATAGTGGCTGGGCATAGCCCACTAGTTTTCCTCTGTTTCTGTCTTTAATTAGAGGAAGGCTAGTCTTGGTCATTGGGGAACTAGAGGACCGGTTTTATTCAAATGACTCCCCAATGTTGCCCAGTGACCCACTTCTGCCTGCTATGACCACTACCCAAGGGGCATAATTTCTTCCAAATGGTACCACCTGGTTGGAACAGTGTTCAAATGTTGGACTATCTGTGGGACTTTAGACACCCAAAATTTAACTAAGACACTTCCTCAATAATATGCAGAGAAGGAATCCTAAGAGTGACAAAAGGGTCCAGAGCTTTATCCCTCCCTTGTTTATGGACTCTGATGTTCACTGGCAAGTAGTTGGACAGTGTCTTGCTTTTGCTTGGACCATAGCCTTTATGATAAGTTTGTCATAACTCATGTCTACAATCAATGTATTCTATTTACCTTTCTTTAAACTCAGACTGATGGATGCTTAAGGATGGTAGTTCCTGACTATATTGGTAGTTGTGACAAAATACTGTTTTTCATGATACTCCTGGGCATGAGACAAATATCTTTGGGTCTGAGAGAATGATGACACCATTGGTTCCATGTTCTCCTCAGGCCTGAGACTTCTCACCAAAGCTCAGGATCTAGAGTCAGTCAGCTGTTATGTTCCAAATTATCAAGAAAACATCTGTCAGTCAGAAACCTATAAACAACAGATGTAGTAGATGGTGCCATATCCTAGCACTCTAGGCCATTCTGATTTCAAACAAAAAGCCTTGTCTTTGTCTTCATAAACAACAGAAACATTTTTCTGCTTGTTTGTGCATCAGGATGTTAGCAGGGCAAGAACACTTAACCAACAGATTGTGTACCAAGACTGATTTCTAAGTCTAACTGTACAAGATGGTCAAGAAATACTATGAGATCAGTCTATCAAGCCCTTTGGTAAAGGCCACATGTTCTGTTTGGTAGCAAATATCTAGTGTTTCTGAGTCCCCACACTTTACCAATGTTGAATTGGGATTGAAGTTTGAAGTGGGAATTGGCACAGACACACAGGACACATCTAGTCATGATCTGGCTACCTGTGCCCAGACTGAGGAGAGTCCTTCAGAGTATTCTAAAAGACATCAGACATAGTGAATGTCAAGAATGTCTCATAAAGATGAGCCCATGGTAATAAAAATTGTATGAAAGTGGAGGCAGGAGGATTAACAGTTGAAGTAATATTTCTCTGTATACTCAAAAATGATGAGGACAGCCTATACTCTAGGAGACCCTGTCTCAAGAAACCAAAACACAAAAGCAAGGGGAAAAAGGAAGAGAAATGAATGCTTTGGTTTTCTATATGATCTGTGTTCCCAAAGCTTTAAAAATTAATGGTAAGCATTAGACACATTGTGCATAGATCCAAGAGAGTGTGACATCTGTGATTGAGGTGCAAGGGTTGTGGTGAGCCATTTCATTGTGTCATGTGTTTGAACAAATTCTACTGTCACCTCTCACCAGAAAATGTCACTTTTACACATTAAAGAAACCACAAAGGACCCACCCAGAACCACGTACATGACAGATACCACAGGAAACGAACTACAGTTTAGTAGAGGTCAAGGAGGACATTCTATCTTAATAAAATGTTCATAGTCACCTGGAAGCAGCACATGTGTACAAATTAAGCACATGTAGCCATACTAAGCACTGGCTAGCAATATTTTTTATTGAAAAAAATCTTCATTTACATTTCAAATGCTAAAACCTTTCCTGGTTTCCCCGCTCACCAAAAACCCCTAAGCCCTCCTCCCAACCCCAGCCTTCAAATATATGTCCCTCCACACAACCCACTCTATGCTCCCCCCCCCCAAGATTTTGCTTTGTTGGGGGGCATCTATTGAGCCTTCACCAGACCAAGGACCACTCTTCTCACTAATGCTCAACAAGGCATTCCTATGCCACATTTTTAGCAGGAAAGGTGTACCCCTTGGTTGATGGTTTAGTCCCTGGGAGATCTCGGGTGTCTGGGTTGCCTTCATCATTGTTCTTCCCATGGGGCTTTAAACCCCTTCAGCTCCTCCTGACCACCCACCAACTCCTCCATTGTGGACCTCACACCCAGTCCATTGGCTGCTAGCATCTACCTCTGTTTGTGTAAGGCTCTGACAGGGTCCTCCAGAGACAAGCATGACAAGCTTGTTTTGGTATGCACTTCTTGTAGGAAATAATAGTATCCAGTTGTGGTGACTTTATAGGATGAAACCCCAAGTAGAGCAGTCTCTGTGTGACCTTTCTTTTAGTTTTTTCTCCATGCTTTATCTCCTTTATTGCTCCTGTGAGTGCATTTTGTCCCCTTTCTGAGAGGAACCAAAGCACCCTCACTTCAGTCCTCCTTCACCTTGAGCTTCCTGTGGTCTGTGAATTTTAACTTGTTTATTTTGAGCTTTTGTGCTAACATCTACTTATCAGTGAGTGCATACAATGTGATTGGGTTACCTCTGTCAGGATGACACTTTCTAGTTCCATCCATTTGTCTATTCTAACAAGCTAAACCTTCACACAATGAAAGGAGGCACAGGTACTGTCCAGCCATGGACACCAAAGCCCTACTTGCCAGGTCTCTAATCAGATATTTGTTTTTTGAGAGTCACAGAGGATAGACCCTCCTTCCTCAGCAACACCTTGAAAATCAAGAAAAAATCTGAAAAGGTCTTTGTTGCTGAACATTAGAGATTCTGCTCTCTACTGCCACTCCACTAACAGATGAAAAGATTAGGATTGGAGGAAGGAGTTCTATTCAAGCCTAGTTTTGGAAATTTGGAGAGACTCCTTGTCAGTAAAAACATTCCCTCTCTTTCTCCAAATGGACATATGTTTGAGTGGGTCCTGAGGAGTGCTGGTCAGACCATTCCAACAAAGGGCAGCTTTTATTCCTGTACATGATCTTTGAGCTCTTTTGGCAGCAGGACTCAAGGACACACGCTTGATCCTTTGCTTCAAAATTCATTATTGCCCTCATCTCCTGTGCCTGATAACACGCTAGCTTTAGAACCACATTTGTTCTCCTTCAGATAGAAGATAACTATTCAATGGAATGACAGCTGCAGACCAAGTGACCCAAGTAGATGAAGGGAAATGGTATGATATGTCCCACTATGGAAAGTTCTTTCTGAAAGTATAAAAACTGGCTCGTTATATTCATTCTATCCTTGAGTTCTATTAACTTGCCCACTTCCATATTTAGCATCAAATAATTGGGATCTGAACATTTCCTTTGACACTTGCATGGAATCTTGACTTTAGAACGGCCAGGAAGATTCTAAGACAGGAGGCAGTTTTCTTCTAAAGCACAAAGACATATTGATGCCTTTCCTTAAGTACATCAAATATGGCCTGTCAGTCCTCTAAATAGGAGGACTTGATACCACAGGGCCTGTCCTTGTAAAGTAAGTGTCTGAACAGAAAAAAGAAACACTGAGGTACTTATAAGGAGCAGGCAAGAGGAGTGTGTGAAATGCTCTTCAAGTTTATGTCTGGAAATGTCACTGTGAGATTGCTCATGTTGTATCATTATTATAAATTACTGTTCAAAATTAGTGAAAGGAATAAAGACATGCAACATATGACAATGTAAAATAGAGTAAAAAATCTAAAAAAATTTCCTCTACTCAATCTTCAAATGAAGAAAATACAGGAAGAGGGGGAAACTTAGTTTAAATCCAGAAAACAAAACTCTCTAAAATGAAACATAAGAATACAGAAGAAAACTCACTGTGTTCACATTCAACAATTCACAAAGATCCAAGTTCAGTGGCTCACCAGCATAGAAATCAAATTGCTTTCCAACCATCCATCCAACCAACCAACCAACCAACCAACCAACCAACCAACCGACCAACCAACTAACCAACAGCAACTGTATTATAAGGACAGGAGGCATTCTCAGCCAAAGCTGTAACTAGGCAAGTAAAAGACCTCACAATGGTTCCTTTTGAGGTCAGAGCTGAAATGGACCAATAATGGCTGGGTTTAACTCATGGGTTTTCTTTGTTTTCTTTCCTCAAGGAAGGATTGGCTCAAGGTCAGTGCATACTTCCTTGCTTATGTCACTACTAATTGGCTTCTCTGGGCATGTTTGGACCACTCTAGCTCCCTTGGCCCCTTTTATGATTTTTAGCTGTATTTTGTGTCTTCGATCCCTCTGGATTATAAATCCTGGTACAATTTAGGCTTTCCTTATTCCAAGTCCTTAAGATCCTCATGGTACTGCCTTTAAATTACTAGTCATTGCCGCCATCATCAATGTTATCTCCCACTACTAAGACTCTCTTTGTTATCCCATCTGACTTCCAGTCCCTCTCTGGCATAGAGTCTCTCCTCTTTCTAATATTTTAATGTCAGTTAGGTCCTGCCGTCTATGACCTGATGACCAATCAACAAGATCAACTGCCCATTTCTAGCTCTGAGTCTCCGCTGGAGAATGACCTTTGACTCTTGTCAGTGTTTTCATCAGCTTATATGTCAGAGGAGATTTGTCATGTGAAGTGAGTTCAGGGATAGATGACACTGCTGAGACATTGTAGCCTTGAAGAAGGCTGCTTTGATCTCAAGGCAGCCTGGACTCACAGCACAACCTTGCCACCTTCAAGTAGGACCAAAAGGGGTAATCCTCACTAGACTTGACAGCAGTATGTCTAAGGTAGTATCACCACTTTGGAGAATTAGACCTTTAGGAAACACTGGATTTTATAGTTATAGTCAATGGGAGGGTCACTCTTAAGGGACTGAGGCAGGTGAGTGATTTATTCTCATTTAGGGTCTTTCCATTGTGAGGTTTCTGTTGCTGTGATAAACACTGTAATGGTTATTTCTGCTTGTCAACTTGACTACATCTAGAATGACCTAGACAGTCAAGATATGAAGGGCGCACCTGTAATTCAGGTCCTGAAGGTGGAAGACACAGGCTTCTGACCTGTATATTGACATGGAGATCTTGAGGTATAGAGGCCATGAAAAGTTTAGGTTGATGTATGGGCAGTATAGGTCTTCAATCCCAGGAGACTGAGGCGAGCAGATCTCTGAATTCAAGTACAGCCTGGGACAAAGCAACTTAATATGGTCCACACCTTCACATAGAGGCTAAAGTGAGGCCTTTGTAAGAAGCTAGACTCACTTTTCTTTGCCTGCTAGCTCCTACTAGCCAGCACATTTGTTGGAGCCTACTTCTTCAGGATTCCAGTTTATTCAGAAGACCAGGTGAAACAACTAGTCTCTTGGGACTGAGCAACTACTAGAGTTTGGGACTTCCTATTCAGAACTGCTTATTGATGGGTTAGCTGGATACAAACTGTAAGTCAGTACAAAAATTCCCTTACTATATTGGGACATTGTATAAGTTCTGTGAGAGAACCCTGACTACTAGAAACACCATGAACAAAACTATCTGGGAAAGAAAGGGCTTATTTCTTCTCTCATTTAACACCGTAAACAGGGAGTCATAGCATAAACCTCGAGAACAGGAAATGAAGCAGCAATGACCACAAATGAAGGTTAGTCTCTCTGGGATTGTAACTTTCTTAAACAATGGGAAACCTAACCAAGGCCCTGTGGGTTCATTGTGAGGAGGCATGCATCCTAAACCAATTGCAACAAAGAAAATGCCCCCCCCCCCAGGCATGCCTTCAGGCCACTCAGGTAAAAGCAACATTTTGATTGAAGTTTCACAGGTGTGTCACTGAAATAACTGAGGCTACTCTAAGAAGGTTTCATTTATTAGTATTTGAGACAATCTCCTGTAGCCTTGTCACAATTAGGCTGTCATCAAATTCAGTATCAAAGATTCCATTTTACCAAATGAAGACTTAGGAGCTAGATGCTGTAGTCAAATCCTGGTAATTCACAAAGGCAGAGAAAGCATCCAACCAACCTTCCTCAACCTTCATCCCAGAAGGAAAATAATCAGTTCCTCTTCTCCACACTTCTTACAAACCCTTCTGAGTGTCCTACATTTCCATGACTTGTGCATCTCTCTATCCATCCTCCTGACTACCTCTCATTCTTTGCTTTTTTTTTCCCTAGGTTCACTTCTTGTCAACTGGTTGCCTGCTCTGCCTCTTAACCTTTGGCTGACTCTATTCAATATTGTTTAAAATAAATAGAAAGGTCTTGGATTAAAGGTGTGTGCTAGGGCTGAGCCACACCACAATCAGAGATAGGTTTTCCATTGTCTAATTTGGGGTTCACAGTGTGATCAAATATCTTGCAACATTTGACTGAGGATTTCCTTGAATTTCTGATCTTGTTGCTGCATCTCAAGCGTTGGAGTTACAGGCATGTGCCAACAAGTCTGGCTTAGAAATTTTCATTTATGTTCATGGATACATATTATTGTATTATTCCAAATGTAGGGTGCATCATGGTATCTTTAACTTCCCTATTTTAAATGCTTACTTTCATTCATTTACCTATTTATTTTTTTACAGTTCTGGTATCATATATTCAGGACCTCACATATAATTGAAAAGAACTTAACGCATATGCAATATCTCTGATTCCTTCTTGCTTCCCCCCCCTTCATCAACCCTTGTTTTTGTTTTATGTTGTTTGAGACATGGTCTCTTTCTGTAGTCCTGAAGCTGGATACATACACCATGCTGGCCTTGATCACAGAAATTTCTAGTCTCTGCCTTCTGAGTGCCAGGATTACAGGGATATGTAAACATATTCAACAGATCCTTGGTGGTTTGGTAGTTTGTTTTGTTTTATTTGGTTTGGTTGTTGAGGCATGATCTTACTCTCTAGTTCAGGTGACCCTTGAACTTGATATGTTCAGACTGGTCTTAAAGTTATGATCCTTCGAGCTTTTCTCCAAATGGTGAGATTACAGGCATAGATCACCATACTATGTTCTAGGGCCACATGTTTATTATTTCAAACAATGTCTCATATATCCCAGGCTGCATTTCAATTCAAATGTTCAGCCAAGTCTGTCCTGGAAGTTCTACTTAGAAGGTAGGATCTTTGAAATTAAAAGGACAAGGATCATTTTTAAGTGGTGATATTACAGCTATCATGTCCAGGTTGAATCTTTCTCTTTTATTATTATTTTATCACTCTTTGTTTATTTTTAAATGCATATGTTCATACCCATGGCACACTATACACTTGGAAACCAGAAGACAATTTGAGGGCCATCTCCCACAAGATAGTGTAAGTGATTGAACTCATGTCAGCTTGGCAGAATGCATCTTCACCCACTGAGCCATCTTCCTGGCCTTCATGTATACCTTCCAAGTTTCTAGTATAAAGCTGGGTATGGTATTATATGCCTGTATTCCTACCACTAAAGAGATAGTGTGGAATGAATTTTTAATCATCTTGTCTCAACCCCCTAGATGATAAGTTATTTTTCTTATTATTTGTTTTGTATAATTCCACTTTAAAATGCTTTATATTTAGAAGCAAATTTAGACTTTCAAAGGTTGCAAAGAGGAGCAAGGGAGAAGGTAAAGTGACTGCTGTTCAACCATTAAGACCTGAGTTGATATTCCTTTCATCCATGTAAAAGCTGAGTGTATTTAGACAGGTGGACCTCTGCATTTCACTACCCAGCCTAGTTAGTCTGTGAGGGCCAGGATTAGTGAGAGTCCTTGCCACAAACGTTAGATGGAGATAGAAAAAAAATAAGATAAACTCTGACCTTCGCACATGCATGCATAGCATATACACTCATATGACCACACATGCACACATAAATACCCACAATCTAGGGTGATGGATCATACCTGTAATCCAGTTACCAAGGAGGTGGAGTCAAAAACGTGAGGAAATAAAGAACAGTCTCATTACACAGTGAGTTCAAGGTCAGCCTTGACTATATAATACTCAAAAAGTAAAAAGAAAGAATGGAAGGAAGAAAGAAAGAAATTGAAAGTCAAAATAAAAGATACCTGTTTATCAGTCACATTTCCTCCAAACTGTCTTTTTAAATGTTTTCTTTTATATGAGTTGCTGTGGTCATGGTGTCTCTTCATAGCAATACAATGCTGACTAAACTGTAAGCCAAGACAGGAACTCAGGGTCCATGGTGGCAAAGGTCATGGAGGAATGGATCTAATTGGCTTCCTTTCTGTGTCTTGCTCAACCTGATTTCTTATGGAACCCTCTATCACCATCCACCCAGAAATGGCCACAGTAACTGTGGGTTTTGGTTTCCTACATCAATCAATAAATAGCTTCAGAGACTTGCCCACAGTAGAGTCTGATGGAGACAAGTTAGTATTAGGTCGACAAAACCTAAAGAGAATACAGATTTTGCATTTTGTCAATTCTCTACCATTGTACTTTGAGACTTTAAGATTGTTATTACAAATTTCAATCAGCAGTCAAGAAAACAAACATCTCCACAAACTTTCCCATGAATCCCAATAGAAGCAATTCCTTGGTAGGGCTGTTTCCAGAGGACCCTAGCCTTTTCAAGTTGGTAAAAATACTAACCAGAACACAGAGTTTCTTCCCATTTTTGTTATTATCTGTAAGGTTTATTGTTAATAAAGTTGATAAAATGTATCTGCACAGACTCTTTACTTGTATTCTTAATACATAGACTACTAGTTTTTAACATTTCAAAGTCCCTATGTGCATTTTAAAAATTGTAAAGATGTTTTTTCTAGACATCTGAAATTCAACATCTCAGTGTTTATCTATAAACCAGTAATTTCTGTACAAATTCATCTTCCATGTCTTTAGATTTTGAATAGCTCTTCAAGTGGTATCTAATTGTAATCTTAAGTAGACCACAACAGTGTATTCCCTGTTTCCACTGTCATTGTGGTGATGTCACCAGTTTGAAAATATTATCAAGAAGGAATAACAGGAATCTCATCAAGTGTGACTACATTGTAGTACAGTCAAGGCAGAAATGACTATGAACATGGGGATGCTTGATGGTGAATGAAGCACACAAAAATGACAGCAGTGTCATAATAAGTTCATTCTGTTAAAAATGTACAAAATTCTTCTTCTTTTGACTAACAGAGCCCAGGACAATGAAGTACACAGACAGATGCTGCAATTGTAAATGGAAGCCCATAGTTACCATGAGTCCTGAAAGCATGAACTTGGTTACCATGAACAGCTGAAAGAGAAAAGATATAAATACAGAATTAGAAAATATATACTTTAAACAGGCCTCAAGGAATGTGAACATGGTTATGAGGACAATCTGTGATAGAAGAAATATTTTAAGGAACTTTTTCAATGTTGGTGCTAAGGCAGAGAGGAATTCTGGACCTGGTCGAAATACTGGCTGTATGCATACTGTGTGGTCCTTGTACTCTCTTAGTCCTTCAGTATTAGTTTTATAAAGTCAAAAACCAACCCATATATATCATGGAATACTTACATACATGAAAATAAAAACTCAAAATAATTTGTGCAGCTTTTATTGATAGCTAATGGTATTAAGCACTAACAAAATTAACTCTATAGACTGTGTTGAGTGGACATCTACTTCAGAAGAGCTTCCTATGAAGGATTTACCCCTTTAGTACATAGCAGGTTGATTTAATCAGTCTAGAACAGAACATTGATAGGTCTATGCTAGAAAGCACGAAAATGAGTCTTATTGTGGGAAGCCATAATGGACCCTCACTAACAGCGTGGAGGGCTGGCAGGGCAAAGGTCCTGAGTAAAACAAAGAAGAGCCTCTCCCCATGAACTGCCAGTTAAACGGAAGTTCTGAGGTAACCACGGGATGTTCCAGCTTGTGCAAACATTGGATGTCTCCACCGGGCGACCCTTATCTCTTCCTGCTGAAACTGCCAAGAATGCCCCTACCTCCTTTGTTCTTGCCTTGAGGCAAGCTCTTCCTCTGGAAGCTCAAAACCTGTCAACCCCAGAAAATTAAACAAGACCTCGACAATTGAACCCTGCGTGGTCTCCTTCTTCTCTCCCCTGCACCCCCCCATTCCCCTTTGACCCTCAGGTAGCACCTCTTCGGAACCCTGAATAACTGGACCTGCTGGACGGGCCATCTTATCAAGAATTTTATAAACATTTGTGGATTCAAAATGATGAATGATTTAAAACATTGAGAACTAATAAATGAATTAAAGGAATAACTACAGATCATTTCACTCAGGAAATGTTTTGAATTATTTCACTAAATACAACATAGATGAAAATACAAAATAGACAAGTGTGAATTTAGTTACATTTAATTTCCATTTTTTGTTTATAACTTAGTTATTTTTTCTAATTATGCACATTTGTGTGTTTGTGAAAGTGCCTGAAGAGGCCTACAGAGGCAGAGGCATCAGCTCACATCTAAGAGGATTTTTACATGTTTCTATATATGTGATTTATACCTGAGGTGGGAGCTCGAAACTGAGCTAGAACAGCTTCTGAATCATGTCTCCTACATCAGTTTTACTGCTGTTGCTGCTGCTGCTGCTGCTGCTGCTGTGCTGCTGTGCTGTTGTTGTTGTTGTTGTTGTTGTTGTTGCTGTTGCTGTTGTCATTGTTTTTAAAAGAGGGTACTTGCAACATTCCCAGGGAAAATCAGAAGCTCCAAATCAATTTTATAGCTCACAGCCTATTACCCTCATGTACTGGTTACAGATGTGCATTAGGACTTAGCATTAAGCATTTTTAAATTCTGGGATAACTCACAAGTTTTATAATAAATGTATAAATCTCTACAAATAATGGGATTATACACTCTATAAGGAGATATAAAAATAGAAACATCTAACTTAAATCTTACATTTAAAAATAATTTTACTGAGACTGACCAGTCCTGTGTGTGTGATTCTCAATACCCAGCATTGGTCTAGTTGTACATTCTATGCACCAGCCCAGTCTGGTCAACCCTACTAACCGTAGCTGGTTATTGCCACATCAATCTCCAGAGTTTGCTTAGATATGGATGGGTAAGCTCCCTGGACCTGGCCTGAGCGACCCATACAGATTTAACCAATGGTACAATTCAATGCTTGAATCTTGTCTGTGATATGATGAGAACGTTATGCAGCTCTGAGTGATAGGAACATTACTTGCTGCTGCCATCCCCAACCTTGGATTGGGCACACATCCAGGACACCGATCTAGCCTTGGGAGCACTCACGATCCTAGTCTACATATGTCATCCTTATAACTCCAGACATAGATCAGATAACACAGCATGCAAAGCACCCCAACTAGTCTCAGTTATTTAGTCCATTCATGTGTTCTCTTGCTTAGTCCAAATCTTGATTAACTCTGTTTCTCAAATCAAAAATCAACACTGAATATCCAAAATATTGATCAACCCACTCATGCCTGAGTTGAAATCAATCAAGAGTGAACAACAACAACAGCAACAACAAATTTCTACTCAACAGAGGTGGCCTAGAATCTCACATTAGGCACACAACCAATAAAATATGTCCACATCCCCTGTCTCATCACAAAACACAAACAAATTGATATAGCTCCCCCAAACTCATTAGGTCTCACAAAAAAATGTTCTCAAACTAAAACTACCTAAATGAAGCCCAGGACACATAATTTAAAAGAACATTCATGAACTTCATCAAATAATTCAGGGAGTTTGAGGAAGACATGAACAACAACAGCTCAGTCAAAGTAGTGAGACCAATAGTAGAGACCTGAATGATGCCAAAGAAAACAACTACAACCACAAAACAATAAATGAAATGAAGACAATTTAGGATTTGAGAACTGAATTCAGCAAAAGACAAATGGTGAAAAGAACTCAAGCTGAAATGAAGATGTAATGGAAAAACTACTCAGGCAGAAGCCTCATAGGTAGAATGGATCAAGTTGAAGGTCGTAGACTACTTGGATATGAAGTACAGGAATCAGTGCACACAGCAGGAAAAGTGAAGAAATTAAACACCTGAGAGGAATGTGAAGGATCTGGAAAACACCATGAAATATAAATTTTTGGAATTATATTCTTAGATGACTCCAAGGTTAATGGCACAAAATGTATCTTCCTAACCATGACAGAAGAAATGTTTTCTCAAAAAAGAAAAAAAAAGAAACATATCAACAGATTCAATAAACACACAGAACACCAAGTAGACAGAGGCAGGAAAAACCTCTCTATATTATATTCAAAGCACTGAATATACACATAAAAAGTATTGAAAATTGCAAAGGAAAAACCAGAAGACGCCTAAAAAGAAAAATCCACCAGAACAGCAATGAAATTCTCAATGGAATTTTAAAAGCCAGAAGAACCTGGATTAAGGTAGTCTAAATTATAAACCTAGACTATAACACCATGCAAAATTCTCTGTCAGAGGTGGAAAAAGAAAACTTTTGCATGACATAAACAAGTTAAAATCCATCAAACCAGCCCTACACAAACCAACAGAGGCAATACTTCTGACAGAAGAGAGAAATACACATAGTCAAGAAAGAAAGCAAACAGAAAGCTGTACGTGCTTCACTATAGAAAGAAACCAAATGAAGCTGTAAGTGCTGAAACACCAAGGTAGTGCTAAGAATGTTCTCTCTCATTTTTGAGATACAGTTAAAATATGCATTTCTATTTTTGTGCACGTGATCCTTAAACATGCAAATCATACCTACTGCTGAACTCCAACTCAGCATGATTTATATAATTCAAACAGCTTCAGGTAAACTAACAGGCTGGTACCTAACCATTTCTAAGTTATCCCTCAACAAAACCTGGACCTAACTCTAGTCTCTAGGCTAGACCCCAAGAACACCAGAGTTTCCAGGTTACACCCTCAACTAGACCATTTTCTCTATGTTATTCCCCCAACAAACCTGCACGCCAATTTACAAGCCCACCCCTTGACTAAGGAACACCTATGTAGAGTGGAGCAGAAGTTAAGTTTATGATATGACTCCCAGCACAAGCTCATTATGTTAAAAGGCCACATTAACAGTTAGATGCTTGCACATGTGCTTCCTGCATGCTGCTTAGTATAAAGCTTTGCCCCACAAATATTCAGGGGCTCCCCCACTGCCAAAACTGTTCTGCATGACAGCTGTACATGGGAGCGGGGGAGCCAAGCTAGCCCAAATAGAATAAAGACCTTGCTGTGAGTTGCATCAGATCAGCTCCTGTGTGTGTTTTGGGGATCACTAATATTTGCCTGGCACAACAAAATTTATAACACTTGTCAGAAAATCAGTAGTTAACATTGTGTTATTCTTTCATAATTAACTTTCATAAATGGCTATTACAGTTCGCATTCTTTCTGAGGTGTCTCCTGTGGCTCAGGACATCCCACGAGGCTCAGAACTAAAAGTATCGGTGTACTCTAGAGATTTGCAATGTGATTATCTCTTTGAGAGCAGATGAGTGGTTGTCACAATGCACCCACAGAAGACATACTCTTTTAGCAATTAAGTTCAGAACCCTCAACAACACCTCTGAGATCTGGGGACCTCTCCTGGATCAGATTACAACAAGGAACTTCAAAAGGCACAGGCTCTCCCACAGCAGCTGGCCTTGGAGCTGCAATCTATTTCACTAATCACCTCCACCAACTGCTCTGGATGCATCTGACACACCTACCCCAGAAGAATCTGTGTGACAAGTTTCACAGACTGAGGCATTTGACTTCAAAATAAGGATGTCTCCTGGAACTGGTTGTGGAACTCTCGGCTGGAGAGAACATATTGAGCCGTAGTTCTCATGGCAATTTTTCTTTTTTGTTCTCTTTCATTCTTTTTCTTAGTTACAGGTTTCTAGTAGCCTAGAAAATTATCTTAAGCAAGAATAATGGGTATGAAACCACCCCTTGAAATGGGTTACTGTCCCAACCCACAGGACAGTCCACAGGGTTCCTGGTGCTACCTAAGAAGAAGTGGGGGTGGGGGTGAGGTGGGGGGGGGATGGAGAGAGAAACACAAAGAGGCAGACAGCAAGTCAGTATTCTGATCAAACTGTCAAACTTTAATTTTCACACAAGGCATTATAAAGGCAAGCAAGCAGGTGTGGGGAGGTGTGAAGGGGGAAAGTCATTGTATTCGGGGAACAATCTCAGGGGGCTTGCATCATTCTTCAGGAACAGTTTCTCAGAATTGTCTCTCAGGATCTCAGGGAAGATTTGGCAGATGCAGTAGGAACTTGGCATCATATTTCAACCAAGAGGAGGTAAAGTGAAAAGGGGTTGCTATGGTAACCTAATGACAGGTGAGCTTCATTTGTTCCAGTCCACTTGGGTGAACTCTGTATGTACTGACCATCTTGCTTACTTGGCTAATTTTTAAACTAGTACATTTCCTTCAAAAAGTAGCCTAGAGAAAGCAAGCTGGAAATGGCTGAGAGGAGGGGGTTTTGAGATCTCTGTGAGAATGGCTCCTGGCAGGTTACTAACATGACCTTGTCTCCAGGGAAACCAACGCTTTACTTTTCAAATCGTTTACAAAATTATTATGATAGATAAAAACTTTCCCACCAATAAAATTTCATATGGCTACACGTGTGTCATTGGAGATGGGTTTTGGTATACAGTAAAGCCTTAATTAGAAAGAATTAAAATAGCTTAAATTTATGCTTTGAAGATTTATAAAAAAAATCAGGCATTAGATGTTAAGCAATAATTAACCATAGGGGCTGAAAAGTTAGCTCAGCAGTTAGGTTAAGAACACTGACCATAAAGGTTTACTAACTTGTCCTTGGGAATATACCACTAGTCTTGGATGACCACTGTATTAAACATATTGTTTTAGAATTGTTATATTTTTGATGATGATATTACCTGTTCTGTTTGTGATTCACCAAACGTAGTTTCAGAGTCATAATGCTTAGATGATTTTTGTATTTTACTTTGCCAAATAATTCTTGTTGGTATTCATCATTGTTTGCTGAATATGGCTTCTAAGAGTTGTGCATGTTTGGTTTAATGAATAAAATCCCATGCTTGAGAGCTACAAAATACACTCAGATTCAAACTGCCTCTGTGTTTGTTGCTGTTTGTCACCATCAAATCCTTACCCACCTCGACTTCCGAGAACCCTCATCCCAAGGACCCCCATACCTGGCTGGTGTGGTCCATGGCATTCATCAATCCCTCACCTAGTACATATGCTATCCTTCTCACACCAAGCTTAGCACACTTCCTTTTAGTGACCAAAGCCTTGTTCTCTAGGCAACAGAAGTACTTTATCCTACTACTGACCATGTCCATTTGAGATGTTGTCTAGGTGACTTCACTTCCAACACATAGAGCTTCAAGAACCTGGAAGTACTTGCTTCTAGTTCACATCTATTCAGCCTGCAGATTCTAGGATTTGTGGAAGCCACTAGATTCACTTGACACAACTTTGGAATGATGGAGAAAATGTCTTGTAGTCACCAGGCCCCAGGTGTTCCTCATGTGTGCAAAGCTCTAGGTGGGTTTTCACACATAACATACACATGTGCTGTGGATAGTGGCTCACCATCCTCTTACAGTGCATTCACAGTGGCATTTCAGCCACACTTACAACAGTGGATACTAACACTCTTCACCACAGTTAGGGAATATACTACCTGATTATGCTGTTAGCTGATTGGATGTTTGGTTGTGTAAATTGTTAATTAACACAAAAAATAGATGTGCTAGTTATATAATCCTGCATAACAAGGATGGTCTAGATTTAGTGGTGTCAAATGGCATTGATAACTTAATAGTTTCTGTGGATCAGGAATCCAGCTCTTGTTTACAAGGTCCTGTGACTCTGGGTCTGGCACCAAGCAAAAAGCCTGTGGTCTCCTACTGCAGAAGATCTGCTTCCAGCCAAAGCAATGGATGCTTTCCCAATACTCTGGTAGCTGCCTATGGATCACACATGGTAACCAAATTGGCAGTCAGAAATTTAAATTCTTCCTGACTAGGGGACCTGAGGAACATTCCTCCTGTCCATTCCCTAAGTTATTCACAACCTTTCAGGCTGAGGAGAGAGAGTTGAGAGGAGCTTCTGCTGGCCCCAGCCTCTGCATAGCTCTCTTCCCTCAGAGATCTATGCTCTGGGTTCTTGTCTACCTTACCATCACCAGAATCAACTCTGTTTCACCAGATAAGGAGACTAATGACTCTGTTGGCTTCCATACACACGAGCAGGAATCATTCCAGACACTGTGTGTGGCAATCACAGAACCCATCCCACCAGCTTCCCTTCCACGGATCCCAAACTTGTGCTTAGAATTAGGCTCACACACTATGCATCATGACCACAGGTAGAATCTCACAAATTTTCTTTAGCATCCTGTTGCCAGACTTCTCTAGCTACCCATCTAGCACACCATTTGTATAATATTTCATGAACTTGACTTGACTGAGACGAAACGGCTTTTCATGTCATTATTGGGAATATTGGTTAATCTTTTGGATTAACTTCGTGTTGTGTGATGGTTTTTTCCTTTAAACTTTAAATTTTTATTTTATGTGTGGATGGTTTGTCTATATGTAAGAATATACCACATGTGCACCTAGTGTCCACAAAGGCCAGGAGATGGCATCAAATCCTCTGGAACTGCAGTTACATGCAGTTGTGAGCCACAATGGGGTGTTGGGAATATGATTTGGGTCATCTGAAAGAGCAGTGGGTGCTCTTAAACATCCACTATCTCTCTAACACTTGATGTGTAGGGTTTTATAAATGGTTGATGATACTGTTTAACTCTTAATAATGTATGTTTCAAAAACTAGTGCCCTGTTTGTATCATAAATTTTTACAACCAGAATGTCTTATTTAATGTATTCAACCTTAACTTGTGTTCTCATTTTACAATGCTGGAGTGGAAACTAGAGCCTCGTGCATGCTGGGAAGCACTTCGCTGTTGAGTTGTCTTCCAAGGTTAGATGACTCCCTGTCAGGTACATGCACCCTATCCCAAGAACATGAAGACATGCTCTTTTGTGTTCCTTACATTTTACATTCAAGTCAAGATCATTGATCTACAGATGTTTTGATTTTTTGAGACCAGATTTCACGGTGTTGCCCAGGCTGGCTCTGAGCTCACAATCCTTTTGCTTAGCCATATGACTGCTGAGAACATGAGCTTATTCCTCTATCCTGTGTGAACCACCACCATCATCCCCCTTGCATTTCTGAGCCACATCTCCTTTTCTGGCTGACCTCATTCCAGCCTCTGCAGACTGTTCACCAGAAGAGTACTTCCTCTGTAGTTTGACTCTGTGGCCTTCTTGGTCTTGCTCAGGAAAAATTCTCTACAGAATTGATTTGGTACAATCTGTGGTTTAGCTGGTACCCTTATCAGAGCTGCTGCAGGATTGCCCACCCTTAAGGACTCTGCCAATCCATGTGTCACTCCTCAAACTAATCTTTTAGCTACCTTTTCTGTCAGACAAGTAGACAGAGCCAACCAGAGAGAAGAACTGGTAAGGTTAAGTGAGACCAAATCCTGTGAAACTCACAATTAAGGTAGATGTGGGGCCAGCTCCCTGCCAATCTACCTGCTCTGGAACTCACTTAATCATGACACCCTACTGGGAGGACCATTGCAATCAGTCACTTAGCATAAAAACCTGGAATTCTCCATGTAATGAGGTATCTAAATAGGCTTGGGTGTTTAGCCACTGAGCTTCCCGTCCTGAGCATTCCTTCCCACAAAAAGTATTTAATTCCTGGCTCACTCTGAGGAAGGTGTATGCATTCACATTTATCATCAACACAGTTTGGATAAGCAAGGACCATCTCTTTCATCAGGGATTGCCACAGAGGGAAGGCCTTCATCATAAAGAGCAGTGCCTATGTCTCCTGGGGAAGGACTTCTTTCTTCTACTCCATGCTCTCATACTTACGCACAGACTTGGCACCAAACTTGGCTCTGCCACCACACCCAGGCTCTGCCATTCCCTTCCTACATGGCAGGTGGACAACCAGAGGGGAAGGGCTGACCTGGGACCCCCCATTCCCAACTCCAGGAAATATTCCAGCAGGACGTAAGTAAACAGGAAACTGGGAACCACAGGAAACTGGGACCACAGCAATCATCCCTGACTCACAGATTGAGACCAGCATTACAGACTGTGTTCTGCCTTTAATGAGCCACTGCCTGGCAATCTACTGTGTGTGTGTGTGTGTGTGTGTGTGTGTGTATTTGTGTCTGTGTATGTCTGTATATGTTTGCATGACTATGTGTGTGCCTGTGTATATATGTGTGCCTGTGTGTATCTATATATCGGTATGTCTATGTGTGTGTATCTGTATATTATTTTTGTTTGTGTCTAAGTATTGTGTGCTCCTTTGTGTATCAGTACCTGTACCTGTACTTATGTATCTGTATGTATGTTTGTATCTGTATCCGCAACAGGTTATGACTTGTGTGTATCTGTATGTGGTTTTTGTTGCTGTTTATGATGGCTTGAAAATGATTGGTATAGGGAGTGGCACTATTAGGAGGCTTTGTTGGAGTAGGTGTGGCCTTGTTGGAGGAAGGATGTCATTGAGGGTGTGGTGTTGAAGACCCTCATCTTAGCTCTCTGGAAGCCAGAATTCTCCTGTTTGACTTTGGAACAAGATGTAGAACACTCAGATCTTGAAACACAAAGCCTGCCTGGAAGCTGCCATGCTCCCACCTTGATGATAATGGACAGAACCTCTGAACCTGTAAGCTAGTTCCAATTAAATATTGTCCTTATAAGAGTTGTCTTGGTCATGGTGCCTCTTCAAAGCAGTAAAACCCTCTCTAACATAGTGTTTTTATATGTACCAATATCTGTGTATCTGTGACAATATCTGAAGATTCCTTATTCTATATCCCTCCTTCCTGATTCCAGTAGCTAATGAGTCCAATAACTTGAGACTTAGAATAATGGAATTTTTGCAATAAAAAAGCAGCTACACAGGCTGGGGAGATGGCACAGTGGTGCTGAGCATGTTTTTTTTTTTTCCCCCAGAGGTCTTAGGTTCAATTCGTAGCACACACATGACAGCTCACAGTTGTCTGTAATTCCAGTTGTATGTGATCTGACACCCTCACATATACATACACGCAGACAAAACACCAGTGCACATGAATATACATATTTTAAAAGCAGCTACAGTTAATGTCTAATGTCAACAGATGTATAGATAAACCCTCTGAATCTATCTTTGTTGACATTCTGGGGACATATAAAACATTATATTTTGTTGGCATACAGATGGTCCACTGAGCAGCCCAGGGCCTGGGGTCAGTCCAAGGCAAATGCAGGACTGCTACTATCAGAAACCTAGGCAATATAGTAGCATCTGAACCAAACTCTCCAACATCAGAAAGTCCTGATTATGCAAACACACCAGTAAAACAAGATTTGGATTTAAAATCACTGTTCATGATGCTGCTAGAACACAAAAAGGACATAAATGAATCTCTTAAAGAAATACAGGGGAATATGAATAAGCTAGAAACCCATATTAAAGAAATTCAGGAGACAAAGTCTCAAGAGATAGAAGCCAATAAAGAAGAAACACAAAAAAAACTTTTAAAAAATGCAGGAGAAAGTAAGTGAAACAGCAGAAGTCATGAAAGAGGAAACACAAAAATCTCTTAAAGAATCACAGGAAAACACAAACAAGCAAGTGAAGGAGCTAAGCAAAACCATCCAGGATCTAAAATCAGAAGTAGAAACAACTAAGAAATCACAAAGGGAGACAACTTTGAAGATAGAAAACCTTGAGAAGAAATCAGGGGCTATAGATGCAAATATCAACAACAGAATACACGAGATGGAAGAAAGAATCTCAGATGCTGAAGATACCATAGAAACCATGGACTCAACAGTCAAAGAAAATGCAAAATGCAAAAAGCTTGTATCCCAGAACATCCAGGAAATCCAGGACACAATGAGAAGACCAAACCTAAGGATTATAGGTATAGATGAGAGTGAAGATTTACAGCTGAAAGGACCAGCAAATATCTTCAACAAAATCATGGAAGAAAACTTTCCCAACTTAGAGAGATGCCCATGAATATACAAGAAGCCTACAGAACTTCAAACAGACTGGACCTGAGGAGAAATACCTCTCGTCACATAATAATCAAAATCCCAAATGTACTAAACAAAGAAAGAATATTAAAGGCAGCAAGAGAAAAAGGCCAAGTAACATATAAAGGAAGACCTATCAGAATCACACCAGATTTCTCACCAGAGACCATGAAAGCTAGAAGATCCTGGGCAGATCTCATACAGACTCTAAGAGAACACAAATGTCAGCCAAGACTATTATACCCAGCAAAACTCTCAATCACAATAGATGGAGAAACCAAGATATTCCATGACAAAACCAAATTTACACAATATCTTTCTACAAACCCAGTTCTATAAAGAATAATAGGAGGAAAACTCCAATACAAGGAGGGAAACGACACCCTGGAAAAAGCAAAATAGTTACCTTCTTTCGTCAAACCCAAAAGAAGATAACCACTCAAATATAAAAATAAAATCGAAAATTACAGGAAGTAATAATCACTATTCCTTAATATCTCTTAACGTCAATGGACTCAACTCCCCAATAAAAAGACATAGACTAACAGACTGGATAAGGAAACAGGACCCTACATTTTGCTGCATACAGGAAACACACCTCAATGTCAAAGACAAAAACTACCTTAGAGTAAAAGGCTGGAAGACAATTTTACAAGCCAATTGTCTCAGGAAACAAGCTGAAGTAGCCATTCAGATAAAATTGACTTTCAACCTAAAGTCATCAAAAGAGATACAGAAGGACATTCTTGCTGGTCAAAGGAAAAATCCACCAAGAAGAACTTTCAGTTCTGAACTGTGAGAAGCCATTAGAGACCTCCACTTTAGCTGACAGGGCTAAGGCCCTGAGAAAAGCAAACAAGAGCCTCTCCAATGGGTATTTGTTTAGCCATTGTCTCGAGATAACTGCAGAATGATCCTGTCTGCGTCAACATCGACGACTCCGGGTATCTTCATCAGATAACCTCCTCACCTCCTGCCGTAATTGCCAGGAATACCTCTGCCCCTCTTTGTCCTTGCCTTGGGGTACTCCCCTCCTGAAAGCCTTAAAACCTGTGTACCCCAGAACATTAAACGAGGCTTTGACACAACTCAGAGTGACTCTGTCCTTCTTCGTGCTTGGCCTCCGTCCCTCTCTCCACCCCTTTTGACCCGCAGGTAGCACCCCTTCGGAACCCTGGAATAACTGACCCGCGGGACGGGTTACACTGAACATCTAAGCACCAAATGCAAGGGCACCCTCATTCATAAAAGAAACTTTACTAAAGCTCAAAGCACACATTTTACCTAACACAATAATTGTGGGTGACTTCAACACTCCACTCTCCTCAATGGACCGATCAGGAAAACAGAAACTAAACAGGGACACAATAAAACTAATTGAAGCTTTAGACCAATTGGACTTGACTGATATTTATAGAACATTTCACTCTAAAACAAAAAAATATACCTTTTTCTTAGCACCTCAAGGTACCTTCTCCAAAATCGACCATATAATTGGTCACAAAACAGACCTCAACAAATATAAAAAGATCGAACTAATCCCATGCCTCCTATCAGATCACTATGGAGTAAGAGTGGTCTTCTATGGCAACAAAAACAACAGAAAGCCCACATACACATGGAGGCTGAACAACAATCTACTCAATGCCACCTTGGCATACACTAGCAGCTTAACGACACACCTTAAAGCCCTGGAACAATAAGAAGCCAATTCACCCAGGAGGAGTAGAAGACAGGAAATCATCAAACTCAGGGCTGAAATCAGTCAAGTAAACAAAGAGAACCATACAAAGAATCAACAAATCCAGAAGCTGGTTTTTTGAGAAAATCAACAAGATAGATAGACCCTTAGCCAGACTGAAATGGGAAACTGGGGAAGACCCTTGAGGACATTGTTACAGGGGGAAAGTTCCTGAACAGAACACCAATAGCGTATGCTCTAAGATCAAGAATTAACAAATGGGACCTCATAAAATTACAAAGTTTTTGTAAAGCAAAGGATACCATCAAAAGGACAAATCGGCAAGCAACAAATTGGGAAAATATCTTCACCAGCCCTACATCAGATAAAGGGCTAATATCCAATATAAACAAAGAACTCAAGAAGTTAGACCCCAGAAAACCAAATAACCCTATTAAAAATGGGGTTCAGAGTTAAACAAAGAATTCTCACTTGAAGAACTTCAGATGGCAGAGAAACATCTTAAAAAATGCTCAACTTCACTAGTCATCAGGGAAATGCAAATCAAAACAACCCTGAGATTTGATCTTACACCAGTCAGAATGGCTAAGATTAAAAACTCAGGAGACAGCAGGTGTTAGCGAGGATGTGGAGAAAGAGGAACACTCCTCCACTGCTGGTGGGGTTGCAAATTGGTACAACCACTCTGGAAAGCAGTCTGGCGGTTCCTCCGAAAACTGGGCACCTCACTTCCAGAAGATCCTGCTATACCACTCCTGGGCATATACCCAGAGGATTCCCCAGCATGTAATAAGGATATATGCTCCACTATGTTCATAGCAGCCCTATTTATAATAGCCAGAAGCTGGAAAGAACCCAGGTGTCCCTCAACAGAAGAATGGATGCAAAAAAATGTGGTATATCTACACAATGGAGTACTATTCAGCCATTAGAAACAATGAATTCATGAAATTCTTAGTCAAATGGATGGAGCTGGAGAACATCATACTAAGTGAGGTAACCCAGTCTCCAAAGATCAATCATGGTATGCACTCACTAATAAGTGGATATTAGCCTGGAAAACTGGAATACCCAAAACATAATCCACACATCAAATGAGGTACAAGAAGAACGGAGGAGTGGCCCCTGGTTCTGGAAATACTCAGTGTAGCAGTATAAGGCAAAACCAGAACAGGGAAGTGGAACAGGGGGAGGGGAAGGGGCTTATGTGACTTTCGGGGAGTGGGGGTCAGAAAAGGGGAAATCATTTGAAATATAAATAAAAATATATTGAATAAAAAATGTAGATTATAAAAAAAGAAAAAACATATTTTATTTGGTATGTAGATTTAAATTTATGTTGAAAATCAAAACATTTACTAATTCATCAAGACATTCATCCATTTGAAGTATAGCAAATTTACAGAGTTGTTCAATTATAAAAATCCAGATTGCGGATATTTCCATCACTTCAATGACATCCATACCCATTTTCAGTTAGCTAAGACCTTGATATAATCAATAATTTTGATAGGAGGTTTGAGACAGTGTCTCACTATGTACCTTGAAACTCACTATGTAAACCAGGCTGCTGTGTACTCCCCCAGCCTTTGAGCAGGGTTTTGGAACAAACCTAATGGCTAGGTACTACTACTCAGGCTTTGAAATTCTGGCCCATTGTTCTTCAAAGAACCTGCAGCTTCCTGTGAATACCTGAGAGCACCTGATTCTAGCCTGAGGCAGAGCACTCTAACACAATGGAATACTACTCAGCAATTAAAAACAATAAATCATTAAACTTTTAGGCAAATGGTTGAAACTGGAAAATATCATACTAAGTGAGGTAGCTCATACACAAAAGAACACACATGGAATGCAGTCACTGATAAGTGGATATTAGCCCAGAAACTCTGAATACCCAAGACACAATTCACATATCATTTCCAAGAAGAAGGAATGAGAAGGCCCTGGTCCTGGAAAGGCCTCATGCAGCATTGTAGGGGACTGCCAGGACAGAGAAGTGGGAAGGGGTGGATTGCCGAATGGGTGGAGGGAAGAGGTCTTATGGGACTTCTCAGGAGGGGGGAAACCTGGAAAGGGAAAATCATTTGGAATGTAAAGAAAGAATATAGAAAATAATAATTAAAAAAAAAGATAAAAAAGATCAAGGTGAAGTCCTTTGACCTGCCAGACCTACAGTTTACAGAATCAAGCAGGCTACCTGCTGAGCAGTGTGGAACAGTGGAGTCGCCACCCGCAGAGCAGACTTTTGACTTTGGCACAATGTTGAGAACAGTGCAGATGATGGAGGCCTGGCTTGTGAAGTTTCAGAGGGAAGATTAAAGTCTCTTATCAGGGCCATGTTTTGATTGTGAAGATTCTATGGTTTTTGTTAGCTGGGGCTGAAGAATCAGCTGTGATTAACAAGATAGCAGAATCACTAATGTGAACCTTTGTGTTACTGGGACTGTAGATGCTGGTTAGCTGGAGCTAAGAAATTAGCAGTGATTAAGAAAAGACCAGCATCACTGGGGCTAAATTTTCTGAGAAGTGTTTTCTGAGAGTACAGAGACTGTGTTCCAGAGACAGTCAAAGTTGTAACTTGTGCTGTGTGGCTGAACTTGGTAATGTGTAAGTCAGCCAGGTGGTACTGGGTTTGAAGGCATGAAGGTGTCCTGAAGAGCAGTTGAGGCTCCACATTGTGAGAGGCTTTAAAAGGACATTGGTGAAGGTGCAGGTTCAGCTGCAATTGATGGCACAGAACTGAAGGGTCATGCAAGTGATTTGAGGCTTGGCACCATGAAGAGAGCCTATGAGAAGCTATTGGTGAAGCCTAGTTACAGAGGAAGAAAACAGTGTTTTGGAGGTGCCAGTACCATGAACTGACCACCAAGAACAGCAGCAGCAATGAAATTCAGGCAGCTAGAGGCTAGAAGACAGGGTGTGTGCTACAAAGGGCGGGGCTAGAGAAGTGACCCAAGCTCTTGGAATATTCTAGAAGATTGTGAGTAGATCGCAGACATTGGAAAATTGGAATATGATTTTGCTTTTGATTGTGCTTATGCCCTGATATTTTTCTCTCTTGAAGGAAGAAAGTATTTTAGTGGAACCCACAGTGAAGAGACTTTTAATTGCAAAAAGACTTTGACTTTTAAAAGAGATTAGATATTATAAAGGGATTAAAATGTTAAGAATTTGCAGACTGGGACTTTTAAAGTTATTTAGATCTTGGGGATGAATAAAAAAGTAAGGGTTGAGGCTTAATAGTGATGTGTTTGTGTGTCAAATTGACAAGGGGTCAATTGAACTGGCTGCTTTTGTGTGTCAACTTGACACAAGCTGAAGCTATCACAGAGAAAGGAGCTTCAGTTGAGGAAGTGCCTCCATGAGATCCAGCTCTGAGGCATTCTCTAAACTAATGATCAAGCAGGGAGGGCCCTCTTGTGGGTGGTACCGACTCTGGTCTGGTAGTCTGGGTTCTATAAGAAAGCAAACTGAGCAAGCCAGGAGAAGCAAGCCAGTAAGTAACATCCCCCCTTGTTTTTTGCATCAGCTCCTGCTTCCGGACCTGCTTGAGTTCCAGTTTTGACTTCCTTTGGTGATGAACAGCTGTGTGGAAGTATAAGCTGAATAAACCCGTTGCTTCCTAACTTGCTTCTTGGTCATGTTTGTGCAGGAATAGAGTGTCTAAGACAAATAGTTTCTTTATTTACATTTCAAATGTTATTCCCTTTCCTGGTTTCTCCTCCAAAAATCCACAATCCCATCCCCACTACCCCTGCACACCAACCCACTCACTCCTGCTTCACCTTCCTGGCATTCCCCTATACTGGGGCATCCAGTCTTCTCAGAACCAAGGGCTTCTCCTCCCTTTGATGTCTAACAAGGCCATCCTCTCCTACATATGAAGCTGGAGCCATGGGTCCCTCCATGTGTACTCTTTGGTTGGTAGTTTAGTCCCTGAGAGCTCTGGGGGGTACTGGTTGGTTTATATTGTTGTTCCTATGGGGCTGCAAGTTCCTTCAGCTCCTTTGGTTTTTATCTCTAGCTCCTCCATTGCAGACCTTGTGCTCAGTCCAATGGATGGCAGAGAACACCCACCTCTGTATCTGTCAGGTACTGGCAGAGCCTCTCAGAACACAGCTATATCAGGCTCCTGTCAGCAAGAGCTTGTTGGCATCCACAATAGTGTCTGGGTTTGGTGATTGTATATGGAATGGACCTTCAGGTGGGGCAGTCTCTGGATGGTCTTTCCTTCAGTCTCTGCTCCACACTTTGTCTCTGTATTTCATCACATGGGTGCTTTCCCCCCTTCTAAGAAGGACTAAACAGTTTTGTTGGAGATAATCTCTTCTGATGTGCTTTTAATGCTTCTGAATACCAGTGAAATCAAGCCACCTAGTTACTTGTTTGATCTAAAACTAGTTCATTGCATGTGTGTATGTAAACAAACTAATATCGGAGACCCCAAATGATTCCTAATTTGGCCAGTGTAAGCCAATTCTTGCCAGATCATTTGGACCCAGATACGAGGAAGCAAATATAAAGAAGATGGATGTATGGGCATGAGGCATAGAGTCAGGTGGTGGTCCAAAGGGAAATAATATCCCTTTAAATTTTAAGAGTATAAATTTTCCTTCTAGGAACTTACAGAAGAAAAGAACCTTTATCTTAACTCAAGGAAGAATTAAGCTAAAACCCAAATCACCTGCCCAGTGGCAAGACAGAATCCTCTGATCAAAGGGAATGAATCCAGGACATTGTACAAAGCTTGGTAATACTCTGCCACTCTGCTCTTAGTACGTAATTTTAAATATTTTATGTGTGTGTGTGTGTGTGTGTGTGTGTGTGTGTGTGTGTGTGTGAGGATGCAGTGTAATGTTTGTATGGATAACAGAGGATAACCCAGAGAACACAGTTTACTCCTAGCATGAGAGTTCTAGAGGCCAAACTCACTTTACCAGGCTTGGAGGCAACAGCCTCATCTACAGAGATACCTCATGGAAATCTGAAAAGAATTTCTCCCTATCTTCTCAAAATTCAGACCACCGTAGAAATTGGTCAAGTATAACAAAGCTCAGTTGATTTTCTTCTTTGTTCATCATTTTGTGTCCCTGATAGAATTATGTGTTTGAAGACATTGGCTGTGAAAATTCTTAAATATTTTAACTAAACTGTCATGCAATAGTCCCAGATAAAAGATCTCTCTAGAATAAGAATTGTAATAAAAATGGTTTGTATGGCAGAGAGAATAAAACATTCAATTGTCAAATTATTGATTAGCATGTATGGGATTTTCATACACATACGCACATACACAAACACACACACACACACAATTTACATTAAAATGTTTATGTCTCTAGAATAACTTGATGTAGTGACATGTGCATATAATCGTAGCACTCAGGGACCTGAAGCAGAAGAACCATGACCAAAGCAACTCCTATAAAGGCAAACATTTCATTGGGCTGTCTTAAAGTCTCAGAGATCAGTTTTGTCATAATTGTAGGGGGAAGTTTCATGATATACAGGCATACATGTTGCTGGAGGAGCTAAGAAGTCTACATCTTGATCCAAAGGCAGCCAGGGTGAGACTTTCATCGGCAGGCAGGAAGGTGGATGCTCTCTTTCACACTGGTCAGACCTTGAGCATTAGAACTCAAAACCTGCCTACACACTGACACACTGCTTTCAACAAGACCATACCCGTTCCAACAAGATCACAACTCCTAATAGTAGCATCCTTTATGGGCCAGGCATCCAAACACATGGATTTATGGGGGACAAACATTTTCAGACCACAAAAATTCTTTAAAATAATGTGCCTCCTAGAGCTGCCTTCTGTCTTCTGTTCTCAAGATGTAACTCTTCCCCTGGCCTCTGCTCCATGGCTTCTTTACCTCTTCCTCCTAGCCTGGGGGTGTTCCAGAGTAGTTGATCAGGAGTATAGAAGCTATCACTGGTTTCTAGTTTAGACCCAATAAATGGGACCATTGTTTCATTGGAGTCTTCAATGTGGGTTCCATACTCATGTGAAGTGCTAACAACTTAGCAGAGTCTGTGATATTGTAAGAAGAAAGGGACTTTACATTTAAAGAATTCAGCATAAACTGTCCTGGGTATCATCCCTCTACTGCAACTGCTCCTCTGTCAACACACTTATCTCTTTGTAGCTTTTCAAAGCCTCTGAGAATTATAAGTGAGGAATTTCTGAGTTGAAGGATTTCAGCGTAAATGCCCCACAAGTCACCAATCACTATTTTCATGTGATATGATTTTTTCTTCTAAATATAAAAATTGGAGCCTCTCATATTAAATTAGGTGGCTATAGCCTCCATCAAAGCTGCAGTAGAGCTTTTCAGATGTGTTAATATAGTTAAAGCTTTTAATAGAAATCTCAGTAGCTCAATATGGCCATGAAATCATGATGAGTGGAGGGCAGTTCTATAGTCATAAGAAAATCTTAAACAGGAAATTATAGAGCATTCAGCATCGTTGCTCATGTAATTGGAAGGATTACCTAAAATATGTAGTCTCTGTCTTCTCTACAATTTGTAACCTCCTTCTTAAAACAGTATTTATTTATTTATTTAATATTAAAGACAGTGTTTGCTGAATTGTTTGGTTTTTATTTTTTTTTATTTTTTCCATTACTTATTCACTTTACATCCAGGCAGACCTCTTTCCCCAAGTACCCCTTACTTACAGCCCCTTCCATATCCTCCTTTCCTCTGAGAAGGGGGAGATCCCTCCTGAGTTGCAAACCACCATGACACATCAAGTCACTACATCCCTAGGCACATCCTCTCCCACTGAGGCCACACAAGGGAGCCCAGTTAGGAGAACAGGGCCCACAGACTTTCAGAAGACCCAGGGACACTCTTGTACCATTTATTCATGGACCTTTATGAAGCCTAAGCTGTATATCTGCTGAATATGTGTAAGAAGCCTAGGACCAGTCCTCTCTGCATGGTGGTTTAGTTTCTATTTGCTCGTTGAATTGCCCTCCCAAAATAAATTAAATTGTATTTGATGCTACTTAAATTTTGGGGCCTGGAAACAACACAGTCAGCTGCCATGACATAATGTCAAGGAAACCTTTTAAACCTAACTCCAATGCATTCCTTCCCCCCCCCCCCATAGAAAATTTGCTGATATAGCCTATTACCATCTTTGTGTGTTAAAAGCTTGGCTTTCTGCAGTTTTCTAGGATTGCTGATTAAGCTCTGCTTAGAGCTATCTAGACATTTTGTAATTTTTATCTGTAAACACTGCATTTCTTCCCCAAGGCAGTGTTTGGAAATCAAAGCAGTTAGGTTTATATCAGCCTAGTCTACAGAGTGAGTTCTAGGACAGCCAGGGCTACACAGAGAAACTTGGTCTTGGAAAACCCAAATAAGTAAAAAATAAAAAAATAAGAATTGATATCTTTTTATACATATGTGCTTGTTAATAATTTTATACAATGTAGATAGAATTTTAAACTCAATATTTGTACTGAAAACACTATTGAAATTATTTGATAATTGATTTTACATTTTTTGGTATTTTGTATTAATCTTACAAAAAATGAAGATAGATCTTAAGAGAGCAAATCCATGGAGTTCCTGACTGATGTTTTATAAGCATTAGGGATGATGTTGGGAAGGTATTTCACATTTCATTGTGACTTCAGTTGGTGACTAATGGAGACTTTTAAGTAAGTTTTCCTCCATTGTTAAGTGGATGCAGCTACAAATGCTTCAACAGAATTAATGTGAATAATCACCCATCATGCTGACAAGGATGCTCTGAATACATCTCGCACATGCTAAGTGTGCATTTTCATCACGATCTACTTCTTTAGGTATCTATACTAGTTTATAGCCATGTCTTCAGATTTTAAGCAATGTAGAAGGTATGTATATGGGACAATATCTGACATTCCTTCTGTGCTCTTGGTCACAAGAAACTAGCAAAATACACACACAGTAAGAAGCATGAGGTGAGGGAAACATAAGCACTGTCCTGTGACTCTCTACTCTTCATGTGGTGAGCCCAACTGAAGAAGGCCCTCTGCCTTGGCCTTTTCCCCAGGCTCTTTTAACACTCTACAGCTCCCTGATATTTCTGGGGTAAAGCCAGTTTTCTTGGCTTTCAAACCATAGATTATTGAGGAGATCTTTCAAAATGTTCTCTGCAGTGTTCTAGGCCTAGAAAGACAGACTTCCAAGTGTTCAGTGAGCCACCAAGCATGTAGCTGGGCTTCACAGACAGGGTGATGCTCTGGGACACTCTCAAAAGGGTATCATGAGTGAATACCAAGTTCACACTAGATACTTACTCATAGGAGGGCCACAGGTGTCCTTACATGTAATTTCAAACACCTGTACTACTCAATCCTGAAACCACCTCACTGCACATTTTGATGGCTTTTTATACCTGCTGTCACCCCTTTGAATCTCCACTAAAGTGAGGATAGTAGCTGAAACTGGCCTCACTACACTCTCACAGCTGGATCTTGAAATCTTGTTCTCCACTCTAGGTGGTCCCCCAGCCTGTCCCTTTCAGAGACAGTGCCAGTATGTCACAGATGCAATAGAGTCAGGACAAGGTGTCCTCAATATTCATACCATTCTGGAAACACACTAAGTATGTCTTCATGCTGACTTAGCTGATGTCTTGAAACCACCCTGTGTGCTCTTCACCTTGCAGCCAAGATAAAATTATGGCAGTGCCTTTTGTATCTGGAGATCTAGTGTAACTCCAGCATCCAGAGTCTAAATGACAGGTATAGAGCTCAGTTGTCTACAAAAATGAGCTAACCAACTCTCTGTCCTTGTGGAGCAGGCACAGTTGTCCCCTCGGGACAATGAATATGGATAGCAGAGCCTCACTTCTCGTTGCCAGCTGTTCTTTTGCAGTGCCAGGCAGCCTTCTTCCTCAATTATCTGAGGTGTGGCAGGCACCATGGTCACCCCCTTGATTCACTTGCAGTCAATAAAATGTGTACTTTCTGTGATGTAATTCTATCCCCCTTGCTGGATGGAGGTTGCCAAGTGAGTGTCACCAAGCCTGCATGGTGCTGACCCATTCTTGTGCAGCTCCATCTTGTCTCCACTGAGGCTCAAGAAAGTAGCACTACATTAAGGCAAAGCCTGGTTTTTATATTACTTGGTAAAAAACATATTCCAGAATGTCTCCCAGCATCCTTATCCTGGCCTTGGAATTTTCACCTTTCACTGGGTTGCACTGGAAACTACAGCTGGCTCTGCTCTACTTTCCTCCTAGGATTGATCTCACAGAATCCAAGCTGTCCTTGAAGTCCCTATACCAGTGAGAATGCCATGGAACTCTTCTTCCTGCCTCCACAGATCGAATGGCGGGCCACAATCTAATCAGACCTACTGATAAATGCAACTTCACAGATAATTTGAATTACTGGGCCAGGCATGGCTGTATCCCCTGTAGTCCAGGGGAATGAGGGATATAAGCAGGTAATTCATATCACGTCCTAGGTCCACATGCTCTATGCTGAGTTTTAGGTCATCCAGCGCTTATATATCCCGAGTCTTTCTTTCAAAGGTAATGCTACCTAATATTCTACTGTTTTCTTTTTATCCTATATATTGGGTATATTCTTATATTTTTAAGTATTTTGTTATATAATTTCATAATATATGTATAATATATTGTAGTCATTTTATGCCTTTTCCCTACCAACTCTCTCATCCCATCAGATCCTCCATATTCTTACCATTATATTCGGTGTGACCCACAGGTTATTTACTGAATGCTGAGAAACTTACCTGTGACTTCTCAGCTGGGAAGAAAGGACACACCCTCAACAATTTTGATCTAGAGTTTTCATCGAAATAGAACTACATTACTTTGCCCTCTTTTGTCCCTCCAGCCCCTTCATGTTGCATTTCTCTAACCCCTCCAACGTTCCCCAACTCTTTATTGTAGGCATTCTTCTTTGTTATTAGTTGTTTCCAGAAGTACAAATGATAAGATGTTCATTCTAGAACCAGAGGGAAATTGCATCCCTGTGCTCATCAAATGGACAACTGGTACCTTTGCTTTGCTCAGAAAGCATGATTTTTGGGAGTGTTTTTAAATTATAACTCCATGGAGATACTTGGAGAAACACCATCAGAGTCTAACCTCCAAACTGTTTAAATTGTGTGTGTGTGTGTGTGTGTGTGTGTGTGTGTGTGTGTGTGTGTGTGTGTGCTGGAGATTAAACATGGAGTCATACGTATGCCTAGCAAGCATGCTGTCAGTGAACTAGGTTTAAATTACATAGAAACACTTTACAGCATTTTCTTTTGTGCTTGACTTGTTTTGTGTTGCTTTATTATCTGACAACAAAGGTAAGAGCCTAGGTAACAGCTTGGAACTTCTATAGAAGTGTTTGTAGAAGATGCACTCTGTCACTGGTGGACATAAAATTACATGGAATCAGTGTTCTCTGCTTGC
Organism: Apodemus sylvaticus; assembly: GCF_947179515.1. Classification (NCBI taxonomy): domain Eukaryota; kingdom Metazoa; phylum Chordata; class Mammalia; order Rodentia; family Muridae; genus Apodemus; species Apodemus sylvaticus. Next base: position 71,547,242 of record NC_067485.1, on the reverse strand, counting down.
TTCCACTGGAATCTTGAGTTCTAAGCACATAGAGAGACTCAGTAACCATGAAATCAGAGATTGCCATGTGACTCATCAAGAACTGCAGAATCTTTGTTTGAGATACAGAACAAGAGTAGATAATATGTAGGGTCATGTGACATGTCTAGTGACAGGTGTTTCTTTAGTTCCTGCATTTATCTCCTACAATGGTGCCTTGAGAGAGAAATGTCCTGAGAGGCTCAGGCATTTGAACACATAGTGCCAGGTAAAGGTGCTGTTTGGGAGGTTTGGAATCTTTGGCATATGGAGCCTTGCTGGAGGACATCAGTAAGGGTGATCTTTAATAGTTTATAGCTTTGTCTCATTTCCAGATTTCTTTCAATTCTTTCCACAAAGAGTTAAAGTTTTGCTCTGTTAGCTTCGTGATGCTGTCTTGCCTCCTTCAACATTATGGACTCTCACTCTGGAAACATAAAGCACAAGTTATTTTAATCATGATGATACGTCACAGAAACACAAAATAACTAGCACACCTATCTACAATAGTTTTACTGAAAACACACACTACTGCATATATTTGAAGGCTCAGAAAACTCAAACCAGTGTTGACATTTCATAAATGCAGCTTCTGTTCCATGACTAGAAGACACTGTCTTACAGCAGACTTCCTGGTCATCTGACTCTTACAGTGATTTTTTCCCTCTTTTGTGGTATTCCCTGAGACTTAGGTATAGGAGTTGTGTTAGAGATGTACAGTTTGGGATTACATAACCCAGTCACTTATTCTCTCCAGTTTGGAAAATTGTAAACTTCAATTATAGTCTCCATCTGCTACAAAAAGAAGCTTCTTTGATGAGAGCTGAGGGCTATGCTCACCTGTGTATTAAAGGACAAGTAGAGCATGACAAATACGGAGGGAAGTACTCTCACCCAGCCATTGAATTGAGCACAGGATCCCCAATGATGGAGGTAGAGAAAGGACCGAAGGAGCTGAAGGGGTTTGCACCAGAGGAACAACAACATGAGGCACCCAGTACTCCCAGAGCTTCCAGGGACAAAACCATCAACCAAAGAGTGAACATGGAGTTTCCCATGGTCCCAGACACATTGGCAGAATAGGATGGTCTTGTTAGGCACAAAAGTAAGGAGAGGCCTTGGTCCTGGAAAGACTTGATGCTGTAGTATAGAGGAATACCAGGACAGGGAAGCAGAGGTTGCTTGATTGTGGAAGGGGTGATCGCTTATGGGATATTTGGAGGAGGGGGGACCAGGAAAGAGGACATTTGAAATGTAAATAAAGAATATATCTAACTTTAAAAAAACAGGTTAACAGTTACAATCAAAATAAATGCATTGAAAAAAAGAAAAGGGCAATAACAGGCTTTATTTTCCCGTCTATGACTCTCCAAGCAGTCATAATTGGGCTAGGTTTGCAGTGCTCTATATCAACTTCCTTCTATTAGTTGGTCTGAAATACAATTCAACAACTATTGGTCACCCTCAAGATAAAAATAACAGCATTGTACCTCTGTGTTGTCTGGCCAGGCTAATCATTGTTGAGGTTCATAGAATTTACAGCTGGGGTGGATCTTTGATTACTTTTCCCATTTGGCAGCTTATTTATTAGCTCCTTCCAATACTGTGAGAGCTTGTCTACAAGGAGAAGGTTTATACATCAATTCTAATTTGAGTCCTCAAATTCCTGTGACTAAAGTGTGTGGTCCTTTTAGCAACTGGATCATTCCTTCATGTTCTGGTATTCAATGTTGATTGGAAAAATTGTTCCAGGAGTCTCTCAGCTCCTTCCTCTGACCAGCAGCACAAATTGAGGTTTACCATGGCACCATGATTTTTATTAGTCTGTGACTATTAGTGGAATCATTATCACCACATGTAGCATAACTCAATATAAACTCCATATACAAACATACATAGTAGATCTATTTGTCAGTAATAATATAAAACAATATTTCCTTATGGCTGTTTCAACCATCCTTAATTTTGTTCATCTGTCCTTCCAGCCTCTCCTTTTGCATTACTCTTCCTCTGTCCTCCCCAATTAGAGCCTCTTCCTTTTTTTCCACATCTCTCTTCATAGCACCTGTGTTCTACTATTTCCCTCTAGTGCTCCTCTTTCCCTATGTTTCGCTTTAATTCCCTGGCTTCTGCCTTTGCTTCAAGTTATAGGATCACATCTCTAGAAGCGGTGTTGAGACCCACAAATAAGGGAAAAATATATCTTTTTCCCTCTGGGTCTGGGTGACCTCACCCAGTATAATGTTAGACAACTTTGACCATAAAAATTTCAAGTGAGAGTTTTACCTTGTATAGAACTGTAGTACATTTTCAAGACTCTCATTAGCCAGGCAGGAAGAACAAATTTTTTTTATGTTGCATGTAGCTTTCCATGAATTTGATTCCAACACATAGGGAAAAATGTTAAATGCCAGTTAGCAGAATGAAATATGTACATATAAATGTACTGGTGACCTATGTGTTCATTATCATATATTCTAATTTTTTAAAAAATAAAACTAATAAGAACTTTGTTACTGAGTATTTTTGCATCGATGTTCATAAGGGAAATTGGCCTGAAGTTCTCTTTCTTTGTTGGATCTTTGTGTGGTTTTGGTATCAGCGTAATTGTGGCTTCGTAGAAGGAATTGGGTAGTGTTCCTTCTGTTTCTATCTTGTGGAATAGTTTAAAGAGTATTGGTGTTAACTCTTCTTTGAAGGTCTGATAGAATTCTGCACTGAAACCATCTGGTCCTGTGATTTTTTTTGGTTGGAAGACTTTCTATGACTCCTTCTATTTCTTTAGGCATTATGGGACTGTTTAGATGGTCTAGTTGGTCCTGATTTAATTTTGGTATTTGGTATCTGTCAAGGAAATTGTCCATTTCCTCCAGATTCTCCAGTTGTGTTGAGTACAGGCTCTTGTAGTAGGATCTGATGATTTTTTGGATTTCCTCAGTTTCCGTTGTTATATCTCCCTTTTCATTTCTAAGTTTGTTAATTTGGACACTTTCTCTGTGCCACCATGTAATAAGGATACATGCTCTACTATGTTCATAGCAGCCCTATTTATAATTGCCAGATGCTGGAAAGAACCCGGGTATCCCTCAACAGAAGAGTGGATGCAAAAAATGTGGTATATCTACACAATGGAGTACTATTCAGCCATTAGAAACAATGAATTCATGAAATTCTTAGGCAAATGGATGGAGCTAGAGAACATCATACTAAGTGAGGTAACCCAGGCTCAAAAGGTGGATCATGGTATGCACTCACTAATAAGTGGATATTAACCTAGAAAACTGGAATACCCAAAACATAATCCACACATCAAATGAGAATGAGGTACAAGAAGAAAGGAGGAGTGGCCCCTTGTTCTGGAAAGACTCAGTGAAGCAGTATTTGGCAAAACCAGAACAGGGATGTGGGAAGGGGTGGGTGGGAGGACAGGGGAAGAGAAAGGGGCTTATGGGACTTTTGGGGAGAGGGGGACTAGAAAAGGGGAAATCATTTGAAATGTAAATAAAAAATTATATCGAATAAAAAAAAAGAAAAAAAAAGAACTTTGTTACTGCTAGCTGGTCTGCTCTCTTGGAGTCACTATATCCTGTACTAGCCCAGAAGATCCTCTGTATTCAAGGCAGTTTGTAAAAACCCTCCAGAAGTCCCACAACTGCTACTGGAAGCCCAGTAGACTCTGAACCCATTAACACCAAGCCCCTGCCCCTGCCAAATCCCCCTCCTCTTCTGTACAGTTCTATCTGCTGGGGAAGTCTGCTAGCTAGTCTGCTCTCCTTGAGACACCATACCCTGAACCAGCCTAAAAAGATGTACTTCACTCAGAGCATTTGGGCAACTGACACTCCAGACTGAGACATCCAAGGAGAACTGCTGCACACAGAGCAACTGGCATCCCAGGAGATCTGCTACACACAATGCAACCAAGAAACTGATCATGCATGTCTGCTCCCCTGAAGATACCACAATTTGAAGGCAGCTCAGGAGCTCTTCTGTACACTGGGGAAATGGGCAACAGACATCAGAGTCTGAAGACCTCCTGGAGGCTCTGTGGCATGCAGGGAAACTGACCAAACAGACTGAAAGCCTCCCTGGAATTCTGCTAAACACAGGGAGACAGAAACCACAGTCAGAAGAGACCCTTAGGGAGTATCTTCACACAATACAACAGTGTGACTGCTCCTCTGAAGACCCAAAAGTCTGAAGGCCTTCCAGGAGATCTACTGCAGCCAGGGCAACAGATTAGCAGCTTCTTTGCCCCTCTGAGGAACCTCCAGTTGGAAGGCCCCATAGGTGGTCTGCTGCAACCAGGGTCACAGACCTACCAGAAGACCTGAAGGAACCCAGGGATGAAAGAGGCAGACTCCAGACACAGTTGACCAAACTAGCAAAGACCAGGGACAACCAGATGATGAGAGGCAAGTGCAATACTGTAAGCAACAGAAGGCCGTATATGTAGGCATCATTAGAACCCAGTTCTCCCACTACAGCAAGTCCAGAATATACAACACATCTGAAAATCAGGAAGCTGACAAAAAATCCTATCCCTTAAAGATAATAATCCTTTAAGGATGATACAAATAACTCACTAAAAGAAATACAGGATAATACAATCATAGAGGTGAAGGAGTTGAACAAAGTAGTCCGAGACCTAAATGTGGAAATAGAAACAATAAAGAACACACAAATGGAGGCAAACATGGAAATGTAAAACCTAGGAAAGAGGTCAGGAATTACAGATGCAAGTATCAACAACAGAATATAAGGGACAGAAGAGAGAATCTCAGGTGTAGATGATACCATAGAAGAGATTGTCACAACTGTCAAAGAAAATTCAAAACATAAAAAACCTCTAAGCCAAAGCATCCAGGAAATTCAGGACACAATGAAAAGACCATGTCTAAGAATAATTAGAATAGAGAAGAACGATGATTCCCAGCTCAAAGAACCTGAAAATATCTTCAACAACATCATTTTGTTGAAGCCAGAAAGGTACAAGAAGCCTATAGAACACCAAATAAATGAGACCAAAAAAGAAAATCCTCTCATCACATAATAATCAAAACATTACACTACAAAAGCCAGAAGAACCTGGTCAGAGGTCATGTAGAACACAAATGCTAGCCCATGCTACTATACCCAGCCAAACTCTGAATCAACACAGATTGAGAAAACAAAATATTCTAGGACAAAATCAAATTCAGACAGTACCTATCTACCAATCCAGGCCTACAAAGGATCCTAAAAGGAAAACTCCAACACAAGGAAAGCACCTACACCAAAGAAAAGATAAGATATTAAGCATCTTAGAGCAAAGCCAAAAGGAAAGAACCACAAGCACATAAAGCCACCTATGAAAACAAACATATCAGGAAACAACAGTCATCTGTCTTTAATATCTCTCATTATTAATGGACTCAACTCACCCACATAAGCTAACAGATGCACAAACAAGATCCAGCATTTTTCTGCATATAAGAAACATAGCTCAATAACAAAGACAAACACTATTTCAGAATAAAAGGATAGAAAAACATCTTCCAAGCAAATAGCCCCAGAAAACAAGTCATCCTAACACAATAATTGTGGGTGACTTCAACACTCCACTCTCATCAATGGACTGATCAGGAAAACAGAAACTAAACAGGGAGACAGTGAAATTAATTGAAGCTTTGGACCAATTGGGTTCAATATATATATATATATATATATAGAGAGAGAGAGAGAGAGAGAGAACTTTTTATCCCAAAGCAAAAGAATATACCTTTTTCTCAGCACCTCATGGAACGGTCTCCAAAATCAGTCATAAAGTTGGTCACAAGACAGACCTCAACAAATATAAGAAGATTGAAATAATCCCATGCCTCCTATCAGATCACTATGGAGAAAAAGTGGTCTTTAATAACAATAAAAACAACAGAAAGCCCACATACACATGGAAACTGAGCAATACTTTATTCAATGATAACTTGGTCAAGGAAGAAATAAAGAAAGAAATCAAAGATTTTTTAGAATTTAACAAAAATGAAGGCACAACATACCCAAATCTATGGGACACAATGAAAGCAGTGCTAAGAGGAAAACTCACAGTTTTGAGTGCCTCAAAAAAATTGGAGAGAGCATACACTAGAAGATTAACAGAACAACTGAAAGCCCCGGAACAAAAAGAAGCTAATTCACTGAGGAGGAGAAGAAGACAGGAAATCATCAAACTCAGGGTTGAAATCAATCAAGTAGAAACTAAGAGAACCATACAAGAAATCAAGAAAACCAGGAGCTGGTTCTTTGAAAAAATCAACAAGATAGATAAACCCTTAGCCATACTAACCAAAGGGCACAGAAACAGTATCCACTTTAACAAAATTAGAAATGAAAAGGGAGATATTACAACAGAAACTGAGGAAATTTAAAAAAAATCATCAGATCCTACTACAAAAGCCTGAACTCAACACAACTGGAGAATCTGGAGAAAATAGACAATTTCTTAGACAGATAAAAAATATCAAAATTAAATCAGGATCAAATAGATCATCTAAACAGACACATAACCCCTAAAGAAATAGAAGGGGTCATAGATAGCCTTCCGACCAAAAAAAAGCACAGGAACAGATGGTTTCAGTGCAGAATTCTATCAGACCTTCAAAGAAGAGCTAACACCAATACTCTTCAAACAATTCCACAAAATAGAAACAGAAGGAACACTACCCAACTCCTTCCATGAAGCCACAATTATGCTGATACCAAAACTAAACAAAGATCCAACAAAGAGAATTTCAAGCCAATTTCCCTTATGAATATCGATGCAAAAATACTCAATAAAATTCTTGCCCACCAAATCCAAGAACACATCAAAATGATCATCCACCATGATCAAGTAGGCTTCATCCCATAGATGCAGGGATGGTTCAATATAAGGAAATCCATCAATGCAATCCACTACATGAACAAACTCAAAGAAAAAAACCACATGATCATTTCATTAGATGCTGAAAAAACATTTGACAAAATTCAGCATCCTTGAATGCTAAACGTATTGAAAAGGACAGGAATTCAAGGCCTATATCTAAACATAGTAAATGCAATATACAGCAAACCGGTAGCCAACATAAAATTAAATGGAGAGAAACTTGAAGCAATCCCATTAAAATCAGGGACTAGACAAGGCTGCCCCCTCTCTCCATATCTTTTCAATATAATTCTTGAAGTCCTAGCTAGAGCAATTAGACAACATAAGGAGATCAAAGAGATACAAATTGGAAAAGAAGAAGTCAAACTATCACTATTTGCAGACGATATGATAGTATACTTACGTGACCCAAAAAAACACTACTAGAGAATTCCTACAGCTGATAAACAGCTTCAGCAGAGTGGCTGGCTACAAAATCAACTCAAGCAAATCAGTAGCCTTTATATACTCAAAGGATAAGCAGAAGCAGACTCAGAAAGAAATTAGGGAAATGACACCTTTCACAATAGCCACAAACAGCATAAAGTATCCTGGGGTGACTCTAACCAAACAAGTGAAAGACCTATATGACAAGAACTTCAGATCTCGGAAGAAGGAAATTGAAGAAGATCTCAGAAAATGGAAAACTCTTCCATGCTTGTGGATTGGCAGGATTAATATAGTTAAAATGACCATCTTGCCAATGGCAATCTACAGATTCAATGCAATCCCCATTAAAATCCCAACTCAGTTCTTCATAGAGCTAGAAAGAGCAATTCTCAAATTCATCTGGAATAACAAAAAACCCAGGATAGCTAAAACTATTCTCAACAGTAAAAGAACTTCAGGGGGTTTCAGTATCCCAGACCTCAAACTTTACTACAGAGCAATAGTGATAAAAACTGCATGGTACTGGTACAATGTCAGGCAAGCAGATCAATGGAAGAAGATTGAAGACCCAGAAATGAATCCACACACTTATGGTCACTTGATCTTCGACAAAGGTGCTGAAAGCATCCAGAAAAAAAAAGATAGCCTCTTCAACAAATGGTGCTGGTTCAATTGGAGGTCAGCATGCAGAAGAATGCGAATCGATCCATTCCTATCTCCTTGTACTAAGCTCAACTCCAAATGGATCAAGGACCTCCACATAAAACCTGACACACTGAAACTAATAGAAAAGAAACTGTGGAACACTCTTGAGGCCATGGGCACAGGGGAAAAGTTCCTGAATTGAACACCAATAGCTTTAAGATCAAGAATTGACAAGTGGGACCTCATAAAACTACAAAGTTTCTGTAAGGCAAAGGACACTGTCAAAAGGACAAAACGTCAACCAACAGATTGGGAAACAATCTTTAACAATCCTAAATCTGACAGAGGGCTAATATCTAATATATACAAAGAACTCAAGAAGGTAGAACCCTGAGAAACAAATAACCCCATTATAAAGTGGGGTACAGAGCTAAACAAAGAATTTTCACATGAAGAACTTCGGAGGGCTGAGAAGCACCTTAAGAAATGTTCAACATCATTAATCATTAGGGAAATGCAAATCAAAACAACCCTGAGATTTCACCTCACACACTCAGAATGGCTAAGGTCAAAAACTCAGGAGACAGCAGGTGTTGGCGAGGATGTGGAGAAAGAAGAACACTCCTCCACTGCTGGTAGGATTGCAAGATGGTGCAACCACTTTGGAAATCAGTCTGGTGGTTCCTCAGGAATCTGGGCACGCCACTTCCAGAGGTCCTTACTATACCCCTCCTGGGCATATTCCCAGAGGATTCCCGGGATGCAATAAGGACACATGCTCCACTGTGTTCATAGCAGCCCTATTTGTATTAGCCAGAAGTTGGAAAGAACCCAGGTGTCCCTCAAGGGAGGAATGGATTCAAAAAATGTGGTATATTTACACAATGAAGTACTATTCAGCCATTAGAAACAATGAATTCATGAAATTCTTAGACAAATGGATGGAGCTGGAGAACATCATACTAAGTGAAGCAACCTAGTCTCAAAAGATCAATCATGGTATACACTCACTGTTAGGTGGATATTAGCCTAGAAACTTTGAATACAGAGGACATAATTCACATATTAAATGATGTCCAAGAAGAATGGAGGAGTGGCCCCTGGTTCTGTAAAGACTCAGTGCAGCACTATAGGGGAATACCAGAACAGGGAATTGGGAAGGAGTAGATGGGGGAACAGGGGTAGGGGAGAGGGCTTATGGGACTTTTGGGGAGTGGGGAGCCAGAAAAGGGGAAATCATTTGAAATGTAAATGAAGAATGTATTGAATAAAAATAACTCCTAAGCCAAAGCATCCAGGAAATTCAGGACACAATGAAAAGACCAAATCTATGAATAATCAGAATAGAGAAAAATGATGATTCCCAGCTCAAAGAACCTGAAAATATCTTCAACAACATCATTTTGGTGAATCCAGAAAGGTACAAGAAGCCTATAGAACACTGAATAAATGAGACCAAAGAAGAAAATCTTCTTATCACATAATAATCAAAACATTGTACTACAAAAGCCAGAAGAACCTGGTCAGAGGTCATGTAGAGTCTAAGAGAACACAAATGCTAGCCCATGCTACTATACCCAGCCAAACTCTGAATCAATATTGATTGAGAAAATAAAATATTCTAGGACAAAATCAAATTCAAACAGCACCTATCTACCAATCCAGACATATAGAGGATCCTAAAAGGAAAACTCCAACACAAGGAAAGTACCTACACCAAAGAAAAGAAAAGATATTAAGCATCTTAGAACAAAGCCAAAAGGATAGAACCACAAGCACATAAAGCCACCTATGAAAACAAACATATCAAGAAACAACAGTCATCTGTCTTTAATATCTCTCAATATTAATGGACTCAACTCACCCACATAAGCTAACAGACTGGATGCACAAACAAGATCCAGCATTTTACTGCATATAAGAAACATAGCTCAATAACAAAGACAAACACTATTTCAGAGTAAAAGGATAGAAAACGTCTTCCAAGCAAATAGCCCCAGAAAACAAGCCATCCCAATATCCAATAAAATAACTTTCAACCAAAAATTATCAAGCATGATGAAGAAAGACACTTCATAATCATTAAAGGGAAAATCCAGCAAGAGAAAGTCTCTATTCTGAATATCTGTGCCCCAAATATGAAGGCATGCCCATTCATAATAGAAACTTTAATAAAGCTCAAAATACACATTGAACCACACACAATAATAGTGGGAGACTTCAACACCCTACTCTCACCAATGTACAGGTCATTGAAACAGAAACTAAACTGAGACACAGTAAAACTAGTAGAGGTTATGAACCAAATGCATTTATCAGGTATCTACAGAACATTTCAACATAAAACAAAATATACCTTGCCAGCACCTCATGGTAACTTCTACAAAATCAACTATATAACTGGTCACTGATCAAACCTCAACCAATAAATAAGATTGAAATAATTCCATACGCCCTATCAGACCACTGTGGCATGAGGCTGGTCTTGAATAATAGCAAAAACAACAGAAAGCCCACATACATGTAGAAAATGAAGAACTCTCTGATCATTGATAATCTGGTCAAGAAAGAAATAAAGATATTATTAAACTTCCTGGAATATAATGAAAATGTTGACATATACCCAAACTTATGGGACACAATAAATTTTAAGAGGAAAATTAATAGCACTAAGTGCACTGGTAAAGAAACTGGAGAGATCTTACACTAGCAACTTAACAGCACACCTGAGAGCTCCAGAACAAAAAGAAGTAAACACACCAGAGAGGAGTAGCAGGCAAAAAATAGTCAATCTCAGGGCCAAAAATCAATCAAATAAAAACAAAGAAAACAATACAAAGAACTAACAAAATCAAAAGCTGGCTCTTTGAGAGAATCAGTATGATAGATAAACCCCTAGCCAAACTAACTAAAGGACCCAGAGGCAGTATCCAAATTAACAAAATCAAAAATGAAAAGGGAGACATAACAACAGAAATGGATGAAATTTAACATGTCATCAGCTCCTACTACAGAAGCCTATACTCAACAAAACTGTAAAATCTAGATGAAATGGATGGTTGTCTAGATAGATACCACATACCAAAGTTAAATCCAGAGCAAGTAAACTATCTAAAGAGGCCCATATCCCATAAGGCAATAAAAGAAGCCATTTAAAACTTCCCAAGCCAAAGAAGTCAAAGGCCAGATGGATTTAGTGTAGAATTCTACCACACCTTCAAAGAAGAACTGATACCAATATTCCTCAAAATATTCCATAAAATAGAAACAGAAGGAGCATTACCTAATTCATTCTACAAAGTCACAATTACTCTGATACGTAAACTACACAAGGACCTAAACAAAAAAGTGACCTTCAAACAAATCTTGCATATGAATATCAATGCAAATATACTCAACAAAATTCTTGAAAACTGAATTAAAGAACACATCAAAACCATGATTCACCACAATCATGTGGGATTCATCCCAAGGATGCAAGGTTAGATCAATAAACGAAAATCCAGTAGCATAATCTACTATATAAATAAAATCAAAGAAAAAATCACATAATCATCTCCTTTAATGCAGAAACAAAAGGATTTGACAAAATACAACACCAATTCATGTTAAAAGTACTGGAGAGATCAGGATTTCAAGGTCCATATCTAAACATAATAAAAGCAATGTACAGCTAACCAACAGCCAATATCAAATTAAATGGAGAGATACTTGGAGAAATCCCTCTAAAATCAGGGACAAGGATACCCATTCTCCCCATATCTATTCAATATAGTACTTGAAATGCTAGCTAGTACAATAATACAGCAAAAAGAGATGAAAAGGATACAAATTGACAAAGAAGAAATATAGGTATCATTATTTGCAGATGATATGGAAGTATATATAAGTGACCCCAAAAACTCAACTAGAGAACTTTTCCAGCTGATAACCAACTTCAGCACAGTGGCTGAGTATAAAATTAAATAAATCAGTAGCCTTCATTTATACAAATGGTAAACAGGATGAGAAAAAAACTAGGGAAACAACTCCCTTCACAATAGCCACAAATAATATAAAATATCTTGGGGTAACTCTAACCAAACAAGTGAAAGATCTGTGTGACAACAACTTCAATTCTCTCAAGAAATCAAAGATCTCAGAAAATGGAGAGGTATCCCATGCTCATTGATGGGCAGAATTAACATGGTAAAAATAGCCATCCTACCAAAGGCAATGTATAGATTCAGAGCAATCCCCATCAAAATCCCAACACAGGTCTTCAAAGACATGGAAAGAGCAATTCTAAAGTTTATCTGGAAAGTCAAAATACTTTCCAGTAAACACAAGAATAGTAAACACAATACTTAGCAAGAAAAGAATGGCTGAGAGAATCCCCATCCCTGACCTCAAGTTTTACTACAGAGCAATAGTGATAAAAACTGCAGGATAAGCCAGGCATGGTGGCGTATGCCTGTAATCCCAGCACTTGAGAGGCAGAGAAATCCTGACTCAAAAGAAAAACCAAAAAAGCCCCAAACAAACAAAAGACAAAAAAAAAAAAAACACTCCATGATATTGGTATAGAAAAAGGCACATTGATCATTGGAAGACAATTGAAGACCCAGATATAAAACCCACACTTGCATTTGGTCTTTGACAAAGAAGCCAAACCTACACAGTGGAAAATAGAAAGCATCTTCAACAAATGGTGCTGATCCAGCTGGATGTTGATATATAGAAAAAATGAAAATATACCTGTCTTTGCCACCTTGGATAAAGGTCAAGTACAAGTGGATCAAGCACCTCAACGTAAAAACTGATACACTGAATCTAATAGAAGAAAGTGCGAAAGAACCTTGAAATCATTGACCGAGGGAGAAATTTTCTAAACAGCACTCCAATGGCTCATGCTCTAAGATCAAGTATTGATAAATGGGACCTCATGAAACCTGGAAGCATCTATAAGGCAAAAAAGGCCTTGGAGCACTGACAAAAAGAGACTTATCATGACTGCCCTCTGAACGTCCCAGCAAGCAGCTGAAAGAATCACAGATATTGGCACCCAAACAATGGTCAGAAGCTGCTGACCCTTGTGGTTGAATTAGTGGAAAGATGGAAGAAGCTGAGGGGGAGAGTGAGCCTGTAGGACCAGCAGACTCAACTAACCTGGACCCCAGAGATCTCTCAGATAATGAAACACCAACCAGGCATCATACATCAGGTAATATGACACCCCCAATACATGTATAGCAGAGGACTGCTGAGTCTGGGTTTAGTCAGAGAAGATGCACATCATGAATTTTGCAGATGAAACTAGAAAATATCATCCTGAGTGAGGTATCCCAGAACCAAAATGACATGAATGGCATGTGTTCATGAATAAGTGGATATTAGGGAAAAAGATCAGAATATCCATGATACAATTTGCAGATCATAGGAAGCAAAACAAGAATGAAGGCCCAAGTGAGGATACCAGAAATGCATATAGAAGTGCAACAAATTAATCATGGGAGGCAGAAGGAAGGAAACTGTGAGACAGGAGAGGGGTGAGGCGAGGAGGGGAAGGATCAAGTTTGTATATATGACAAAGACATTCAATAAACTGTTTAGTAAACTTTTTCCATTTTCCATTTCATTTCATATATATTAAGGAAAAACCATATTTGGAGATGATGGTCAGTAGAAAACTGTCTTGCTTGTATAAGATCATGTGTATAGCAGAAAATAGCACACACACATACTCACTCACTCATACACACAGACACAGACACATACACACACACACACACACACATACACACACACAGAAATCTCATGATCCATGACTTTGGAGACTAATTCAGAAAAAATGCAATTTCAAAGATTACAGTTATTATTTTTAACCCACTAAGTGCATTAATTTAACCTACTTATTTATACTTTCTATTTATTTATTTATTTAAAAACTCCTCATGCCAAAGTGGATGATGCCACACTGATACACATATGTGCCACACATACTGGACTGATATGAACAATGCTAAATAAACAAAAATGCCAAAGGAAGACATGAAATTGCAAGGCTGATGTGATGGTGGGTTTGTGGGGGACAGTACAAACAGAGAGTGTAAATTGGTTATGACTATGATACATTACACACACACACACACACACACACACACACACACACACATATATATATATATAAATTGTATAGAGCAAAATCAAAGTTTGAAAAAATATTTACAAAACTGTCACTTATTTTAAAAACTAGAACTATCTAAAGCCTCATTCCTGACTGAGGTGCTGCCAAGTGTTGAGGATTAGCTACTAAGAGGATAATCTGGGTTTTAAGGCTATGGCCATGAGTAAGATGACCATACATACTCTAGTAGATGGCCACACACAAAAGCATGTAGGCACCATGAATGAAATTTTATAAATTATTCTTTAAAACACTACACAAAGATGGGAGGGAGTCATCAGTAAAGGTAGATCTGGGAGGAGTAGAGGAGAGTAGGGGTGAATGCAACCAAAACATTTTGTCCTCATGTGTAAAATCATTAATGAACTAACAAAAGATCCTATAAAAATGATAAGAAGAAAAGAGAACTGGAAATACAACACAGTAGTACAGTGCTTGCCTAGCATGTATGGGAACATAAGAATGAGACCATCTTTACCAGGATGGAAACACATAAAACATTTCTATGAAGCCAATAAATCCTACCTCAAGTGATGGACTTCTTCTGGTTATGCTCCTTAAATCTCTAGGTGAGGTTTCCTGCCTCCTCCCTCTAACAATTCCCTTTACCTTTTATATGTAAGTAGTTCCAGGTAACATTCTGTTTAGGTTTCCAAGCCTTTCATGCACATAAGTTGTAGGGCAAACCACCAGTAGGTTACCGGAATCTGTTGTGGAATAACCAGAAAATATAAGAGTTATTTCAGTATATTAAAATAATGTCCACTTTGATGCACACCCATATACTTAGATCATGTGTACTGAGTAACTACAAAGCAGAATTACATTATAATAATATTTTACCATAAAAATGAACATATATCTGTTTTGAGTCAGTTTAAAGTTTAAGAAGATGGGGAAATACAACAAATATAGACATTGTAACTTGAAATAAATGCTGAGATGATATTGCCAAATCTGTTATATTGTCAAATCTGTTGGGTTCAGGATGATGTCCCAGATGGAGACACAGTATACTGAGAAGGAAATGTGATGAGGAAAGACAGAGGATAAGGCAGTCATTCACAGTGTGTGGTGAGGCTCGATTGGCACCTGTCTCTAGCCAAGGCAAAAGAACATACAAAGTGCAGCCAAGGCTGTTCTGGAAGGATTAGACGAAAGAGCGTTGGTGACGCACTGGTGCAAGAGCAACCCGTAAGCATCTTCAGGAATCCTGTGAATATAGACATGCAAGAAAGAACCAGATGATGATCGAGACTCCTGATAACCTGGAGCGAAATGCTTGGTGCTCACAAGCTGACAGGGAAGGCATGTGCCGGGAGCCATCCTCAGAACTCAATGCCAAGAACTCTCCATACCAGGAGCCATCCTCAGAATTCAGTGCCAAGAACTCTCCATACCAGGAGCCATCCCCACCTGGCTCTCAATGCCAAGAGACCTCGATACCAGGAGTCATTCTCACTTAGATCTCCATGCCAGGAACTATTCCTACGTAAATCTCAAAACCCCCTCCTTTTGAAGTTCATCTGTAGATAGGTTACTGTAGCAACCCCTTTCCACTTCACCGCCTCATGACCCCCCTTTTATCATGCCAACATTCCAACAGCAATAACTAGTTTTACCAGAAATTATGAGAAACTGTTTCTTAGAAATGATGCCAACCCCCTGAGATTGTTCCCCCCTTTACCCCTCCCAAACCTTGTATGCTTCCCTTTATATTGACTTGTCTGAAAATTAAAGTTTGACAGCTTGATCAGAACTAGACAGGCTGTCCTGCCTCTCTCTTTTGTCTTGTCGCCCCATCGCCTTTCCTCTAGGTGGCTTAAAGGAACCCTGTTGATTGTCCTGCGGGTCGGGACAGGCATGCTCTCGCACTTCACAAGGTGAACAAACACACAAATCCAAGGCCTACAGTAGCATAAGAAGGGTCTTGCCTTGGCCAGAGGGAAGGAATACCAGGTTGAAACTTCTGATATTATAAACAAACTATACGATCAAGACCATAGAAGTCTAGCTTCTAAGGACTTTAAACACAGACAATCTGAGAAGCAAAACACAAAGAGGAAGCAGCACATGAAAGAGGTTTTAATTTTGAAATTCGGGTTGAGAATTGTATACCAACATAGTGTATTTATATCATAACCACCCCCTGCTCTCTCTCTCTCCAATTCCTCTCATTCTCTCCCTTTTCTCTAACTCATGACCTCCTTTTCTTTCATTACTATTTTGAAATGTGCCAGCCTAATGCAATGACTGCTGCTCATATGCTCAGGTATCTAAAGCTGATTACTCTGAACTGGATAAACTTTCAGGGCAGTTTCTCTCTCTCATAGCATTGTTTGCTCCTCATCCAGGCACAGTGAGTTCCACACTGACACTGGTGCTGTCATTGTGCAGCTTGTACTTGATGTTTCTTGGACTCAGCTCCCCTATTATATATTTTAAAAACCAATATAACATGGGAGACATCCTCATGGGCTTCTGGAATGTCTAGTCTTTCTGCTCATCTTCTAAGGTGCTCCCTTGACCTTCAGTAATACGGTTTGTAGTGCTGATGTATCAATAAGTGTGCAGCATTACCCACCCCATCAGTCATCCCCTATATTTTGACCACTGTCCAATTCTGTAATGGTCTCCACAAGCTGCAAATGGATTTCCTGGGGAGAAGTGAGATATATACTTTTCCCTGTGTATAAAGATTAGTCTTTTTTTCAATTAGATATATTCTTTATTTACATTTCAAATGATTTCCACTTTCCTGGTCCCCCCTGAAAGTCTCATAAGTCCTCTTCCCTCCTTGTTCCCCAATCAACCCCTCCTGCTTCCTTGTCCTGGTATTCCCATATACTGATGCACTGACACTTTCCAGGACCAGGGGCCTCTTCTCCAATCTTCTTGGACATTATTTGATATGTGAATTGTGTCTTGGGTATTCTGAGCTTCTAAGTTGCAGTTGCTAATTATACTGGTTTAGAATAGTAGCAGTAATAGGTTCATTTCTAGGGCCCATAATCTCATCAAATATGGGTGCATTTTGGCTGCATTTTGGACCTTTTGTAACTGGCCAGGATATTACTTGCTTCTCTCCTTTGGCAGGCTGCAGAACACATTCCATTGCTATGAGAGCTACTCTTTGAGGATGGGGTTGTCAGAACCATTTTAGCCCAGTGTCCTTTGTCTTAAGTGTGTAATGTCTTCTTACCTTCTAATTCAGGGGAGCAAACATGGGAAACAATGATGGGGTATATTATTCATGCGGATATCTTTGATTCCCCTGACCAACAATCAATATTCTATGGATTTGGGGTGGGTATTATGCCATGTGGCAATAACTATATTCAAACTCTCCCTCTCCCTTTTTCTCCCCTCCCCCTCCCTCCCTCCTCTCTCCCTCCTTCTCTCTCCCTCCTTCTCCCTCCCTTTTTCTCCCCTCTCCCCTCCCTCCTCTCTCCCTCCTTCTCTCTCCCTCCTTCTCTCTCTCTCTCTCTCTCTCTCTCTCTCTCTCTCTCTCTCTCTCTCTCTCTCTCTCTGTGTGTGTGTGTACAGACATGCTTAGGATGCTAGTCCTCTGGTTGGCGACATGGTAAAATGGAAGCATGGATTTAACTGGAAAGGGAGAAGTGAGACAATACAGAGGGAGAGGAAGAGAGGAGAGATGAATAATACCAAGGATTTTATTTTATGCCATAGGAAAACATTATTTTATGTTTCTTTCTTTTATTTATTCAATATATTTTTATTTACATTTCAAATGATTTCCTCTTTTCTGGCTCTCCACTTCCCGAAAGTCCCATAAGCCCTCTTCCCTCCCCCTATTCCCCCATCCACCCCTTCCCACTTCCCTGTTCTGGTATTCCCCTATACTGTTGCATTGGGTATTTCCAGAACCAGGGGCCACTGCTCCATTCTTCTTGGACATCATTTAATATGTGGATTATGTCTTGGGTATTCCACGTTTCTAGGCTAATATCCACTTATCAGTGAGTGCATACAATGATTGATCTTTTGAGACTGGGTTGCATCACTTAGTATGATGTTCTCCAGCTCCATCCATTTGTCTAAGAATTTCATGAATTCATTGTTTCTGATGGCTAAATAGTACTCCATTGTGTAAATATACCATATTTTCAGTATCCATTCCTCCATTGAGGGAAACCTGGGTTCTTTCCAGCTTCTGGCTATTAAAAATAGGGATGCTATGAACATAGTGGAGCATGTGTCCTTATTGCATACCGGGGAATCCTCTGGGTATATGCACAGGAGTGGTACAGCAGGGTCCTCCAGAAGTGTCATGCCCAGATTTCTGAGGAACCACCAGACTGATTTCCAAAGTGGTTGTACTATCTTGCAATCCCACCAGCAGTGGAGGAGTGTTCCTCTTTCTCCACATCCTCACCAATACCTTCTATCTCCTGAGTTTTTAACCTTAGCCATTCTGACTTGTGTGAGGTGAAATCTCACGGTTGTTTTGATTTGCATTTCCCTAATGATTAATGATGTTGAACATTTCTTAAGGTGCTTCTCAGACCTCCAAAGTTCTTCATGTGAAAGTTCTTTGTTTAACTCTGTACCCCACATTGTAATAGTGTTCTTTGGTTCTCTGGGGTCTACTTTCTTGAGTTCTTTGTATATATTAGATATTAGCCCTCTGTCAGATTTAGGGTTGGTGAAAAAAAAGCCTTTCCCTGCCTGCCAGGGCAGAAAAGCAGCACCAGGTACTGAGATATCCTGAGTTTAAGAGCTCTGGGGCTGCAAACCGCCAGGGGTCTGCCTGTGCCCAGGACCTGAGCATATAGGTGGTTCATCTTCCACCTGCCTGTCATGGAGCCTGTGTCCTACTTGGAGTTAGGGAGAGCAGAGGGAGTTACTCCCTGCTACCATCCTCCTGTAGTTCTTTAAGCGATTTTTGTTCTTCCTCTTTAAGAGCTTCTACCTGTTTACCTGTATTCTCTGGTATTTTTAAGGGAGTTGTTTATGTCCTTCTTAAGTCCTTATGCTTGCTCTCTCCATCTGTTTATCTCTAGTACTACCTACCATCACTGTCTGAATGGAGCCTGTCCCTCCTGTGATCCTGGATGTGTCAGAAATCCTTAGAGTCTAGCTATCTCTGTGGTCCTGTGATTCTGTGATCCTGTGATCCTGAGATCCTGGGTGTGTCAGAAATCCTGGGACTTAAGCTGCTTCTGAAATCCTGAAATCCTGTTGTGACCAAGCTCCTGAGATGCTATGATCCTGGGTGTGTTACAGCACCTGTGAGTCAAGCTTATTCTGGATGTTTTGGGACCAGCTGTGGAGTTAGCACCCAAGGTCTACACAGGGCAGCTCACACTGGAAGGAACCTGTGTCACTGGCCAGGCAGAAGTTCCTGCATTCCTAGATCCTGCTGGTCCTAGTTACTCCTGGTGTTGGGACAGATATTGTGGCCTCCTCACCTATGATCCTGGGAATTTTAGAGCACCCCGTAATCAAATTTCTTCTGGATGTTGTGGGACTGGGAGGGGAGTTAATGCCCAAGGTTTACTCAGGGCAATTGCTCAGACCAGAAGGATCATTCTACTCATTCTAAACTTAATAATACAAACCAAAATAATCCTGGTTCAAAGTTACAATGAGAAGAGTAATCTGAGATAAAAGACCAGTAGGAAAATAAAAATTTAGGTCATATTCTTATTTAGAACATTAGAAAAAAATAACTTTTATACAAGTTAACGTTTATCTAGTGAAAGGTTTATAGGAGTCATAAGAAAGTATTAACCTCAACACATGACATTAAAATGTCATGTATAATAGTGTTTGAAAGTTATTATGTCACTTACTGTTGAGTTCTAACCTTAAGGTTAGATCAAAAGCACAGTAAAATGTTAAGAAACCAAACCAAATTAAAAAGAACTTTAACATAAATAAATATATAATTCTAAAAGGAGGACATGAAGTTGGTAGAGAGATGTGATGTGGGCTGTGAGGAATAGGGCAGGGAGAGGTGGATATGATTGTGATACATTTTATATATGGATGAATCATTCGAAGAATAGGTATTTAAAATAAGTGCAATATTTTATTCCACAATTTTAGATAAAACTGTTCATTGTTTTCTAAAATTTAATTTGTATATGTAAGTGAATTCAAATTTAATTTACCATAAGGGAATTTAAAACATATCAATATTTTTACATTTCTTGAACCAATTTATAATGTATGTAGAAAAATAAGATCTCCCAGAACTGTAGCCAGGCAGTGGCATATGGTGCCCTCCTTTATAGGTTAGTCTTAGAACTGGAGAGGCAGAGACAGGTGGATCTCTGTGTTCCACCTGTAGCCTGGACTACACAGTGAGTTCCAGGCCAGCCTGGGCTACAATGAGGAACCATGTTCAAAAGAAATGAAATAGACAGACAGACAGAGAACTTAAGAGAATCTGGGAGTGTTTAGTAATTGTATATGGCTTGATACACATGCATGTATGAGCAAGAATAGATGGACTAAGTGGATTATGAAGAAGGTCATGAAGATGGGAGTGGATAGTTTGAGGAAGATGAGGGAGTTGGAGAGGGTAATGGGGAAGTGGTCATGTGTCATATGTATGTGAGTGGACATCAGAAACTGGACTTGATGGAATTTTCATGGAGGACACTAAGTTGGGTGGGTGTGGGACCATGAAAGGCAGCCTGTTTTCTGGTTGAGCTAGGCTTAACCTGCAGAGACCCTGCAGATAATTCTGCAAGGGAAGGAAGCCTCTTGGCCATATTCCCAGACACTAGGATCCTAAAACAAGGCCCTCAACTCCATAATACTGTGTCCATCAGTCATGTAGGGCAATTCCCTTAGCTCCTGGTATTCTGTCTAGACTCTTCCCCCACAGTTACCTCACAACAGCAAGATATGTTCCTTCCCAGCATATAAAAGGGGCTGTTTTCCCCTCCTCCCTCTCTTGTTCTCTGTTGTATTCTTGTCTCTCTCCATTGCCCTCTTGGGCACTTCTCCCTCCCCTCTCTCGCCATGTGGCCATGGCCAGCCTCTACTTTTCACTTATCACACCTCTCTGCTAACAATAAATGCTTTAAACCTATGGACTACCTCTTCTCATCTGGACCCACTATGATGGAGCAATGGAGCAGGTTTCCCTCTCAAGAGCTGTTTCTAGCCTCCTGCAGTGAAACCTCTCTGTCTTCTAGCCAAGGTCATCACCAAGCCATGTTGCCTACCCCAGCTAGTCAAGGCCATTCGTCCCTGCAGGAAAAACCTGGAACTACTTCTTTCTCTCTTTTCCCTTAAGCCCAGGGCCAGACCTAGCCCAGTGGGCTCCCACTCTGCTATCTCTTTTCAGACATTCAGTCTTGTCTGCTGTGTCCAAGACTGAGAACCTGTCATCCCTGGCCTCTGAAAAGCTTTCCTTGACCTCTTTGAGGCCTGGGCCCTATGAACTCTGCCCTGCCAGCTCCCCCAGGTGAACATACAGGCTGCCCTTCCCCACCCCCAGAGCAGGGTCATGTAGCTTCTCATAGCCTGATGCATGCCTGTTTGTTCCATGGGGAAACCTGCAGCCCAACTCCTTGTGTCTGCCTTGCCCAGCAGCCCAGTGCTCTGTCTGGATGCAGGCTCCCACTTTTAACCCACAGGTAGGTAGAAAAGTGGGGATGCATATCATAGGAGTTGGGGAAGGGGATAACAGGATTGAAAACTGAAAAAGAAAACTCAAAAATTTTATAGGAAAAGGATGGGGAAACAAAATAAGTAAAAATAAAAGGTAAGACCATCACAGAGAGAAGGAGGTTAAAATGTTTCCTCTCCTTAATAACAGAGATCAATTTCACCCTTATCTGAGCAGGTCTTGTAATTCAACAGATAGACCTGAAAGTAGTTCTGTCAGAAAGGGAGGGTCTTGGAGACAATGGAAACTGTGACCAACCTTGGTGAGCTACGTTGACCTTTCTTTCTGAAAGCTCTCCCTCTATGCTGGCGATGTGCTGTCCCCAAACTTGGAGTAACAGTTCCACTCAATCCAAATCCATTGTGGTGATGAGGACCTGAAACACTAGTTTCCTCTGGAATGTGCACTGCCCCAGTGTGTGAGTGTGTAAGTAGCTCTTCCTCTGCAACTGTTGTAGCAATGTCTTCCTGCAGCTTCACTTTCCTCTTGTTACCACTAAAAAAAGACAAATCCATAATATACATATTACTTTTGTTCCTGAAATGCATTTTAGAAACACTTTTCTGTTTAAATGGTCATAAGAGAGTCGGGCGGTGGCGGTGGCGGCGGCGGCAGCAGTGGCTGCTCCAGCTGAAGGGCCATCAGCAGTGGAACCAAGGCGTCACAGGGACCAGTTAGGCCCTGCGCCCACGACCACTGACTTCGCTGACCAGCCGGGCGGCAAGCAGCTGCAGTTGTGCTGCGCCTGTCCTGCACGGAGGCCACTTCAGAACTCGGCCTCCCACCAGTCAGGAGAGGTGCATCCATCTTGGTTCCGGACTCCGGGGATCGGACAGACTGAGGTACACAAACATAATCCGAGGCCAACACCGCGGTGGTCTGAGCCCGACGGGCGTTGGCCTGCACCCAGGCCCTGGGCGGGTCGGGGGGGCCATCGGGGTGCCAACCCAGCCAGGAGGTTTTTTGCCCAGGCCTGCGAGCGCTCCGCCGCCATTTTGCCTGCAGGACGACAGAGAGCTCAGGCGGGCAGACCTGTAACAGGCATAGCCTAAGGCTAACAAAGCGGGGGTCCAGGCCCCAAAAGGCACAGGACTGACCCCAAGAACTGGGCGGCTTGGTGGGCCATCTGTGAGTCAACCCGCCCAGGTGATTGTTAGCAAAGCAGACTCTCCCGGCGCTTTCAGGGAGCGCGGGCGCACGCCCGCCATCCTAGTCACCTGGCAGACCCAATTAACAGTCATAGCCCTAGGGGAACTTTGCTCGGACCTTGGCCTCCCAGGCTTTTGCCTGGACTCAGGGACTGGGCGGCCAGGCTAACCTTGTGTGCGACAGCCCGGTTGGCGGATCGGCTGCCCAGCAGAGTGAGCAGAACACAGGGGAGGTCACAGTAGCATACACCGTCGGCACTCCCTGGGGGTGCACACAGGCTCCATCTGGTCCACAGACACAATCTGGGGCAAGGCCTCAGGCAGAAGCCCTTAGCTCTACTCTCTCCGCTTCCGGATCCAGATCAGTCTGGGCGGCAGCATTACATCTCCAAGTCCTGCAAGTGGCTAGCTGGGCTTCCGGGCGGCCAGCTGGGAGAAGTCAGTGTGCTCCAGTGAATCCAGCGGGCCCCAGCGGGAGCCTTCGGGTGCCTGCTTTGGGATCGGAACAGCCTGGGCAGCAGCACACTGTCTACAAGCAGTGCAGGAGGTAAGCTGTGCACCAGAGGCCAACTGGGAAGGGGCAGCTTGCACTGGTGAGTCCAGCACTGACAAGATAAACTAACACCAGTGAGAACTAGATGGCAAAAGGCAAACGCAGGAACGTCACTAACAGAAATCAAGGCAATATGGCAACATCTGAACCCAATTCTCCTCTACCAACATGTCCTGGATACCCCATCACACCAGTAAAACAAGATTTGGATTTAAAATCACTGGTCATGATGCTGGTACAGGAACACATGAAGGACATACATAAAGAAATTCAGGAGAAAATGGATCAAAAGTTAGAAGCCCTTGCAAGGGAAACACAAAAATCATTGAAAGAAATCCAGGAGAATACAAAAGCCAACAAGGAGGAAATGCAAAAAACACTTAAAGAAATACAGGAGAACTTTGGTCAACAGGCTGAGGTCATGAAAGACGAAACACAAAAAGCTCTTAAAGAAATACAGGAGAACTTTGGTCAACAGGCTGAGGTCATGAAAGACGAAACACAAAAATCTCTTAAAGAATTACAGGAAAACACAAACATGCAAGTGAAGGAGCTAAGCAAAACCATCCAGGATCTAAAATCAGAAGTAGAAACAACTAAGAAAACTCAAAGGGAGACAACTTTGGAGATAGAAAGCCTTGGGAAGAAATCAGGGGACAGAGATGCAAATATCAACAACAGAATACAAGAGATAGAAGAAAGAATCTCAGATGCTGAAGATTCCATAGAAACCATGGACTCAACAGTTAAAGAAAATGCAAAATGCAAAAAGCTTGTAACCCAAAATATCCAGGAAATCCAGGACACAATGAGAAGACCAAACCTAAGGATTATAGGCATAGATGAGAGTGAAGATTTACAACTTAAAGGGCCAGCAAACATCTTCAATAAAATTATGGAAGAAAACTTCCCTAACCTAAAGAGAGAGATGCCCATGAATATACAAGAAGCCTACAGAACTCCAAACAGACTGGACCAGAACAGAAATACTTCCCGTCACATAATAATCAAAACACCAAATGTTCTAAACAAAGAAAGAATACTAAAGGCAGTAAGAGAAAAAGGCCAAGTAACATATAAAGGAAGACCTATCAGAATCACAGCAGACTTTTCACCTGAGACTATGAAGGCTAGAAGGTCCTGGGCAGATCTCATGCAGACTCTAAGAGAACACAAATGCCAACCAAAACTACTATATCCAGCAAAACTCTCAATCACCATAGATGGAGAAACTAAGATATTTCATGACAAAACCAAGTTTACCCAATATCTATCCACAAACCCGGCCCTAAAAAGGATAATAGGAGGACAACACCAATACAAGGAGGGAAACTTCACCCTGGAAAAAGCAAGATAGTAACCTTTCATCAAACCCAAAAGAAGTTAAGCATTCAAATTTAAAAATAACGTCAAAAATGATAGGAAGTAACAATCACTATTCCTTAATATCTCTTAACATCAATAGACTTAATGCCCCAATAAAAAGACACAGACTAACTGACTGGATACGTAAACAGGACCATACATTTTGCTGCTTACAGGAAACACACCTCAGGGTCAAAGACAAACACTACCTTAGAGTAAAAGGCTGGAAGACAATTTTACAAGCAAATGGTCTCAGGAAACAAGCTGGAGTAGCCATTTTAATATCAGATAAAATTGACTTTCAACCCAAAGTCATCAAAAGAGACCCTGAGGGACACTTCTTGCTGGTCAAAGGAAAAATACAAAAAGAAGAACTGTCAATCCTGAACATCTATGCCCCAAATGCAAGGGCACCCTCTTTCGTAAAAGAAACTTTATTAAAACTAAAAGCACACATTACACCTAACACAGTAATTGTGGGTGACTTCAACACTGCACTTTCCTCAATGGACCGATCAGGAAAACAGAAACTAAACAGGGACACAATGAAACTAATTGAAGCTTTGGACCAATTAGATTTAACAGATATATATAGAACATTCTATCCTAAAACAAAAGAATATACCTTTTTCTCAGCACCTCATGGTACCTTCTCCAAAATCGACCATATAATTGGTCACAAGACAGACCTCAACAAATATAAGAAGATAGAACTAATCCCATGCCTCCTATCTGATCACTATGGAGTAAAAGTGGTCTTCAATAGCAACAGAAACAACAGAAAGCCCACATACACGTGGAAACTGAACAATACTCTACTCAATGATACCTTGGTCAAGGAAGAAATAAAGAAAGAAATTAAAGACTTTTTAGAACACAATGAAAATGAAAACACAACATACCCCAATCTATGGGACACAATGAAAGCAGTGCTAAGAGGAAAACTCATAGCCCTGAGTGCCTCCAAAAAGAAAATGGAGAGAGCATACATTACCAGCTTAATGACACACCTGAAAGCCCTGGAACAAAAAGAAGCTATTTCGCCCAGGAGGAGTAGAAGGCAGGAAATCATCAAACTCAGGGCCGAAATCAATCAAGTAGAAACAAAGAGAACCATACAAAAAATCAACAATACCAGGAGCTGGTTCTTTGAGAAAATCAACAAGATAGATAAACCCTTAGCCAGAATGACCAAAGGGCACAGAGAAAGTATCCAAATTAACAAACTTAGAAATGAAAAGGGAGACATAACAACTGAAACTGAGGAAATCCAAAAAATCATCAGATCCTACTACAAGAGCCTATACTCAACACAACTGGAGAATCTGGAGGAAATGGACAATTTCCTTGACAGATACCAAATACCAAAATTAAATCAGGACCAACTAGACCATCTAAACAGTCCCATAATGCCTAAAGAAATAGAAGGAGTTATAGAAAGTCTTCCAACCAAAAAAAGCACAGGACCAGATAGCTTCAGTGCAGAATTCTACCAGACCTTCAAAGAAGAGTTAACACCAATACTCTTCAAACTATTCCACAAAATAGAAACAGAAGGAACACTACCCAATTCCTTCTACGAAGCCACAATTACGCTGATACCAAAGCCACACAAAGATCCAACAAAGAAAGAGAACTTCAGACCAATTTCCCTTATGAACATCGATGCAAAAATACTCAATAAAATTCTTGCCAACCGAATCCAAGAACACATCAAAACGATCATCCACCATGATCAAGTAGGCTTTATCCCGGGAATGCAGGGTTGGTTCAATATACGGAAATCCATCAATACAATCCACTACATAAACAAACTCAAAGAACAAAACCACATGGTCATTTCATTAGATGCTGAAAAAGCATTTGACAAAATTCACCATCCCTTCATGCTTAAAGTCTTGGAGAGAACAGGAATTCAAGGCCCATACCTAAACATAGTAAAAGCAATATACAGCAAACCGGTAGCCAGCATCAAACTAAATGGAGAGAAACTTGAAGCAATCCCACTGAAATCAGGGACCAGACAAGGCTGCCCCCTTTCTCCTTATCTTTTCAATATTGTACTTGAGGTACTAGCTCGGGCAATTCGACAACATAAGGAGGTCAAAGGGATACAAATTGGAAAGGAAGAAGTCAAACTATCATTATTTGCAGACGACATGATCGTCTACCTAAGTGACCCAAAGAACTACACTAGAGAGCTCCTGCAGCTGATAAACAACTTCAGTAAAGTGGCAGGTTATAAAATCAACTCAAGCAAATCAGTGGCCTTCCTATACTCAAAGGATAAGCAGGCTGAGAAAGAAATTAGGGAAATGACCCCCTTCATAATAGCCACAAACAGTATAAAGAATCTTGGGGTGACTCTTACCAAACATGTGAAAGATCTGTATGACAAGAACTTCAAGACTCTGAAGAAGGAAATGGAAGAAGACCTCAAAAAATGGGAAAACCTCCCATGCTCATGGATCGGTAGAATCAATATAGTTAAAATGGCCATTTTGCCTAAAGCACTATACAGATTCAATGCAATACCCATCAAAATCCCAACTCAATTCTTCACAGAGTTAGAAAGAGCAATTATCAAATTCATCTGGAACAACAAAAAACCCAGGATAGCTAAAACTATTCTCAGCAACAAAAGGAAATCTGGGGGAATCAGTATCCCTGACCTCAAGCAATACTACAGAGCAATAGTGTTAAAAACTGCATGGTATTGGTACAGTGACAGGCAGGAGGGTCAATGGAACAGGATTGAAGATCCAGAAATGAACCCACACACCTATGGCCACCTGATCCTCGACAAAGAGGCTGAAAACATCCAATGGAAAAAAGATAGCCTTTTCAACAAATGGTGCTGGTTCAACTGGAGGTCAGCATGCAGAAGAATGTGAATTGATCCATCTTTGTCTCCTTGTACTAAGCTCAAATCCAAATGGATCAAGGACCTCCACATAAAGCCAGACACTCTGAAGCTAATAGAAAAGAAACTGGGGAAGACCCTTGAGGACATCGGTGCAGGGAGAAAGTTTCTGAACAGAACACCAATAGCATATGCTCTAAGAGCAAGAATTGACAAATGGGACCTCATAAAATTACAAAGTTTCTGTAAGGCAAAGGACACCATCAAGAGGACAAATCGGCAACCAACAAACTGGGAAAAGATCTTCACCAATCCTACATCAGAAAGAGGGCTAATATCATATATATATAAAGAACTCAAGAAGTTAGACTCCAGAAAACCAAACAACCCTATTAAAAAATGGGGTACAGAGTTAAACAAAGAATTCTCACCTGAAGAACTTCGGATGGCGGAGAAGCATCTTAAAAAATGCTCAACTTCATTAGTCATTAGGGAAATGCAAATCAAAACAACCCTAAGATTTCATCTTACACCAGTCAGAATGGCTAAGATTAAAAATTCAGGAGACAGCAGGTGTTGGAGAGGGTGTGGAGAAAGAGGAACACTCCTCCACTGCTGGTGGGGTTGCAAATTGGTACAACCACTCTGGAAATCAGTCTGGCGGTTCCTCCGAAAACTGGGCACCTTACTTCCAGAAGATCCTGCTATACCACTCCTGGGCATATACCCAGAAGACTCCCCACCATGTAATAAGGATACATGTTCTACTATGTTCATAGCAGCCCTATTTGTAATTGCCAGATGCTGGAAAGAACCCAGGTATCCCTCAACAGAAGAGTGGATGCAAAAAATGTGGTATATCTACACAATGGAGTACTACTATTCAGCCATTAGAAACAATGAATTCATGAAATTCTTAGGCAAATGGATGGAGCTAGAGAATATCATACTAAGTGAGGTAACCCAGACTCAAAAGGTGAATCATGGTATGCACTCACTAATAAGTGGATATTAACCTAGAAAACTGGAATACCCAAAACATAATCCACACATCAAATGAGGTACAAGAAGAAAGGAGGAGTGGCCCCTGGTTCTGGAAAGACTCAGTGAAACAGTATTCAGCAACACCAGAACGGGGAAGTGGGAAGGGGTGGGTGGGAGGACAGGGGAAGAGAAGGGGGTTTGTGGGACTTTCGGGGAGTGGGGGGGCTAGAAAAGGGGAAAACATTTGAAATGTAAATAAATTATATCGAATAATAAAAAAAAAGAAATTCGCCCTAAAAAAAAATGGTCATAAGAGTAAATGGAATGTCCTATAAAAGAACTTGCTTCACATTTATATGTATCAGAGCATACTTTATCATTCACCAGCAGGGATTTAGGTAAACTAAGAAAGTGTCAAAGACAGTTTGACTACAGATTACTTCAAGATAACTCCAAAGGTCAGAGTCAGAGTTAATTCACACAGTAGCAGAGGAGAGGTACTAGAAGTGCCTGAATTTATTCATACTTGCCCCTCACATACTTGAACCTGTCAATGTGTTACTTAAGTGAATATTGACAGGAAAATTCATAAAAAGAGAACTGTATTCAATAGAAAGCTATATCTATACTTAGCTGAAATCTTAAGTTTTCAGCTTTATTTTAAGGAAATATAAAAAGAACAAAGCAACACTACAGCAAGAGAAGAAATGTTAGATGTGCCCAAGGTTTATTTTTTAAGAAAAGTTATTTTACTGCAGATACTTTGCAAAATTATGTCATCTTGACATTCACATCCAATTGGTTTCATGAAGACTTTTTTCACTACATATTTGGGTTACCATCACATTTATCAGTACCTTATTTTCTGGGACTCTGTTCAACTTACTTGTTTATTTGTTCATATAGTGCTGCTATAACCTCTAGCTGTTCATTGTAGCATTGCTGGTATATGCCCAGCATGAATCTGTCAGAATCTTCATGAGCTTGGATTCTGTGGAGCCTGGATTCCATGACTTTGTTTCTGCGTTCCATGTCCAATACTTGCAAAGTTAAAGCATTATTTTTCCTCTGCTCTGATTGTTCATGCTCTTCAAAACATATCTAAAAAGAATCACATGCTACATATTAAAACTTTTGCTGATAAGATGGGTAAAGGCACCTGATGCCAAGCCTAATGGCCTGAGTTTGAACCCTGGGATCAACATGGTGGAAGGACATAACCACCTCTATCTGCTTGTCCACCAACATCCACATAACATGTAATTAAAGAAAATACAAAAGGGTATCCAGGGCAGAAGCAGTACCTCAGCCCCAAACAGTATTTGCTGCCATTATAAAAGATCTAAGTTTGATTCTCAGCACATACATGATGTCTCAACTCCAGTTCAAAGGGATCTTATTTCTTCCTCTGATGTCTTCCCAAGACACAAGATATCCAGGTGACAAACAATCACATATACTGGCAAAATGCCCATGCACATCATAAGAGTTTATACTAAAAAATACTATTTCCAATAATTATAATTTTAAATGTTTACAAAAGGTGCCAGACTTGAAATATATATATCTCCTCCTTTCAGAGTTCCATCTTCCTTCAGTTCTAAACCTCTACCTACAGTCATGGATCAGCACCACACTCCCCAGCCCATAGCTCTGCCTACTTTTGAGGAAGTCTGCAGCAATCTGTGAAAGCCAGTACCAGAGGCTTGCTACTCCCACAGACTAACAGGCTAGCCAAAACCAGATGCAGCCAACATGGCTTAAGATATATAAGAACACAATCAACAGAAGCCAGTGCAATATGGCATCTTCAGAACCCAGCTCTCCTAATGGGAAGCATCAAGCCCTGGATAGCCTAACATACATGAACAGAAAGACTATGACCCTAAAGTTCTGCTTATGAAGATAACTGAGGCCTTTAATTAGAGAATTAAATACATCCCTTAATGAAATATAGGACAAGTCTATCAGGTAGATTGAAACCATTAAGAGGAAACAAATAAATCTCTTAAAGAAATATAGGGAAATAAAATCAAACAATTAAAGGAAATAAAATAGTTCAAGACCTAAGATGAAAATTGAAACAATAAAAAAGACAAATGGAGACAAGCCTGGAGGCATAAAACCTAAGAAAGAGAACAGGAGCTACAGACTCAAGCATCACCAACAGAATACAGGACACGACAAAGAGAATCTCTGGCACAGAACATAAAACAGGAGAAATTAATGCACAAGTCAAAAAAAAGCCAAATTTAAAAAGGTTTTCACTGAAAACATCTAGGAAATGTAGGACATCTGAAAAGACTACAAGTAAGAATAATTGGGATAATTAAGGTTGAAGATTCCCAGAAGTAATTCCCAGAAAATATCCCTAATATAATCATAGAAAATAAATTACCTAATTCCCCACAAAAAACAAGATGGCTATAAACAAAAAAGAAGCTTACAGAACTCCAAAGAGATTGGAACAGAAAAGCAAATTCTTCTGATGTATACTAATCAAAGCATTACACATATAGAACAAAAAAATGAATATTAAATGCTTCAAGGGGAAAGGCCCAAGTAATATAGAAAGGCAGACTTCTCAGATTAGCACCTGACTTCTTAACAGATTCCATAAGCCAGAAGTTATTGGGCAGATGTCCTGCAGACAATAAGAGACAACAGATGTCAGTCCAGACCGCTATACACAGCAAGCCATTCAACCACCATAGATGAAGAAACCAAGATATTTTAAGACAACCAAATTTAAACAATATCTCTCTCCTAATCTGGCCCTACAGAGGATACTAGAAGGAAAACTCCAGCATAAGGAGGGTAACTACACCCAAGGAAACAGAAGAAAGTATTCATCAAACAGAAAAACCAAAAAATGAGAAACACACACACACACACACACACACACACACACACACACACAAAGTAACACCATTAACATAAAAATAACAAGAAAAAAACAACCTTTGGTTATTAATATCAAAATCAATTCACAAACAGACACAGGTTAAAAGACTGGAATGTGTAAACAGGGTCTATTTTTCTGCTACACACAGGAAACACTCCTCAGCAACAAAGATAGACACTGCCTTAGAGTAAAGCGCTGGAAAAAGGTTGTCCAAGCAAACAGAAGCAAGAAACAAGCTGGAGTAGCCATTCTAACATTTACTTCCATTTCACTTCCAAGCAACCAAAAGCGATACAAAGGGTAAATATACTGTGATTTTTCATCAAAGGAAAAAATCCACCAAGATAACATCTCAATTCTGTACACCTATGCTCCAATTGAAAGCAAGGATAATCACATTCATGAAAGAAACATTATTGAAGCTCAAATCACACATCAAGCCATACCCCATGAAAATGTACAACAACACACTCTCATGAATGGACAGGTCATCAAGACATAAACTAAACTGAGAAACAATGAAATTAATAGATGATATGAAGCAAATTGATATAATAGACATCTATAGAAATTTTCACCAAAACACTTCTCAGCACTGAATAGAATCCTCTCCGTGAAGAAAGTAGTGGCCACTGGTCCTGGAAAGGCTCAGTGCAGCAGTGTAGGGGAATACCAGGACAGAGAATTGGAAAGGGGTGGATTGGGGAACAGGGGGAGGGAAGAGAGCTTATGGGACTTTTGGGGAGGGGGGATCCAGGAAAGGGAAAACCACTTGAAATAATATAAATAATATATCGAATAAAAAAATGGGTACATTTTCCCATGGGTTATTCCATTAAGTATGATGTTGAATAAAAATTACAAAGCTAACTATTAAAAAAAACCCTCTCTGAACTTGACTATATTATTGGATACAAAACAAACCTGAACAGACCCAAGAAGATTGCATCTTATCAGATCCTCATGGACTAAGGCTGGACTTAAACAACAGAAACAGCAGAAAGCCCACACACTCATGGAAACTGTACAACTCCCTACTCAATGAAAATTTGTCAGGAAAGAAATAAAGAAATTTAAGACTTTTAGAATGAAGGTGTAACATACCCAAACTTATGGAATACAATGAAAGCAGCGCTAAGAGACAAGTTCATAGATTTAAATGCCTTCATGAAGAAACTGGAGATATTATAGCAACTTACTATAACACCTGAAAGTTCTAGAACAAAAAGAAGCAAACACACTGAAGAGGAGCAAATGGCAAAAAATAGTTGAACTTGGGGCTGAAATCAATCAATTAGGTACAAAGAATCAACAAAACAAGGCCTAGTTTATGGAGAAAAGCCACAACATAGACAAACCTTTCGTAAAACTAATAAAAAAGTACCCAAATTAACAAAATCGAAAATGAAAAGGGATATATAAGAACAGAAACTGAGGAAATTAAACGAAAATTATTAGGACCTATTTCTAAAGACTGTGCTCCTCAAAGCTCATAAAATTACATTAAATGGGTGATTTTCTAGACAGATACCACTTGCTAAAGGTAAATCAAGATCAGGTAACCAATCTAAATAGTCCTATATGCCATAAGGAAATAAAAGCAATTATTAACCCCCCTCAAAAAAACAGCCCAGGGGCACACAGTATTTGAGAAGAAACCTACACAACTTTCAAAGAAGAGCAAATATCAATACTCCTCAAAATAGGAACAGAAAGAACACTGCCAGATTCATTTTATGAGGTCACAGTTACACTAATACCTAATCCACACAAAGACTCAACAAAGAAAGAAACAGCACATGCGGGACACAATGCTTAGGGGAACACTGTTACATTACTAGAAGGATAGCAAACTTATACAACCAGTTTTGAAACCAATCTAAGGTTTGGTCAGAAAATTGGAAACATTTCTTCCTGAAGACTCAGCTAGACCACTCCTGGGCAAATAAGCAAAATCTGCTCCACTATACTACAAGGGCACTTACTCAACTATGCTCATTGCAGCTAGATTAGTAATAGTCAGAAACAACCCAGATGTCCCTCAACTGAAGAATGGGTACAAAAAAATTGTACATTTACACAAGGTATCAAAAATGGGACTTTTACTCAGACATTGAAAACAATGACATAATAAAAATTTCATTTCCAAATGGATGGAAATAGAAAAAATCCTCAGTAAATTAACCCACAAGAACATGCATAGTATGAACTCACTTTTATTAGCCATAAAGGTCAGGATACCAATGATACACCTCAAATAGTGAAAGATGTTAAACAAGAAGGGAGCGTGAGGAAGGAAGAAGAGAGGCTACCATGGAAGGGTAATAACCTGCAGGAGGAAGAAACAGAGCAGCCATGTAAAGGGGCGAAGGAAAAGCAGAGAAGTGGGCTACTCCAGTTGAACAAGAGTAGCCAAATCGGAACAGAGAAATAACGTGGAGTTATCTGTGGGAGGGAGATTCTAACAGCATGGAGGGTAGGCAGTTGTGCAGCATAAACCATACTGCTTAAAGCATACTAAAATATAAGGCTGTGTGTGTGTGCCTTTCATTCAGGAACATAAGTGGTCTAAGGTGGGAAGGAACCCTGCAATTCATTAAAGTATTTATAATACAATAGCCTACAGTGGGGATATGAAATCAGAAATGGAAATATCCTATAGCCAGGCAAGGCTCTCAGTGGAGGAATTAGGACTTCAACCCACCCACAGCCCTTTTGACTCAAAATCTGTCCTGCTGTACACATGGCTCTAGCGGTATATGTAGTAGAGGATTGCCTTGTCAGGCTTCAATGGGAGAAGAGGTCCTTGGTTTTATGGAGGCTTGATAGATTCCCCAGGGTAGAGAAATTGAGGGCGGGGAGGTGGGAGCAGAGCTGGTGGATGAACACTCTCATAGAAGCAGGGGGAGAGAGGATGGAATTGGGCATTTCTGGGAGGACAGAAACCGAGAAAGGAGATAACATTTGAAATGTAAATAAAGAAAATATCCAATTAAAAGCATAAAAATACCTTTCCTGTCTAAAAGAAATGCAGGGACAAAGGATAAAGCAAAAACTAAGTGAAGGCCCAACTTGAGATCCATCCCATGTCAAAACACCTGTCTCTGACACTATTAGTAATACTCTGTTGTGCTTGCAGGCAGGAGCCCAGCATAACTGTCCTCTGAGAGGCTCCACCCAGCAGCTGACTGAAATAGAAGCAGATACCCACATCCAAACACTGGATGAAGTTCCAGGACCCTTATGGAAAAGTTGGAGGAAGAATAGAGCCCTACATGGGATAGGAATTCTACAGGAACTCTTAGAGAGTCAACTAACCTGGACTCTTGGGAGCTCTCAGAGACGGAATCAACAACAAAAGAGCATACATTGGCTGGACTAAGGCCCCTGGCACATATAAACCTGTGTGGTTCAGTCTACAGTGGGTCACCCAACAACTAGAGCAGAGGCTGTTGCCTAAAGTTATTGTCTGTCTGTGAAATTCATTCCACAAAAGGGCTCCCTTGCCTAGCCTCAGTGGGAGAGGATGCACCTAACCTTCCAGAGATTCACAGCACCAGGGTAAGGGAATATGCTCAGGGCCCCACCATCTCAGAGGAGAAAGGGAAGGGAGATAATGGGATGGATTCTGTTAGGGGGCACCTGGAGCAGCAACACTTGGGATATAAAAAAATTAATATAGACTCTGAAAAAATCATGATTAAATACAAACATCATAAAAATGTAAAAAAAAATAAACTAGTATCTGTGTTCAATATCATATGCAATAAATAATTACTTTTGAAATAAAACAGGTTTCTCTTTGTATATCCTAGCTATCC
Source organism: Apodemus sylvaticus (assembly GCF_947179515.1). Taxonomy (NCBI): domain Eukaryota; kingdom Metazoa; phylum Chordata; class Mammalia; order Rodentia; family Muridae; genus Apodemus; species Apodemus sylvaticus. The sequence goes on along the minus strand of NC_067485.1, from coordinate 71,511,793 downwards.
TATGTCTGTTTGATCCTATGTCCTCAAATACACAGAGATCCACATGCCTCTCTCTCCTGGGTGCTGGGGTTAATAGTATGCACCACCACTGGCAGCTCAAAATTATTTTTAAAATAAAAATTCTATTCTACAGATGAAGACTAAGGCCTTGTACATACTAAGAAACTACTTGATCATGAAAGTAATCATCTGAATGCAAAAGTTTCCACTAAATAATGAACTTTATGAACAATATAATAATATCTATAAATAATTTAATTTTCTCCAAGTGTCTATACTTTGCCAACTAATCCTAAAAAAAAATCAGATGATTCTTTAAAACATTTTTTTTCCTGCCTATCTCCCTTGCTTTTGTTCTCGTCTGGCTGTTCAAGCGTTAGAGCTGGGCCTTCACAGTCTGCTCCATGGGCATGTTTTACTCAGGGCCTTCCTCGACTAATCTTTTTTTTTTTTTTTTTTTTTTTTTTTATTTTAACCTTTTAGCCAAATGATTCTTTTTTTTTTTTTTTAAGCAGCAGAACTTGTTTTTTATTGAATATAATCTTCATTTACATTTCAAATGCTAAAACCTTTCCAGGTTTCCTCCTCCCACCCCCTGCCTCCAAGAATATGCCCCTCTACCCAACCCACTCCCATGCCCACCTCCCCCCTCCTTGATTTCCCTTTGTTGGTAGCCAAATGATTCTTTTAAAAACAATCTCCAGTATAATTTCACACCCAATCGGGCCACATGACAGCTGTTTTATAGTCAGGGTTGATGTGGATCACTCAAAACTCTTGACAGCTCTTTTCCCTTTACAACACAGTTACCTCAAAGGTCATTTCTGTTTAATGCTTCTTAGAATACTGTGTGATCTCTTCCTGATGTGTTTTATTTTTCATGCACAGAAATAGTGATCCATTTTTTTCTTGTTAAATGCCAATTATTGTGTTTCATGGATTAATCTGATTTGGGCTTTTATTAATCTGATATTGTCTCCATTCCTTGTATTTTCTTACATAATCAGGTTCCACCTATAGACTTTCTAGTCTGTGATGGAGGTCCCACGGGTATTCTATCCTGTGACACTGAAACTGCATTAGTTTGCCTGAGCATGCCCTGTGATTTTTATTTTTATTTTTTATTTTTTATTTTAGAAATCCCTGTGCCTCTGCCTCCCAAGGGCTAGGATTAAAGGCGTGTGCCACCACCGCTGGCTCCATTGCTATATCTTGATGCTGTCATTATTATATCATGGTGATACCAATGGGTAGAGCACTATCTCTAGGGCATCTTTTCTATTGCAAAGTTTTTTCTTTAATATTTTTATTTTCTATATTCTTTGTTTACATTCCAAATGATTTCCCCTTTCCCGGATCCCCCCTCCCCATATGTCCCATAAACCTTCTTCTCTCCATCCCTTCTCCAATCACCTCCCTCCTTTTTCCCTGTCCTTATATTCCCTTCCCATGCTAGATCAATCCTTTCCAGGATCAGGACCCTCTCCATACTTCTTCATGGGTCTTTAAAACATTTTTAATTAGATATTTTCTTTATTTACATTTCAAATGCTATCCCCTTTCTTTGTTTCCCCTCAAAAAACAAACAAACAAACAAAACCCTATCCCATGCTCTCTTCCCCTGCTCACCAACCCACCCACTCCCACTTCCCTGTCCTGGTATTCCCCTACACTGGGGCATCGAGCCTTCTCAGGATCAAGGGCCTCTTCTCTCACTGATGTATGACATTTTCTTAAGAGGTGTGTTTACTTAATAGTGTAAACAATAATATTTACCTGAAGATGTTGATGACTTATTTTGACAAGTCTATAAAACAAATTGCTGTAAATGAAGGGAAGCTTTCATGGAAAATGTGCATTGAAAATACAGCTCACCATGTAAAAAAGCACACTGAAAGATAACTATATTAACCTGTGAAAATGCAGAGATTTTTCCAAAAGTTTCCTCTACTTGCAGTCTGGACTGTTCTTCAATCTCTCGCTTTAACATTTCTGCCTCTCTGCGGTCTATCATATTCATTGATCTGTGACTTTCAAGGATTAATAATTCCTGTTTGAGCTTCTCCTCTCTGTCTTTAGGCATTTTGCATTCCTCCTGGACATCTGTCACAGCTGAGAAGTTCTGTAGCAGAGACTGGGATTTGTTTTCAAGTACCTCATAGTTCAACAACACTTGGTTTAGCCTTCCCGTGGTAAGCTCAATCTGCATCAAGAAATTAATATTGTTTACAGATGAAAAAGTTGACAGGAAATAAATTTAAGACTTAATCCATAATAAGGAGAGAACGTGAACTGCAAAGTTGAAGAATGTACTTGCCTCCAAACTTGGCAAAGTAAGTTTGATCCCCAGAACCCACATGGCAGGAAGGAGGGAACTCACTCCCACTTGTTCTCCTCTCCTTTCACATGCAAACCATTATACATGCATGCCATAACATGTGTATGCAAACCTGTATACCCTAAGAGAATAACGTATTCACTATTCTTTTAAAAGTAAGCTTTGATAAAAACACAGCTTAGTCAAGCACTGTAATACTGATTTATGCCCAGTTTCATTTTCAGTTTTCTCCTGGGTAAAATAAATGTCTTTTTTTTTGGCTTTATTTTTTTATTCGATTTATTTTTTATTTACATTTCAAATTATTTCCCCTTTTCTAGCCCCCCCCACTCCCTGAAAGTCCCATAAGCCCCCTTCCCTCCCCCTGTTCTCCCACCCACCCCTTCCCACTTCCCTGTTCTGGTTTTGCCCTATACTGCTACACTGAGTCTTTCCAGAACAAGGGGTTACTCCTCCATTCTTCTTGTACCTCATTTGATGTGTGGATTATGTTTTGGGTATTCCAGTTTTCTATGCTAATATCCACTTCTTAGTGAGTGCATACCATGATTGATCTTTTGAGACTGGATTACCTCACTTAGTATGATGTTCTCTAGCTCCATCCATTTACCTATGAATTTCAAGAATTCATTGTTTCTAATGGCTGAATAGTACTCCATTGTGTATATATATATCACATTTTTTTTTGCATCCATTCTTCTGTTGAGGGATACCTGGGTTCTTTCCAGCTTCTGGCTATTATAAATAGGGCTGCTATGAACATAGTGGAGCATGTATCCTTATTACATGCTGGGGAATCCTCTGGGTATATGCCCAGGAGTGGTATAGTTTTCTGAGAACCCCCCAGACTGATTTCCAGAGTGGTTGTACCAATTTGCAACTCCACCAGCAGTGGAGGAGTGTTCCTCTTTCTCCACATCCTCGCCAACACCTGCTGTCTCCTGAATTTTTAATCTTAGCCATTCTGACTGGTGTAAGGTGAAATCTCAGGGTTGTTTTGATTTGCATTTCCCTAATGACTAATGAAGTTGAGCATTTTTTAAGATGCTTCTCAGCCATCTGAAGTTCTTCATGTGAAAATTCTTTGTTTAACTCTGTACCCCATTTTTAATAGGGTTATTTGGTTTTCTGGGGTCTAACTTCTTGAGTTCTTTGTATATATTGGATATTAGCCCTCTATCTGATGTAGGTTTGTTGGTTGCCGATTTGTCCTTTTGATGGTGTCCTTTTCCTTACAGAAACTTTGTAATTTTATGAGGTCCCAAATGTCAATTCTTGATCTTAGAGCATACGCTATTGGTGATCTGTTCAGAAACTTTCCCCCTGTACTGAAGTCCTCAAGGGTCTTCCCCAGTTTCTTTTCTATTAGTTTCAGAGTGTCGGGCTCTATGTGTAGGTCCTTGATCCATTTGGAGTTGAGCTTAGTACAAGCAGACAAGGATGGATCAATTCGCATTCTTTTGCATGCTGACCTCCAGTTGAACCAGCACCATTTGTTGAAAAGGCTATCTTTTTTTCCATTGGATGTTTTCAGCCCCTTTGTCGAGGATCAAGTGGCCATAAGTATGTGGGTTCATTTCTGAATCTTCAATCCTGTTCCATAGGTCTGCCTGCCTGTCACTGTACCAATACCATGCAGATTTTAACACTATCGCTCTGTAGTATTGCTTGAGGTCAGGGATACTGATTCCCCCAGAATTTCTTTTGTTATTGAGAATAGTTTTAGCTATCCTTGTTTTTTTGTTATTCCAGATGAATTTGACAATTACTCTTTCTAACTCTATGAAGAGTTGAGTTGGGATTTTGATGGGTATTGCATTGAATCTATATATTGCTTTTGGCAAAATGTCCATTTTAACTATATTAATCCTGCCGATCCATGAGCATGGGAGGTTTTTCCAATTTTTTTGAGGTCTTCTTCCATTTCCTTCCTCAGAGTCTTGCAGTTCTTACAGATCTTTCACATGTTTGGTAAGAGTCACCCCAAGGTACTTTATACTGTTTGTGGCTATTGTGAAGGGTGTCATTTCCCTAATTTCTTTCTCAGCCTGCTTATCCTTTGAGTATAGGAAGGCTACTGATTTGCTTGAGTTGATTTTATAACCTCCCACTTTGCTGAAGTTGTTTATCAGCTGTAGGAATTCTCTAGTGGAGTTTTTGGGTCACTTAGGTAGACTATCATATCATCTGCAAATAATGATATTTTGACTTCTTCCTTTCCAATTTCTATCCCTTTGACCTCCTTTTGTTGTCTAATTGCCAGAGCTAGTACCACAAGTACAATATTGAAAAGATAAGGAGAAAGGGGGCAGCCCTGTCTAGTCCCTGATTTTAGTGGGATTGCTTCAAGTTTTTCTCCATTTAGTTTGATGCTGGCTACCAGTTTGCTGCATATTGCTTTTACTATGTTTAGGTATGGGCCTATTTGAGAACATGGTCTCTATTTTCTTAAATCCTTAATACAGCTTATTATATTTATTTATATCTCATATATTGGCAAAGGCCCTAACATGCTATGTTGGACCACATAATGTCCATATCATACAAGATAATTTTAATGTTGGAAATTCAGTCTACAGCCTTGACTGCCTTTGACATGCTACCTCAATTTAGTGACTTTCAAAGGTTCTGCAATACACTGTCTGTTTCATGTAACTTAAACAATTTATTCTGTGATCCATGTATTGACGTATTAAGTGTATTATGCTTCCACACTATCTTGACAAAAAGATAGTAAACGCAGAACACTCATTTAAGAGAATGGAGAATTTTTAGCTTGATAGTTGTGATTTAGGGTTGATTCAAGTGTATACATCCAGGTTTAATTTATTATTGTTGGAAAAGGGTCTTACTATGTAGATTTGGTTGGCTGGAACTTGACAGGCAGACCAAGATGACCTAAATCTCACAAACATCCCCCTACATCTGCCTCCTTAGTGCTGGAATCAAAGGCATGTGCCACCTTCCCACAGACCTGGCATTAAGTCACAGCCAAGTGTAAAGACAGTAATAAAGGTATAGCATATATATGTGAATAGAAAAATAGTAATTTCAATGACTTCTGGTTATAAAACATTTACAGTTACTTGTTACATGGATAAAATAATTGAAAGAATTATAGTAACTATTTTTTTCACTCTGAAACTAATTAAAACATACCTTTTGTTTTAGTATAGTGATTTCATCTGTTTCAGATTGTTTAGCATTTAAATCTTCAGGACAAGTGAACTTTCTTTTTTCTTGTACATTTAAGTCCTTTTGTCTCAGTTTATGAAAGTTCTTCATGCTGGGGAAATGATCAGAGAGAGAGGCAAGGGGAGTAAGTGAAGTTTTTAAAATTTATTTGAAAGATGTGGCTTCTACTTGCCCATGCTGTCTCCAAACTAGCTATGTGGCTGCAGATAATAATGAACTCTAGTTATACCTGCCTCCACCTCCCATGATCTCAGTTACAGGCATATATCACCGTGCCCAGCTCCTAAAGTATAATTATGTGATCACTTTATAACAGAGGGTAGATTTATTACATAAAGGAAGCACATATATAAAAATGTTTTAAACCTTCAAATCCCAGGAGCACATGCTTTTTTGGTTTGTTTTTTGTATTTAAAAAACAGAAAAAAAACCATGAAGATTGATGGTCAGAGAAGAGAGAATGTGGGAGGAGTTGGTTGAGGGAAAAGAATGTAAACAAAATATGCTATATGGAATTAGTTGATTGTTTTGATCTTCATTTTTATTTTATTTTGTTGATTGAGAGAAAGGGAAAATACTATCTAAGTGCTGTCTACAAAAAAAACCACATAATTGCTGAAAAATAGATGCCACAGTAGAGTAAAATGTTGAGAGAGTATTCCATTCAAATAGTACCAAATTCCAAGCAGGAGTCACTACCCTAATATCTGAGAAAAATAGATTTCTAACAAAAAATAACAAGAAGAGATAAAGTAAGAAAACACTTTCTGTGCTCAAAGCACTGGCTGGATCAATAACGCAAGCACAGTGCCGTTACTGGTTAAATTAGGGAAAGAAGCCAAGTTAATGCTTTGGGAAAATGACATGATAGTATACATAAGAGTTATAAAATTCCACTGGATAAATTCTACCAATAATAAACAAATTCAGAAATGTGGCAAGATACTGCATAAACCTGCACAAATCAATAGCTTCTCTATATACAAACAAACAACAAATGTAAAGAGAAAGAGATCATGGATACATTTCCATTCACAGTAGCCTCAAAGGAAATGAAATGTCTCAGAATAAGCCTAACCAGGTAGAAAGATATTTACAATTAAGTCCTTAAAATTCTGAAGAAATAGACAGAAACAGCATTTGGAAATGGAAAGACTTCACATGGTCATGAATTGGTAGAATCAAATGGTGAAAATTACCATTCTACCAAAAGCTATTTAAGTATTCAATGCAATCCCCCATCAAAATACTCGTTTCCTTTACAAAAAAAGAAAACAGAAGTCACATGGAAAAAACATTTGAGTAAAAAAACCACATTGCTGGACAAATTGCTTTCCAGATCCCAAGATAAATTACCAAGGCACAGTAATACAACTAATATGGTTCTCCCACAAAAATAGACACATGGAAAAAATCTGAGAGTTGAACATACGTACATGTAACTGCAACCACTTAATATCTGACAAAGATACCAAAATCATAAACTGGAGAAAAGAAAGCATTTCAACAAATGAAAAAGAGGAAAATGAGATGTTCACGTGTAGAACAATAAAATAGCTCCATATCTGTCCCGATATACAAGGATTAACTCCAAATGGAACAAAGACTTAAATGTTAAATTGGAAACACATAGAGTTTCTTAAGGATATAGGTTTAGGAGAAGACTTTCTGCATAGGACTTCATTGGGGAAGGTGGTTTGAAAGAAACTTGAAAGTCAGGAGAATAGGGGGCTTGTTTTAGATACTATCTTATAGCTAAAATGGAGTTATGTTGCACTCTCTAAGTCCAGAGACCATCACAGAAAAGAAAGAAAAAATGGAGGAGGAAAAAGAGGAGATCTATTTACTGCCATCTTCTGGTCACTTCAGTCATTACAATCAAGGAAGACTAGGCACAAGTCAAGGAATGATCAAGGACAGGGAAGGAGTTTATGGAGTCTCATCCTTCCCTTGTGAACTACTGGCTATGCATGGATGCTGGGAGAGGAGTCATTCATTGCCTTCAGCTGTATATCCATGGTTGTGCCAACCAGGCTACCCACCCATGGTCATAATTAAACTCAGTGGGTCACCAAACAAAACAAGAAAGTGGAATGTAAGGAACAAAACTGTAATAAGGAGTGGGGATTAACAAGAGGTAGGAGAGAAACTAAAGAGAATGCAAGGGTTAACAGTGATAAGAATCAATTTATACATTTCTGATATTGTCCAAAAAATTACAACTTGTTCATCAGAACACCCATAGCCGGCATGATTAGAGCTGAAGTGAGATCTGGGCTGTGCTCAACTTACCCAGAGACAGCAACTGGTGAACATATGCACAGTTATTCAAAGTCCTGAGAATGAGAGATGGATACTCAGCTCCAAATAGGAAAGTTACAAAAACAAACTGCAAGGACTAGAACTCAAGCAGGTCAACAGGCAGGAGCTGCTGCAGAAGTCATGGAGAAATGTTTCTTACTGGCTTGCTGGCCCTGGCTTGCTCAGCTTGCTTTCTTAGGACTACCAGACTATGGATGGCACCACCCACCAGGCCCCAGGCCCCTGATCTCCAAATGATAAAAAGCATGACAATCTGTACATATTAAAATTTCAATCCTTTTTAAAAATTCCAATCTCTTTATTTTATTTATTTTTTTATTTACATTGCAAATGATTTCCCCCTTTAAGGGTCCCCACTCCCCCAAGTCCCATAAGCCCTCTTCCATCCCCCTATTCTTCCATCCACCCCTTCCCACTTCCCTATTCTGGAATTCCCCTATACTCTTGCACTGAGTCTTTCCAGAACCAGGGCCCACTCCTCCATTCTTTTTGGACATCATTTAATTCGTGGATTCTGTTCTGGGTATTCAAAGTTTCTAGAGGAATGGATACAAAAAATGTCGTATATTTACACAATGGAGTACTATTCAGCCATTAGAAACAATGAATTCATGAAATTCTTAGACAAATGGATGGAGCTGGAGAACATCATACTAAGTGAGGTAACCCAGTCTCAAAAGATCAATCATGGTATGCACTCACTGATAAGTGGATATTAGCCTAGAAAATCCAATCTCTTTTACAACCCAAGGTCATTTTACAATTAAAAGTCTCTAAACTGTGGACTCCATTAAAATACTTTCTTCCTTTAAAAAGGAAAAGTATCAGGGCACAGTCACAATCAAAATCAAAATCAAACTGCAATTGTTCAATGTTTGAGATCCATTCAAGATCTTCTAGGTTCCTGCAAGGGCTTGGGTCACTACTCAAGACCTGCCCTTTGTAGCACACACCTTGTCTTCTAGGGTCCAAATGCCTGTACTCCACTGCTGCTACTGTTCTTGGACGTCATTTCGTGGTATTGGCATCTCCAAAACACTTATGTCTAACGCTGTAACTAGGCTTCACCAATAGCCTCTCATAAGCTCACTCTTCATAGTGCCAAAGTGCAATCCTTTGCATTACCCCTTCAGTCCTGAGCCATCAATTGCAAGTGGGGCTGCACCTTCACCAATGGCTTTCCACTGTCTCTCACAGTGCCGAGCCTCAGCTGCTCTTCATGTCCCCTTCATGCCTTCAAAACCAGTATTACCTTGGTTGACTCTTATACATTACCAAGTCCAGCCACAGCACAAGGTACAACCTTGACTATCTCTGGGACATAGCTTCTGTGCTCTCAGAAAACACTTCTCAGAAGATTTCACCTCAGTGATTGTGGTCTCTTCTTTTTTTTTTTTAAATATTTTTATTTTCTATATCCTTTGTTTACATTCCAAATGATTTCCCCTTTCCTGGATCCCCCTCCCCATATGTCCCATAAACCTTCTTCTCTCCATCCCTTCTCCAATCACCTCCCTCCTTTTTCTCTGTCCTTATATTCCCTTCCAATGCTAGATCAATCCTTTCCAGGATCAGGACCTTCTCCATACTTCTTCATGGGAGTCATTTGTTATGCAATTTGTGCCTTGGGCATTCAGGGCTTCTGGGCTAATTAATATCCACTTATCAGAGATTGCATTCCATGTGTATTCTTTGTGATTGGGTTACCTCACTTAGGATGATATTTTCCAGATCAAACCATTTGCCTAAAAATTTTGTGAATTCATTGTTTCTAATTGCTGGGTAGTATTCCATTGTGTAAATATACCACATTTTCTGAATCCATTCCTCCTTTGAGGGGCATCTGGGTTCTTTCCAGCTTCTGGCTATTATAAATAAGGCTGCTACGAACATAATGGAGCATGTGTCTTTATTGCATGCCGGGGAATCCTTTGGGTATATGCCCAGGAGAGGTATAGCAGGGTCCTCCGGAAGTGTCATGTCCAGTTTTCTGAGGAACCTCCAGACTGATTTCCACAGTGGTTGTACCATCTTACAGCCCCACCAGCAGTGGAGGAGTGTTCCTCTTTCTCCATATCCTCACCAACACCTGCTGTCTCCTGAGTTTTTGACCTTAGCCATTCTGACTGGTGTAATGTGAAATCTCAGGGTTGTTTTGATCTGCATTTCCCTAATGACTAATGATGTTGAGCACTTCTTAAGGTGCCTCTCTGCCATCCGAATTTCTTCAGGTGAAAATTCTTTGTTAAGATCTGTACCCCATTTTTAATAAGGTTATTTGGTTCCCTGGGGTCTAACTTCTTGAGTTCTTTGTATATATTGGATATTAGCCCTCTATCAGATGTGGGGTTGGTGAATATCCTTTCCCAATTTGATGATTGCCATTTTGTCCTTTTAACAGTGTCCTTTGCCTTACAGAAACTTTGTAATTTTATGAGGTCCCATTTGTCAATTCTTGATCTTAAAGCATAAGCTATTGGTGATCTGTTCAGGAACTTTTCCCCCATGCCCATGTCCTCAAGGGTCTTCTCCAGTTTCTTTTCTATTAGTTTCAGTGTGTCTGGTTTTACATGGAGGTCCTTGATCCACTTGGAGTGAAGTTTAGTACATGGAGATAAGAATGGATCAATTCGCATTCTTCTGCATGCTGACCTCCAATTGATCCAGCACCATTTGTTGAAAAAGCTATCTTTTTTCCACTGGATGTTTTTGGCTCCTTTGTCGAAGATCAAGTGACCATAGGTGTGTGGATTCATTTCTGGATCTTCAATTCTATTCCATTGGTCCACTTGTCTGTCACTGTGCCAATACCATGTAGTTTTTAACACTACTGCTCTGTAGTATTGCTTGAAGTCAGGGATACTGATTCCCCCAGAATTTCTTTTGTTGTTGAGAATAGTTTTAGCTATCCTGGGTTTCTTGTTATTCCAGATGAATTTGAGAATTGCTTTTTCTAACTCTCTGAAGAACTGAGTTGGGATTTTGATGGGGATTGCATTGAATCTGTAGATCGCTTTTGGCAAGATGGCCATTTTAACTATACTAATCCTGCCGATCCATGAGCATGGGAGATTTTTCCATTTTCTGAGGTCTTCTTCGATTTACTTCTTCAGAGACCTGAAGTTCTTGTCATATAGATCTTTCACTTGTTTGGTTAGAGTCACACCAAGATACTTTATATTGTTTGTGGCTATTTTGAAGGGTGTCATTTCCCTAACTTCTTTCCCAGCCTGCTTATCCTTTGAGTATAAGAAGGCAACTGATTTGCTTGTGTTGATTTTACAACTAGCCACTTTGCTGAAGCTGTTTATCAGCTGTAGGAGTTCTCTGGTGGAGATTTTCGGATCACTTAAGTAGACTATCATGTCATCTGCAAATAGTGATAATTTGACTTCTTCCTTTCCAATTTGTATCCCCTTGACCTCCTTATGTTGTCTAATTGCTCTAGCTAGAACTTCAAGTAATATATTGAAAAGATATGGAGAGAGAGGACAGCCTTGTCTAGTCCCTGATTTAAGTGGGATTGCTTCAAGTTTCTCTCCATGTAGTTTGATGTTGGCTACCGGTTTGCTGTATATTGCTTTTACTATGTTTAGGTATGGGCCTTGAATTTCTGTTCTTTCCAATACTTTTAGCATGAAAGGATGCTGAATTTTGTCAAATGCTTTTTCTGCACCTAATGAGATGATCATATGGTTTTTTTCTTTGAGTTTGTTTATGTAGTGGATAGCATTGATGGATTTCCTTATATTGAACCATCCCTGCATCCCTGGGATGAAGCCTACTTGATCATGGTGGATGATCGTTTTGATGTGTTCTTGGATTCGGTTGGCAAGAATTTTATTAAGTATTTTGGCATCAATATTCATAAGGGAAACTGGCCTGAAGTTCTCTTTCTTTATTGGATCTTTGTGTGGTTTTTGTATCAGCATAATTGTGGCTTTATAGAATGAGTTGGGTAGAGTTCCTTCTGTTTCTATTTTGTGGAATAGTTTAAAGTGTATTGGTGTTAGGTCTTCTATGAAGGTCTGATAGAACTCTGCACTGAAGCCATCTGGTCCCGTGCTTTTTTTGGTTGGGAGACTTTCTATGACCCTTTTTATTTCTTCAGATGTTATGGGACTGTTTAATTGATCTATTTGATCCTGATTTAGTTTTGGGGTTGGATATCTGTCTTCTCAGAAGATTTCACCTCAGTGATTGTGGTCTCTTCTTAATCACCACTAATTTTTTAGCTCCAGCTAACTAGCATCAATAGTCCCAGTAATGGAAGGGCTTTGCATTCGTAGTTCTGGTATCTAATTAATCACAGTTGATTCTTCAGCTCCAGCTAACCAAAACCACAGATTCTTCATAATCAAAATAGCAATGGGCCTGATAAGAGTCTTTAACCTTCCCTCTGAAACTTCACATGCCAGGCCTCCATCTTCTCCACTGTTCTCAACTTTATCTTCCCAGCTCCTACACAACATCCTACAGAGCTCTTATCATTGAATGGGTCTTCAAGGCCAAATTTCCAAAGTCCTCACACAGTCCTCCCCAAAACATGGCCAGGTTCTCACAGTAATATACCATTCCTGTTACCTATTTTTCTATGTCATGGTTTCCATTCCTGTACAAACAACATGGCCACGAAGCAAGTTAGGGGGAAGGGGTTTATTTAGCTTACACTTCCACACTGTTTCATCACCAAAGGAAGTCAGAACTAGAACTCAAGCAGATTAGGAAGCAGGGGATGATGCAGAGGCCATAGAGGGATGTTACTTACTGGCTTGCTAATCTTTCTTTCTTATAGAACCCAGTACTACCAGACCAGGAATGGCACCACCCACAGGGGCCCTCCCACCTTGATCACCAACCAAGAAAATGCACCAGAGCTGGATCTCATGGAGGCACTTTCCCAACTGAAGCTCCTTTATCTGTGATAATTCCAGCCTATATCAAGTTGACAAACAAAACCAGCCACTACAAGGCCTTAACTCTTACTGAGTTGTTATTAGAAGCTGACCATTGCTGGAGTAAGAAAAACTTTTCTTTCTCAGTTGCTTCATTTATTTATATTATTTATTTTCTCACGATAAGACCACTATTATGGTGGTTTGCACTGGCACCTGGGAGCTGAGCCTGTGCTCTGGATCCCCACACACTCAGCCCACATCCAGAGGAACCTGGGCGACCCCGAAGTTCTGATACATTCAATGAATTGAAAAAACAAACAAACAAACAAACAAACAAACAAACAAACCATCCTGGATCTAAAAATGGAAATGGAAACATTAAACAAAACATGATGGAAGTCAATCATGGCATCAGAGATACAAGCATCATTGACAGAAAAAAGAAATAGAAGAGAGAATCTCAGGTGTAGAAGATACCAGAGAAGACAATGACACCACAGTCAAGGAAAATACAGAAAGAAAAATCTTCTAGCTCAAAATAATCAAGAAATTCAGGTTATAATATAAAGACCAAACCTAAAAATAATAGGTATAGAAAACAGTAAAGATTCCAAACTCAGAGATAGTAAACATCATACTTATCAACAAAATTATAGAAGAAACCTTACCTATCCTAAAGAAAGTGATACAAATAAACATACAAAAATCCTACAGAACACAAAAAATATTGGACCAGGAAAAAAATTCTTCCTGTCACCTAAAAATCAAACAACCAAATGCACAGAACAAAGAAAGAATATTAAAAGTGGTAAAGCAAAAAGGTAAAGTAACATATAAAGTCAGACCTATTAGAATTATTCCAGACTTCTCAATAGACTCTAACACCCAAAAGATCCTAGGCAGATGTCATACATATCCTAAGAGAACAAAGGTTGCCAGTCTAGGCTACTTTACCCAGCAAAACGCTCAATTATCCTAGATGGAGAAATGAAGATATTCCATCACAAAACCAAATTTATACAATGTATTTCCTTAACCTAACACTACAGAGCATATTAGAAAAAAAACCTCCAACACAAGGAGGGAAACTACACCATAAAAAAAAGAAATTATTCTTCTCAAAACAAACCCTAAGGAAGAGAACCACACCATCATAATTCCATGTTTAATAAGAAAAATAACAAGAATCAATAAATTATGGGTCCTCCACATCAATGGACTCAATTGCCCAATAAAAAGACATAGGCCAACAGACTGGATACCTAAACAGAACACAGAATTTTGCTGCATACAGGAAATACACATCAGTTATAAAGACAAACACTATCTCAGAGTAAAAGGCTGGAGAAAAATTTCCAAGCACATGGTCCGAAGAAGCAAGCTGGAGTAGTCATTCTAATAGATAATACAATAGACTTTCAGCCAAAATTATCAAAAAGATGGGGAAGGGCACTACAAACTCATCAATGGAAAAATCCACCAAGATGAACTCTCAATTCTAAACATGTATGCCATAAATGAAAAGGCACCACTTTTGTAAAATCAACACTATTGAAGCTTAAAGCACATGTTGAACCACACAATAGTAGTAGGAGATTTCAACACCCCACTCTCACCAATGGACAGATCATGGAAAGAAAGTAAACGGATACAGTGAAACTAACAGAAGTTTTGAACCAAACACTTCACCCTAAAACAAAATAATAGACATTCTTCTCAAAACCTCATGGTTCCTTCTCCAAAACTGACCATATAATCAGACACAAAAAATGCTCAAAAATACATAAATATTGAATTAATCCCAGGTAACCTATCAGATCACCATGAGCTAAGGCTAGCCTTCAGTAAAAATTTAATCAGATAATAAATAAGGAAGGAAATTAAACATATTTTAGAATTGAATGAAAGCGAAAGCACAGCACAGCCAAATTTATGGGACTCAATGAAAACAGTGGTAAAAGGAAAACTCATAGCTGTGAGTATGTCCATGAAGAAAATGGAGAGATCTTATATTAGCAGCTTAACAACACATCTGAAATCTCTAGAACAAAAAGAAGAACACACACCCAAGAGGAGAAGACAGCAGGAAATAATCAAACTCAGGACTGAAATCAAGAAACAAAGAGAACTATACAAAGAATCAATAAAACTAGAAGCTCATTCATTGAGGAAATCAACAAGATAGATGAACTCTTATCCATATTAACTAAAGGGTACAGAGACACTGTCCAATAAAGAAAATGAGAAATAAAAAAAAGAGACATAATAACAGAAACTGAGGAAATTCAAAAAATAATCAGATCCTACCTCAAAATCCCCCCAAAACTGAAAAATCTAGATAAAAATGGATGATTCCAGGTACCAAAGTTAAATCAGGATCAGATAAACAACCTAAACAGTCCTTTAACCTCTAATAAAGTAATCATTAATAGTCTCCCAACCAAAAATAGCCCATGGACCAGATGGGTTTAGTGCAGAAGTCTATCAGACCTTCAAAAAATACCTATTTCCAACACTTCTCAAACTATTCCACGAAATAGAAACAGAAGAAACACTACTCAATTCTCTGTATGGATTCACAGTTATGCTGATACCTAAACAACACACACACACACACACACACACAAAACAAGAAAGAGAATTTCGGACCAATTTCCCTCATGAATATTGTGGCAAAGATACTCAATAAAATCTTGTAAACTGATTATAAGAACATATCAAAACAATCATTCACTATGATCAAGTAGGCTTCATCCCAGGGACACAGAGATGGTACAATATAAGGAACTCCATTAACATAATCAATCACATAAACAAATTCAAAGAAAAAAACACATGATCATCTCATTTGATGCTGGAAAACATTTGCCAAAATACAACACCCCTTCATTTTAAAAGTATTAAAGAGATGAGGAATTCAATGTCCATATCTGAGCATAATAAAAGTATTGTACAGCAAAACAATAGGCAATATCAAATTAAATGTAGAGAAAATTGAAGTAATCCCACTAAAATCAGGAACAAGACAAGGCTGCCCAAATGGCATGCCTCAAAATATACTCAAAATATAGCCAGAGCAGTTAAAAAACAAAAGAACATCAAAGGGATACAAATTGGGAAGGAAGAAATCAAAATATCACTATTCGTAGATGATATGATAGTATACATAAGCGACCCCAAAAATTCTACCAGAGAGCTCCTACAGCTCATAAATATACTTCAGCAATGTGGCTGGATATAAAATTAGCTCTAACAAATCTGTAGCCTTCCTCTATTCAAAGGATAAATGGGCTGAGAAAGAAATTAGGAAAATTACATCCTTCACAGTAGTCACTAATAACATAAAATATTTTGATGTGATGCTAACCATGCAAGTGACAATATGTATGACAAGAACTTCATGACTCTGAAGAAAGAAATCGAAGAAGGCCTCAGAAGATGGGAGAGATCTCCCATGCTCATGGATCAGTAGGATTTATATAACAAAAATGGCCTTTATACAAAAGCAATCTATGGATTCAATGCAATCCCCATCAAAATACCAACTCAACTCATCACAGAGATATAAAGAGTAAATCTCAAATTCATCTGGAATAACAAAAATGGCAGGATAGTGAAAACAATTCTCAACACTAATAGAACTTCTGGAGAAATCACCATTCCTGACCTCAGTTTGTACTACAGAGGAGTAGTGATTATAAGCAAACACAGATGGTATTGGCACAGAATCATGCAGGTAGGTAAATGGCATGGAATTGAAGAACCAGAAATAAAACTACACACCTATGGTCACTTGATCTTTGACAAAGGTGTCAGACCCTACAGTGGGAAAAAGAGCATTTTCAACAAGTGATGCTGGTTCAACTGGCACGTAGGGATGCATCCCATCTGCAGACACCCAACCCAAACACTATTGCTGATGCCAGGAAACACTTGCTAACAGGAGCCTTGTATGACTGTTCCCTGAAAGGTTCTAACAGCACCTGACCAATACAGAAGCAAATACACCTGACTGTCAATTGAGAACAGGGTCCCCAATGGAATAGCTAGAGGAAGGACTGAAGGAGCTGAAGGGAATTGTGATTCCATAGGAAGAGCAATAGCAACTAACAGGACCAGCCAGAGCTCCCAGAGACTAAACCACCAACCGAACAGTATTCATGGAGGGATCCATGACTCCAGAGACATCCAGCAGAGAATGGCCTTATCTGACATCAAATGGAAAGGGAAGCCCTTGGTCTTGTGAAGCCTTGATGCCATAGCATATGGGGATGCTAGAGTAGTGAGGTGAGAATGGGTGAGTGGGTAGAGGTGGACAGGCAAAGGGGAAAGGGGAGAAGGGGGATGGGATGGGATGGGGAGTTTGTGCAGGGATAACAAGGGAGGGCAATATCATTTGAAATTTAAATGAATAAAATGATCTAAAAATACAATACAATAAAATAAATGCTATGCTTGACTGAATAGTCTCTAATCTATTAGAGACTACTCCCAAACAACAGCACTACCTAAACCTAAAGGGTTATTTCTTTTTAACTCTTAAGGTGGTGAATAAGACATGTTGGAGATGTACAGAAGGCACTAGAGGGGGGAGAAGTAGATAGCTATGACATATTTCTTGGTATAATTGAATAAGATTCTAAGAAGAAAAATAAGTTAAAATAATCACACAAATAGCCATTAAGACTTTAGTACATTGAATACAGAGACAAGAGACACTACAGAAAAAAAAAACTGAGCCAAATGTGCTCAGAAATATATGTTCAAAAATAAATTAAGCACACTTTACATAGGATAATTTATTTATGGAAATGCAGATATGAAATTAAATTTTTCATAGGTTTTGAGAAAATTGCTACTACCTAAATAAATATGTGACTTGTTTGGAATATTAAAATCTTACCTGCTTAGCTGTTTTGTATGTTTGTCATTTTTCTTCTGTTCTCCCTCCAATTCAGACTTCACGGATTGAATTAACTCAATATACTTCTCATCTTTATCAGACTTTGAAAAAATATTTAAGAAATATAGACAATCTCTTTTATTTCTTAGAAAAATTACTTCTAATGAGTTCATGACAATATCTGTTTAGATAGACTCACAAATTACATTTTCAGTATAATTCACTTCAAAATAATCACCATCCTCAAGACATCAAAGTGATTTATGTTGCTCACCATTAAATTTTCTGAAGGTTTATTTACAGATTTTGTTTGTAAAGATGTCTTCTCTATAATATGTGAGACATCTCTCATCTCTCATGGGGCACTCATTTTTTGGAGGCTTTCGTTATCCTGAAATACATCACCCCATCTACAAACAGTTTCTATCAATAATTATATTCACTAATTAAATCTTTTTTAATCCTGTTTACTGTTAAATTCTCCAGGTCATCAAGCATATGTTTTATTTTCAGCCATCATTCTTCTTCACTTCTAGAAAGCAATCATGAACAATGACCAGACTCACACCTTGTTCTTCAAGCACACTTGCCTTTTAAACCAGCAACTTCAAATGCTTACTCCTGCCCTGTCCAGATTGTTAACATGTAAGGTCTCTCAGAATTCCTGTGTCTTAAATACTTTAACTCAGCACATCTAATCTCAATTTCTTAATTCAGATCACGTAAAAATCTATGTCTTCCTTCTCAGGCAGTTCTTACAGACAATGCTTTGGAAGAATTGCTTTTGAACAAAAACAAAATCTTTGTGTTCCTTTTGTAATGGCAATCCTACTTTTCAACTTTACAAGTAGGGAAAGGGAAATTTCAGTGGATTAATTGCCTCCATATGACAGGCCTATGGCATGTCTGGGGGAAATTTTCTTGATTGCTAATTGATGTGCTATGACACAGTGTACTATGGCCAGTACTATCCCTAGGCAGGTTTACTGGGGCTGTAATAAAAATAACAAAACATGAGCCCAGGCAATAATTGAAACCCTTCTGTGGGCTCTGCTTCAGTCCCTACTTCCAAGTTCCTGTCTTTAGTTTCTACCCCAGCTGGCTTAGAATGCAGGTGTCCTTCTTAGCAGTCAGAGGTGGACTATATTTAGTTGGAGTATATGTAACATATAAGATAAAATAAATACTCTGCTCCTTCACATGATTTGGATCATGATGCTTATCCCGGGAACAGAAGGAAAACTAGAATACCTAGCATGTGTGAAATTTTAGTTTACAGGGAAGAAATTATCCCCTTAAGTTATTGTACACCAGCCCATTTTCTGCCCACTCCTTGTACCTGGTCGCTAATCCTACCCATTGTCTTCACATTCCCTCTCCTACCCAGGACAGAAGAGCCAATTCTAGGACATGCCAGAGACCAGAGTAGGGGGGAGGGGAGAGGACCCAGGGAATCTATGGGGGTTTCTCTAGCTGGGACTCCTAGCAATGGGAAATGTGGAATCTGAAGTGAACACCTCCTGGATGGAGGCAGGACTCCCAGTGCAGGGATAAGGACAGGAACAGGAACACACACACACACACACACACACACACACACACACACACACACACCATTCTACTGAAAATGTGACCTGCCTAGAAGTTATACAGGGAGAAAGATGGAACAGAGACAGAGCAAATGACCAACCAATGACTGTCCCAAATATAGATCCAGCCCTTGGGCAAAAATCAATCCCTGACAGTATAAATGATACTCTGTTATGCTTGTCAACAGGATCCTAACATAGCTGTCCTTTGAGAGGCTCCACATAGCAACTGACTAAAACATATGCAGAGATCATCAGCCAAATATTAGATGGAGCTCTAGAAGACATATGGAAGGGTTTAAAGGACTGAAGAACCCAAAGAGGACAGAGACTCCAGAGGAAGACCAACAGAGTCAACAAACTGGACCCTTGGACTTTCCCAGAGCCTGGATTACCAACCAAAGAGTGAGCACAGGATGGGCCTAAACTCCTTGTATATATGATGCATATGGGCAGCTTTGTCTTCATGTCGGTCTCAAAACAAATGGAGCAGAGGCTGTCCTTGAGTCAGCTGCCTGCCTGAAATCCCATTCCCAAGTGATCTACCTTGTCTGGACTCAGTTAGGATATTTCCAGGCCACAAGGACTTGATGTGGGGGATGATGGAGGAGCTAGCAAACAGAGGGGAGAAGGGGAGGGGGATGCGGGAGGATCTCTGGGGGGTTACTTGGAGGACAGGTCAGATTGATATTGATATATAATGTGAATAAATACATAAATTGAAAAGTCCCTTGTCATTTATATATGGTTTTCATGTTAGTATCAATGTGGTTTTCTTAATTGTTGACATCTTTTGTGGTACTGATTTCTATTTTGAAAAACATTCAAAATACATGCAACATACTTGTAGAAATCATTGAAATCTAAATACATTTCTGTCTGACATTTCATAGAAAGTGACTCCAGGTATTCTTTTAAGAATACCTTATCAAAATTATTATTTCAGTAACATACAAATATTAATAAAATCAGGGTGATTTTCTTTGAAATCTAAAAAAAAAATTGTAGAAGGAATTCAATCCAGAAACATGGCTATTTGGGCTGGAATACATACATGACCTTAGTCCTCACCTCTATTCCCCAAACAATAAGAGTCATGATAGTAGAATAAAGCCACTATGTTTGAAAGTAATGTGCAAATGAGTGGTAGACAAAGTGGTGAATCAGAGAAAGTTTTGACAGAACAGGATCTGCCCAACTCTCATGAGAAGAGAGAAGAAATGGAAGCTACCTAAGGGAGCAGTAAAAAGAATGGATCTGAGAGAAGGAAGCGTTTTCAGGAGAGTTTTACAAGGACAGGCTGAAGAGAGAACAAGCTAGCCACAAGTGAACAGAATAAGCCAGAAAATGAGATGGAGCCAGAAGATTAGAACAGATTGCTTGAGTTAGATAGATATAGGCCAACAGAGAAGCCAGGTTGAGCCAGTCATCTTGAAGACGAGTTTGAGACATAACAGCTGAATGGAAACAGCCACTTGTTCAGAGAACAAGTAAGACTGAGATTATTTACGGTATTTCTCAGAACCCAGAAACATTTCAGGCCCACATTAAATGGACAGAGGCCAGAAGTTTCGAGGTCTAGGCAATAAACCTCCAAGATGGCAATTACAGTGACAAACAAAAGCTACTTTTACAAAAAGTTTTCAATATCTCATCATCCATTACAAAGATCAGTAAGTTAAAAATGTCTACTTCCCCTGAAAACTGTATCTGTCTAATGTAACTGCACAAGTCCAACTATTGTGGCTTATGGACACCAGTTGGTAAGAACGGTGATAGCACTGCTCCAATTCCATGTTTATAATGTAATCCTCTAATCTCAATATCTTTGAAAGAAATTGAATAGTAGTCAAACTCTGTAAAGGTTGGTGAATAGTTACTTAGTTTTTGTTAGCCAGGCTCATGAGGCAAGAAAAGAGCTTTGAGTCATTATCCAACAGAAAATCTTACCAAAAACTCATCAAGTCTGTGGTCTGAGAAGACATTTCTATGAAGTTAGTGGGACATGCACTGTCACTCTGAAGTAGAAGCAGCACACATGAAGCAAATATGTTTTTAGTTTGCCATCAGTGAAATGATTCATATTACCTAAAATATTGTCATTACTTCTATCAAACAAAGACAAGTCACTTTGCAGTAACACAGAAATAAAAAAGATTACAAATGTGCAAATTTATACTTACTGAATTTTTCAGACGTTGTGTATTTTTCCCTGCATTATTTCTTTGTTTATCTCTTAAATTTGGATTTTTATCTAGACTCCTAAAAGACACATTTAAAACAAATTATTTTTACCAAAAATTTAAATATCATATATTTTCAAAACAAATATTTAAAGGATTAATTACATATTGAAAAACATGGTATTTTGAAAAACATATGATATAGAAACTCTTTTCTCTAGAGGTATTTTGTGGAAATCATGCAAAATGAGTAGGTCACATGAACAATTTACTCCTTTGCTCTTTGTGATGCTGTTTATGAAGCTTAGGAATATATGATGCATATACATTTCAATTTAATTCCATTCACAGTGCTAATTTTATACCTTTCACTTAACATACAGAAGGAATTTCCACTAGTTTCACAATATGTATTTATAAATCCATAAACTTCCCTAATGTTTATTTTATAATCAAGCTGTTCCATTTGATTGTAGTAAACTTAAAATAATGATGCCTGAAAATAAAGAAGCTCTAGGTGTTTCCTTGTGGAAAAGGGATAAAGAAGTGTTTGCCAAATTGGCCTGTGCTGCAATCAGGAGACCACATTCTCCTTGAACTTCCAGGAAAACATGGCCTCATCTATGAGACACTTGTTTCTCAAGCATGTAAAATGTTAGAGATACAGAGACCTTGAGACAAGAGACCAGTGAAAAGCCCATGAGGCCAGGTTGTGCTTATCTTATTAGGTTCCTCTCAGGCATCCTCTGAATAGGTTAAGTATAAAGTTCTGAAAGGGAGCCCAAATTTGCAAGAGAGGTCCCAGGGTGTTGACAAACCATGACTGGGAGATACCTGCTGAGGAAACCTGCAGGCAGTGAGCAGACTAGACTAAGACCCTAGGTCCTGTGCTCAATGCCCAGTGTAGCTGAATGTCAGGGCTGGGAGGCAGAAGTGGGTGGGTGGATGGGGGAACATCCTCATAGAAGCACGGTGAGGGGAGATAGAATAGGGGGCTTCTGGAGAGGAAACTGGGAAAGGGGATGATATTTGAAATGCAAATAAATAAAATATCCAATAAAAATTAAGTAAATATATAACAGATGCAAAACATGCCACAAATGGCATAGCATTGAGACAGAACTGCAAGATGCTGCCACTCTGTGTGTCATATCCTGGATCTGACACTGAAAATTTTAATGTTGATTCTGCTGGGTCTCAGACTTGCTTGCATAAAATCTTTTCTTGTTGTCTTCAATTCTTGCCTTCAGGAATTAAAGTTTTTATACTGTGTCCTGTCTACTAGAATAACTCATCTTTGTTATTTGACAGAGTTTTACAACTAAGAATTTAATGCATCACAGAATAGACTTTGGACTTTAAAATAACATTAATACTGTATAGTTTTTTGAACTTGTTTGATAAACAGCACTACAAATAATAGATGAATTTTATATTTCCGGATTAAAAAAAAAACAAAAAACAACTGCCCTTTCATATTCTGTTGAAGGAATATTGAATCAATACACATTTTGTTCAGAACAATTTAAATATATTGATCAAATCCTTTTTAATACAGTTTCCTTTCTCTAACCATATGATTTTATATTAAATATTTCAAAATCTAATACTCCAGCATAGAAAATGATGTTCCTTGCAGAAGAGTAATACTATTATTTAACAAAGTTATACTTCCTATCACACAAATAGTAAAAGGCATAAATAGCCATTAGTATTGTGATTTGGAGGAGAACACATATTTGAGGAATGATCATAAGTTTTAAAATGACCATATTCACTGTGATTTATTATTGACATAAATTTCATACTCCATAGAACTAAGCATTTTTCACAAGTAGACATAGTGGCACATAGTGGCTCCACCCACACCTGAGGACAGCATTCTGAAGAACTAATTAGACTCAGTGGGGAAGGAAGTTAAGATGAAAGCAAAATATGACAGAACACAAATAATAAAGTTCAAAAGGAGATCTGAGGTGAGATGTGAAAGTAGATATGATCTAAATATAAAGAACTGCTGTCGAAGGACAAATAGTAATTACCATAATTATAATAATTTAAGGCAAAATTTGAGAAATCCACTTCAAAACTCGTCAAAGGTAAGTGACAAATGACAAAAATTCTAAATGGCTTCATAAAATTTAAAATGGTCAAATGTGTCTCTAAAATTGGAATAAATTACCTAACATACCTGGACACTGCTCCCCGTAGATGAATCTTTGAAACTTTGGACTCTAATTTTGTTACTTTT
This sequence comes from Apodemus sylvaticus, assembly GCF_947179515.1. Taxonomy (NCBI): domain Eukaryota; kingdom Metazoa; phylum Chordata; class Mammalia; order Rodentia; family Muridae; genus Apodemus; species Apodemus sylvaticus. Next base: position 71,488,114 of record NC_067485.1, on the reverse strand, counting down.
GATGATGAAATTTTCTCTCTTAGTAAATGAGCCTCATCTTTAAGTTTTTTCCTTTTCTTAGAAGACAGTTCCATGTTGCAGCTGTGAAGATTCATTGATCCTTTATATGAGGGAATTGCACAGGAGAGTACATCTAGGATGTTAGACTCTGTGTAAAAGACAAAAACCTTAGGTGATAAATCAAGACTCATTAAACACAGTTCTTTCTAAAAGTCATACTTTATTACATAAAATCATATAATAATATAATTATGAATATATAATCAGTGAAAATATGAATATATTTTACAAATAAAAGAGAAGTTCCCTGTGACACATAGTAATTAAAACACTATACAGAACAAAGAAAGGATATTAAAAGCCACAATAAAAAAGACCAAGTCATGTAAAAGACGTGCCCTAAGTAACCCCTGACTTCTCAATGAAAAGTCGGAATGACAAAACATCCTGGATGATTGCTCTATAACTCTGAATATAACAGATGTCAGCCCAGACTACTATATCTACCAAAACTATCACACAATCAAGGGAGAATGAAAATCTTTCACATTAAAGACAAATTGCAGCAATTTCTATGATCCAATCCAACTCGGCAGAAGATACTGAGGGAAAACTTTAGTCTAAATGCAAGGTTACCTACATCCAAGAAGGCACAAGGAACTATTAATCTCAGAACTGTTAATCAAAAGAGAAAAAAATGTAGCAACCATAAAATAACAGGAGTTGCAAAACATTACCCAATAATAACTCTCAATGTTAACAAAATCAATAATGTCAATGCCTCAATCAAAAGACATAGAATAACAAAGTCTACTTAAAAAACAAAAACAAAACAAGGAGTGGTGATGCATGCCTTTTGTCCCAGCACTTGGTGGCAGTGGTAGGCAGACATCTGTAATTTTGAGGCTGGCCTGTTTTACAGAATGAGCTTCAGGACAGCTAAGGTTACACAGAGAAACCCTGTCTGAAAAGAAAACAAAAAACAAAAAACCAAAAAAAGGAGAAAAGTCAGTCCTAAAAATATAAACACAAAACAAAAATGGACTCAGAAGGTTGTATTTACATATTTGTGCAGTTGTGTGTGTGTGTGTGTGTGTGTGTGTGTGTGTGTGTGTAAAATAATAATGACAAGGGAGAAGTAGAATGTGGATTTAAGAAGAGATAAAAAGTTTTATAGAAGGGGATGCAGGATCAGTTGAAGAGAGAAAAAAGGGAAAAAGGAAGGTGATATAATTATATTTTAATTAAAAGCATAAAATTTTACGGAACTAATCAGAAGAGATAGGGAAACATGGCACAAATTCATTAAAAGAAAAAATCTCTTGCGGAATTATTTGAATCCCAGTCTGTGTTTTCTCCCCCATCTTTGGTTATTGAGTTAATGGATAAAGCACATCTATATTCTTTATCATAAGCCTCAAGCAATGTAAGAGCTGAGCAGGTGCTACCCTCCATGTTATTAGAATCTATTTTCCTACTGACCACCCTGAGTTATTACTCATTATTTATTATGTTTCATCTGGGCTGCTCTTAACTCCAATTGTCTAGGCCACCAGGCTATGTTTGTATGGCTCAGTACATTCATGGCAGCTTCTCCTCTCTCCTGCCTATTCTTCTCCAATTGCTCAGTCCCCAAGATTGGGGAATCCTAACTATACCTCTTCCTCTTCTGCCACCTATTGGCTGTTGGTATCTTGATTCACCAATCAGAAATAACTTGGAGAGGGTCACAGGGTTTGCATCTAGAGTCCAGGTACTAGAGGTCTGCACTTAGCATTATGATAAACAGTAAAAGACAAACCTCAACAGTTCTATCTTTTTGTTCAACAAAGGGCTCTTTTCTCTCAGATATAAACTGAATACAATTATAACAATTATGTATAATTTAACAATATATTTTATAAGGTATGATACATATTTATAACATCCAGTCTATCATGTGGCAGTTTAGATAAAGTATCTTAATGGTTTAGATTTTTGTACTTAAATTGTGTTTGATTTTAATTTGTATTACCATTTGAAAACCATCTTTTAAAATCTAGAACATCTTTAATGTTAAAAAACTTATTCAATTACGGGACCATAATTAGTCTTTAATTTCATCAGAGATTTAAAAAGGAAACCTGTATCAATACATCTTTGAGTATGTAATAAAGTAGCTTCCAAAACTTAAAACAGTTGGCACAGACACTTGATTGTCTGGAGAATCGCTAATATTTCTTATAATGTTGGAGCATCTATTTTTAGCCTTTAGGCCCAGAACATCTGACAGACCTTAAGTGAACTAGAAATTATTAAGGACTATTTTACTCTATATTGGCAAAGATTATCATTTGACTATCTTGCATTTGTTTCTTATTTTGGGATGGCATTTTGTCTATAGATGAAATTAGCACATTTTTTTTTGCCAAGTGGCCAGCTTGCCATAAATGAATCAACTCTATTTGGAGGTATTTGATATTCAATACCTTCTTGCAAGTGGAATGAGGCTACTGCCAGGAGCAGATTTCTCTTGTACTTAAAAGGTCTTTTCATAATGAAATGATTTATTCTGTGAATCTCTGACACTTTGGAACACTATATATTATACATATCTCATAGTTGAATTGTTAAACATTGATTATATTTAGTTAATTTTTATTTGAATAACCTGAAAATTATTTTTTGCAATTAACTGAATTAGAACCTAACATGATTATGAGCATGACTATTTGACTATTAAATTTTGACTATTTTAAAAACTTTGTAATTGCAGCTATTGAAATAACTGACTCTAAACTTTGTATATTTAAATGAGTTGTATAGGCACAATGGCTAAGAGTAACAAAATTTATTTTAACTTTTCTATCAACTATAAAGATTTATACCATTGAAAACCTGGATCAATATATGAATTTTGTATCAATGTAAGAAAATATTACTGCCACTTTGTATCAAAATGTAAAGATTTTTATCAATGTCAAATTATAGCTGTAAAATGTTTTGTATAAGAGTAAATTTAAGAATTTATCCCTATTTGTCTAATTTTCATAGTATTATTATATATCCTATTCTCTTTTCAACCATCTTCCCTTTATGTAAAAAAAAGAAGTCCATCCAGTTTCCTTCTATATCCCAGAGCTGACCCTGTTCCACAGCTCTCCATACCCAAATCCAGCCAGGATAACCAGGACTTCTGACACACTGGTGAGCACAGGTAAAACCACCATTTCTGCTCTGAGTGTCCTGTGTGGAAACCTCAGGACACAGGAACCCAGGAGCAACCTGGGAAAGGATTTTTCAGGTTTCCCAGAGCTAACCCTGTGCCACACTTCTCCATACCCAAATCCCACTCCTGAGAGCACAGGTGAGATCACTGTTTCTGTTCAAATTCCTGTCCCAAGAGGTATCTGACCAAGGAACCAAGGAACCATCAGGGACAGGATATTTCCAGTTTTCATCTGTGATCAGGAGCTGACCCTGTTCTATAGCTCTCCATACCCAAATATCTCCCAGAGACAGTTGGTCTCCCAGGAATACTGAGACACAGGCTTGCATGAGATAGCAAGACCAGCTAACACCAGAGATAACCAGATGGTGAGAGGCAAAAACAAGAACATAAGCAACAGAAACCAAGGTTACATGGCATCATCAGAACCCATTTCTCCCAAATAACCCTATTTAAAAATGGGGAACAGAGCTAAGCAGAGAATTCTCAATGGAGGAATATCAAATGGCTAAGAAGCACCTAAAAATGTTCAGTACCCTTAGTCATCAGGGAAATGTGAACCAAAATGAACCTGAGATTCTACTTCACACCAGTCAGAATGGCTAAGATCAGAAAATCAGGTGACAGCAGATTCTGGCAAGGATGTGGAGAAAGATGAACAGTCCTGCATTGCTGGTGGGATTCCAAGCTGGTACAACCACTCTGGAAATCAATCTGGAAATTCCTCAGAATTTAGACATAGTACTACTTGGGGATCTAGCTAAACCACTCCTGGGCATATACCCAGAAGATGCTCCAACATGTAATAAGTACATATGCTCCATTATGTTAATAACATCCATATTTATAATAGACAGAAGCTGGAAAGAAACCAGATGTCCCTCAACAGAGGAATGGATACAGAAAATGTGGTACATTTACACAATGGAATACTATACAGCTATTAAGAAGAATGACATCATGAAAGTCATGGGGCAAGCGAATAGATCTAGAAAATGTCATCCTGAGTGAAGTAACTCGGTTCCGAAAGAACACACATGATACATACTCACAGATGAGTGGAGATTAGGCACAGTGTGTGGAATACCCACAATACAACTCACAGACCACTTGAAGCTCAAGAGGAAGGAAGACCAAAGAGTGGCTGCTTCAGTCCTATTTAGAAGGGGGAAAATAGATGATGGGATGAACATCAGAGGAAGAGAAGAGTGAGGGGGTAAAGAGAGAAAGTGTCATGTATGGAAGATGGCGGAGATGTAGAGAGGGTCAGGGAATTGAACAGAGGTCTGTAGCAATGGGGGATGTGGAAGTGGGGATAGCAACTACAAAGTCCCAGATTCCAGGAAAGCAAGAGCCTCCTAGGACCCCATGGAGATGATCTCAGCAGAAATACCCCACAAAGGAGAGAGAGAACATGTCGAGACCATACCCAGAGGTTAGGCCTAGCCCCCCACTTGAGGGATGGTGTCACCAACCCATCTCCAAAATTTTAACTCAGAATTGCTCCTGTCTAAATGAAATACAGGGACAAAGAGTGGAACAGAGAGGGAAGGAAAGGCCATCCAGAGACTGCCCCACTTAGTGATCCATCCCACATGCAAACACCAAGCAAGGACACCATTGCTGATGCCATTAAGTGCTTGCTGACAGGAGCCTGATACAGCTTTCTCCTGGGAGGCTCTGCCAGATAATGACCAATACATATGCAAATCTACACAGCCAAACATTGTACTTACTGAGCATGGAGACCCTAATGCAGAAGAGTTAGGGCAAAGACTGTAGGAGCTGAAGGGGTTTGCAACCTCATAGGAAGAACAATATCAACCAACCAGAACCCCAGAGTTCCCAGGGACTAAACCACCAACCAAAGAGTACACAGGGGGTACCCATGGCTCCAGCTGGATATGGAGCAGAGGATTGCCTTATCTGGCATCACTAGGAGGGGAGTCCAGTGGAGGCTTGATGACTCAGGATAGGGGAACGCTAGGCTGATGAGTCAGGAGTTGGTGGGTAGGTTGGGGAGCACCTTGATTGAGGCAGGGAGAGGGAGGAGCAGATAGGGACCTTGTAGAGGTTAAACTGGCAAGAGTAATAACATTTAAAATGTAAATTAATAAAATAACCAATAACAAAGAAAGGATAGAGAAGAGGAAAGGAAAGATAGAAATCCCTGAGTCTATGTTCTCTTTTTAGCTTCCTACCTGTCTAGACCTATAATTATTTATAAATTATCTCTTAAAATTACAACAAATCTATAATTTATAAAATGACCAGCCCTCCCATCCCACCTTAAGGAATTGGGAAGATGGTCTTTTTATTCTTGTTCCTTGTTGAATTTGGATGAATAATTTATGTTTTAGAGGCCCAAAATGAAAGAGGAAAAATAGTTAAGTCAAAATAAAGTTCATTTGCAGATGGCATGATAGTCTACTTAAGTGACCCGAAAACCTCCACCAGAGAACTCCTACAGTTGATAAACAACTTCAGCAAAATGGCTGGTTATAAAATCAACTCAAGCAAATCAGTTGCCTTCCTATACTCAAAGAATAAGCAGGCTGAGAAAGAAGTTAGGGAAATGACACCCTTCACAATAGCCACAAACAATATAAAGTATCTTGGTGTGACTCTAACCAAACAAGTGGAAGATCTATATGACAAGAATTTCAGGTCTCTGAAGAAGGAAATCGAAGAAGACCTCAGAAAATGGAAAATTCTGCCATGCTCGAGGATTGGCAGGATTAAAATAGTTAAAATGGCCATCTTGCCTAAAGCAATCTACAGATTCAATGCAATCCCCATCAAAATCCCAACTCAGTTCTTCACAGTGTTAGAAAAAGCAATTCTCAAATTCATCTGAAATAACAAAAAACCCAGGATAGCTAAAACCATTCTCAACAACAAAAGAAATTCTGGGGGAATCAGTATCCCTGACTTCAAGCAATACTACAGAGCAATAGTGTTAAAAACTGCATGGTATTGGCACCGTGACAGACAAGTGGACCAATGGAATAGAATTGAAGATCCAGAAATGAATCCACACACCTATGGTCACTTGATCTTCGACAAAGGAGCCAAAAACATCCAGTGGAAAAAAGATAGCCTTTTCAACAAATGGTGCTGGATCAATTGGAGGTCAGCATGCAGAAGAATGCGAATTGATCCATTCTTATCTCCATGTACTAAACTTCACTCCAAGTGAATCAAGGACCTCCATGTAAAACCAGACACACTGAAACTAATAGAAAAGAAACTGGGGAAGACCCTTGAGGACATGGGCACAGGGGAAAAGTTCCTGAACAGATCACCAATAGCTTATGCTCTAAGATCAAGAATTGACAAATGGGACCTCATAAAATTACAAAGTTTCTGTAAGGCAAAGGACACTGTTACAAGGACAAAACGGCAACCATCAAATTGGGAAAGGATATTCACCAACTCCACATCTGATAGAGGGCTAATATCTAATATATACAAAGAACTCAAGAAGTTAGACCCCAGGGAACCAAATAACCCTATTAAAAATGGGGTACAGATCTAAACAAAGAATTTTCACCTGAAGAAATTCGGATGGCAGAGAGGCACCTTAAGAAGTGCTCAACATCATTAGTCATTAGGGAAATGCAGATCAAAACAACCCTGAGATTTCACCTTACACCAGTCAGAATGGCTAAGGTCAAAAACTCAGGAGACAGCCGGTGTTGGCGAGGATGTGGAGAAAGAGGAACACTCCTCCACTGCTGGTGGGGCTGTAAGATGGTACAACCACTGTGGAAATCAGTCTGGAGGTTCCTCAGAAAACTGGACATGACACTTCCGGAGGACCCTGCTATACCTCTCCTGGGCATATACCCAAAGGATTCCCCGATATGCAATAAAGACACATGCTCCATTATGTTCACAGCAGCCTTATTTATAATAGTCAGAAGCTGGAAAGAATCCAGATGCCCCTCAAAGGAGGAATGGATACAGAAAATGTGGTATATTTACACAGTGGAATACTACTCAGCAATTAGAAACAATTAATTCACAAAATTTTTAGGCAAATGGTTTGATCTGGAAAATATCATCCTAAGTGAGGTAACCCAATGACAAAGAATACACATGGAATGCAATCTCTGATAAGTGGATATTAATTAGCCCAGAAGTCCTGAATACCCAAGGCACAAATTGCACAACAATTGATGCCCAGGAAGAAGTATGGAGAGGGTCCTGATCCTGGAAAGGATGGATCTAGCATTGGAAGGGAATATAAGGACAGAGAAAAAGGAGGGAGGTGATTGGAGAAGGGATGGAGAGAAGAAGGTTTATGGGACATATGGGGGGATCTGTCTTTTAATCAGTTTAATCAGGGGGGATCCAGGAAAGGGGAAATCATTTGGAATGTAAACAAAGAATATAGAAAATAAAAATATTAAAAAAACCAAAAAAGCAAAATAAAGTTAGTTGGCAATATTTGTTGTGTAGTCTTTATGTATTGAGGAAGTTCGGAATTTAATTGAAGTCCCGGTTTGAATTGTCTGAAGTGAACCAATGTATGAACCAAGGTCATTGGGGGATTAGTAGACTTTTTGAAGTTGTGTTTAAAGTAAGAGTTTGGAAACCGCATCAATTGAGGCAGGATCAGGCAGGGAACTAGAATAGCAGGTCATTATAGTATCTGAAGGGTGAATTTTGTCATAGCTGTCCTCTTAGTGTTTTCTTTTGTAATACAGGAACCAATATTTAGTTCTGTAAAGCTGTTTATATAAAATGGGTAAGGTGCACAGATCAGATAAGGATGAAATTTTATTCTTTGTTTGAGCAGCTGAAAGACAACTGTCTTTTAATCAGTTAGTTTGATCAATAAGCAAACTATAACAAAATTTTATTCATGCCATATGAAATGATCACATGATGAATTTTGATGATTCTGTAGCCAACAAGATTTAAAGGCTGGAATAGGCTTAAAACATTTAAACAGCTGAAGTTTTGGCTAGAGACATTTTTATGTCTCAGCCAGTTTTATGTCTGTTCCAATGTAGAGGGATTGAGAAATCATTTTATTGGTCATGTTTTCTTATTTTGATATTTTCTTGTCCATAGCCAAGATGTTTAGGCAGTCTTCTTCTATCATATCTGATCAGTATTGTTTTAAAAGGAGCCCAAGTCTTCTTTTACTTTCTTGTTAACATAGAGCCTCTCTCCCAAAATACTATGTCCTTGGTCCAGTTACTAAAAGTTGTCAAAATTGTAGATTGATTTAATTTAGCAGCCTTTTCTCCTTTAGTCCTGCTCTATTCTGACCTCTCTCTTAGAAGATCTGTAATACCATTATAACTATGGACCTGATGCCCATGTTCCTTTTGATAATTAAAACAATTAAAAACAATTTAAACTAAGTATTATTTATTGAGATATGATTTCTCTGTGTAGTCTGAGCTGACCCAGTTTTGTTTATAGACTAGGTTCATTTCAGACAAGAATACTAAATGATGTTCAAGAAGAACAGAGGAGTGGCCCCTGGTTCTAGAAAGATCGGTGCAACAGTATAGGGGAATACCAGAACTGGGAAGTGGGATGGGGTAGATGGGGGAACGAGGGGAGGGAAGAGGGCTTATGGGACTTTCTGGGAGTGGGGAGCCAGAAAAGGAGAAATCATTTGAAATGTACATAAAGAATATATAAAATAAAAATATTAAAATAAAAAAGAATATATCGAATAAAAAAAAGAATACTAATTATATCCATGCCTTTGTCTTCTACACATTGAGATCAAAGGCCTGGATTGATTTATTGATCTATGTATCTTTAAAAACATTTAAAGAAATTTCCATTTACTTCTCCCTTCTATCCTTTAAAGCAAATGGTTTTTATTTTCCTTTGATGGAGATTAATATCTTTGTGGAGATACACACACACACACACACACACACACACACACATCCTTTTTCTCTGAATATAAGTTTAATTAATATTGTTTCCAATACATTTAATTTCTATTAAATTCTCTTAACGTGTAAGGCTCTTCTTATGCTAACATATGTGTCACGCAATAGGGTAAGCAGTCCCATGGTTACCATGGAGCCCATGTTCAATGAACACAATTGTTTTATGATAACTTTGACTTCTTAAATTTCCATTATTTTTTATTTTTATTTGATTTTCAGAGGCATGTAGCCTTGTTCTCTGTCCTCTGGCCAGCCTGCTCTATTTCCTATTCGGGGATTCCCAGCACTGCTGAGGCAGCCCAGAAGCACAGGAGAAGACTTCAGGCTGGAGCTTGAGCCCATCACCTAGCCTGCCTCTCTAGTCCTCTCATGCCATGAACCTCTGAATTGTTCATGCAAATTTTGTCCTAATATTGAACCTGGACAGATTGGGGAAAACCACACAGCTCTGCAATTCTCTTCAGTATGTATTTTGTCCTAGTATTGAACCTGTGGGGCTTGAGGAAAAAATGTTCATCTCTGCTAAGAAACCATTTTTCCTGCCTCTGAATATGAATGGGACAGTATGTGTTTTCCATTTGGAGATCTTAAATTAATTTTTGAAAAGTGAGGTTTTGCCCCACATTGGTGCCATATTTGTGGAAATAACTTTAATCCTGGCCTGGAATTTCTACCCCATCTTTGGTTATTAAGTTCCTAAATAAAAATCACACAACAGCCTTTATATTTATAATAAGCCATAAACAACATAAAAGCTGAGTAGCCGCCTACCCTCCATGCTGTTAGAATGTATATTCCTATCAATAATTCCAGGTTATTACTTACTACACACTATGTTTCATCTTGGCCGCTCTTAACTCCAATTGGCTGGTCCACAGGGCCACATTTTTATGGCTTAGCTAACCTTTGACTGCTTATCCTTCTCCCTCCTGCACCTTCTTCATCTCCTCTTCCTGTAACCCCAAGCTCAGGAAACCTAGACCCCACCTATGTCTCATCTGCCAAAATATTGGCTATTGTTGTCTTGATTCACTAACCAAAAATAACATGTGGTGTGGTCACAGGGGACACATATTCTTTAGGGCCCCAACTTAGTATTACAGTGGACAGTAAAAGACAAAACCTAAACGAAAATTCACTGAGAGGATATTGTCATTATAATACATACCTTCAAAAAATAAATAAAATTGAAAAAAGTTCTGGAGAAGGGGATAATAAAATGGTTGCTATGAAAAAGGATTTGAGAAATACACGGGGTTACTTTATGGTGTCAGGAGCAAAGTAATACACAGAGGAAAAAAGGAGAAATAGATAATGCTGAGTTTGAAACAGACAAAATGAAGTATTTTATGTTTACTTTAAATACATGTGTAATATATATATGTGTGTGCGTGAGTATATATATGTGTGTGTGTGTGTGTGTGTGTGTGTGGTGTGTTTGTCTGCACGCACAAGTGTGTATATGGCTGTAACATATATACACTGATTATTTTCCAAATACTTGTCCTTTTACCCACTGATCAGCATGGCTATCACCCCTCCTTAATGAAGCTTATTTACAACACAAGGTAACTGTGCAGCAGTTACATCCTCAACTGGTGAAAATACAGAGAATAAGTGAGTTTCAGGTGCACATTCCCAACTGATATATCTACAATGCAACACCTACACCAGGGGTTCATGGAAAGTTGCAGAAAGGAGGAGCATGATGGTTGTAAGAGCCATGTAGCCAAGATGTCCACTGCTAAGTAGGGTCTTAGACAACAGAAGAAAGCAGCACCATGAAACCTTAATAGAATAGTTGCCAAAAGAAGACCTGCAAAATGATAGCATCTGTTGAAACCTCCCTAAATGAATGACTAAAGATTATCAGTGGCTGCTGAGAGAAAGTGGTTTTCTCTAGAGGCAAGGCCTCTTCTAAGTTATTCAACCTAAAGTTGTCAGGTTTATACAAATGAACACACAAGCTAAATGGACTCTGTGTAAAGTGTGTGTTGGGGGGTGGTTGTTGATGGTGAAGAAGAAGGGAATGTCGGAATTTGAGGGCATGTGGAGCACACCAGGGGCATGGGTGCCTTGAGGGGCAGCGGTGAGCATTAAATGATGCCACTACAGTACTCTTGTATGAAATTTCCATAAGAAAAATTTAATGATGGCTCCAAAGTCGTAATGGCTTTCCAGAAGTGAGTAGACTGGCACGGGGAAAGAGACCCAGTGTAACCCTAATACTCAGAGCCAGTGACACCGTGGTCTGGTAAGAGAACAGGAAAGAACCAACATGGATGAGAAGACCAGCAGACATGCACATGCACAGTAAAGCTCAGAAGGCTTGGTGACAGCTCCTGCTGAGACTAGTTCTCTCGATGTCAAGCACATCTGTGACATGAACAATACACTAATGTGCCCTTGTCTGTCAGGCAGCTCTAAGCAGTGTGAGGATACATCACAGTAGCACACACAGAAGCTGCATGAAGTACTCCTACCTCTGCTGTCCCTCTTGAGCTGTTTAATCAGATCTGAAATAGTGTCACAACTGTACATCTCACAGTTCGTTGCCTTTCTCAGATATGGTGGGATTACTTCATTAGAGTCAGCCATGTTATCTACTTCTTCATTGACCTATAAAGGAGTAAAAGCAATTTCAGACACCATCCCAACATTTATATCAAACACTAAATTTTATAATGTAGTAAATATTCTCTTTTAATGTTACAAACAGAACTCAGGAGAGACAAGCTGGTGAATATCTGTGAGTTCTGGGCTAACCTGTTCTACATTGGGAGTTTTAGGCCAGCCAGGGTTACACTGTGAAATCTTAACAACTAAAGGTATAGGAATATATTTCATGAAAAATAACTTTATATTAGCTATTTTTCCTTTAATTTTTTTCAAAAATATTTTCATACATCTAGAAACGTGGAAATTTTAAGTTTACTTTCATAAATCAGTTTAAATAATATAGTGCTTTCATTTTATACATTTTATCATTTTAAATTTTATACATATTATATTTTCAATTTATTTTCTCATACCTTGTCCTTTACATTCGAAGTGTTCTCTATAAACCTACAAAAGCATAAAGTCTGTTCAGAAAATATATGTATATATTAAACACAACAAAAACACTCTAATTTATTTCTCCTATCAAAATTATTGGCTATTTCAATTGCATTGACTTAATCTGAGAGAATTTAACTGCAAACAAGAAGAGCTACAGGATTCAGGAATGTATTATCACTACCACCATCAGAAAAACAATCGTTTTATATCCATTATTTTTAAAATTAAGGCAAAAAAGAAAAATGCCACACCAACCCCAGTAGAATCTGTGTGACAAGTTCCACAGATTGAGGTGAAACCATCAAAAGATGGAGGCCTCCTGGAACCAGTTGTGGAACACTTGACAGGAACAAGAAGCTGAGCTGTAGTTCTCATGGCAATTTATCTGTATTGTTTTCTTTCATTCCTTTTCTTTTTTTTTAATTTTTTTATTCGATATAATTTATTTACATTTCAAATCCTTTTCTTATTTACATGTTCTTGGTAGCCTACGCCAAGATCTTAAGCAAGAATAATGAGTAGAAAACCATCCTTAAAGATGGGGTCACTAACATGACCTTATCTCTGAGGAACCAACACTTTACTTTATAAATCATTTACAAAATTACTTAATAGTATTATAATGGATAAAATATTTCCAACAATAAAATATCATATGGCTACACATGTGTCATATGAGGTGGGCTTTGGTACATGGTAAAAAAAAGCCTTAAATGAATTAAAATAGTTAACATTTATGTGTTGAAGATTTGTAAAAAAAAAAAAAAATCAGGCATTAGATGTTAAACAGTAATTGACCATAAAGATTTATTAACCCACTCTTGGAAATAAACAACTAGCCTTAGATGACTGCACCACTGAATATATCCTTTCAGAGTTGTAACACTTGCATGATTTCTATCAATAATGATGTTACCTATTCCGTTTGTGATTCACAGAATCCATCTTTTCAGAGTTGTAATGCTTAGATTTGTGCTTTACTGTGCCAAATGATAATGATTGTATTCATGATTGCTTCACTGAATGCATCTTCTAAGAGTTGTAATACTTGATCTTTAATGTATAAAAACCCTTGTTTAAGATCTTCAAAATACACTCAGATTCAAACTACCTCTGTGTTGGTTTCTGTTTATCACCACCAAATCCTTACCCACCTAGGCTTCTAGGACCCTCATCCCAGGGACCCCCATACCTGACTGGGGTGATCTGCACTATGACATATTCAGCAAAGCATCACTCACAGTTCTACTTCAGAAAGGGACAGAAAGGTACTGGCCTAGCTTAGGAATAAAACAACTCCAAATCTCTGTCTCATTGGCTGCACTGAGCCCAGGTAATGACTCACATAATTGTCTACCTGAATTAAAACAGGTGTGGGAATGAGACACAAGGAAGAGAAATGCAACACCTCTCCCTGGTGCAAGAAAAAGCTGTTCAACTGAGAATTAGGCATCTTCATTTTCAGTTCAGACATGCATTTAAAAGAACAGAATTCAAATGGATCCTTGCATTCACTACCTAAATTTAGAGTGTGCAGAATTGACAGGCTTCATTGATTAATTAATAGGTGGTTTTGATATTGCTATAATTGTTCTAAATAATTATTCTTTACATTTCCTAATTTCAGAAATAATGTTAATTGAATGGAAAGAAGCAGGGTTCAGTTAGACTGGAGGCCTATTTCTCTAAACTTTCTACACAGGGCAGAAAGTCTGGACAGGTTGGGAGGCATGCAAAGGCCAGATAAAAAATGTACTACATACATAATAAAAATTTAAAAAAAATCAATGTACGTTAGGTAAACTACCATATGAAAATAAATAAAATTGACAAGTTCAATGTTTTATGTTTAACAATTGTGACGATTTCATAAATTTTATTAATTATTTTATTATTACTCACAAATCATATTTCAAGAAATGGATCAGATTGAACTTAGAGTTATTTTGTCAACAGGCTCTTGGAGGCATAAAGTAACATGCTATATATAATCCTTCTCTTCCACTAATGTAAGAAAACTGGATGAACAAATGAGTCCATGAAGTTAATTGCAAAATATCTACATCTGCATTTGTATGTACAAAAGTTTTCTTTTCTAGACTAAAGTCATTTTCTTGGTGTGGGTTTGTGTGTGTATGTGTGTGTGTGTGTGTGTGTGTGTGTGTGTCTCTCTCTCTCTCTCTCTCTCTCTCTCTCTCTCTCTCTCTCTGTGTGTGTGTGTGTGTGTGTGTGTGTGTGTGTGTCTTTGGGATAAGCTTGTGTAATGTGTGTGCATGTATGAATGTGGGTCTGGGTGTGTTTCTTGTGTTTGTGTTGATGTGTGTGTGTCTGTGTGTGTGTGTGAGTGTGTGTGCCTATGGGTGAGCACGCACGCACGCACGTTTGTGTGACATGCATATATGCCTATGTATCTTCTAGATGAATGATTTTAGCTAACTTTTAAGTTTTTATTTTATCTTCACATCAACTTCTGTTTCAACGTTTAGTTTTGAATTTTCTTGTTTCACTCTAAAAACGATATATTAAAACCATTCTACTCACAGGTTAATTTAAAAGAAACAGCTCTTCTGAAATATTCAGACACTTTACGAAAATTATACAGATGAATAGCTTGGCCACCATCATTTTCTCACTGTGCTGTTTTATCTAAACAGTAAGCTCTGAGATAAGGTTAAACCCATGCATTCCTGTTCTTATGCATGTAGTCCTTTAACATGCAATGTATGCATGATGCTGAATTCCAACCCAGCCCAATGTTACTTAATTCAAATAACTTCAGGTGGATATAACTCAATGGTAGCACAGAGGACTCTTATCAGAATTCTTATCACTTCATATTGCATTGCTAATTTCCTTTATGGGCCCTCAATTCTTTGCCATACTCCTTTCCATTTTACCTCTGAACTTTTCCAACAGTTATATTTCCATCGTTCCTCTGTAACTGATCTTGCCTCTCCTCTTCTTTTTTTGGTGCCTCTTTTGATAGCGGGAGACTAACACCCTGAGACTAAATGGGAGACAAATATGTTAGCTATAGTCCATTAAAATCTTGGCAGTCCTGTTCTCTGCTGAAGTTTGCTCAGGAATGAGGCAAATTTCTTCCCCTGCATGGATTTACTGTGACACTGTGGTAACTACTATTTACAGTTCTTACAACCTGGTGACCCTAAAGCCTAAAGTAACAATACTTGACAATTCTAATATCAAACTATGTTATTATTTTTTAAAATTATATTTTATATGTTATTCTAATTGATATAATGGGAAAAATGGGGTGAAATACTGAACCACACAAGTTAATCACTTTTATATCTCAAATAAATGTTCCCTAACTATAAATATAGCCTCTAGTTGAATATGTTACATGTTACAAATCTGTCTCCAAGAATAAATGACTACTGTGTTCTGTAGTAAATTTTATCCAATAAAACTCTTTAGGAAAAGCTACTTCATGATTAATAACATCAAGGTAAGATATTCCTCTCATCATATGTAAATCTACATGTGGAGAAGATCATCACCACATGTATACAAATAACCAAGGTATTAAAAAATTAAGGGCTACATCATTTGGGGAATTGAGAGCTGTGTTTGTCTCTTTGTTTGTTTGCCTATTTGGATGAGACAAAATATCTTTGTGCAGCCCTGGCTATCCTGAATCTGTCTCTGCAGAGCAGGATGTTCTCAACTTCAGAGATCTGCCAGTCTTTTCTGCCTTGGTGCTGAGATGAAAGGGATATTATCAGCATTTCTGCCCTAAAGGTAGGCTGTTTGACAGACAAAAATGTTGGAAAAAACCACACAGCAAATGAGAATAATCCAGAGAAATATCACCATATAGGTGCAATGATGCACAATCCCTAAAAGGTTTGCAACCTCATAGGAAGAACAATATCAACCAACCAGAACCCCAGAGGTCCCAGGGACTAAACCACCAACCAAAGAGTACACAAGGGGTACCCATGGCTCCAGCTGGATATGGAGCAGAGGATTGCCTTATCTGGCATCACTGGGAGGGGAGTCCAGTGGAGGCTTGATGACTCAGGATAGGGGAACGCTAGGCTGCTGAGTCAGGAGTTGGTGGGTAGGTGGGGGAGCACCTTGATTGAGGCAGGGAAAGGGAGGAGCAGATAGGGACCTTGTAGAGGTTAAACTGGCAAGAGTGATAACATTTAAAATGTAAATTAATAAAATAACCAATAACAAAGAAAGGATAGAGAAGAGGAAAGGAAAGATAGAAATCCCTGAGTCTATGTTTTCTTTTTAGCTTCCTACCTGTCTAGACCTATAATTATTTATAAATTATCTCTTAAAATTACAACAAATCTGTAATTTATAAAATGACCAGCCCTCCCATCCCACCTTAAGGAATTGGGAAGATGGTCTTTTTATTCTTGTTCCTTGTTGAATTTGGATGAATAATTTATGTTTCAGAGGCCCAAAATGAAAGAGGAAAAATAGTTAAGTCAAAAATAAAGTTCATTTGCAGATGACATGATAGTCTACTTAAGTGACCCAAAAAACTCCACTAGAGAACTCCTACAGCTGATAAACAACTTCAGAAAGTGGAAGGTTATAAAATCAACTCAAGCAAATCAGTGGCCTTCCTATACTCAAAGGATAAGCAGGCTGAGAAAGAAATTAGGGAAATGACCCCCTTCACAATAGCCACAAATAGTATAAAGTATCTTGGGGTGACTCTTACCAAACACGTGAAAGATCTGTATGACAAGAACTTCAAGACTCTGAAGAAGGAAATGGAAGAAAACCTCAAAAAATGGGAAAACCTCCCATGCTCATGGATCAGTAGAATCAATATAGTTAAAATGGCCATTTTGCCAAAAGTAATCTACAGATTCAATGCAATACCCATCAAAATCCCAACTCAATTCTTCACAGAGTTAGAAAGAGCAATTCTCAGATTCATCTGGAATAACAAAAAACCCAGGATAGCTAAAACTATTCTCAGCAACAAAAGAAATTCTGGGGGAATCAGTATCCCTGACCTCAAGCAATACTACAGAGCAATAGTGTTAAAAACTGTATGGTATTGGTACAGTGACAGGCAGGAGGATCAATGGAACAGGATTGAAGATCCAGAAATGAACCCACACACCTATGGCCACTTGATCCAAGACAAAGAGGCTGAAAACATCCAATGGAAAAAAGATAGCCTTTTCAACAAATGGTGCTGGTTCAACTGGAGGTCAGCATGCAGAAGAATGCGAATTGATCCATCCTTGGCTCCTTGTACTAAGCTCAAATCCAAATGGATCAAGGACCTCCACATAAAGCCAGACACTCTGAAGCTAATAGAAAAGAAACTGGGGAAGACCCTTGAGGACATCGGTACAGGGAGAAAGTTTCTGAACAGAACACCAATAGCGTATGCTCTAAGAGCAAGAATTGACAAATGGGACCTCATAAAATTACAAAGTTTCTGTAAGGCAAAGGACACCATCAAGAGGACAAATCGGCAACCAACAAATTGGGAAAAGATCTTCACCAATCCTACATCAGATAGAGGGCTAATATCCAATATATATAAAGAACTCAAGAAGTTAGACTCCAGAAAACCAAACAACCCTATTAAAAAATGGGGTACAGAGTTAAACAAAGAATTCTCACCTGAAGAACTTCGGATGGCAGAGAAGCATCTTAAAAAATGCTCAACTTCATTAGTCATTATGGAAATGCAAATCAAAACAACCCTGAGATTTCATCTTACACCAGTCAGAATGGCCAAGATTAAAAATTCAGGAGATAGAAGGTATTGGAGAGGGTGTGTAGAAAGAGGAACACTCCTCCACTGTTCTTGGGGTTGCAAATTGGTACAACTACTCTGGAAATCAGTCTGGCGGTTACTCCGAAAACTGGGCACCTCACTTCCAGAAGATCCTGCTATACCACTCCTGGGCATATACCCAGAGGATTCCCCACCATGTAATAAGGATACATGCTCTACTATGTTCATAGCAGCCCTATTTATAATTGCCAGATGCTGGAAAGAACCCAGGTATCCCTCAACAGAAGAGCGGATGCAAAAAAATGTGGTATATCTACACAATGGAGTACTATTCAGCCATTAGAAACAATGAATTCACGAAATTCTTAGGCAAATGGATGGAGCTAGAGAACATCAAACTAAGTGAGGTAAACCAGACTCAGGGGGTGAATCATGGTGTGCACTCACTAATAAGTGGATATTAACCTGGAAAACTGGAATACCCAAAACATAATCCACACATCAAATGAGATACAAGAAGAAAGGAGGAGTGGCCCCTGGTTCTGGAAAGACTCAGTGAAGCAGTATTCAACAAAACCAGAACGGGGAAGTGGGAAGGGGTGGGTGGGAGGACGGGGGAAGAGAAGGGGGCTTACGGGACTTTCGGGGAGTGGGGGGCTAGAAAAGGGGAAATCATTTGAAATGTAAATAAATTATATCGAATAAAAAAAATAAAATATGCTCAAATCTTGAAAAAATTTTAAAAAAAAGAAAATTCGAATATCAACCTATATTATTCTTTTTAAAAATTATATTTTATCTTTTTTGGTAATTGCTATAAGGGGCAAAATGGGGAGAAAAACTAAACTACATACGGTAATCACTTTTATATCTCATGTAAGAGTTCGCAGACTATAAATTGAATATAGCCTCTACTTGAATATGTTACATGTTACAAATCTGTCTCCAAGAATAAATGACTACTATGTTCTGTATTAAATTTGATCCCATAAGAACTCTTTAGGAAAAGCTACTTGATGATTAATAACATCAAGGTAAGATATTCCTCTCATCATATGTAAATCTACACGTAGAGAAGATCATCTCCACATGTATACAAATACACAAGGTATTATAAAATTAATGGCTACATTGTTTGGGTAGTTAAGAGCTGTGTTGTTTGTCTCTTTGTTTGTTTGCCTATTTGGTTGAGACAACATGTCTTTGTGCAGCCCTGGCTTTCCTAAATTTGTCTCTGCACAGTAATGTGTCCTCAACTTCAGATATCTGCCAGTCTCCTCTGCCTTGGTGCTGGCTATTTCAGCACTTCTACCCCAAAGGTAGGCTGCTTGATAGAGAAAAGTATTAGAAAACAACCCACAGTAAATCAGAATAATCCAGAGAAACATCCACATATAGGTGAAATGATGCACAATCCCTAAAAAGTAAGGCAACTTTTAGTAAATGCTGAAGGAAATGAAACAGAAAGTTGAGCACAAGGAAAGATGAGATACAGAAACCAATACAATTAGCTCAGAAGCATGAAAACTGGGAACATATAATCAACCAAAGAATCATGCTCGAGTTTTCTTCACAACAAGTCCAAATAAAATGATGACAGGTAAAACATCGAAACATTGGAATGGAAACAGCACACAAACACAATTCTGAGCAGGACAGTTAACCCATGAACAAGCACCTTACCATGTGTTTATCTTCTCTTTCTGAACTACTGGAACTCTTAGATCCAGATGTCCTGGAAACTCTTCTGAGGAAAAAAATACAGCAGATATGGGTGTGTTCAATTCTTCAAGATAATCCTGTGCACTTGGCTACATTGTGTTAGATGAAGTTGTTAATTGATGGTATTCTACTTGTGGTGTAAGTGATTTTTTTGGTGATTTTACACACTCTTCTCCCAAACTATGACATATTCAGCAAAGCCTCACTCACCGTTCTACCTCAGAAAGGGACAGCAATGTACAGGCCTAGCTTGGGAATAAAACAACTCCAAATCTCTATCTCTTTTGCTACACAGATGCCCAGGTAATGACTCACATCATTGTCTACCTGAACTGAAACAAGTGAGGGAATCAGATACAAGTAGAGAAATCCAACACCTCTTCCTGGTGCAAGACTAAGCTGTTCAACTGAGAATTAGGCGACTTCATTTTCAGTTCAGACGCGCATATAAAAAGAACAGAATTCAAATGCATCCTGGTATTCTCTAACTAAATTTAGAGTGTGCAGAAATGAGAGGCTTCGATGATTAATTAATAGGGGGCGTTGATACTGCTATAATTGTTCTAAATAGTTATTCTGTAGCATTCCCTAATTTCAGAAATAATGTTAATTGAATGGAAAGAGGCAGGGTTCAGGTAGACTTGAGGCCTATTTCTCTAAATTTTCTACACAGGGCAGAAATTCTGGACAGGATGGGAGGCATGCAAAGGCCAGAGAACAAATGTGCTACATACATGAAAAAGAAATCAACGTGCTTTTGGTGAACTAACGTATAAAAATGAAAAATGATGATGAGTTCAATGTTTTATGTTTAACAACCATGATGATTTCATAAATTTTATTAATTATATTATTATTAATCACAGATCATATTTCAAGAAATGGATCCTATTGAACTTATAGTTATTTTTCCAGCAGGCTATTGGAGGTATAAAATAACATGCTATATATAATCCTTCTCTTCCACTACTGTAAGAAAATTGGATGAACAAATGAGTCCATAAAGTTAAGTGCAAAACCTCTTTATCTGCATTTGTATGTCCAAAAGTTTTCTTTTCTAGACTAATGTCATTTTCATGTGTTTGTGTTTGTGTGTATGTATGTTTTGTGTGTGTGTGTGTGTCTGTGTTTGTGTCTGTGTGTATGGGGTAAGTGTGTGTAATGTGTATGCATGTATGCATGTGGGTAGGAGTGTGTTTCCTGTTTATGTGTTGATGTGTGTGTGTGTGTTTGTGTGTGTTTGTGTGTGTGCGCGCAAGCCCTCACGTGTGTGTGAGGTGCATATATGCCTATGCGTCTTCTACATGAATGATTTTATCTAACAATTAAGTTTCTATTTTATTATCTTCACATCAACTTCTGTGTCAACTTTTAGATTTGGATTTTCATGTTTCATTCCAAAAACAACATATTAAAATCATTCCCCTCAAAGTTTAATTTAAAAAAAAACAGCTCTGAAATATTCAGACACTTTACAAAAATTATACAGATGAATAGCTTGGCAACCATCATTTTCTAGCTGTGCTGTTTTATCTACACAGCAAGCTTTGATGTAAGGTTAAACCTATGCATTCCTATTCTTAAGCATGTGGTCCTTTAACATGCAATGCATGCATGATGCTGAACTCCAACCCAGCACAATGTTACAGACTTCAAATAACTTCAGGTGGATATTTCTCAATGGCAGCACAAAGGACTTTATCAGAAATCTTATCACTTCATATTGCATTGCTAATTTCCTTTATAGGCCCTCAAGTCTTTGCCATACTCCTTTCCATTGTACCTCCGAACTTTTCCAACAGTTATATTTCCATCGTTCCTCTGTAACTGATCTTGTGTCTCCTCTTCTTTTTTTGGAGCTTCTTTTGGTAGTGGGAGACTAACCTCCTGGGAACAATTGGGAGACAAATAGGTTAGTCAGGGTCCAGTAAAATCTTGACAGTCCTGTTCTCTGCTGAAGTTTGCTCAGGAATGATGCAAATTCTTTCCCCTGCATGGATTTACTGTGACTCTGTGGTATCTACAATTTACAGTTATTACTACATTGTGACCCGAAAGCCTAATGTAACCATTGTTGAAAATTCGAATGTCAAACTATGTTATTCGTTTTAAAAATTATATTTTACCTTTTTTGCTAATTGGTATAAGGGGCAAAATGGGGAGAAAAACTAAACTACATAAGGTAATCACTTTTATATCTCATGTAAGAGTTCACAGACTATAAATTGAATATAGCCTCTACTTGAATATGTTACATGTTACAAATCTGTCTCCAAGAATAAATGACTACTATGTTCTGTATTAAATTTGATCCCATAAGAACTCTTTAGGAAAAGCTACTTGATGATTAATAACATCAAGGTAAGATATTCCTCTCATCATATGCAAATCTACATGTAGAGAAGATCATCTCCACATGTATACAAATTCACAACGTATAAAATTAAGGGCTACATTGGGTAGTTAAGAGCTGTGTTGTTTGTCTCTTTGTTTGTTTGCCTATTTGGTTGAGACAAGATGTCTTTGTGCAGCCCTGGCTCTCCTGAATTTGTCTCTGCACAATAAGGTGTCCTCAACTTCAGAGATCTGCCAGTCTCCTCGGCCTTGGTGCTGGCTATTTCAGCACTTCTGCCCCAAAGGTAGGCTGTTTGATAGAGAAAAGCATTATAAAACAACCCACAGTAAATCAGAATAATCCAGGGAAACATCCACATATAGGTGCAATGATGCACAATCCCTAAAATGTAAGGCAACTTTTAGTAAATGCTGAAGGAAATGAAACAGAAAGTTGAGCACAAGGAAAGATGAGATACAGAAAACAATACCATTAGCTCAGAAGCATGAAAACCGGGAACATACAATCAACCAAAGAACCATGCACGAGTTTTCTTCACAACAAGTCCAAATAAAATGATGACAGGTAAAACATCGAAACATTCGAATTGAAACAGCACACAAACACAATTCTGAGCAGGACAGTTAACCCATGAACAAGCACCTTACCATGTGTTTATCTTCTCTTTCTGAACTACTGGAACTCTTAGATCCAGATGTCCTGGAAACTCTTCTGAGGAAAAGAATACAGCAGATATGGATTTGTTCAATTCTTCAAGATAATTCTGTGCACTTGGCTACATTGTGTTAGATGAAGTTGTTAATTGATGGTATTCTACTTCTGGTGTAAGTGATTTTTTGGTGATTCTATATACTCTTCTCCCAAACTATGACATATTCAGAAAAGCCTCACTCACTGTTCTACCTCAGAAAGGGACAGCAATGTACAGGCCTAGCTTGGGAATAAAACCACTCCAAATCTCCATCTCCTTTGCTACACTGATGCCCAGGTAATGACTCACATAATTGTCCTAACTAAACTTACCTGAACTAAAATAAGTGAGGGAATGAGACACTAGGTAGAGAAATCCAACACCTCTTTCTGGTGCAAGACTAAGCTGTTCAACTGAGAATTAGGGGACTTCATTTTCAGTTCAGACGTGCATATAAAAAGAACAGAATTCAAATGGATCCTGGTATTCTCTAACTAAATTTAGAGTGTGCAGAAATGAGAACATTCAATGATTAATTAATACGGGGCATTGATACTGCTATAATTGTTCTAAATAGTTCCTCTTTAGCATTCCCTAAATTCAGATATAATGTTAATTGAATGGAAAGAGGCAGGGTTCAGGTAGACTTGAGGCCTATTTCTCTAAATTTTTTACACAGGGCAGAGATTCTGGACAGGATGGGAGGCATGTAAAGGCCAGAGAAAAAATGTGCTACATACATAAAAAAGAAATCAACGTGCTTTTGGTGAACTGCCATATAAAAATGAAAAACGCTGACGAGTTCAATGTTTTAATGTTTAACAACTGTGGTGATTTCATAAATTTTATTAATTATTTTATTATTAATCACAGATCATATTTCAAGGAATGGATCCTATTGAACTTATAGTTATTTTGTCAGCAGGCTATTGGAGGTATAAAATAACATGCTATATATAATCCTTCTCTTCCACTACTGAAAGAAAATGGGATGAACAAATGAGTCCATGAAGTTAAGTGCAAAACCTCTATATCTGCATTTGTATGTCCAAAAGTTTTCTTTTCTGGACTAATGTCATTTGTTTGTGTTTGTGTGTATGTATGTTTTGTGTGTGTGTGTGTGTCTGTGTTTGTGTCTGTGTGTATGGGGTAAGTGTGTGTAATGTGTATGCATGTATGCATGTGGGTAGGAGTGTGTTTCCTGTGTATGTGTTGATGTGTCTGTGTCTGTGTTTGTGTGTGTTTCTGTGTGTGCATGCAAGCCCTCACGTTTGTGTGAGGTACATATATGCCTATGCATCTTCTACATGAATGATTTTATCTAACTTTTAAGTTTCTATTTTATTATCTTCATATCAACTTCTGTGTCAACTTTTAGATTTGGATTTTCATGTTTCATTCCAAAAACAACATATTAAAATCATTCCCCTCACAGTTTAATTTAAAAAAAAAAAAGCTCTGAAATATTCAGACACTTTACAAAAATTATACAGATGAATGGCTTGGCAACCATCATCATCTAGCAGTGCTGTTTTATCTACACAGCAAGCTTTGAGATAAGGTTAAACCTATGCATTCCTATTCTTAGGCATGTGGTCCTTTAACATGCAATGCATGCATGATGCTGAACTCCAACCCAGCACAATGTTACAGACTCCAAATAACTTGAGGTGGATATTTCTCAATGGCAGCACAAAGGACTTTATCAGAAATCTTATCACTTCATATTGCATTGCTAATTTCCTTTATGGGCCCTCAATTCTTTGCCATACTCATTTCCATTGTACCTCCGAACTTTCCCAACAGTTATATTTCCATCGTTACTCTGTAACTGATCTTGTGTCTCCTCTTCTTTTTTTGGAGCTTCTTTTGGTAGTGGGAGACTAACCTCCTGGGAACAAGTAGGAGACAAATAGGTTAGTCAGGGTCCAGTAAAATCTTGAAAGTCCTGTTCTCTGCTGAAGTTTGCTCAGGAATGATGCAAATTCTTTCCCCTGCATGAATTTACTGTGACTCTGTGGTATCTACAATTTACAGTTATTACTACATTGTGACCCGAAAGCCTAATGTAACCATTGTTGAAAATTCGAATGTCAACCTATGTTATTCGTTTTAAAAATTATATTTTATCTTTTTTGCTAATTGGTATAAGGGGCAAAATGGGGAGAAAAACTAAACTACATAAGGTAATCACTTTTATATCTCATGTAAGAGTTCACAGACTATAAATTGAATATAGCCTCTACTTGAATATGTTACATGTTACAAATCTGTCTCCAAGAATAAATGACTACTATGTTCTGTATTAAATTTGATCCCATAAGAACTCTTTAGGAAAAGCTACTTGATGATTAATAACATCAAGGTAAGATATTCCTCTCCTCATATGTAAATCTACATGTAGAGAAGATCGTCTCCACATGTATACAAATACACAAGGTATTATAAAATTAAGGGCTACATTTTTTGGGTAGTTAAGAGCTGTGTTGTTTGTCTCTTTGTTTGTTTGCCTATTTGGTTGAGACAAGATGCTTTCTACAGCCCTGGCTCTCCTGAATTTCTCTCTGCACAGTAATGTGTCCTCAACTACAGAGATCTGCCAGTCTCCTCGGCCTTGGTGCTGGCTATTTCAGCATTTCTGCCCCAAAGGTAGGCTGTTTGATAGAGAAAAGCATTATAAAACAACCCACAGTAAATCAGAATAATCCAGGGAAACATCCACATATAGGTGCAATGATGCAAAATCCCTAAAAAGTAAGGCAACTTTTAGTAAATGCTGAAGGAAATGAAACAGAAAGTTGAGCACAAGGAAAGATGAGATACAGAAATCAATACCATTAGCTCAGAGCATGAAAACCGGGAACATACAATCAACCAAAGAACCATGCACGAGTTTTCTTCACAACAAGTCCAAATAAAATGATGACAGGTAAAACATCGAAACATTCGAATTGAAACAGCACACAAACACAATTCTGAGCAGGACAGTTAACCCATGAACAAGCACCTTACCATGTGTTTATCTTCTCTTTCTGAACTACTGGAACTCTTAGATCCAGATGTTCTGGAAACTCTTCTGAGGAAAAAAATACAGCAGATATAGATGTGTTCAATTCTTCAAGATAATTCTGTGCACTTGGCTACATTGTGTTAGATGAAGTTGTTAATTGATGGTATTCTACTTCTGGTATAAGTGATTTTTTGGTGATTCTACATACTCTTCTCCTAAACTATGACATATTCAGCAAAGCCTCACTTACTGTTCTACCTCAGAAAGGGACAGCAATGTACAGGCCTAGCTTGGGAATAAAACCACTCCAAATCTCCATCTCCTTTGCTACACTGATGCCCAGGTAATGACTCACATAATTGTCTACCTGAACTGAAACAAGTGAGGGAATGAGACACAAGGTAGAGAAATCCAACACCTCTTCCTGGTGCAAGACTAAGCTGTTCAACTGAGAATTAGGGGACTTCATTTTCAGTTCAGACGTGCATATAAAAGGAACAGAATTCAAATGGATCCTGGTATTCTCTAACTAAATTTAGAGTGTGCAGAAATGAGAACATTCAATGATTAATTAATACGGGGCATTGATACTGCTATAATTGTTCTAAATAGTTCCTCTTTAGCATTCCCTAAATTCAGATATAATGTTAATTGAATGGAAAGAGGCAGGGTTCAGGTAGACTTGAGGCCTATTTCTCTAAATTTTTTACACAGGGCAGAGATTCTGAACAGGATGGGAGGCATGTAAAGGCCAGAGAAAAAATGTGCTACATACATAAAAAAGAAATCAATGTGCTTTTGGTGAACTACCATATAAAAATGAAAAACGCTGACGAGTTCAATGTTTTAATGTTTAACAACTGTGATGATTTCATAAATTTTATTAATTATTTTATTATTAATCACAGATCATATTTCAAGGAATGGATCCTATTGAACTTATAGTTATTTTGTCAGCAGGCTATTGGAGGTATAAAATAACATGCTATATATAATCCTTCTCTTCCACTACTGTAAGAAAATTGGATGAACAAATGAGTCCATGAAGTTAAGTGCAAAACCTCTTTATCTGCATTTGTATGTCCAAAAGTTTTCTTTTCTAGACTAATGTAATTTTCATGCGTTTGTTTTTGTGTGTATGTATGTTTTGTGTGTGTGTGTGTCTGTGTTTGTGTCTGTGTGTATGGAGTAAGTGTGTGTAATATGTGTGCATGTATGCATGTGGGTAGGAGTGTTTGCTGTGTTTGTGTTGATGTGTGTGTGTGTGTATGTGTTTGTGTGTGATTCTGTGTGTGCGCACAAGCCCTCACGTGTGTGTGAAGTACGTATATGCCTATGCATCTTCTACATGAATGATTTTATCTAACTTTTAAGTTTCTATTTTATTATCTTCACATCAACTTCTGTGTCAACTTTTAGATTTGGATTTTCATGTTTCAATCCAAAAACAATATATTAAAATCATTCCACTCACAGTTTAATTTAAAAAAAAGAGCTCTGAAATATTCAGACACTTTACAAAAATTATACAGATGAATGGCTTGGCAACCATCATTTTCTAGCTGTGCGTTTTATCTACACAGCAAGCTTTGAGATAAGGTTAAACCTATGCATTCCTATTCTTAGGCATGTGATCCTTTAACATGCAATGCATGCATGATGCTGAACTCCAACCCAGCACAATGTGAGACTTCAAACAACTTCAGGTCGATATTTCTCAATGGCAGCACAAAGGACTTTATCAGAAATCTTATCACTTCATATTGCATTGCTAATTTCCTTTATGGGCCCTCAATTCTTTGCCATACTCCTTTCCATTGTACCTCCGAACTTTTCCAACAGTTATCTTTCCATCGTTACTCTGTAACTGATCTTGCGTCTCCTCTTCTTTTTTTGGAGCTTCTTTTGGTAGTGGGAGACTAACCTCCTGGGAACAATTGGGAGACAAATAGGTTAGTCAGAGTCCAGTAAAATCTTGGCAGTCCTGTTCTCTGCTGAAGTTTGCTCAGGAATGATGTAAATTCTTTCCCCTGCATGGATTTTCTGTGACTCTGTGGTATCTACAATTTAGAGTTATTACTACATTGTGACCCGAAAGCCTAATGTAACCATTGTTGAAAATTCGAATGTCAAACTATGTTATTCTTTTTAAAAATTATATTTTATCTTTTTTGCTAATTGGTATAAGGGGCAAAATGGGGAGAAAAACTAAACTACATAAGGTAATAACTTTTGTAACTCATGTAAGAGTTCACAGACTATAAATTGAATATAGCCTCTACTTGAATGTGTTACATGTTACAAATCTGTCTCCAAGAATAAATGACTACTATGTTCTGTATTAAATTTGATCCCATAAGAACTCTTTAGGAAAAGCTACTTGATGATTAATAACATCAAGGTAAGATATTCCTCTCATCATATGTAAATCTACATGTAGAGAAGATCATCTCCACATGTATACAAATACATAAGGTACTATAAAATTAAGGGCTACATTGTTTGGGTAGTTAAGAGCTGTGTTGTTTGTCTCTTTGTTTGTTTGCCTATTTGGTTGAGACAAGATGTCTTTGTGCAGCCCTGGCTCTGCTGAATTTGTCTCTGCACAGTATGGTGTCCTCAAATTCAGAGATCTGCCAGTCTCCTCTGCCTTGGTGCTGGCTATTTCAGCACTTCTGCCCCAAAGGTAGGCTGTTTGACAGAGAAAAGTATTAGAAAACAACCCACATTAAATCAGAATAATCCAGAGAAACATCCACATATAGGTGCAATGATGCACAATCCCTAAAAAGTAAGGCAACTTTTAGTAAATGCTGAAGGAAATGAAACAGAATGTTGAGCACAAGGAAAGATGAGATACAGAAATCAATACAATTAGCTCAGAAGCATGAAAACCGGGAACATATAATCAATCAAAGAATCATTCACGAGTTTTCTTCACAACAAGTCCAAATAAATTGATGACAGGTAAAACATCGAAACATTGGAATGGAAACAGCACACAAACACAATTCTGTGCAGGACAGTTAACCCATGAACAAGCACCTTACCATGTGTTTATCTTCTCTTTCTGAACTACTGGAACTCTTAGATCCAGATGTCCTGGAAACTCTTCTGAGGAAAAGAATACAGCAGATATGGGTGTGTTCAATTCTTCAAGATAATTCTGTGCACTTAGCTACATTGTGTTAGATGAAGTTGTTAATTGATGGTATTCTACTTCTGGTGTAAGTGATTTTTTTGGTGATTCTAAACACTCTTCTCCCAAACTATGACATATTCAGCAAAACCTCACTCACTGTTCTACCTCAGAAAGGGACAGCAATGTACAGGCCTAGCTTGGGAATAAAACAACTCCTAAATCTCCATCTCTTTGCTACACTGATGCCCAGGTAATGACTCACATCATTGTCTACCTGAACTGAAACAAGTGAGGGAATGAGACACAAGGTAGAGAAATCCAACACCTCTTTCTGGTGCAAGACTAAGCTGTTCAACTGAGAATTGGGCGACTTCATTTTCAGTTCAGACATGCATATAAAAAGAACAGAATTCAAATGGATCCTGGTATTCTCTAACTAAATTTAGAGTGTGCAGAAATGAGAGGCTTCGATGATTAATTAATGGGGGCGTTGATACTGCTATAATTGTTCTGAATAGTTCCTCTTTAGCATTCCCTAATTTCAGAAATAATGTTAATTGAATGGAAAGAGGCAGGGTTCAGGTACACTTGAGGCCTATTTCTCTAAATTTTCTACACAGGGCAGAAATTCTGGACAGGATGGGAGGCATGCAAAGGCCAGAGAAAAAATGTGCTACATACATAAAAAAGAAATCAACGTGCTTTTGGTGAACTACCATATAAAAATGAAAAATGATGACGAGGTCAATGTTTTATGTTTAACAACAACTTTGATGATTTCATAAATTTCATTAATTATTTTATTAATCACAGATCATATTTCAAGAAATGGATCATATTGAACTTATAGTTATTTTGCCAGCAGGCTACTGGAGGTATAAAATAACATGCTAAATATAATCTTTCTCTTCCACTACTGTAAGAAAATTGGATGAACAAATGAGTCCAAGAAGTTAAGTGCAAAACCTCTACATCTGCATTTCTATGTCCAAAGTTTTCTTTTCTAGACTAATGTCATTTTCATTGGTTCGTGTTTGTGTGTATGTATGTTTTTGTGTGTGTGTCTGTGTGTGTTAGTGTGTGTGTGGGGGGTATGTGTGTGTAATGTGTGTGAATGTATGCATGTGGGTAGGAGTGTGTTTCCTGTGTTTGTGTTGATGTGTGTGTGTGTATGTGTTTGTGTGTGTTTGTGTGTGTGCTCGCAAGCCCTCACGTGTGTGTGATGTGTATATATGCCTATGCATCTTCTACATGAATGATTTTATCTAACTTTTAAGTTTCTATTTTATTATCTTCACATCAACTTCTGTGTCAACTTTTAGATTTGGATTTTCATGTTTCCTTCCAAAAACACCATATTAAAATCATTCCCCGCACAGATTACTTTTAAAAAAACAGCTCTGAAATATTGAGACATTTTACAAAAATTGTACAGATGAATGGCTTGGCAACCATCATTTTCTAGCTGTGCTGTTTTATCTACACAGCAAGCTTTGAGAAAAGGTTAAACCTATGCATTCCTATTCTTAGGCATGTGGTCCTTTAACATGCAATGCATGCATGATGCTGAACTCCAACCCAGCACAATGTTACAGACTTCAAATAACTTCAGGTGGATATTTCTCAATGGCAGCACAAAGGACTTTATCAGAAATCTTATCACTTCATATTGCATTGCTAATTTCCTTTATGGGCCTTCAATTCTTTGCCATACTCCTTTCCATTGTACCTCTGAACTTTTCCAACAGTTATATTTCCATCATTACTCTGTAACTGATCTTGCGTCTCCTCTTCTTTTTTTGGAGCTTCTTTGGGTAGTGGGTGACTAACCTCCTGGGAACAAGTGGGAGACAAATAGGTTAGTCAGGGTCCAGTAAAATCTTGGCAGTCCTGTTGTCTGCTGAAGTTTGCTCAGGAATGATGCAAATTCTTTCCACTGCATGGATTTACTGTGACTCTGTGGTATCTACAATTTACAGTTATTACTATATTGTGACCCGAAAGACTACTGTAACCATTGTTGAAAATTCGAATGTCAAACTATATTATTCTTTTTAAAAATTATATTTTATCTTTTTTGCTAATTGGTATAAGGGGCAAAATGGGGAGAAAAACTAAACTACATAAGGTAATCACTTTTATATCTCATGTAAGAGTTCACAGACTATAAATTGAATA
Source organism: Apodemus sylvaticus (assembly GCF_947179515.1). Lineage (NCBI taxonomy): Eukaryota > Metazoa > Chordata > Mammalia > Rodentia > Muridae > Apodemus > Apodemus sylvaticus. The sequence goes on along the minus strand of NC_067485.1, from coordinate 71,457,074 downwards.
TAGCCTCTACTTGAATATGTTACATGTTACAAATCTGTCTCCAAGAATAAATGACTACTATGTTCTGTATTAAATTTGATCCCATAAGAACTCTTTAGGAAAAGCTACTTGATGATTAATAACATCAAGGTAAGATATTCCTCTCATCATATGCAAATCTACATGTAGAGAAGATCATCTCCACATGTATACAAATTCACAAGGTATTATAAAATTAAGGGCTACATTGTTTGGGTAGTTAAGAGCTGTGTTGTTTGTCTCTTTTTTTGTTTGCCTATTTGGTTGAGACAAGATGTCTTTGTGCAGCCCTGGCTCTCCTGAATTTGTCTCTGCACAGTAATGTGTCCTCAACTTCAGAGATCTGCCAGTCTCCTCTGCCTTGGTGCTGGCTATTTCAGCACTTCTGCCCCAAAGGTAGGCTGTTTGATAGAGAAAAATATTAGAAAACAACCCACAGTAAATCAGAATAAGCCAGAGAAACATCCACATATAGGTGCAATGATGCACAATCCCTAAAAAGTAAGGCAACTTTTAGTAAATGCTGAAGGAAATGAAACAGAAAGTTGAGCAGAAGGAAAGATGAGATACAGAAATCAATACAATTACCTCAGAGCATGAAAACCGGGAACATATAATCAACCAAAGAACCATGCACGAGTTTTCTTCACAACAAGTCCAAATAAAATGATGACAGGTAAAACATCGAAACATTGGAATGGAAACAGCACACAAACACAATTCTGAGCAGGACAGTTAACCCATGAACAAGCACCTTACCTTGTGTTTATCTTCTCTCTCTGAACTACTGGAACTCTTAGATCCAGATGTCCTGAAAAGTCTTCTGAGGAAAAAAATACAGCAGATATGGGTGTGTTCAATTCTTCAAGATAATTCTGTGCACTTGGCTACATTGTGTTAGATGAAGTTGTTAATTGATGGTATACTGCTTGTGGTTTGAGTGATTTTTTTGGTGATTCTACACACTCTTCTCCCAAACTATGACATATTCAGCAAAGCCTGACTCCCTGTTCTACTTCTGAAAGGGACAGCAATGTACAGGACTAGCTTGGGAATAAAACAACACCAAATCTCTATCTCTTTTGCTAAACTGATGCTCAGGTAATGACTCACATAACTGTCTACCTGAACTGAAATAAGTGAGGGAATGAGACACAAGGTAGAGAAATCCAACACCTCTTCCTGGTGCAAGACTAAGCTGTTCAACTGAGAATTGGGCGACTTCATTTTCAGTTCAGACATGCATATAAAAAGAACAGAATTCAAATGCATCCTGGTATTCTCTAACTAAATTTAGAGTGTGCAGAAATGAGAGCCTTCATTGATTAATTAATAGGGGGCGTTGATACTGCTATAATTGTTCTAAATAGTTACTCTTTAGCATTCCCTAATTTCAGAAATAATGTTAATTGAATGGAAAGAGGCAGGGTTCAGGTAGACTTGAGGCCTATTTCTCTAAATTTTCTACACAAGGCAGAAATTCTGGACAGGATGGGAGGCATGTAAAGGCCAGACTAAAAATGTGCTACATAAATAAAAAAGAAATCAACGTGCTTTTGGTGAGCTACCATATAAAAATGAAAAATTCTGACGAGTTCAATGTCTTATGTTTAACAACTGTGATGATTTCATAAATTTTATTAATTATTTTAATATTAATCACAGATCATATTTCAAGAAATGGATCATATTGAACTTATAGTTATTTTGTCAGCAGGCTCTTGGAGGTATAAAAAAACATGCTATATATAATCCTTCTCTTCCACTAGTGTAAGAAAATGGGATGAACAAATGAGTCCATGAAGTTAAGGGCAAAACCTCCACTTCTGCATTTGTATGTCCAAAAGTTTTCTATTCTAGACTAATGTCATTTTCATGGTTTTGTGTTTGTGTGTATCTGTGTATGTGTGTTGGTGTGTGTGTGTGTGTGTCTGTTTGTGTGTGAGTATGGGATAAGTGTGTGTAATGTTTGTGCATGTATGTGGGTAGGAGTGGGTTTCCCGTGTTTGTGTTGGTATGTGTGGGGGTGTGTATGTGTTTGTGTGTGTGCACGCAAGCCCTCACGTGTGTGTGATGTGCATATATGCCTATGTATATTCTATATGAATGATTTTATCTAACTTTTAAGTTTCTATTTTATTATCTTCACATCAACTTCTGTGTCAACTTTTAGATTTGGATTTTCATGTTTCATTCCAAAAACAATATATGAAAATCATTCCACTCACACTTTAATTTAAAGAAACAGCGCTGAAATATTCAGACACTTTACAAAAATTATACAGATGAATGGCTTGGCAACCATCATTTTCTAGCTGTGCTGTTTTATCTACACAGCAAGCTTTGAGATAAGGTTAAACCTATGCATTCCTATTCTTAGGCATGTGGTCCTTTAACATGCAATGCATGCATGATGCTGAACTTCAATCCAGCACAATGTTACAGACTTCAAATAACTTCAGGTGGATATTTCTCAATGGCAGCACAAAGGACTTTATCAGAAATCTTATCGCTTCATATTGCATTGCTAATTTCCTTTATAGGCCCTCAATTCTTTGCCATACTCCTTTCCATTGTACCTCTGAACTTTTCCAACAGTTATATTTCCATCATTCCTCTGTAACTGATCTTGCGTCTCCTCTTCTTTTTTTGGAGCTTCTTTTGGTAGTGGGAGACTAACCTCCTGGGAACAAGTGGGAGACAAATAGGCTAGTCAGGGTCCAGTAAAACCTTGGCAGTCCTGTTCTCTGCTGAAGTTTGCTCAGGAATGATGCAAATTCTTTCCTCTGCATGGATTTACTGTGACTCTGTGGTATCTACCACTTACAGTTATTACTACATTGTGACCCGAAAGCCTAATGTAACCATTGTTGAAAAATCGAATGTCAACCTATGTTATTCTTTTTAAAAATTATATTTTTATCTTTTTTGCTAATTGGTATAAGGGGCAATATGGGGAGAAAAACTAAACTACATGAGGTAATAACTTTTATATCTCATGTAAGAGTTCACAGACTATAAATTGAATATAGCCTCTACTTGAATATGTTACATGTTACAAATCTGTCTCCAAGAATAAATGACTACTATGTTCTGTATTAAATTTGATCCCATAAGGACTCTTTAGGAAAAGCTACTTGATGATTAATAACATCAAGGTAAGATATTCCTCTCATCATATGTAAATCTACATGTAGAGAAGATCATCTCCACATGTATACAAAAACACAACGTATTATAAAATTCAGGGGTACATTGTTTGGGTAGTTAAGAGCTGTGTTGTTTGACTCTTTGTTTGTTTGCCTATTTGTTTGAGACAAGATGTCTTTGTGCAGCCCTGACTCTCCTGAATTTGTCTCTGCACAGTAATGTGTCCTCAACTTCTGAGATCTGCCAGTCTCCTCTGCCTTGGTGCTGGCTATTTCAGCACTTCTGCACCAAAGGTAGGCTGTTTGATAGAGAAAAGTATTAGAAAACAACCCACAGTAAATCAGAATAAGCCAGAGAAACATCCACATATAGGTGCAATGATGCACAATCCCTAAAAAGTAAGGCAACTTTTAATAAATGCTGAAGGAAATGAAACAGAAAGTTGAGCAGAAGGAAAGATGAGATACAGAAATCAATACAATTAGCTCAGAGCATGAAAACCGGGAACATATAATCAACCAAAGAACCATGCACGAGTTTTCTTCACAACAAGTCCAAATAAAATGATGACAGGTAAAACATCGAAACATTGGAATGGAAACAGCACACAAACACAATTCTGAGCAGGACAGTTAACCAATGAACAAGCACCTTACCTTGTGTTTATCTTCTCTCTCTGAACTACTGGAACTCTTAGATCCAGATGTCCTGGAAAGTCTTCTGAGGAAAAAAATACAGCAGATATGGGTGTGTTCAATTCTTCAAGATAATTCTATGCACTTGGCTACATTGTGTTAGATGAAGTTGTTAATTGATGGTATACTACGTGTGGTTTAAGTGATTTTTTTTGGTGATTCTACACACTCTTCTCCCAAACTATGACATATTCAGCAAAGCCTGACTCACTGTTCTACTTCTGAAAGGGACAGCAATGTACAGGACTAGCTTGGGAATAAAACAACACCAAATCTCTATCTCTTTTGCTACACTGATGCTCAGGTAATGACTCACATAACTGTCTACCTGAACTGAAATAAGTGAGGGAATGAGACACAAGGTAGAGAAATCCAACACCTCTTCCTGGTGCAAGACTAAGCTGTTCAACTGAGAATTGGGCGACTTCATTTTCAGTTCAGACATGCATATAAAAAGAACAGTATTCAAATGCATCCTGGTATTCTCTAACTAAATTTAGAGTGTGCAGAAATGAGAGCCTTCATTGATTAATTAATAGGGGGCGTTGATACTGCTATAATTGTTCTAAATAGTTACTCTTTACCATTCCCTAATTTCAGAAATAATGTTAATTGAATGGAAAGAGGCAGGGTTCAGGTAGACTTGAGGCCTATTTCTCTAAATTTTCTACACAGGGCAGAAATTCTGGACAGGATGGGAGGCATGCAAAGGCCAGAGAAAAAATGAGCTACATACATAAAAAAGAAATCAACGTGCTTTTGGTGAACTAACGTATAAAAATGAAAAATGATGATGAGTTCAATGTTTTATGTTTAACAACTATGATGATTTCATAAATTTTATTAATTATTTTATTATTAATCACAGATCATATTTCAAGAAATGGATCATATTGAACTTATACTTATTTTGTCAGCAGGCTCTTGGAGGTATAAAATAACTTGCTATATATAATCTTTCTATTCCACTAGTGTAAGAATATTGGATGAATAAATGAGTCCTTGAAGGTAAGGGCAAAACTTCCACATCTGCATTTGTATGTCCAAAAGTTTTCTATTCTAGACTAATGTCATTTTCATGGTTTTGTGTTTGTGTTTATCTGTGTATCTGTGTTTGTGTGTGTGTGAGTGTGTCTGTTTGTGTGTGTGAGTATGGGATAAGTATGTGTAATGTGTGTGCATGTATGCATGTGGGTAAGAGTGTGGTTCCCGTGTTTGTGTTGGTAAGTGTGGGTGTGTGTATGTGTTTGTGTGTGTGTGCACAAGCCCTCACGTGTGTGTGATGTGCATATATGCCTATGTATATTCTATATGAATGATTTTATCTAACTTTTAAGTTTCTATTTTATTATCTTCACATCAACTTCTGTGTCAACTTTTAGATTTGGATTTTCATGTTTCATTCCAAAAACAATATATTAAAACCATTCCCCTAACAGTTTAATTTAAAAAAAAAAACAGATCTGAAATATTCAGACACTTTACAAAAATTATACAGATGAATGGCTTGGCAAAGATCATTTTCTAGCTGTGCTGTTTTATCTACACAGCAAGCATAGAGAAAAGGTTAAGCCTATGCATTCCTATTCTTAGGCATGTGGTCCTTTAACATGCAATGCATGCATGATGCTGAACTCCAACCCAGCGCAATGTTACAGACTTCAAATAACTTCAGGTGGATATTTCTCAATGGCAGCACAAAGGACTTTATCAGAAATCTTATCACTTCATATTGCATTGCTAATTTCCTTTATGGGCCCTCAATTCTTTGCCATACTCCTTTCCATTGTACCTCCGAACTTTCCCAACAGTTATATTTCCATCGTTACTCTGTAACTGATCTTGCGTCTCCTCTTCTTTTTTAGGAGCTTCTTTGGGTAATGGGAGACTAACCTCCTGGGAACAAGTGGGAGAAAAATAGGTTAATCAGGGTCCAGTAAAACCTTGGCAGTCCTGTTCTCTGCTGAAGTTTGCTCAGGAATGATGCAAATTCTTTCCTCTGCATGGATTTACTGGGACTCTGTGGTATCTACAATTTTCAGTTATTACTACATTTTGAACCGAAAGCCTAATGTAACAATTGTTGAAAATTCGAATGTCAAACTATGTTATTCTTTTTAAAAATTATATTTTATCTTTTTTGCTAATTGGTATAAGGGGCAAAATGGGGAGAAAAACTAAACTACATAAGGTAATCACTTTTATATCTCATGTAAGAGTTCACAGACTATAAAATGAATATAGCCTCTACTTGAATATGTTACATGTTACAAATCTGTCTCCAAGAATAAATGACTACTATGTTCTGTATTAAATTTGATCCCATAAGAACTCTTTAGGAAAAGCTACTTGATGATTAATAACATCAAGGTAAGTTATTCCTCTCATCATATGTAAATCTACATGTAGAGAAGATCATCTCCACATGTATACAAATACACAAGGTATTATAAAATTAAGGGCTACAATGTTTGGGTAGTTAAGAGCTGTGTTGTTTGTCTCTTTGTTTGTTTGGCTATTTGGTTGAGACAAGATGTCTTTGTGCAGCCCTGGCTCTCCTGAATTTGTCTCTGCATAGTAATGTGTCCTCAACTTCTAAGATCTGCCAGTCTCCTCTGCCTTGGTGCTGGCTATTTCAGTACTTCTGCCCCAAAGGTAGGCTGTTTGATAGAGAAAAGCATTAGAAAACAACCCACAGTAAATCAGAATTATCCAGAGAAACAGCCACATATAGGTGCAATGATGCACAATCCCTAAAAAGTAAGGCAACTTTTAGTAAATGCTGAAGGAAATGAAACAGAAAGTTGAGCACAAGGAAAGATGAGATACAGAAATCAATACAATTAGCTCAGAGCATGAAAACCGGGAACATATAATCAACCAAAGAACCATGCACGAGTTTTCTTCACAACAAGTCCAAATAAAATGATAACAGGTAAAACATCGAAACATTGGAATGGAAACAGCACAGAAACACAATTCTGAGCAGGACAGTTAACCCATGAACAAGCACATTACCAGGTGTTTATCTTCGCTTTCTGAACTACTGGAACTCCAAAATCCAGATGTCCTGAAAAGTCTTCTGAGGAAAAAAATACAGCAGATAAGGGTGTGTTCAATTCTTCAAGATAATTCTGTGCACTTGGCTACATTGTGTTAGATGAAGTTGTTAATTGATGGTATTCTACTTGTGGTTTAAGTGATTTTTTTGGTGATTCTACACACTCTTCTCCCAAACTATGACATATTCAGCAAAGCCTGGCTCACTGTTCTACTTCTAAAAGTGACAGCAATGTACAGGGATAGCTTGGGAATAAAACAACTCCAAATCTCTATCTCTTTTGCTACACTGATGCTCAGGTAATGACTCACATAATTGTCTACCTGAACTGAAATAAGTGAGGGAATGAGACACAAGGTAGAGAAATCCAACACCTCTTCCTGGTGCAAGACTAAGCTGTTCAACTGAGAATTAGGCGATTTCATTTTCAGTTCAGACGTGCATATAAAAAGAACAGAATTCAAATGCATCCTGGTATTCTCTAACTAAATTTAGAGTGTGCAGAAATGAGAGGCTTCGATGATTAGTTAATAGGGGGCGTTGATACTGCTATAATTGTTCTAAATAGTTACTCTTTAGCATTCCCTAATTTCAGAAATAATGTTAATTGAATGGAAAGAGGCAGGGTTCAGGTAGACTTGAGGCCTATTTCTCTAAATTTTCTACACAGGTCAGAAATTCTGGACAGGATGGGAGGCATGCAAAGGCCAGAGAAAAAATGAGCTACATACATAAAAAAGAAATCAACGTGCTTTTGGTGAACTAACGTATAAAAATGAAAAATGATGATGAGTTCAATGTTTATGTTTAACAACCAAGATGATTTCATAAATTTTATTAATTATTTTATTATTAATCACAGATCATATTTCAAGAAATCGATCATATTGAACTTATACTTATTTTGTCAGCAGGCTCTTGGTGGTATAAAATAACTTGCTATATATACTCTTTCTATTCCACTACTGTAAGAATATTGGATGAACAAATGAGTCCTTGAAGGTAAGGGCAAAACTTCCACATCTGCATTTGTATGTCCAAAAGTTTTCTATTCTAGACTAATGTCATTTTCATGGTTTTCTGTTTGTGTTTATCTGTGTATCTGTGTTTGTGTGTGTGTGAGTGTGTCTGTTTGTGTGTGTGAGTATGGGATAAGTGTGTGTAATGTGTGTGCATGTATGCATGTGGGTAAGAGTGTGGTTCCCGTGTTTGTGTTGGTAAGTGTGGGTGTGTGTATGTGTCTGTGTGGGTGTGCACAAGCCCTCACGTGTGTGTGATGTGCATATATGCCTATGTATATTCTATATGAATGATTTTATCTAACTTTTAAGTTTCTATTTTATTATCTTCACATCAACTTCTGTGTCAACTTTTAGATTTGGATTTTCATGTTTCATTCCAAAAACAATATATTAAAACCATTCCCCTAACAGTTTAATTTTAAAAAAAAACAGATCTGAAATATTCAGACACTTTACAAAAATTATACAGATGAATGGCTTGGCAAAGATCATTTTCTAGCTGTGCTGTTTTATCTACACAGCAAGCTTTGAGAAAAGGTTAAACCTATGCATTCCTATTCTTAGGCATGTGGTCCTTTAACATGCAATGCATGCATGATGCTGAACTCCAACCCAGCGCAATGTTACAGACTTCAAATAACTTCAGGTGGATATTTCTCAATGGCAGCACAAAGGACTTTATCAGAAATCTTATCACTTCATATTGCATTGCTAATTTCCTTTATGGGCCCTCAATTCTTTGCCATACTCCTTTCCATTTTACCTCCGAACTTTTCCAACAGTTATATTTCCATCGTTCCTCTGTAACTGATCTTGCGTCTCCTCTTCTTTTTTAGGAGCTTCTTTGGGTAGTGGGAGACTAACCTCCTGGGAACAAGTGGGAGAAAAATAGGTTAATCGGGGTCCAGTAAAGCCTTGGCAGTCCTGTTCTCTGCTGAAGTTTGCTCAGGAATGATGCAAATTCTTTCCTCTGCATGGATTTACTGGGACTCTGTGGTATCTACAATTTTCAGTTATTACTACATTTTGAACCGAAAGCCTAATGTAACAATTGTTGAAAATTCGAATGTCAAACTATGTTATTCTTTTTAAAAATTATATTTTATCTTTTTTGCTAATTGGTATAAGGGGCAAAATGGGGAGAAAAACTAAACTACATAAGGTAATCACTTTTATATCTCATGTAAGAGTTCACAGACTATAAAATGAATATAGCCTCTACTTGAATATGTTACATGTTACAAATCTGTCTCCAAGAATAAATGACTACTATGTTCTGTATTAAATTTGATCCCATAAGAACTCTTTAGGAAAAGCTACTTGATGATTAATAACATCAAGGTAAGTTATTCCTCTCATCATATGTAAATCTACATGTAGAGAAGATCATCTCCACATGTATACAAATACACAAGGTATTATAAAATTAAGGGCTACAATGTTTGGGTAGTTAAGAGCTGTGTTGTTTGTCTCTTTGTTTGTTTGGCTATTTGGTTGAGACAAGAAGTCTTTGTGCAGCCCTGGCTCTCCTGAATTTGTCTCTGCATAGTAATGTGTCCTCAACTTCTGAGATCTGCCAGTCTCCTCGGCCTTGGTGCTGGCTATTTCAGTACTTCTGCCCCAAAGGTAGGCTGTTTGATAGAGAAAAGCATTAGAAAACAACCCACAGTAAATCAGAATTATCCAGAGAAACATCCACATATAGGTGCAATGATGCACAATCCCTAAAAAGTAAGGCAACTTTTAGTAAATGCTGAAGGAAATGAAACAGAAAGTTGAGCACAAGGAAAGATGAGATACAGAAAACAATACCATTAGCTCAGAAGCATGAAAACCGGGAACATACAATCAACCAAAGAACCATGCACGAGTTTTCTTCACAACAAGTCCAAATAAAATGATGACAGGTAAAACATCGAAACATTGGAATGGAAACAGCACACAAACACAATTCTGAGCAGGACAGTTAACCCATGAACAAGCACCTTACCATGTGTTTATCTTCTCTCTCTGAACTACTGGAACTCTTAGATCCAGATGTCCTGGAAACTCTTCTGAGGAAAAAAATACAGCAGATATGGGTGTGTTCAATTCTTCAAGATAATTCTGTGCACTTGGCTACATTGTGTTAGATGAAGTTGTTAATTGATGGTATTCTACTTGTGGTTTAAGTGATTTTTTGGTGATTCTACACACTCTTCTCCCAAACTATGACATATTCAGCAAAGCCTGACTCACTGTTCTACTTCAGAAAGGGACAGAAATGTACAGGCCTAGCTTGGGAATAAAACAACTCCAAATCTCTATCTCTTTTGCTACACTGATGCTCAGGTAATGACTCACATAATTGTCTACCTGAACTGAAATAAGTGAGGGAATGAGACACAAGGTAGAGAAATCCAACACCCCTTCCTGGTGCAAGACTAAGCTGTTCAACTGAGAATTAGGAGACTTCATTTTCAGTTCAGACGTACATATAAAAAGAACAGAATTCAAATGCATCCTGGTATTCTCTAACTAAATTTAGAGTGTGCAGAAATGAGAGGCTTCGATGATTAATTAATAGGGGGCGTTGATACCGCTATAATTGTTCTAAATAGTTACTCTTTAGCATTACCTAATTTCAGAAATAATGTTAATTGAATGGAAAGCGGCAGGGTTCACGTAGACTTGAGGCCTATTTCTCTAAATTTTCTACACAGGGCAGAAATTCTGGACAGGATGGGAGGCATGCAAAGGCCAGAGAAAAAATGTGCTACATACATAAAAAAGAAATCAACGTGCTTTTGGTGAACTAACGTACAAAAATGAAAAATGATGATGAGTTCAATGTTTTATGTTTAACAACCATGATGATTTCATAAATTTTATTAATTATTTTATTATTGATCACAGATCATAGTTCAAGAAATGGATCAAATTGAACATATAGTTATTTTGTCAGCAGGCTCCTGGAGATACAAAATAACATGCTATATATAATCCTTCTCTTCCACTACTGTAAGAAAATTGGATGAACAAATGAGTCCATGAAGTTAAGTGCAAAACCTCTTTATCTGCATTTGTATGTCCAAAAGTTTTCTTTTCTAGACTAATGTCATTTTCATGGGTTTGTGTTTGTGTGTATGTATGTTTTGTGTGTGTGTGTGTCTGTGTTAGTGTGTGTGTGTGCGGGGTAAGTGTTTGTAATGTGTGTGCATGTATGCATGTGGGTAGGAGTGTGTTTCCAGTGTTTGTGTTGATGTGTGTGTGTGTATGTGTTTGTGTGTGTTTGTGTGTGTGCGCAGAAGCCATCACGTGTATGTGAGCTGCATATATGCCTATGCATCTTCTACATGAATGATTTCATCTAACTTTTAAGTTTCTATTTTATTATCTTCACATCAACTTCTGTGTCAACTTTTAGATTTGGATTTTCATATTTCCTTCCAAAAACAACATATTAAAATCATTTGCCGCACAGATTAATTTAAAAAAAATAGCTCTGAAATGTTGAGACACTTTACAAAAATTATACAGATGAATGGCTTGGCACCATCATTTTCTAGCTGTGCTGTTTTATCTACACAGCAAGCTTTGAGAAAAGGTTAAACCTATGCATTCCTATTCTTAGGCATGTGGTCCTTTAACATGCAATGCATGCATGATGCTGAACTCCAACCCAGCACAATGTTACAGACTTCAAATAACTTCAGGTGGATATTTCTCAATGGCAGCACAAAGGACTTTATCAGAAATCTTATCACTTCATATTGCATTGCTAATTTCCTTTATGGGCCCTCAATTCTTTGCCATACTCCTTTCCATTGTACCTCCGAACTCTTCCAACAGTTATATTTCCATCGTTACTCTGTAACTGATCTTGCGTCTCCTCTTCTTTTTTTGGAGCTTCTTTTGGTAGTGGGAGACTAACCTCCTGGGAACAAGTGGGAGACAAATAGGTTAATCAGAGTCCAGTAAAATCTTGGCAGTCCTGTTCTCTGCTGAAGTTTGCTCAGGAATGATGCAAATTCTTTCCACTGCATGGATTTACTGGGACTCTGTGGTATCTACAATTTACAGTTATTAATGATTACCATTGTTGAAAATTCGAATGTCAAACTATGTTATTCTTTTTAAAAATTATATTTTATGTTTTTTGCTAATTGGTATAAGGGGCAAAATGGGGAGAAAAACTAAACTACATAAGGTAATCACTTTTATAGCTCATGTAAGAGTTCACAGACTATAAATTGAATATAGCCTCTACTTCAATATGTTACATGTTACAAATATGTCTCCAAGAATTAATGACTACTATGTTCTGTATTAAATTTGATCCCATAAGAACTCTTTAGGAAAAGCTACTTGATGATTAATAACATCAAGGTAAGATATTCCTCTCATCATATGTAAATCTACATGTAGAGAAGATCATCACCACATGTATACAAATACACAAGGTATTATAAAATTAAGGGATACATTGTTTGGGTAGTTAAGAACTGTGTTGTTTCTCTGTTTGTTTGCCTATTTGGTTGAGACAAGATGTCTTTGTGCAGCCCTGGCTCTCCTGAAATTGTCTCTGCACAGTAATGTGTCCTCAACTTCAGAGATCTGCCAGTCTCCTCTGCCTTGGTGCTGGCTATTTCAGCACTTCTGCCCCAAAGGTAGGCTGTTTGATAGAGAAAAGTATTAGAAAACAACCCACAGTAAATCAGAATAATCCAAAGAAACATCCACATATAGGTGCAATGATGCACAATCCCTAAAAAGTAAGGCAACTTTTAGTAAATGCTTAAGGAAATAAAACAGAAAGTTGACCACAAGGAATGATGAGATACAGAAATCAATACAATTAGCTCAGAGCATGAAAACCGGGAACATATAATCAACCAAAGAACCATGCACGAGTTTTCTTCACAACAAGTCCAAATAAAATGATAACAGGTAAAACATCGAAACATTGGAATGGAAACAGCACAGAAACACAATTCTGAGCAGGACAGTTAACCCATGAACAAGCACATTACCAGGTGTTTATCTTCTCTCTCTGAACTACTGGAACTCCAAGATCCAGATATCCTGAAAAGTCTTCTGAGGAAAAAAATACAGCAGATATGGGTGTGTTCAATTCTTCAAGATTATTCTGTGCACTTGGCTACATTGTGTTAGATGAAGTTGTTAATTGATGGTATTCTACTTGTGGTTTAAGTGATTTTTTTGGTGATTCTACACACTCTTCTCCCAAACTATGACATATTCAGCAGAGCCTGACTCACTGTTCTACTTCTGAAAGGGACAGCAAAGTACAGGGCTAGCTTGGGAATAAAACAACTCCAAATCTCTATCTCTTTTGCTACACTGATGCTCAGGTAATGACTCACATAACTGTCTACCTGAACTGAAATAAGTGAGGGAATGAGACACAAGGTAGAGAAATCCAACACCTCTTCCTGGTGCAAGACTAAGCTGTTCAACTGAGAATTAGGCGATTTCATTTTCAGTTCAGACGTGCATATAAAAAGAACAGAATTCAAATGCATCCTGGTATTCTCTAACTAAATTTAGAGTGTGCAGAAATGAGAGGCTTCGATGATTAGTTAATAGGGGGCTTTGATACTGCTATAATTGTTCTAAATAGTTACTCTTTAGCATTCCCTAATTTCAGAAATAATGTTAATTGAATGGAAAGAGGCAGGGTTCAGGTAGACTTGAGGCCTATTTCTCTAAATTTTCTACACAGGGCAGAAATTCTGGACAGGATGGGAGGCATGCAAAGGCCAGAGAAAAAATGAGCTACATACATAAAAAAGAAATCAACGTGCTTTTGTTGAACTAACGTTTAAAAATGAAAAATGATAATGAGTTCAATGTTTTATGTTTAACAACCAAGATGATTTCATAAATTTTATTACTTATTTTATTATTAATCACAGATCATATTTCAAGAAATGGATCATATTGAACTTATACTTATTTTGTCAGCAGGCTCTTGGAGGTATAAAATAACTTGCTATATATAATCTTTCTCTTCCACTACTGTAAGAATATTGGATGAACAAATGAGTCCTTGAAGTTAAGGGCAAAACTTCCACATCTGCATTTGTATGTCCAAAAGTTTTCTATTCTAGACTAATGTCATTTTCATGGTTTTGTGTTTGTGTTTATCTGTGTATCTGTGTTTGTGTGTGTGTGAGTGTGTCTGTTTGTGTGTGTGAGTATGGGATAAGTGTGTGTAATGTGTGTGCATGTATGCATGTGGGTAAGAGTGTGGTTCCCGTGTTTGTGTTGGTAATTGTGGGTGTGTGTATGTGTTTGTGTGTGTGTGCACAAGCCCTCACGTGTGTGTGATGTGCATACATGCCTATGTATATTCTATATGAATGATTTTATCTAACTTTTAAGTTTCTATTTTATTATCTTCACATCAACTTCTGTGTCAACTTTTAGATTTGGATTTTAATGTTTCATTCCAAAAACAATATATTAAAACCATTCCCCTAACAGTTTAATTGAAAAAAAACAGCTCTGAAATATTCAGACACTTTACAAAAATTATACAGATGAATGGCTAGGCAAAGATCATTTTCTAGCTGTGCTGTTTTATCTACACAGCAAGCTTAGAGAAAAGGTTAAACCTATGCATTCCTATTCTTAGGCATGTGGTCCTTTAACATGCAATGCATGCATGATGCTGAACTCCAACCCAGCACAATGTTACAGACTTCAAATAACTTCAGGTGGATATTTCTCAATGGTAGCACAAAGGACTTTATCAGAAATCTTATCACTTCATATTGCATTGCTAATTTCCTTTATGGGCCCTCAATTCTTTGCCATACTCCTTTCCATTGTACCTCCGAACTTTTCCAACAGTTATATTTCCATCGTTACTCTGTAACTGATCTTGCGTCTCCTCTTCTTTTTTTGGAGCTTCTTTGGGTAGTGGGAGACTAACCTCCTGGGAACAAGTGGGAGACAAATAGGTTAATCAGAGTCCAGTAAAATCTTGGCAGTCCTGTTCTCTGCTGAAGTTTGCTCAGGAATGATGCAAATTCTTTCCTCTGCAGGGATTTACTTTGACTCTGTGGTATCTACAATTTACAGTTATTAATGGTTAACACTGTTGTAAATTCGAATGTCAAACTATGTTATTCTTTTTAAAAATTATATTTTATCTTTGTTGCTAATTGGTATAAGGGGCAAAATGGAAAGAAAAACTAAACTACATAAGGTAATCACTTTTATATCTCATGTAAGAGTTCACAGACTATAAATTGAATATAGCCTCTACTTCAAATTGTTACATGTTACAAATCTGTCTCCAAGAATAAATGACTACTATGTTCTGTATTAAATTTGATCACATAAGAACTCTTTAGTAAAAGCTACTTGATGAATAATAACATCAATGTAAGGTATTCCTCTCATCATATGTAAATCTACATGTAGAGAAGATCATCTCCACATGTATACAAATACACAAGGTATTATAAAATTAAGGGCTACATTGTTTGGGTAATTAAGAGCTGTGTTGTTTGTCTCTTTTTTTGTCTCTTTTTTTGTTTGCCTATTTGTTTGAGACAAGATGTCTTTGTGCAGCCCTGGCTCTCCTGAATTTGTCTCTGCACAGTAAGGTGTCCTCAACTTCTGAGATCTGCCAGTCTCCTCTGCCTTGGTGCTGGCTATTTCAGCACTTCTGCCCCAAAGGTAGGCTGTTTGATAGAGAAAAGTATTAGAAAACAACCCACAGTAAATCAGAATAAGCCAGAGAAACATCCACATATAGGTGCAATGATGCACAATCCCTAAAAAGTAAGGCAACTTTTAGTAAATGCTGAAGGAAATGAAACAGAAAGTTGACCACAAGGAAAGATGAGATACAGAAATCAATACAATTAGCTCAGAGCATGAAAACCGGGAACATATAATCAACCAAAGAACCATGCACGAGTTTTCTTCACAACAAGTCCAAATAAAATGATGACAGGTAAAACATCGAAACATTGGAATGGAAACAGCACACAAACCCAAGTCTGAGCAGGGCAGTTAACCCATGAACAAGCACCTTACCATGTGTTTTTCTTCTCTCTCTGAACTACTGGAACTCCAAGATCCAGATGTTCTGAAAAGTCTTCTGAGGAAAAAAATACAGCAGATATGGGTGTGTTCAATTCTTCAAGATAATTCTGTGCACTTGGCTACATTGTGTTAGATGAAGTTGTTAATTGATGGTATTCTACTTGTGGTTTAAGTGATTTTTTGGTGATTCTACACACTCTTCTCCCAAACTATGACATATTCAGCAAAGCCTGACTCACTGTTCTACTTCAGAAAGGGACAGAAATGTACAGGGCTAGCTTGGGAATAAAACAACTCCAAATCTCTATCTCTTTTGCTACACTGATGCTCAGGTAATGACTCACATCATTGTCTACCTGAACTGAAACAAGTGAGGGAATCAGATACAAGTAGAGAAATCCAACACCTCTTCCTGGTGCAAGACTAAGCTGTTCAACTGAGAATTAGGAGACTTCATTTTCAGTTCAGACGTACATATAAAAAGAACAGAATTCAAATGCATCCTGGTATTCTCTAACTAAATTTAGAGTGTGCAGAAATGAGAGGCTTCGATGATTAATTAATAGGGGTCGTTGATACCGCTATAATTGTTCTAAATAGTTACTCTTTAGCATTACCTAATTTCAGAAATAATGTTAATTGAATGGAAAGAGGCAGGGTTCAGGTACACTTGAGGCCTATTTCTCTAAATTTTCTACACAGGGCAGAAATTCTGGACAGGATGGGAGGCATGCAAAGGCCAGAGAAAAAATATGCTACATACATAAAAAAGAAATCAACGTGCTTTTGGTGAACTAACGTACAAAAATGAAAAATGATGATGAGTTCAATGTTTTATGTTTAACAACCATGATGATTTCATAAATTTTATTAATTATTTTATTATTGATCACAGATCATAGTTCAAGAAATGGATCAAATTGAACATATAGTTATTTTGTCAGCAGGCTCCTGGAGATACAAAATAACATGCTATATATAATCCTTCTCTTCCACTACTGTAAGAAAATTGGATGAACAAATGAGTCCATGAAGTTAAGTGCAAAACCTCTTTATCTGCATTTGTATGTCCAAAAGTTTTCTTTTCTAGACTAATGTCATTTTCATGGGTTTGTGTTTGTGTGTATGTATGTTTTGTGTGTGTGTGTGTCTGTGTTAGTGTGTGTGTGTGCGGGGTAAGTGTTTGTAATGTGTGTGCATGTATGCATGTGGGTAGGAGTGTGTTTCCAGTGTTTGTGTTGATGTGTGTGTGTGTATGTGTTTGTGTGTGTTTGTGTGTGTGCGCAGAAGCCATCACGTGTATGTGAGCTGCATATATGCCTATGCATCTTCTACATGAATGATTTCATCTAACTTTTAAGTTTCTATTTTATTATCTTCACATCAACTTCTGTGTCAACTTTTAGATTTGGATTTTCATGTTTCATTCCAAAAACAACATATTAAAATCATTTGCCGCACAGATTAATTTAAAAAAAATAGCTCTGAAATGTTGAGACACTTTACAAAAATTATACAGATGAATGGCTTGGCACCATCATTTTCTAGCTGTGCTGTTTTATCTACACAGCAAGCTTTGAGAAAAGGTTAAACCTATGCATTCCTATTCTTAGGCATGTGGTCCTTTAACATGCAATGCATGCATGATGCTGAACTCCAACCCAGCACAATGTTACAGACTTCAAATAACTTCAGGTGGATATTTCTCAATGGCAGCACAAAGGACTTTATCAGAAATCTTATCACTTCATATTGCATTGCTAATTTCCTTTATGGGCCCTCAATTCTTTGCCATACTCCTTTCCATTGTACCTCCGAACTTTTCCAACAGTTATATTTCCATCGTTACTCTGTAACTGATCTTGCATCTCCTCTTCTTTTTTTGGAGCTTCTTTTGGTAGTGGGAGACTAACCTCCTGGGAACAAGTGGGAGACAAATAGGTTAATCAGAGTCCAGTAAAATCTTGGTAGTCCTGTTCTCTGCTGAAGTTTGCTCAGGAATGATGCAAATTCTTTCCTCTGCATGGATTTACTGTGACTCTTTGGTATCTACAATTTACAGTTATTACTACATTGTGACCCGAAAGCCTAATGTAACCATTGTTGAAAATTCGAATGTCAAACTATGTTATTCTTTTTAAAAATTATATTTTATCTTTTTTGCTAATTGGTATAAGGGGCAAAATGGGGAGAAAAACTAAACTATATAAGGTAATCACTTTTATAGCTCATGTAAGAGTTCACAGACTATAAATTGAATATAGCCTCTACTTCAGTATGTTACATGTTACAAATATGTCTCCAAGAATTAATGACTACTATGTTCTGTATTAAATTTGATCCCATAAGAACTCTTTAGGAAAAGCTACTTGATGATTAATAACATCAAGGTAAGATATTCCTCTCATCATATGTAAATCTACATGTAGAGAAGATCATCTCCACATGTATACAAATACACAAGGTATTATAAAATTAAGGGATACATTGTTTGGGTAGTTAAGAACTGTGTTGTTTCTCTGTTTGTTTGCCTATTTGGTTGAGACAAGATGTCTTTGTGCAGCCCTGGCTCTCCTGAAATTGTCTCTGCACAGTAATGTGTCCTCAACTTCTGAGATCTGCCAGTCTCCTCTGCCTTGGTGCTGGCTATTTCAGGACTTCTGCCCCAAAGGTAGGCTGTTTGATAGAGAAAAGTATTAGAAAACAACCCACAGTAAATCAGAATAATCCAAAGAAACATCCACATATAGGTGCAATGATGCACAATCCCTAAAAAGTAAGGCAACTTTTAGTAAATGCTTAAGGAAATAAAACAGAAAGTTGACCACAAGGAAAGATGAGATACAGAAATCAATACAATTAGCTCAGAGCATGAAAACCGGGAACATATAATCAACCAAAGAACCATGCACGAGTTTTCTTCACAACAAGTATAAATAAAATGATAACAGGTAAAACATCGAAACATTGGAATGGAAACAGCACAGAAACACAATTCTGAGCAGGACAGTTAACCCATGAACAAGCACATTACCAGGTGTTTATCTTCTCTCTCTGAACTACTGGAACTCCAAGATCCAGATATCCTGAAAAGTCTTCTGAGGAAAAAAATACAGCAGATATGGGTGTGTTCAATTCTTCAAGATAATTCTGTGCACTTGGCTACATTGTGTTAGATGAAGTTGTTAATTGATGGTATTCTACTTGTGGTTTAAGTGATTTTTTTGGTGATTCTATACACTCTTCTCCCAAACTATGACATATTCAGCAAAGCCTGACTCACTGTTCTACTTCTGAAAGGGACAGCAATGTACAGGGCTAGCTTGGGAATAAAACAACACCAAATCTCTATCTCTTTTGCTACACTGATGCTCAGGTAATGACTCACATCATTGTCTACCTGAACTGAAATAAGTGAGGGAATGAGACACAAGGTAGAGAAATCCAACACCTCTTCCTGGTGCAAGACTAAGCTGTTCAACTGAGAATTAGGCGATTTCATTTTCAGTTCAGATGTGCATATAAAAAGAACAGAATTCAAATGCATCCTGGTATTCTCTAACTAAAATTAGAGTGTGCAGAAATGAGAGGCTTCGAAGATTAGTTAATAGGGGGCTTTGATACTGCTATAATTGTTCTAAATAGTTACTCTTTAGCATTCCCTAATTTCAGAAATAATGTTAATTGAATGGAAAGAGGCAGGGTTCAGGTAGACTTGAGGCCTATTTCTCTAAATTTTCTACACAGGGCAGAAATTCTGGACAGGATGGGAGGCATGCAAAGGCCAGAGAAAAAATGAGCTACATACAGAAAAAAGAAATCAACGTGCTTTTGTTGAACTAACGTTTAAAAATGAAAAATGATAATGAGTTCAATGTTTTATGTTTAACAACCAAGATGATTTCATAAATTTTATTAATTATTTTATTATTAATCACAGATCATTTTTCAAGAAATGGATCATATTGAACTTATACTTATTTTGTCAGCAGGCTCTTGGAGGTATAAAATAACTTGCTATATATAATCTTTCTCTTCCACTACTGTAAGAATATTGGATGAACAAATGAGTCCTTGAAGTTAAGGGCAAAATTTCCACATCTGCATTTGTATGTCCAAAAGTTTTCTATTCTAGACTAATGTCATTTTCATGGTTTTGTGTTTGTGTTTATCTGTGTATCTGTGTTTGTGTGTGTGTGAGTGTGTCTGTTTGTGTGTGTGAGTATGGGATAAGTGTGTGTAATGTGTGTGCATGTATGCATGTGGGTAAGAGTGTGGTTCCCGTGTTTGTGTTGGTAATTGTGGGTGTGTGTATGTGTTTGTGTGTGTGTGCACAAGCCCTCACGTGTGTGTGATGTGCATATATGCCTATGTATATTCTATATGAATGATTTTATCTAACTTTTAAGTTTCTATTTTATTATCTTCACATCAACTTCTGTGTCAACTTTTAGATTTGGATTTTAATGTTTCATTCCAAAAACAATATATTAAAACCATTCCCCTAACAGTTTAATTGAAAAAAAACAGCTCTGAAATATTCAGACACTTTGCAAAAATTATACAGATGAATGGCTAGGCAAAGATCATTTTCTAGCTGTGCTGTTTTATCTACACAGCAAGCTTAGAGAAAAGGTAAAACCTATGCATTCCTATTCTTAGGCATGTGGTCCTTTAACATGCAATGCATGCATGATGCTGAACTCCAACCCAGCACAATGTTACAGACTTCAAATAACTTCAGGTGGATATTTCTCAATGGCAGCACAAAGGACTTTATCAGAAATCTTATCACTTCATATTGCATTGCTAATTTCCTTTATGGGCCCTCAATTTTTTGCCATACTCCTTTCCAATGTACCTCCGAACTTTTCCAACAGTTATATTTCCATCGTTACTCTGTAACTGATCTTGCGTCTCCACTTCTTTTTTTGGAGCTTCTTTGGGTAGTGGGAGACTAACCTCCTAGGAACAAGTGGGAGAAAAATAGGTTAATCAGGGTCCAGTAAAACCTTGGCAGTCCTGTTCTCTGCTGAAGTTTGCTCAGGAATGATGCAAATTCTTTCCTCTGCATGGATTTACTGGGACTCTGTGGTATCTACAATTTATAGTTATTACTACATTTTGAACCGAAAGCCTAATGTAACCATTGTTGAAAATTCGAATGTCAAATTATGTTATTCTTTTTAAAAATTATATTTTATCTTTTTTGCTAATTGGTATTATGGGCAAAATGGGGAGAAAAACTAAACTACATAAGTTAATCACTTTTATATCTCATGTAAGAGTTCACAGACTATAAAATGAATATAGCCTCTACTTGAATATGTTACATGTTACAAATCTGTCTCCAAGAATAAATGACTACTATGTTCTGTATTAAATTTGATCCCATAAGAACTCTTTAGGAAAAGCTACTTGATGATTAATAACATCAAGGTATGTTATTCCTCTCATCATATGTAAATCTACATGTAGAGAAGATCATCTCCACATGTATACAAATACACAAGGTATTATAAAATTAAGGGCTACATTGTTTGGGTAGTTAAGAGCTGTGTTGTTTGTCTCTTTGTTTGTTTGGCTATTTGTTTGAGACAAGATGTCTTTGAGCAGCCCTGGTTCTCTTGAATTTGTCTCTGCATAGTAATGTGTCCTCAACTTCTGAGATCTGCCAGTCTCCTCTGCCTTGGTGCTATTTCAGTACTTCTGCCCCAAAGGTAGGCTGTTTGATAGAGAAAAGCTTTAGAAAACAACCCACAGTAAATCAGAATTATCCAGAGAAACATCCACATATAGGTGCAATGATGCACAATCCCTAAAAAGTAAGGCAACTTTTAGTAAATGCTGAAGGAAATGAAACAGAAAGTTGAGCACAAGGAAAGATGAGATACAGAAATCAATAAAATTAGCTCAGAAGCATGAAAAACGGGAACATACAATCAACCAAAGAACCATGCACGAGTTTTCTTCACAACAAGTCCAAATAAAATGATGACAGGTAAAACATCGAAACATTCGAATGGAAACAGCACACAAACACAATTCTGAGCAGGACAGTTAACCCATGAACAAGCACCTTACCATGTGTTTATCTTCTCTTTCTGAACTACTGGAACTCTTAGATCCAGATGTCCTGGAAACTCTTCTGAGGAAAAAAATACAGCATATATGGGTGTGTTCAATTCTTCAAGATAATTCTGTGCACTTGGCTACATTGTGTTAGATGAAGTTGTTAATTGATGGTATTCTACTTATGGTTTAAGTGATTTTTTGGTGATTCTAAACACTCTTCTCCCACACTATGACATATTCAGCAAAGCCTCACTCACCGTTCTACCTCAGAAAGGGACAGCAATGTACAGGCCTAGCTTGGGAATAAAATAACTCCAAATCTCCATCTCCTTTACTACACTGATGCCTAGGTAATGACGCACATAATTGTCTACCTGAACTGAAACAAGTGAGGGAATGAGACACAAGGTAGAGAAATCCAACACCTCTTCCTGGTGCAAGACTAAGCTGTTCAACTGAGAATAAGGCGACTTCATTTTCATTTCAGACGTGCATATAAAAAGAACAGAATTCAAATGGATCCTGGTATTCTCTAACTAAATTTAGAGTGTGCAGAAATGAGAGCCTTCATTGATTAAATAATAGGGGGCATTGATACTGCTATAATTGTTCTAAATAGTTACTCTTTAGCATTCCCTAATTTCAGAAATAATGTTAATTGAATGGAAAGAGGCAGGGTTCACGTAGACTTGAGGCCTATTTCTCTAAATTTTCTACACAGGGCAGAGATTCTGGACAGGATGGGAGGCATGTAAAGGCCAGAGAAAAAAAGTGCTACATACATAAAAAAGAAATCAATGTGCTTTTGGTGAACTACCATATAAAAATGAAAAACGCTGACGAGTTCAATGTTTTAATGTTTAACAACTGTGATGATTTCATAAATTTTATTAATTATTTTATTATTAATCACAGATCATATTTCAAGGAATGGATCCTATTGAACTTATAGTTATTTTGTCAGCAGGCTATAGGAGGTATAAAATAACATGCTATATATAATCCTTCTCTTCCACTACTGTAAGAAAATTGGATGAAAAAATGAGTCCATGAAGTTAAGTGCAAAACCTCTATCTGCATTTGTATGTCCAAAAGTTTTCTTTTCTAGACTAATGTCATTTTCATGGGTTTTTGTTTGTGTGTATGTATGTTTTTGTGTGAGTGTGTGTGTGTGCAGGGTAAGTGTGTGTAATGTGTGTGCATGTATGTATGTGGGCAGGAGTGTGTTTCCTGTGTTTGTGTTGATGTGTGTGAGTGTATGTGTTTGTGTGTGTTTGTGTGTGTGCGCGCAAGCCCTCACTTGTGTGTGAAGTGCATATATGCCTATGTATCTTTTACATGAATGATATTATCTACCTTTTAAGTTTCTATCTTATTATCTTCACATCAACTTCTGTGTCAACTTTTAGATTTGGATTTTCATGTTTCATTCCAAAAACAATATATTAAAATCATTCCCCTCACAGTTTAATTTAAAAAAAAACAGCTCTGAAATATTCAGACACTTGACAAAAATTATACAGATGAATGGCTTGGCAACCATCATTTTCTAGCTGTGCTGTTTTATCTACACAGCAAGCTTTGAGATAAGGTTAAACCTATGCATTCCTATTCTTAGGCATGTGGTTCTTTAACATGCAGTGCATCCATGATGCTGAACTCCACCCCAGCACAATGTTACAGACTTCAAATAACTTCAGGTGGATATTTCTCAATGGCAGCACAAAGGACTTTATCAGAAATCTTATCACTTCATATTGCATTGCTAATTTCCTTTATGGGCCCTCCATTCTTGCCATACTCCTTTCCATTGTACCTCCGAACTTTTCTAACAGTTATATTTCCATCGTTACTCTGTAACTGATCTTGCGTCTCCTCTTCCTTTTTTGGAGCTTCCTTTGGTAGTGGGAGACTAAACTCCTGAGAACAATTGGGAGACAAATAGGTTAGTCAGGGTCCAGTAATATGTTGGCAGTCCTGTTCTCTGCAGAAGTTTGCTCAGGAATGATGCAAATTCCTTCCCCTGCATGGATTTACTGTGACTCTGTGGTATCTACAATTTACAGTTATTACTACATTGTGATCCGAAAGCCTAATGTAACCATTGTTGAAAATTCGAATGTCAAACTATGTTATTCTTTTTAAAATTATATTTTATCTTTTTTGCTAATTGGTATAAGGGGCAAAATGGGGAGAAAAACTAAACTACATAAGGTAATCACTTTTATATCTCATGTAAGAGTTCACAGACTATAAAATGAATATAGCCTCTACTTGAATATGTTACATGTTACAAATCTGTCTCCAAGAATAAATGACTACTATGTTCTGTATTAAATTTGATCCCATAAGAACTCTTTAGGAAAAGCTACTTGATGATTAGTAACATCAAGATAAGATATTCCTCTCACCATATGTAAATTTACATGTAGAGAAGATCATCTCCACATGTATACAAATACACAAGGTATTATAAAATGAAGGGCTACATTATTTGGGTAGTTAAGAGCTGTGTTGTTTGTCTCTTTGTTTGTTTGCCTATTTGGTTGAGACAAGATGTCTTTGTGCAGCCCTGGCTCTCCTGAAATTGTCTCTGCACAGTAATGTGTCCTCAACTTCTGAGATCTGCCAGTCTCCTCTGCCTTGGTGCTGGCTATTTCAGCACTTCTGCCCCAAAGGTAGGCTGTTTGATAGAGAAAAGTATTAGAAAACAACCCACAGTAAATCAGAATAATCCAGAGAAACATCCACATAAGGTGCAATGATGCACAATCCCTAAAAAGTAAGGCAACTTTTAGTAAATGCTGAAGGAAATGAAACAGAAAGTTGACCACCAGGAAAGATGAGATACAGAAACCAATACAATTAGCTCAGAAGCATGAAAACCGGGAACATATAATCAACCAAAGAATCATGCACGAGTTTTCTTCACAACAAGTCCAAATAAAATGATGACAGGTAAAACATCGAAACATTCGAATGGAAACAGCACACAAAAACAATTCTGAGCAGGACAGTTAACCCATGAACAAGCACCTTACCATGTGTTTATCTTCTCTCTCTGAACTACTGGAACTCTTAGATCCAGATGTCCTGGAAACTCTTCTGAGGAAAAAAATACAGCAGATATGGGTGTGTTCAATTCTTCAAGATAATTCTGTGCACTTGGCTACATTGTGTTAGATGAAGTTGTTAATTGATGGTATTCTACTTGTGGTTTAAGTGATTTTTTTGGTGATTCTAAACACTTTTCTCCCAAACTATGACATATTCAGCAAAGCCTCACTCACCGTTCTACCTCAGAAAGGGACAGCAATGTACAGGCCTAGCTTGGGAATAAAATAACTCCAAATCTCATCTCTTTTGCTACACTGATGCTCAGGTAATGACTCACATCATTGTCTACCTGAACTGAAACAAGTGAGGGAATGAGACACAAGGTAGAGAAATCCAACACATCTTCCTGGTGCAAGACTAAGCTGTTCAACTGAGAATTAGGCGACTTCATTTTCATTTCAGACGTGCATATAAAAAGAACAGAATTCAAATGGATCCTGGTATTCTCTAACTAAATTTAGAGTGTGCAGAAATGAGAGGCTTCAATGATTAATTAATAGGGGGCATTGATACTGCTATTAATGTTCTAAATATTTCCTCATTAGCATTCCCTAATTTCCGAAATAATGTTAATTGAATGGAAAAAGGCAGGGTTCTGGTAGACTTGAGGCCTATATCTCTAAATTTTCTACACAGGGCAGAAATTCTGGACAAGATGGGAGGCATGCAAAGGCCAGAGAAAAAATGTGCTACATACATAAAAAAGAAATCAACGTGCTTTTGGTGAACTAACGTATAAAAATCAAAAATTATGACGAGGTCAATGTTTTATATTTAACAACTATGATGATTTCATAAATTTTATTAATTATTTCATTATTAATCACAGATCATGTTTCAAGAAATGGATCATATTGAACTTATAGTTATTTTGTCAGCAGGCTCCTGGAGGTATAAAATAACATGCTATATATAATCCTTCTCTTCCACTACTGTAAGAAAATTGGATGAACAAATGAGTCCATGAAGTTAAGTGCAAAACCTCTTTATCTGCATTTGTATGTCCAAAAGTTTTCTTTTCTAGACTAATGTCATTTTCATATGTTTGTGTTTGTGTGTATGTATGTTTTATTTCTGTGTGTGTCTGTGTTTGTGTGTGTGTGTGCGGGGTAAGTGTGTGTAATGTGTGTGCATGTATGCATGTGGGTAGGAGTGTTTTCCTGCATTTGTGTTGATGTGTGTATGTGTTTGTGTGTGTTTGTGTGTGTGCGCGCGAGCCCTCACGTGTGTGTGAGGTGCATATATGCCTATGCATCTTCTACATGAATGATTTTATCTAACTTTTAAGTTTCTATTTTATTATCTTCACATCAACTTCTGTGTCAACTTTTACATTTGGATTTTCATGTTTCATTCCAAAAACAACATATTAAAATCATTCCCCTCACAATTTAATTTAAAAAAAAAACAGCTCTGAAATATTCAGACACTTTACAAAAATTATACAGATGAATGGCTTGGCAAAGATCATTTTCTAGCTGTGCTGTTTTATCTACACAGCAAGCTTTGAGATAAGGTTAAACCTATGCATTCCTATTCTTAGGCATGTGGTCCTTTAACATGCAATGCATGCATGATGCTGAAATCCAACCCAGCACAATGTTACAGACTCCAAATAACTTCAGGTGGATATTTCTCAATGGCAGCACAAAGGACTTTATCATAAATCTTATTACTTCATATTGCATTGCTAATTTCCTTTATGGGCCCTCAATTTTTGCCATACTCCTTTCCATTGTACCTCTGAACTTTTCCAACAGTTATATTTCCATCGTTCCTCTGTAACTGATCTTGCATCTCCTCTTCTTTTTTTGGAGCTTCTTTTGGTAGTGGGAGACTAACCTCCTGGGAACAAGTAGGAGACAAATAGGTTAGTCAGGGTCCAGTAAAATCTTGGCAGTCCTGCTCTCTGATGAAGTTTGCTCAGAAATGATGCAAATTCTTTCCTCTGCATGGATTTACTGTGACTCTGTAGTATCTACAATTTACAGTTATTACTACATTGTGACCCGAAAGCCTAATGTAACCATTGTTGAAAATTCGAATGTCAACCTATGTTATTCTTTTTAAAAATTATATTTTATCTTTTTTGCTAATTGGTATAAGGGGCAAAATGGGGAGAAAAACTAAACTACATGAGGTAATCACTTTTATATCTCATGTAAGAGTTCACAGACTATAAATTGAATATAGCCTCTACTTCAATATGTTACATGTTACAAATCTGTCTCCAAGAATAAATGACTACTATGTTCTGTATTAAATTTGATCCCATAAGTACTCTTTAGGAAAAGCTACGTGATGATTAATAACATCAAGGTAAGATATTCCTCTCATCATATGTAAATCTACACGTAGAGAAGATCATCTCCACATGTATACAAATACACAAGGTATTATAAAATTAAGGGCTACATTGTTTGGGTAATTAAGAGCTGTGTTGTTTGTCTCTTTGTTTGTTTGCCTATTTGTTTGAGACAAGATGTCTTTGTGCAGCCCTGACTCTCCTGAATTTGTCTCTGCACAGTAATGTGTCCTCAACTTCAGAGATCTGCCAGTCTCCTCTGCCTTGGTGCTGGCTATTTCAGCACTTCTGCCCCAAAGGTAGGCTGTTTGATAGAGAAAAGTATTAGAAAACAACCCACGGTAAATCAGAATAAGCCAGAGAAACATCCACATATAGGTGCAATGATGCACAATCCCTAAAAAGTAAGGCAACTTTTAGTAAATGCTGAAGGAAATGAAACAGAAAGTTGACCACAAGGAAAGATGAGATACAGAAATCAATACAATTAGCTCAGAGCATGAAAACCAGGAACATATAATCAACCAAAGAACCATGCACGAGTTTTCTTCACAACAAGTCCAAATAAAATGATGACAGGTAAAACATTGAAACATTGGAATGGAAACAGCACACAAACACAATTCTGAGCAGGACAGTTAACCCATGAACAAGCACCTTACCTTGTGTTTATCTTCTCTCTCTGAACTACTAGAACTCTTAGATCCAGATGTCCTGGAAACTCTTCTGAGGAAAAAAATACAGCAGATATGGGTGTGTTCAATTCTTCAAGATAATTCTGTGCACTTGGCTACATTGTGTTAGATGAAGTTGTTAATTGATGGTATACTACGTGTGGTTTAAGTGATTTTTTTGGTGATTCTACACACTCTTCTCCCAAACTATGACATATTCAGCAAAGCCTGACTCACTGTTCTACTTCAGAAAGGGACAGCAATGTACAGGCCTAGCTTGGGAATAAAACAACTCCAAATCTCTATCTCTTTTGCTACACTGATGCCCAGGTAATGACTCACATCATTGTCTACTTGAACTGAAACAAGTGAGGGAATGAGACACAAGGTAGAGAAATCCAACACCTCTTCCTGGTGCAAGACTAAGCTGTTCAACTGAGAATTAGGCGACTTCATTTTCATTTCAGACGTGCATATAAAAAGAACAGAATTCAAATGGATCCTGGTATTCTCTAACTAAATTTGGAGTATGCAGAAATGAGAGGCTTCGATGATTAATTAA
The DNA here is from genome assembly GCF_947179515.1 of Apodemus sylvaticus. Lineage (NCBI taxonomy): Eukaryota > Metazoa > Chordata > Mammalia > Rodentia > Muridae > Apodemus > Apodemus sylvaticus. Next base: position 71,428,331 of record NC_067485.1, on the reverse strand, counting down.
TAGGGCGTGTTGATATGCTATAAATGTTCTAAATAGTTGCTGTTTAGCATTCCCTAATTTCAGAAATATTGTTAATTGAATGGAAAGAGGCAGGGTTCTGGTAGACTTGAGGCCTATTTCTCTAAATTTTCTACACAGGGCAGAAATGCTGGACAGGATGAAGGCATGGAAAGGCCAGTGAAAAAATGTGCTACATACATAAAAAAGAAATCAACATGTTTTTGGTGAACTAACGTATAAAAATGAAAAATGCTGATGAGGTCAATGTTTTATGTTTAACAACTATGATGATTTCATAAATTTTATTAATTATTTTATTATTAATCACAGATCATGTTTCAAGAAATGGATCATATTGAACTTATAGTTATTTTGTCAGTAGGCTCTTGGAGGTATAAATAACATGCTATATATAATCCTTCTCTTCCACTACTGTAAGAAAATTGGATGAACAAATGAGTCCATGAAGTTAAGGGCAAAACCTCTATATCTGCATTTGTATGTCCAAAAGTTTTCTTTTCTAGACTAATGTCATTTTCATGGGTCTGTGTTTGTGTGTATGTATGTTTTTTTGTGCGTGTGTGTATCTGTGTTTGTGGGGGGGGAGGTAAGTGTGTGTAATGTGTGTGCATATATACATGTGGATAGGAGTGAGTTTCCTGTGTTTGTGTTGCTGTGTGTGTGTGTATGTGTTTGTGTGTCTTTGTGTGTGCGCGCAAGACGTCACGTGTGTGTGAGGTGCATATATGCCTCTGCATCTTCTACACGAATGATTTTATCTAACTTTTAAGTTTCTATTTTATTATTTTCACATCAACTTCTGTGACAACTTTTACATTTGGATTTTCATCTTTCATTCCAAAAACAATATATTAAAATCATTCCACTCACAGTTTAATTTACAAAAACAGCTCTGAAATATTCAGACACTTGACAAAAATTATACAGATGAATGGCTTGGCAACCATCATTTTCTAGCTGTGCTGTTTTATCTACACAGCAAGCTTTGAGATAACGTTAAACTTATGCATTCCTATTCTTAGGCATGTGGTCCTTTAACATGCAATGCATGCATGATGCTGAACTCCACCCCAGCACAATGTTACAGACTTCAAATAACTTCAGGTGGATATTTCTCAATGGCAGCACAAAGGACTTTATCAGAAATCTTATCACTTCATATTGCATTGCTAATTTCCTTTATGGGCCCTCAATTCTTTGCCATAATCATTTCCATGGTACCTCCGAACTTTTCCAACAGTTATATTTCCATCGTTCCTCTGTAACTGATCTTGCGTCTCCTCTTCTTTTTTTGGAGCTTCTTTGGGTAGTGGGAGACTAACCTCCTGGGAACAAGTAGGAGACAAATAGGTTAGTCAGGGTCCTGTAATATCTTGGCAGTCCTGTTCTCTGCAGAAGTTTGCTCAGGAATGATGCAAATTCTTTCCCCTGCATGAATTTACTGTGACTCTGTGGTATCTACAATTTACAGTTATTACTACATTGTGACCCGAAAGCCTATTGTAACCATTGTTGAAAATTCGAATGTCAAACTATGTTATTCTTTTTAAAAATTATATTTTATCTTTTTTGCTAATTGGTATAAGGGGCAAAATGGGGAGAAAAACTAAACTACATAAGGTAATCACTTTTATATCTCATGTAAGAGTTCACAGACTATAAATTGAATATAGCCTCTACTTCAATATGTTACATGTTACAAATCTGTCTCCAAGAATAAACGACTACTATGTTCTGTATTAAATTTGATCCCATAAGAACTCTTTAGGAAAAGCAACTTGATGATTAATAACATCAATGTAAGATATTCCTCTCATCATATGTAAATCTACATGTAGAGAAGATCATCTGCACATGTATACAAATACACAAGGTATTATAAAATTAAGGGCTACATTGTTTGGGTAGTTAAGAGCTGTGTTGTTTGTCTCTTTGTTTGTTTGCCTATTTGGTTGAGACAAGCTGTCTTTGTGCAGCCCTGGCTCTCCTGAATTCGTCTCTGCACAGTAATGTGTCCTCAACTTCAGAGATCTGCCAGTCTAGTCTCCTGTGCCTTGGTGCTGGCTATTTCAGCACTTCTGCCCCAAAGGTAGGCTGTTTGATAAAGAAAAGTATTAGAAAACAATCCACAGTAAATCAGAATAAGCCAGAGAAACATCCACATATAGGTGCAATGATGCACAATCCCTAAAAACTAAGGCAACTTTTAGTAAATGCTGAAGGAAATGAAACAGAAAGTTGAGCACAAGGAAAGATGAGATACAGAAACCAATACAATTAGCTCAGAGCATGAAAACCCGGGAACATATAACCAACCAAACAACCATGCACGAGTTTTCTTCACAATAAGTCCAAATAAAATGATGATAGGTAAAACATCGAAACATTGGAATGGAAACAGCATACAAACACAATTCTGAGCAGGACAGTTAACCCATGAACAAGCACCTTACCATGTGTTTATTTTCTCTTTTCTGAACTACTGGAACTCTTAGATCCAGATGTCCTGAAAGTCTTCTGAGGAAAAAAATACAGCAGATATGGGGTGTGTTCAATTCTTCAAGATAATTCTGTGCACTTGGCTACATTGTGTTAGATGAAGTTGTTAATTGATGGTATTCTACTTATGGTGTAAGTGATTTTTTGGTGATTCTACACACTTTTCTCCGAAACTATGACATATTCAGCAAAGCCTCACTCACTGCTCTACCTCAGAAAGGGACAGCAATGTACACGGCCTAGCTTGGGAATAAAACAACTCCAAATCTCCATCTCTTTTGCTACACTGATGCCCAGGTAATGACTCACATCATTGTCTACCTGAACTGAAACAAGTGAGGGAATGAGACACAAGGTAGAGAAATCCAACACCTCTTCCTGGTGCAAGACTAAGCTGTTCAACTGAGAATTAGGCGACTTCATTTTCAGTTCAGACGTGCATATAAAAAGAACAGAATTCAAATGGATCCTGGTATTATCTAGCTAAATTTAGAGTGTGCAGAAATGAAAGGTTTCGATGATTAATTAATAGGGGGCGTTGATACTGCTATAATTGTTCTAAATAGTTTACTCTTTAGCATTCCCTAATTTCAGAAATAATGCTAATTGAATGGAAAGAGGCAGGGTTCAGGTAGACTTGAGGCCTATTTCTCTAAATTTTCTACACAGGTCAGAAATTCTGGACAGGATGGGAGGCATGCAAAGGCCAGAGAAAAAATGTGCTACATACATAAAAAAGAAATCAACGTGCTTTTGGTGAACTACCGTATAAAAATGAAAAATAATGATAAGTTCAATGTTTTATGTCTAACAACTATGATGATTTCATAAATTATATTATTTTACTATTAATCACAGATCATATTTCAGAAATGGATCATATTGAACTCATAGTTATTTTGTCAGCAGGCTCCTGGAGGTATAAAATAACATGCTATATGTAATCCTTCTCTTCCACTACTGTAAGAAAATTGGATGAAAAAATGAGTCCATGAAGTTAAGGGCAAAACCTCTATATCGGCATTTGTATGTCCAAAAGTTTTCTTTTCTAGACTAATGTCATTTTCATGGTTTTGTGTTGGTGTGTATGTAGGTTTTTTGTGTGTGTGTTGTGTCTGTGTTTGTGTGTGTGTGTATGGGGTAAGTGTGTGTAATGTATGTGCATGTATGCATGTGGGCATGAGTGTGTATCCTGTTTGTGTTGATGTGTGCGTTATGTGTTTGTGTGTGTTTGTGTGTGTGCGCGCAAGCCCTCACGTGTGTGTGATGTGCATATATTCCTATGTATCTTCTATATGAATGATTTTATATAACTTTTAAGTTTCTATTTTATTATCTTCACATCAACTTCTGTGTCATACTTTTAGATTTGGATTTTCATGTTTCATTCCAAAAACAACATATTAAAAATCATTCCCCTCACAGTTTAATTAAAAATTCAGCTCTGAAATATTCAGACACTTTACAAAAATTATACAGATGAATGGCTTGGCAACCATCATTTTCTAGCTGTGCTGTTTTATCTACAACAGCAAGCTTTGAGATAAGGTTAAACCTATGCCATTCCTATTCTTAGGCATGTGGTCCTTTAACATGCAATGCATGCATGATGCTGAACTCCAACCCAGCACAATGTTACAGACTCCAAATAACTTCAGGTGGATATTTCTCAATGGCAGCACAAAGGACTTTATCAGAAATCTTATCACTTCATATTGCATTGCTAATTTCCTTTATGGGGCCCTCAATTCTTTGCCATACTCCTTTCCATTGCACCTCTGAACTTTTCCAACAGTTATCTTTCCATTGTTCCTCTGTAAACTGATCTTGCGTGTCCTCTTCTTTTTTTGGAGCTTCTTTTGGTAGTGGGAGACTAACCTCCTGGGAGCAAGTGGGAGACAAATAGGTTAGTCAGAGTCCAGTAAAATCTTGGCAGTCCTGTTCTCTGCTGAAGTTTGCTCAGGAATGATGCAAATTCTTTCCTCTGCATGGATTTACTGTGACTCTGTGGTATCTACAATTTACAGTTATTACTACATTGTGACCCGAAAGCCTATTGTAACCATTGTTGAAATTCGAATGTCAAACTATGTTATTCTTTTTAAAAACTATATTTTATCTTTTTTGCTAATTGGTATAAGGGGCAAAATGGGGAGAAAAACTAAACTACATGAGGTAATCACTTTTATATCTCATGTAAGAGTTCACAGACTATAAATTGAATATAGCCTCTACTTAAATATGTTACATGTTACAAATCTGTCTCCAAGAACAAATGACTACTATGTTCTGTATTAAATTTGATCCCATAAGAACTCTTTAGGAAAAGCTACTTGATGATTAATAACATCAATGTAAGATATTCCTCTCATCATATGTAAATCTACATGTAGAGAAGATCATCTGCACATCTATACAAATACACAAGGTATTATAAAATTAAGGGCTACATTGTTTGGGTAGTTAAGAGCTGTGTTGTTTGACTCTTTGTTTGTTTGCCTATTTGGTTGAAACAAGATGTCTTTGTGCAGCCCTGGCTCTCCTAAATTTGTCTCTGCACAGTAATGTGTCCTCAACTTCAGAGATCTGCCAGTCTCCTCTGCCTTGGTGCTGGCTATTTCAGCACTTCTGCCCCAAAGGTCGGTTGTTTGATAGAGAAAAGTATTAGAAAACAACCCACAGTAAATCAGAATAATCCAGGGAAACATCCACATATAGGTGCAATGATGCACAATCCCTAAAATGTAAGGCAACTTTTAGTAAATGCTGAAGGAAATGAAACAGAAAGTAGAGCACAAGGAAAGATGAGATACAGAAAACAATACCATTAGCTCAGAAGCATGAAAACTGGGAACATATAATCAACCAAAGAATCATGCACGAGTTTTCTTCACAACAAGTCCAAATAAAATGATGACAGGTAAAACATCGAAACATTGGAATGGAAACAGCACACAAACACATTTCTGAGCAGGACAGTTAACCCATGAACAAGCACCTTACCATGTGTTTATCTTCTCTTTCTGAACTACTGGAACTCTTAGATCCAGATGTCCTGGAAAGTCTTCTGAGGAAAAAAATACAGCAGATAAGGGTGTGTTCAATTCTTCAAGATAATACTGTGCACTTGTCTACATTGTGTTAGATGAAGTTGTTAATTGATGGTATTTTACTTCTGGTGTAAGTGATTTTTTTGGTGATTCTACACACTCTTCTCCCAAACTATGACATATTCAGCAAAGCCTCACTCACCGTTCTACCTCAGAAAGGGACAGAAATGTACAGGCCTAGCTTGGGAATAAAACAACTCCAAATCTCCATCTCTTTTGCTACACTGATGCCCAGGTAATGACTCACATCATTGTCTACATGAACTGAAACAAGTGAGGGAATGAGACACAAGGTAGAGAAATCCAACACCTCTTCCTGGTGCAAGACTAAGCTGTTCAACTGAGAATTAGGCGACTTCATTTTCAGTTCAGACGTGCATATAAAAAGAACAGAATTCAAATGGATCCTGGTATTCTCTAACTAAATTTAGAGTGTGCAGAAATGAGAGGCTTCGATGATTAATTAATAGGGGGCGTTGATACTGCTATAATTGTTCTAAATAGTTACTCTTTAGCATTCCCTAATTTCAGAAATAATGTTAATTGAATGGAAAGAGGCAGGGTTCAGGTAGACTTGACGCCTATTTCTCTAAATTTTCTACACAGGGCAGAAATTCTGGACAGGAAGGGAGGTATGCAAAGGCCAGAGGAAAAATGTGCTACATACATAAAAAAGAAATCAACGTGCTTTTGGTGAACTAGTGTATAAAAATAAAAATCATTGACGAGTTCAACGTTTTATGTTTAACAATTGTGATGAATTCATAAATTTTTTAATCATATTATTATTAATCACATATCATATTTCAAGAAATGGATCATATTGAAATTATAGTTATTTTGTCAGCAGGCTCTTGGAGGTATACAGTAACATGCTATATATAATCATTCTCTTCCACTACTGTAAGAAAATTGGATGAACAAATGAGTCCATGAAGTTAAGTGCAAAACCTCTACATCTGCATTTGTAAGTCCAAAAGTTTTCTTTTCTAGACTAATGTCATTTTCACGGGTTTGTGTTGGTGTGTATATGTGTTTTGTGTGTGTGTCTGTGTTTGAGTGTGTATGGGATAAGTGTGTGTAATGTGTGTGCATGTATGCATGTGGGTAGGAGTGTGTTTCCTGTGTTTGTGTTGAGGTGTTTGTGTGTGTGTGTGTGTGTATGTGTTTGTGTGTGTGGGTGCGCAAGCCCTCACATGTGTGTGACGTGCATATATGCCTATGTATCTTCTACATGAATGATTTTATCTAACTTTTAAGTTTCTATTTTATTATCTTCACATCAACTTCTGTGTCAACTTTTAGATTTGGATTTTCATCTTTCATTCCAAAAACAATATATTAAAATCATTCCACTCACATTTTAATTTTAAAAAAAACAGCTCTGAAATATTCAGACACTTTACAAAAATTATACAGATGAATGGCTTGGCAACCATGATTATCTAGCAGTGCTGTTTTATCTACACAGCAAGCTTTGAGATAAGGTTAAACCTATGCATTCCTATTCTTAGGCATGTGGTCCTTTAACATGCAATGCATGCATGATGCTGAACTCCAACCCAGCACAATGTTACAGACTTCAAACAACTTCAGGTGGATATTTCTCAATGGCAGCACAAAGGACTTTATCAGAAATCTTATCACTTTATATTGCATTGCTAATTTCCTTTATGGGCCCTCAATTCTTTGCCATACTCCTTTCCATTGTACCTCTGAACTTTTCCAACAGTTATATTTCCATCGTTCCTCTGTAACTGATCTTGTGTCTCCTCTTCTTTTTTTGGAGCTTCTTTTGGTAGTGGGAGACTAACCTCCTGGGAGCAAGTGGGAGACAAATAGGTTAGTCAGGGTCCAGTAAAATCTTGGCAGTCCTGTTCTCTGCTGAAGTTTGCTCAGGAATGATGCAAATTCTTTCCTCTGCATGGATTTACTTTGACTCTGTGGTATCTACAATTTACAGTTATTACTACATTGTGACCCGAAAGCCTAATGTAACAATTGTTGAAAATTCGAATGTCAAACTATGTTATTCTTTTTAAAAATTATATTTTATCTTTTTTGCTAATTGGTATAAGGGGCAAAATGGGGAGAACAACTAAACTACATAAGGTAATCATTTTTATATTTCATGTAAGAGTTCACAGACTATAAATTGTATATAGCCTCTAGCTGAATATGTTACATGTTACAAATCTGTCTCCAAGAATAAATGACTACTGTGTTCTATAGTAAATTTGATCCCATAAGAACTCTTTAGGAAAAGCTACTTGATGATTAATAACATCAAGGTGAGATATTCCTCTCATCATAATAAATCTACATGTGGAGAAGATCCTCTCCATATGTATACAAACAAACAAGGTATTATAAAATTAAGGGCTACATTATTTGGGGAGTTTAGAGCTGTGTTGTTTGTGTCTTTGTTTGTTTGCCTATTTGGTTGAGACAAGATGTCTTCGTGCATCCCTGCATATCCTGAATCTGTCTCTGCAGAGCAGGATGTCCTCAATTTCAGAGAGCTGGCACTCTCCTCTGCCTTGGTGCTGAGATAAAAGGTCTATGTCAGCACTTCTGCCTCAAAAGTAGGCTGTTTTACAGAGAAAAGTATTGGAAAGCAACACACAGTAAATCAGAATAATCCAGAGAAATATCCAGATATAGGTTCAATGAAGCACAATCCCTATAATGTAAGGCCACTTTTAGTAAATTCTGAAGGAAATGAAACAGAAAGTTGAGCACAAGGAAAGATGAGATACAGAAATCAACACAATTAGCTCAGAGCATTAAAACCAGGAACTTATAATCCAACCACAGAACCATGCCGGAGTTTGCTTCAAACAAGTACAAATAAAATAATAATAGTTAAGACATCAAAAATTTGGAATAGAAACAGCACAATATTCTGAGCAGGAGAGTTAAACCATGACCAAGTACCTTACCATGTGTTTATCTTCTCTTGAGGAACAACTGGATCTCCTGGATCCAGATGTCCAGGAGAGTCTTCTGAGGAAAAAACATAAAACAGATATGGGTGTGTTCATGTATTAAAGATAATTCTGTGCACTTGGCTATATTGTATTAGATGGAGGTGTTAACTGATGGCATTCTACTTCTGATGTAAGTGAATTTTTGTTGAGTCTACACACTCTTCTACCAAACTATGACGTATTCTGCAAAGCTTCACTCATTGTTCTACTTCAGAAAGGAAAAGCAATGTACTAACCTAGCTTAGGAATAAAACAACTCCAAATCTCTATCTCTTTTGCTATGCTGATACCCAATTAATGACTCACATAATTGTCTACCTGACCTGAAACAGGTGTGGGAATGGGACACAGGGCAGAGAAATCCAACACCTCTCCCTGGTGCAAGACTAAGCTGTGCAACTCAGAATTAGGCATCTTCATTTTCAGTTCATATATGCATATAAAAAGAATGAAATTCAAATGAATCCTTGTAATCTCTACCTAAATTTAGAGTGTGCAGAAATGAGAGGCTTCAATGATTATTTAATAGGGGGGGTTGATATTGCTATAATTGTTCTAAATAGTTACTCTTTACCATTCTCTAATTTCAGAAATAATGTTAATTGAATGGAAGGAGGCAGGGTTCCATTAGCATAGAGGCCTATTTCTCTAAACTTTCTACACAGCACAGAAATACTGGACAGGTTGGGAAGGATGCAAAGGCCAGAGAAAAAATGAGCTACATACATAATAAAAAAATCAATGTGATTTTGGTGAATTACTGTATAAAAATTAATAAAGTTGATGATTTCAATGTTTTATGTATAACAATTGTGATGGTTTCATAAATTTTATTAATTATTTTATTATTAATCACAGATCATATTTCAAGAAATGGATCATATTGACCTTATAGTTATTTTGTCAGCAGGCTCTTAGAAGTATAAAGTAACATGCTATATATAATCCTTCTCTTCCACTAATGTAAGGAAATTGGATGAACATATGAGTCCATGAAGTTAAGTGCAAAACCACTACATCTGCATTTGTATGTCCAAAAGTTTCCTTTTCTAGACTAATGTCATTTTCATGGGTGTGTGTTTGTATGTGTGTGTGTGTGTGTGTGTGTGTGTGTGTGTGTGTGTGCGTGTGTATGGGGTAAGTGTGTGTAATATGTGTGCATGTATGCATGTGGGTGTGGGTGTGTTTGCTGTGTTTGTGTTGAGGTGTGTGTGTGTGTGTGTGTATGTGTGTGCAAACCGCACGTGTGTGTGACATGCACATATGCCTATGTGTCTTCTAGTTGAATGCTTTTAGATAACTTTTAAGTTTCTATTTTATTATCTTCACATCAACTTCTGTTTCCACTTTTAGTTTTGAATTTTCATGTTTCATTCTAAGAACAACACATTAAAATCATTCAACTCACAGTTTAATTAAAAAAAAAAAACAGCTCTCCTGAAATATTCAGACACTTTACTAAAATTATACACATGAATGGCTTGGCCACCATCATTTTCTAGCTATGCTGTTTTATCTACACAGCAAGATTTGAGATGAGATTAAACCTATGCACTCCTACTCTTATGCATGTGGTCCTTTAACCTGCAATGCATGCATGATGTTGAACTCCAACCCAGCACAATGTTACATAATTCAAATAGCTTCAGGTGGATATTTCTCAATGGCAGCACCTAAGGACTCTTATCAGAATTCTTATCACTTCATATTGCATTGCTAATTTCCTTTATGAGCCCTCAATTATTTGCCATATTCCTTTCCATGGTACCTCTGAACGTTTCCGACAGTTATATTTCCATCGTTCCTCTGTAACTGATCTTGCTTCTCCTCTTCTTTTTTTGGAGCTTCTTTTGGTAGTGGGAGACTAGCCTCCTGGGACTAAATGGGAGACAAATATGTTAGGCATGGTCCAGTAAAATCTTGGCAGTCCTGTTCCCTGCTGAAGTTTGCTCAGGAATGATGCAAATTTCTTCCCCTTCATGAATTTACACTGACTCTGTGGTAACTACAATTTACAAGTATTACAACAGGGTGTAACTGTTGTAATAACTCTAAAGCCTAAAGTAGCAATAGTTGAAAATTCTAATATCAAATTGTTATTATTTTTTAAAATTATATTTTATTGGTTTTGCTAATTGCTATAAGGGGCAAAATGAGGAGAAAAAATAAACTATATAAGGTAGTCAATTTTATATTTCATGTAAGCGTTCACTGACTATAAATTGTATATAGCCTCTAGTTGACTATGTTACATGTTACAAATCTGTCTCCAAGAATAAATGACTACTGTGTTCTATAGTAAATTTGATCCCATAAGAACTCTTTAGGAAAAGCTACTTGATGATTAATAACATCAAGGTGAGATATTCCTCTCATCATATGTAAATCTACATGTGGAAAAGATCATCTCCACATGTATACAAATACACAAGGTATTATAAAATTAAGGGCTACATTATTTGGGGAATTTAGAGCTGTGTTGTTTGTGTCTTTGTTTGTTTGCCTATTTGGTTGAGACAAGATGTCTTCATACAGCCCTGCATATCCTGAATCTGTCTCTGCAGAGCAGGATGTCCTCAATTTCAGAGAGCTGGCACTCTCCTCTGACTTGGTGCTGAGATAAAAGGCATATGTCAGCACTTCTGTCTCAAAAGAAGGCTGTTTTACAGAGAAAAGTATTGGAAAACAACACACAGTAAAACAGAATATCCAGATATAGGTTCAATGAAGCACAATCCCTATAATGTAAGGCCACTTTTACTAAGTAAATGCTGAAGGAAATGAAACAGAAAGTTGAGCACAAGGAAAGATGAGATACAGAAATCAACACAATTAGCTCAGAGCATTAAAACCAGGAACTTATAATCCAACCACAGAACCATGCCGGAGTTTGCTTCAAACAAGTACAAATAAAATGATAATAGGTAAGATATCAAAAATTTGGAATAGAAACAGCACAATATTCTGAGATAGGAGAATTAAACCATGACCAAGTACCTTACCATGTGTTTATCTTCTCTTGAGGAACAACTGGAACTCCTGGATCCAGATGTCCAGGAGAGTCTTCTGAGGAAAAAACATACAACAGATATGGGTGTGTTCATGTCTTAAAGATAATTCTGTGCACCTGGCTACATTGTATTAGATGTAGGTGTTAACTGATGGTATTCTACTTCTGATGTAAGTGAATTTTTGTTGAGTCTACACACTCTTCTACCAAACTATGACATATTCAGCAAAGCCTCACTCACTGTTCTACTTCAGAAAGGGAAAGCAATGTACTGACCTAGCTTAGGAATAAAACAATTCCAAATCTGTCTCTTTTGCTACACTGATACCCAGATAATGACTCACATTATTGTCTACCTGACCTGAAACAGGTATGGGAATGAGACACAGGGCAGAGAAATCCAACACCTCTCCCTGTTGCAAGACTAAGCTGTGAAAAGGAGAATTAGGTATCTTCATTTTCAGTTCAGACATGCATATAAAAGAATGAAATTCAAATGGATCCTTGTATTCTCTACCTAAATTTAGAGTGTGCAGAAATGAGAGGCTTCAATGATTATTAAATAGGGGGTTGATATTGCTATAATTGTTCTAAATAGTTATTCTTTACCATTCCCTAATTTCAGAAATAATATTAATTGAATTGAAAGAGGCAGGGTTCAGTTAGACTGGAGGCCTATTTCTCTAAATTTTCTACAAAGGGCAGAAATTCTGGACAGGATGGGAGGCATGCAAAGACAAGAGAAAAAAATGGGCTACATACTTAATAAAAAAAATCAATGTGCTTTTGGTGAACTACCGTATAAAAGTAAATAAAGTTGATGATTCAAAGGTTTTTTGTTTAACAATTGTGATGATTCCATAAATTTTATTAATTATTTTATTATTACTCACAAATCATATTTCAAGAAATGGATCAGATTGAACTTATAGTGATTTTGTCAGCAGGCTCTTGGAGGTATAAAATACCATGCTATATATAATCCTTCTCTTCCACTAATGTAAGAAAATTGGATGAACATATGAGTCCATGAAGTTAAGTGCAAAACCACTACATCTGCATTTGTATGTCCAAAAGTTTCCTATTCTAGATTAATGTCATTTTCATGTGTGTGTGTTTGTGTATTTGTGTGTGTGTGTGTGCGTGTGTGTGTGTGTGTGTGTGTGTGTGTGTGTCTGTGTCTGTGTCTGTGTGTGTATGGGGTGTGTGTAATGTGTGTGCATGTATGCATGTGGGTGTGGGTGTGTTTCCTGTGTTTCTGTTGACGTTTGTGTGTGTGTGTGTGTGTGTGTGTGTGTGTACACGCCTGCACATGTGTGTGACATTCATATATGCCTAGGTATCTTCTAGATGAATGATTTTAGCTAACTTTCAAGTTTCTCTTTTATTATCTTCACATCAACTTCTGTTTCAATTTTTAGTTTTGAATTTTTATGTTTCATTCTAAAAACAACATATTAAAATCATTCCACTCACAGTTTAATTTAAGAAAAACAGCTCTCCTGAAATATTCAGACACTTTACTAAAATTATACAGATGAGTGGCTTGGCCACCATCATTTTCTAGCTATGCTATTTTATCTACACAGCAAGCTTTGAGATAAGGGTAAACCTATACATTCCTACTCTTATGCATGTTGTCCTTTAACATGCAATGCATGCATGATGCTGAATTCCAACCCAGCACAATGTTACGTATTGCAAATAACTTCAGGTGGATATTTCTCAATGGCAGCACTAAGGAATCTTATCAGAATTCTTATCACTCCATATTGCATTGCTAATTTTCTTTATGGACCCTCAATTCTTTGCCATATTACTTTCCATTGTACCTCAGAACTTTTCCAACAGTTATATTTCCATCGTTCCTCTGTAACTGATCTTGCCTCTCCTCTTCTTTTTTTGGAGCTTCTTTTGGTAGCGGGAGACTAACCTCCTGGGAACAAATGGGAGACAAATATGTTAGGCATGGTCCAGTAAAATCTTGGCAGTCCTGTTCTCTGCTGAAATTTGTTCAGAAATGATGCAAATTCCTTGCCCTTCATGAATTTACTGTGACTCTGTGATAACTACAATTTACAGTTACTCCACCAGGGTGACTCTAAAGCCTAAAACAAAAATAGTTGAAAATTCTAATATCAAACTATGTTATTATTTTTAAAAATTATATTTTATCTGATTTGCTAATTGCTATAATGGGCAAAATGGGGAGAAGGACTAAACTATATAAGGTAATCACTTTTATATCTCATGTAAGAGTTCACTGACTATAAATTGTATATAGCCTCTAGTTGAATATGTTACATGTTACAAATCTGTCTCCAAAAATAAATGACTACTGTGTTCTGTAGTAAATTTGATCCCATAAGAACTCTTTAGTAAAAGCTACTTGATGATTAATAACATCAAGGTAATATATTCCTCTCATCATATGTAAATCTACATGTGAAGAAGATCATCTCCAAATGTATACAAATAAACAAGGTATTATAAAATTAAGGGCTACATTATTTGGGGACTTTACAGCTGTGTTGTTTGTGTCTTTGTTTGTTTGCCTATTTGGTTGAGACAAGATGTCTTCGTGCATCCCTGCATATCCTGAATCTGTCTCTGCAGAGCACGATGCCCTCAACTTCAGAGAGCTGGCACTCTCCTCTGCCTTCGTGCTGAGATAAAAGATCTATGTCAGCACTTCTGCCTCAAAAGTAGGCTGTTTTACAGAGAAAAGTATTGTAAAACAACATACAGTAAATCAGAATAATCCAGAGAAACATCCAGATATAGGTTCAATGAAGAACAATCCCTATAATGTAAGGCCACTTTTAATAAATTCTGAAGGAAATGAAACAGAAAGTTGAGCACAAGGAAAGATGAGATACAGAAATCAACACAATTAGCTCAGAGCATTAAAACCAGGAACTTATAATCAACCACAGAACCATGCCCGAGTTTTCTTCAAACAAGTACAAATAAAATGATGACAGGTAAGACATCGAAACTTTGGAATGGAAACAGCACAATAGACAATTCTGAGCAGGAGAGTTAGTCCATGAACGAACACCTTACCATGTGTTTATCTTCTCTTGATGAACAACTGGAACTCCTGGATCCAGATGTCCAGGAGAGTCTTCTGAGGAAAAAACATACAACAGATATGGGTGTGTTCATTTCTTAAAGATGATTCTGTGCACTTGGCCACATTGTGTTAGATGAAGTTGTTAACTGATGGTATTCTACTTCTGGTGTAAGTGAACTTTTAGTGATTCTACACACTCTTCTCCCAAACTATGACATATTCAGCAAAGCCTCACTCACTGATCTAATTCAAAAGGGACAGCAATGTACTGGCGTAGCTTAGGAATAAAACAAATCCAAATCTCTATCTCTTTTCCTGCACTGATGCCCAGGTAATGACTCACATAATTGTCTACCTGAACTGAAACAGGTGTGGGAATGAGACACAAGGCAGAGAAATCCAACACCTCTCCCTGGTGCAAGACTAAGCTGTGCAACTGAGAATTAGGCATCTTCATTTTTAGTTCAGACATGCATATAAAAAGAATGGAATTCAAATGGATCCTTGTATTCTCTACCTAAATTTAGAGTGTGCAGAAATGAGAGGCTTCAATGATTATTTAATAGGAAGGTTTGATATTGCTATAATGGTTCTAAATAGTTACTCTTTACCATTTCCTAATTTCAGAAACAATGTTAATTGAATGGAAGGATGCAGGGTTCAGTTAGACTGGAGGCCTATTTCTCTAAACTTTCTACACAGGGAAGAAATTCTGGACAGCTGGGGAGGCATGCAAAGCTGAAGAAAAAATGTGCTACATACATAATAAAATAATCAGTGTGCTTTTGGTGAACAACCGTATAAATAAAATTGATGGTTTCAATGTTTTATGTTTAACAATTGTGATGATTTCATAAATTTTTTAATTATTTTAATATTACTCGCAAATCATATGTCAAGAAATGAATCAGATTGAACTTATAGTTCTTTTATCAGCAGGGTCGTGGAGGTATAAAGTAATATGCTATATATAATCCTTCTCTTCCACTAATGTGAGAAAATTGGATGAACAAATGAGTCCATGAAGTTAAGTGCAAAACCTCTACATCTGCATTTGTATGTTCAAAAGTTTTCTTTTCGAGACTGATGTCATTTTTAAGGGTGTGTGTTTGTGCATGTGTGTGCTTGTGTGTGTGTGGGGGGGGTGTCTGTGATTGTGTGTGTGTATTGGGTGAGTGTAATGTGTGTGCATGTATGCATGTGGGTGTGGGTGTGTTTCCTGTGTTTTTGTTGAGGTGTGTGTGTGTGTGTGTGTGTGTTTGTGCACGCCCCACGTGTGTGTGTCATGCATATATACCTATGTATCTTTTAGAGGAATGATTTTAGCTAACTTTTAAGTTTCTATTTTATTATCAACACATCAACTACTGTTTCAAATTTTAGTTTTGAATTTTCATGTTACATTCTCAAAAATAACATATTGAAATCATACCACTCACAGTTTAATTTAAAAAAGCAGCTCTCCTGAAATATTCAGACACGTTACTACAATTATACAGATGAATGGCTTGGCAACCATCATTTTCTAGCTATGCTGTTTTATCTACACAGCAAGCTTTGAGATGAGGTTAAACCTATGATGCATGTGGTCCTTTAACATGCAATCCATGCATGATGCTGAATTCCAACCCAGCACAATTTTACATAATTCAAATAACTTCAAGTTGGTATTTCTCAATGGCAACACTAATGACTCTTACCAGAATTCTTATCACTTCATATTATATTGCTAATTTTCTTTATGGGCCCTCAATTCTTTGCCATATTCCTTTCCATAGTACCTCAGAACTTTTCCAACAGTTTTATTTCCATCATTCCTCTGTAACTGATCTTGCCTCTCCTCTTCTTTTTTTGAAGCTTCTTTTGGTAGTGGGAGACTAACCTCCTGGGACTAAATAGGAGACAAATATGTTAGGCATGGTCCAGTAAAATCTTGGCAGTCCTGTTCTCTGCTGAAATTTGCTCAGGAATGATGAACATTCCTTCCCCTTCATGAATTTACTGGGACTCTGTGGTAACTACAATTTACAGTTATTACAACAGGGTGACCCTAAAGCCTAAAGTAACAATAGTTGAAAATTCTAATATCAAGCTACGTTATTATTTTAAAAAATCATATTTTATCTGATTTGCTAATTGGTATAATGGGCAAAATGGGGAGAAAAATTTTACTACATAGGCTAATAACTTTTATATATCATGTAAGAGTTCACTGATTATAAATGGTATATATCCTCTAATTGAATATGTTACATGTTACAAATCTGTCTCCAAGAATAAATGACTACTGTGTTCTGTAGTAAATTTGATCCCAGAAAAACTCTTTAGGAAAAGCTACTTGATGATTAATAACATCAAGGTAAGATATTCCTCTCATTATATGTAAATCTACATGTAGAGAAGATCATCTCCACATGAATACCAATAAACAAGGTATTATAAAATTAAGGCTACATTATTTGGGGAGTTTAGAGCTGTGTTGTTTGTCTCTTTGTTGGTTTGCCTATTTGGTTGAGACAAGATGTGTTTGTGCAGCCCTGCCTATCCTGAATCTGTCTCTGCAGAGCACGATGTCCTCAACTTCAGAGAGCTGCCAGTATCCTCTGCCTTGGTGCTGAGATAAAAAGGCTATGTCAGCACTTCTGCCCGAAAGGTAGGCTCTTTGACAGAGAAAAGTATTGGAAAATAACACACAGTAAATCAGAATAATCCAGAGAAATATCCATATATAGGTGCAATGATGCCCAATCCCTAAAAAAGTATGGCCACTTTTGGTAAATGCTGAAGGAAATGAAACAGAAAGTTGAGCACAAGTAAAGATGAGATACAGAAATCAACACAATTAGCTCAGAGCATGAAAACCAGGAATGTATATTCAACCAAAGAACCATGCACAAGTGTTCTTCACAACAAGTCCAAATAAAATGATGACAGATTAGACATTGAAAATTTTGAATGGAAACAGCACAAAAGACAATTCTGAGCAGGAGAGTTAAACCATGAACAAGCACCTTACCATGTGTTTATCTTCTATTGATGAACAACTGGAACTCCTGGATCCAGATGTCCAGGAGAGTCTTCTGTGGAAAAAAAACATACAACAGATATGGGTGTGTTCATGTCTTAAAGATAATTCTGTGTACTTGGCTACATTGTGTTAGATGAAGTTGTTAACTGATGGTATTCTATTTCTGATGTAAGTGAACTTTTGGTGACTCTACACAATGTTCTCCCAAACTATGACATATTCAGCAAAGCCTCACTCACTGATAGAATTCAGAAAGGGACAGCAATGTACAGGCCTAACTTAGGAATACATAAATTCCAAATCTCTATCTCTTTTACTGCACTGATGGCCAAGGAATGACTCACATAATTGTCTACCTGAACTGAAACAGGTGTGGGAATAAGACACAAGGCAGAGAAATCCAACATCTCTCCCTGGTGCAAGACTAAGCTGTGCAACTGAGAATTAGGCATCTTCATTTTCAGTTCAGACGTGCATATAAAAGAATGGAATTCAAATGGATCCTTGTATTCTCTACCTAAATTTAGAGTGTGCAGAAATGAGAGGCTTCAATGATTATTTAATAGGGGGGTTGATATTGCTATAATTGTTCTAAATAGTTACTCTTTACCATTCCCTAATTTCAGAAATAATGTTAATTGAATGGAAAGAGGCAGGGTTCAGTTAGACTGGAGGCCTATTTCTCTAAACTTTCTACACAGCGCAGAAATTCTGGACAGGTTGGGAGGCATGCAAAGGCCAGAGAAAAAATGTGATACATACATAATAAAAAAAAAATCAATGTGCTTTTGGTGAACTACCACATAAAAATAAATAAAGTTGATGATTTCAATATTTTATGTTAAACAATTGTGATGATTTCATAAATTTTATTAATTATTTTATTATTACTCACAAATCATATTTCAAGAAATGGATCAGATTGAATTTATACTTATTTTGACAGGAGGCACTTGGAGGTATTAAATAACAAGCTATATATAATCCTTCTCTTCCTCTAATGTAAGAAAATTGGATGAACAAATGAGTCCATGAAGTTAAGTGCAAAACCTCTACACATTTGCATTTTTATGTCCAAGTTTTCTTTTCTAGACTAATGTTATTTTCATGGGTGTGTGTTTTTGTGTGTGTTTGTGTGTATGTGTGTGTGGGTTTCTGTATTTGTGTGTGTGTTTATGGGGTTAGTGTGTGTAATGCGTGTGCATGTATGCATATGGGAGTGGGTGTTTTCCTGTGTTTCTGCTGAGGTGTGTGTTTCTGGATGTGTGTGTGTGCACGCCCGCACATGTGTATGATATGCATATATGCCTATGTACCTTCTAGAGGAATGATTTTAGCTAACTGTTAAGTTTCTATTTTATTATCTTCACATCACTTCTGTTTCAAATTTTAGTTTTGAATTTTCATGTTTCATTCTAAAAATAACATATTAAAATCATTCCACTCACAGGTTAATTTAAAAAAACCTCTCCTGAAATGTTCAGACACTTTATTAAATTATACAGATGATTGCCTTGGCCACCATCATTTTCTAGCTGTGCTGTTTTATGTACACAGCAAGCTTTGAGAGGAGGTTAAACCTATGCATTCCTATTCTTATGCATGTGGTCCGTTTATATGCAATGCATGTATGATGCTGAACTCCAACCCAGCAAAATGTTACATAATTCAAATTACTTCAGGTGGATATTTCTCAATGGCAGCACTAAGGACTCTTATCAAAATTCTTATCACTTCATATTGCATGGCTAATTTCTTTTATGGGACCTCAATTATTTGCCATATTCCTTTCCATTGTACCTCAGAACTTTTCCAACAGTTATATTTCCATCATTCCTCTGTAACTGATCTTGCCTCTTCTCTTCTTTTTTTGGAGCTTCTTTTGGTAGCTGGAGATTAACCTCCTGGGAACAAATGGGAGACAAATATGTTAGGCATGGTCCAGTAAAATCATGGCAGTCCTGTTCTCTGCTGAAGTTTGCTCAGAAATGATGCAAATTCCTTACCCTTCATGAATTTACTGTGATTCTGTGATAACTACAATTTACAGTTATTACACCAGGGTAACACTAAGGCCTAAAATAACAATAGTTGAAAATTCTAATATCAAGCTATGTTATTATTTTAAAAAATTATATTTTATCTGATTTGCTAATTGCTATAATGGGCAAAATGGGGAGGAAAAATAAACTACATAAGGTAATCACTTTTATATCTCATGTAAGAGTTCACTGACTATAAAATGAATATAGCCTCTAGTTGAATAAGTTACATGTTACAAATCTGTCTTCAAGAATAAATGACTACTGTGTCCTGTAGTAAATTTGATCCCATAAGAACTCTTTGGGAAATGCTACTTGATGATTAATAACATTAAGGTAAGATATTCCTCTCATCATATATAAATCTACAAGTGGAGAAGATCATCTCCACATGTATACAAATGAATAAGGTATTATAAAATTAAGTGCTACATTGTTTGGGTAGTTGAGAGCAGTGTTGTTTGTTTCTTTGTTTGTTTGCCTATTTGGTTGAGACAAGATGACTTTGTGCAGCCTTGGATATCCTGAATAAGTCTCTGCAGAACAAGATGTCCTCAACTTCAGAGAGCTGCCAGTCTCCTCTGCCTTGGTGCTGAGATAAAAGGGCTATGTCAGCACTTCTGCCCCAAATGTAGCCTGTTTTACAGGGAAAAGTATTGTAAAACAACATACAGTAAATCAGAATAATCCAGAGAAATATCCAGATATAGGTGCAATGATGCCCAATCCCTAAAAAGTAAGGCCACTTTTAGTAAATTCTGAAGGAAATCAAACATAAAGTTGAGCCAAGGAAAGATGAGATGCAGAAATCAACACAATTAGCTCAGAGCATGAAAACCACAAACTTATAATCAACTAAAGAACCATGCACGAGTTTTCTTCACAACAAGTCCGAATAAAATGATAACAGGTAAGACATCGAAACTTTGGAATGGAAACAGCACAAAAGACAATTCTGAGCAGGAGAGTTAACCCATGAACAAGCACTTTACCATGTGTTTATCTTTTCTTGATGAACAACTGGAACTCCTAGAGCCACATGTCCAGGAGAGTCGTCTGAGGAAAAAACATACAACAGATATGGGTGTGTTCATTTCTTAAAGATAATTCTGTGCACTTGGCTACATTTTGCTAGATGAAGTTGTTAATTGATGGTATTCAACTTCTGGTCTAAGTGATTTTTTGGTGATTCTACATACTCTTCTCCCAAACTATGAAATATTCTGCAAATTCTCACTCACTGTTCTACTTCAGAAAGGGAAAGCAATGTACTGGCCTAGCTTAGGAATAAAACAAATCCAAATCTCTATCTCTTTTGCTGCACTGATGCCCAGGTAATGACTCACATAATTGTCTACCTGAACTGAAACAGGTGTGGGAATGAGACACAAGGCAGAGAAATACAACATCTCTCCCTGGTGCAAGACTAAGCTGTGCAAATGAGAATTAGGCTTCTTCATTTTCAGTTCAGACGTGCATATAAAAAGAACGTAAATCAAATGGATCCTTGTATTCTCTACCTAAACTTAGAGTATAGAGAAATGAGAGGCTTTAATGATTATTTAATACGGGGGTTTGATATTGCTATAATTGTTCTAAATAGTTACTCTTTACCATTCCCTAATTTCAGCAATAATGTTAATTGAATGGAAGGAGGCAGGGTTCAGTTAGACTGGAGGCCTATTTCTCTAAACTTTCTACACAGGGCAGAAATTCTGGACAGGATGGGAGGCATGCAAAGGCCAGAGAAAAAATGTGCTACATACATAATAAAAAATCAATGTACTTTTGGTGAACTACCATATAAAAATAAAGTTGACGAGTTAAATATTTTATGTTTAACAATTGTGATGATTTCATAAATTTTATTAATTACTTTATTATTACTCACAAATCATATTTCAAGAAAGGGATCAGATTGAACTTATAGTTATTTTGTCAGCAGGCCCTTGGAGGTATAAAGTAACATGCTATATATAATCCTTCTCTTCCTCTGATATAAGAAAATTGGATGAACAAATGAATCCATGAAGTTAAGTGCAAAACCTGTACACATTTGCATTTGTATGACCAAAAGTTTTCTTTTCTAGACTAATGTCATTTTCATGGATGTGTGTTTGTGTGTGTGTGTTTGTGTGTGAGTGTGTTTGCATGTGTGTGTCTCTGTTTGTGTGGGTGTGTGTGTGTATCGGGTAAGTGTGTGTAATGTGTGTGCATGTATGCATGTGGGTGTGGGTGTGATTCCTGTGTTTGTGTTGAGAGGTGAGTGTATGTGTGTATGTATGCATGCCTTCCCCGCATATGTGTGTGAGGTGCATATATGCCTATGTATCTCCTAGATGAATAATTTACGTCTCTATTTTATTATCTTCACATCAACTCCTGTTTCAACTTTTAGTTTCAATTTTCATATTTCATTCTAAAAACAATATATTGAAATCATTCCACTCAAAGATTAATTTCAAAAAACAGCTCTCCTGAAATATTCAGACACTTTACTAAAATTATACAGATGAATGGCTTGACCACTATCACTTTCTAGCTGTGCTGTTTTATCTACACAGCAAGCTTTGAGATGAGGTTAAACCTACGCATTCCTGTTCTTTTACATGTGGTCCTTTACATGCAAGGTATGCATGATGCTGAACTCCAACCCAGCACAATATTACATAATTCAAATAACTTCAGGGGGATATTTCTCAAAGGCTGCAATAAGGACTCTTATCAGAATTCTTATCATTTCATATTGCGTTGCTAATTTCCTTTATGGGCCCCTCAATTCCTTGCCATACTCCTTTCCATTGTACCTCCGAACTTTTCCATCAGTTATATTTCCATCGTTCCTCTGTAACTGATCTTGTCTCTCCTCTTCTTTTTTTGGAGCTTCTTTTGGTAGCGGGAGACTAACCTCCTGGGACTAAATGGGAGACAAATATGTTAGATATGGTCAAGTAAAATCTTGACAGTCCTATTCTCTGCTAAAGTTTGCTCAGGAATGATGTAAATTTCTTCCTCTGCATGTGTTTAATGTGACACTGTGGTAACTACAATTTACAGTTATTACAACAGGCTGACCCTAAAGCCTAAAGTAACAATAGTTGAAAATTCTAAGACCAAACTATGTTATTATTTTTAAAATTATACTTTATCTGTTTTGCTAATTGCTATAATGGGAAAAGTGGGGAGGAAAACTAAACAACATAAGGTAATCACTTTTATATCTCATGTAAGAGTTCACTGAGGATAAATTGAATAAAGCTCTAGTTGAATATGTTACATGTTATAAATCTGCCTCCAAGAATAAATGACTACTGTGTTCTGTAGTAAAGTTTATCCCATAAGAACTCTTTAGGAAAAGCTACTTGATGATTAATAACATCAAGGTAAGATATTCCTCTCATCGTATGTAAATCTACATATAACCAAGGTATTATAAAATTAATGGATACATCATGTGCGGGAGTTGAGAGCTGTGTTGTTTGGCTGTTTTTTTTTTGCCTATTTGGTTGAGACAAGATGTCTTTGTGCAGCCCTAGCTATCCTGAATCTGTCTATGCAGAGCAGGATGTCCTCAAATTCAGAGAGCTGCCTGTCTCCTCTGCCTTGGTGCTGAGATAAAAAGGCTATGTCAGCACTTCTACCCCAAAAGTGGGGTGTTTTTCAGAGAAAAGCTTTGGAAAACACCACACAGTAAATCAGAATAATCCAGAGATATATCCAGATATTGCTGCAATGATGCACAATCCCTAAAAAGTAAGGCGACTTTTAGTAAATGCTGAAGGAAATGAAACAGAAAGTTGAGCAGAAGTAAAGATGAGAAACAGAAATCAACACAATTAGCTCAGAGCATGAAAACAAGGAATGTATAATCAACCAAAGAACCATGCACAAGTGTTCTTCACAACAAGTCCAAATAAAATGATGACAGGTAAGACATCGAAAATTTTGAATGGAAACAGGACAAAAGACAATTCTGAGCAGGAGAGTTAAACCATGAACAAGCACCTTACCATGTGTTTATCATCTACTGATGAACAACTGGAACTCCTGGATCCAGATGTCCAGGAGAGTCTTCTGAGGAAAAGAACATACAACAGATATGGGTGTGTTCATGTCTTAAAGATAATTCTGTGCACTTGGCTACATTGTGTTAGATGAAGTTGTTAACTGATGGCATTCTATTTCTTATGTAAGTGAACTTTTGTTGAGTCTACACACTCTTCTCCCAAACTAGGACATATTCAGCAAAGCCTCACTCACTGATCGAATTCAGAAAGGGAAAGCAATGTACTGACCTAACTTAGGAATAAAACAACTCCAAATCTCTATCTCTTTTGCTGCACTGATGCCCAGGTAATGACTCACATAATTGTCTACCTGAACTGAAACAGGTGTGGGAATGAGACACAAGGCAGAGAAATCCAACACCTCTCCCTGGTGCAAGACTAAGCTGTGCAACTGAGAATTAGGGATCTTCATTTTCAGTTCAGACGTGCATATAAAAAGAATGGAATTCAAATGGATCTTTGTATTCTCTACCTAAATTTAGAGTGTGTAGAAATGAGAGGCTTCAATGATTATTTAATAGGAAGGTTTGATATTGCAATAATTGTTCTAAATAGTTACTCTTTATCATTTCTTAATTTCAGAAATAATGTTAATTGAATGGAAAGAGGCAGGGTTCAGTTAGACTGGAGGCCTATTTCTCTAAACTTTCTACACAGGGCAGAACTTCTGGACAGTCTGGGAGGCATGCAGAGGCCAGAGAAAAAATGTGCTACATACATAATAAAAAAATCAATGTGCATTTGGTGAACTACTGTATAAAAATAAATAATTGATGATTTCAATGTTTTATGTTTAACAATTGTGATGATTTCATAAATTTTTTTAATTATTTTAATATTACTCGCAAATCATATTTCAAAAATGGATCAGATTGAACTTATGGTTATTTTGACAGCAGGCTCTCGGAAGTATAAAGTAACATACTATATATAATCCTTCTCTTCCACTAATATAAGAAAACTTGATGAAAAAATGAGTCCATGAATTTAAGTACACAACCTCTACATGTGCATTTGTATGTTCAAAAGTTTTCTTTTCTAGATTAATATCATTTTCAAGGGTGTGTGTTTGTGTGTGTGTGGTTGTGTGTGTGTTTGTGTGTGTGTATGTGTGTATTGGGTAAGTGTGTGTAATATGTGCACATGCATGCATGTGTGTGTGGGTGTGTTTCCTGTGTTTATGTTGAGGTGTGTGTATGTGTATGTGTGTGAACGCCCACACATGTGAGTGACATGCATATATGCCTATGTATCTTCTAGAGGAATGATTTTAGCTAACTTTTAAGTTTCTATTTTATTATCAACACATCAACTACTGTTTCAAATTTTAGTTTTGTATTTTCATGTTTCATTCTAAAATCAACATATTCAAATCATTCCACTCACACTTTAATTTACAAAAACAGCTGTCCTGAAATATTCAGACAATTTACTAAAATTATACAGATGAATGGCTTGGCAACCATCATTTTCTAGCTATGCTGTTTTAACTACACAGCAAGCTTTGAGATGAGGTTAAACCTATGCATTGCTATTCTTAGGCATGTGGGCCTTTAACAAGCAATGCATGCATGATGCTGAATTCCAACCCAGCACAATGTTACATAATTGAAATAACTTCAGGTGGGTATTTCTCAATGGCAATACTAAAGACTCTTATCAGAATTCTTATCACTGCATATTATATTGCTAATTTCCTTTAAGTGCCCTAAATTCTTTGCCATATTCCTTTCCATTGTACCTCAGAACTTTTCGAACAGTTATATTTCCATCATTCCTCTGTAACTGATCTTGCCTCTCCTCTTCTTTTTTTGGAGCTTCTTTTGGTAGCGGGAGACTAATCTCCTGGGACTAAATGGGAGACAAATATGTTAGGCATGGTACAGTAAAATCTTGGCAGTCCTGTTCTCTGCTGAAGTTTGATCAGGAATGATGCAAATTCCTTCCCTTCATGAATTTACTGTGACTCTGTGGTAACTGCAAATTACAGTTATTACAACAGGGTGATCCTAAAGCCTAAAGAAACAATAGTTGAAAATTCTAATATCAAAATATGTTATTATTTTTAAAAATTGTATTTTATCAGTTTTGCTAATTGCTATAATGGGCAAAATGGGGAGGAAAACTAAACTACCTAAGGTAATCACTTTTATATCTCATGTAAGAGTTCACTGACTATAAATTGAATATAGCTCTAGTTGAATATGTTACAAATCTGTCTCCAAGAATAAATGACTACTGTGTTCTGTAGTAAATTTGATCCCATAAGAACTTTTTAGGAAACTCTACTTGATGATTAATAATATCAAGGTAAGATATTCCTCTCATCATATGTAAATCTACATGTGGAGAAGATCATCTCCACATGTATACAAATGAAAAAGGTATTATAAAATTAAGTGCTACTTTGTTTGGGTAATTGAGAGGAATGTTGTTTGTCTCTTTGTTTTTTTGCCTATTTGGTTGAGACAAGATGTGTTTGTGCAGCCCTGCCTATCCTGAATCTGTCTCTGCAAAGCAAGATGTCCTCAACTTCAGAGAGCTGCCAGTCTCCTCTGCCTTGGTGCTGGGTTAAAAGGACTATGTCAGCACTTCTGCCCCAAAGGTAGGCTGTTTGACAGAGAAAAGTATTGGAAAACAACACACAGAGAATAATCCAGAGAAATATACAGATACAGGTGAAATGAAGCACAATCCCTAAAATGTAAAGCCACTTTTATTAAATGATGAAGGAAATGAAACAGAAAGTAGAGCATAAGGAAAGATGAGATACAGAAATCAATACAATTAGCTCAGAACATGAAAACCAGAAATTTTTAATCAACAATAAAACCATGCGCAAGTCTTCTTCACAACAAGTCCAAATAAAATGATAACAGGAAAGACATTGAAACGTTGGAATGGAAACAGCACAAAAGACAATTCTGAGCAGGAGAGTTAAACCATGAACAAGCACCTTACCATGTGTTTATCTTCTCTTGATGAACAACTGGAACTTCTAGATCCAGATGTCCAGGAGAGTCTTCTGAGGAAAAAACATACAACATATATGGGAGAGTTTATGTCTTGAAGATAATTCTGTGTACTTGGCTACATTGTATTAGATGAAGTTGTTAACTGATGGTATTCTACTTCTGATGTAAGTGAATTTTTGGTTGATTCTACACACTCTTCTCCTAAACTAGGACATATTCAGCAAAGCCTCACTCACTGTTCTAGTTCAGAAAGGGAAATCAATATACTGACCTAACTTAGGAATAATACAACTCCAAATCTCTATCACTTTTGCTGCACTGATGCCCAGGTAATGATTCATATAATTGTCTACCTGACCTGAAACAGGTGTGGGAATGAGACACAAGGCAGAGAAATCCAACACCTCTCCCTGGTGCAAGACTAAGCTGTGCAACTGAGAATTGGCATCTTCATTTTCAGTTCAGACATGCATATAAAAAGAACGAAATTCAAATGGATTCTTGTATTCTCTACCTATATTTAGAGTGTGCAGAAATGAGAGGCTTCAATGATTATTTAATAGGGGGATTGATATTGCTATAATTGTTCTAAATAGTTACTCTTTACCATTCCCTAATTTCAGAAATAATGTTAATTGAATGGAAGGAGGCAGGGTTCAGTTACACTGGAGGCCTATTTCTCTAAACTTTCTACACAGGGCAGAAATTCTGGACAGGTTGGGAGGTATGCAAAATCCAGAGAAAATTGAGCTACATACATAATTAAAAAATCAATGTGCTTTTGGTGAACTACCATTTAAAAATAAAGTTGAAAATTTCAATGTTTTATGTTTAACTATTGTGATGATTTCATAAATTTTATTAATTATTTTATTATTACTCACAAATCATATTTCAAGAAAGGGATCAGATTGAACTTATAGTTATTTTGACAGGAGGCACTTGGAGGTATAAAGTAACATGCTATATATAATCCTTCTCTTGAACTAATGTAAGAAAATTGGATGAACATATGAGTCCATGAAATTAAGTGAAAAACCACTACATCTGCATTTTTATGTCCAAAAGTTTTCTTTTCTAGACTAATGTCATTTTCATGGGTGTAGGCTTTTGTGTGTGTTTGTGTGTATGTTTGTGTGTGTTTGTGTGTGTTTGTGTGTGTGTGTGTGCATGTATGGGGTAAATGTGAGTAATATGTGTGCATGTATACATGTGGGTGTGGGTGTGCTTCCTGTGTTTCTGCTGAGGTGTGTGTTTCTGTATGTGTGTGTGTATGTGTATGCATGCCCACATGTGTGTGACATGCATATATGCCTATGTATCTTCTAGATGAATGATTTTAGCTAACTTTTAAGTTTCTATTTTATTATCTTTACATCAACTTCTGTTTCAACTTTAAGTTTTGAATTTTCATGTTTCATTCTAAAAACAACATATTAAAATCCTACTCACAGGTTAATTAAAAAAAAACAGCTCTCCTGAACTTTTCAGACACTTTACTAAAATTATACAGATGAATGGCTTGGCCACCATGATTTTCTAGCTATGCTGTTTTATCAACACAGCAAGCTTTGAGATGAGGTTAAACCTATGCATTCCTATTCTTATGCATGTGGTCCTTTAACAGACAATGCTTGCATGATGCTGAACTCCAACCCAGCAAAATTTTACATAATTCAAATAACTTCAGGTGGATATTTCTCAATGGCAGCACTAAGGAGTCTTATCAGAATTCTTATCACTTCATATTGCATTGCTATTTTCCTTTATGGGACCTCAATTCTTTGCCATATTCCTTTTCATTGTACCTCTGAACGTTTCCGACAGTTATATTTCCATCATTCCTCTGTAACTGATCTTGCCTCTCCTCTTCTTTTTTTGAAGCTTCTTTTGGTAGTGGGAGACTAACCTCCTGGGACTAAATGGGAGACAAATATGTTAGGCATGGTCCAGTAAAATCTTAGCAGTCCTGTTCTCTGCTTAAGCTTGCTCAGGAATGATGCAAATTCCTTCCCCTTCATGAATTTACTGTGACTCTGTGGTAACTACAATTTACAGATTTTACAACAGGGTGAGCCTAAAGCCTAAAGTAACAATAATTGAAAATTCGAATATCAAACTATGTTATTATTTTTAAAAATTATATTTTATCGGTTTTGGTAATTGCTATAATGGGCAAAATGGGGACAAAAACTAAACTACATAAGGTAATGACTTTTATATCTGATGTAAGTGTTCGCTAACTATAAATTGAATATAGCCTCTAGTTGAATATGTTACATGTTACAAATCTGTCTCCAAGAATAAATGACAACTGTGTTCTGTAGTAAATCTGATCCTATAAGAACTCTTTAGGAAAAGCTACTTGATAATTAATGACATTAAGGTAAGATATTCCTCTCATCATATATAAATCTGTATGTGGAGATCATCTCCACATGTATACAAATATAATCCAGAGGAATATCCAGATATAGGTGCAATGAGCCACAAGCCCTAAAAAGTAAGGCCACTTTTAGTAAATTCTGAAGGAAAGCAAACAGAAAGTTGAGCACAAGTAAAGATGAGATACAGAAATCAACACAATTAGCTCAGAGCATGAAAAATACAAACTTATAATCAACCAAAGATCCATACACGAGTTTTCTTCACAACAAGTACAAATAAAATGATAATAGGTAAGACATCGAAACTTTGGAATGGAAACAGCAGAAAAGACAATTCTGAGCAGGAGAGTTAAACCATGAACAAGCACCTTACCATGTGTTTATCTTCTCTTGATGAACAACTGGAACTCCAAGACCCACATGTCCAGGAGAGTCTTCTGAGGAAAAAAACATACAACAGATATGAGCGTGTTCATTTCTTAAAGATGATTCTGTACACTTGGCTACATTGTGTTAGATGAAGTTGTTAACTGATGGTATTCAACTTCTTGTGTAAGTGATTTTTTTGGTGATTCTACACACTCTTCTCCCAAACTATGACATATTCTGCAAATTCTCACTCACTGTTCTACTTCAGAAAGGGAAAGCAATGTACTGGCCTAGCTTAGGAATAAAACAAATCCAAATCTCTATCTCTTTTGCTGCACTGATGCCCAGGTAATGACTCACATAATTGTCTACCTGAACTGAAACAGGTGTGGGAATGAGACACAAGGCAGAGAAATACAACATCTCTCCCTGGTGCAAGACTAAGCTGTGCAAATGAGAATTAGGCTTCTTCATTTTCAGTTCAGACATGCATATAAAAAGAACGTAAATCAAATGGATCCTTGTATTCTCTACCTAAATTTAGAGTGTGCAGAAATGAGAGGCTTCAATGGTTATTTAACAGGGGGATTGATATTGCTATAATTGTTCTAAATGGTTACTCTTTACCATTCCCTAATTTCAGAAATAATGTTAATTGAATGGAAAGAGGCAGGGTTCAGTTAGACTGGAGGCCTATTTCTCTAAACTTTCTACACAGGGCAGAAATTCTGGACAGGTTGGGAGGCATGCAAAGGCCCGAGAAAAAAATGTGCCACATACATAATAAAAAATCAATGTGCTTTTGGTGAACTACCATATAAAAATAAATAAAGTTGATGAGTTAAATATGTTATGTTTAACAATTGTGATGATTTCATAAATTTTATTAATTATCTTATTATTACTCATAAATCATATTTCTAGAAATGGATCAGATTGAAATTATAGTTATTTTGTCAGCAGGCTCTGGGAGGTATAAAGTAACATGCTATATATAATCCTCTTCCTCTAATGTAAGAAAATTGAATGAACAAATGAGTCCATGAAGTTAAGTGCAAAACCTCTACATCTGCATTTGTATGTCCAAAGGTTTTCTTTTCTAGACTACTATTGTTTTCATGGGTGTGTGTTTGTGTGTGTGTATTTACATGTGTTGGGTAAGTGTGTGTAATGTGTGTGCATGTATGCAGGTGGGGGTGGGTGTGATTCCTCTGTTTGTGTTGAGGTGTGTGTGTATGTGTGTGTGTGTGTATGTGTGTATGCACGCTTTCCCCACACGTGTGTGTGTGTGAGGTGCATATATGTTTATGTATCTTCTAGATGAATAATTTAAGTCTCTTTTATTATATTCACATCAACTTCTGTTTCAGCTTTTAGTTTGAATTTTCAAGTTTCATTCTAAAAACAATATATCAAAATCATTCCACTCACAGGTTAATTTAAAAAATCAGCTCTCCTGAAATATTCATACACTTTACTAAAATTATACAGATGAATGGCTTGGCAACCATCACTTTCTATCTCTGCTGTTTTATCTACACAGCAAGCTTTGGGATGAGGTTAAACCTATGCATTCCTATTCTTTTGCATGTGGTCCTTTACATGCAATGCATGAATGATGCTGAACTCCAACCCACCGCAATGCTACCTAATTCACATAACTTCAGGTGGATGTTTCTCAAAGGCTGCAATAAGGACTCTTATCAGAATTCTTATCACTTCATATTGCATTGCCATTTTCCTTTATAGGACCTCAATTCTTTGCCATATTCCTTTTCATTGTACCTCTGAACTTTTCCCACAGTTATATTTCCATCGTTCCTCTGTAACTGATCTTGCCTCTCCTCTTCTTTTTTTGAAGCTTCTTTTGGTAGCGGGAGACTAACCTCCTGGGACTAAATGGGAGACAAATATGTTAGGCATGGTCCAGTAAAATCTTAGCAGTCCTGTTCTCTGCTTAAGCTTGCTCAGGAATGATGCAAATTCCTTCCCCTTCATGAATTTACTGTGACTCTGTGGTAACTACAATTTACAGATTTTACAACAGGGTGAGCCTAAAGCCTAAAGTAACAATAATTGAAAATTCGAATATCAAACTATGTTATTATTTTTAAAAATTATATTTTATCTGTTTTGCTAATTGCTATAATGGGAAAAGTGGGGAGGAAAATTAAACTACATAAGGTAATCACTTTTATATCTCATGTAAGAGTTCACTGAGGATAAATTGAATATAGCTCTAGTTGAATATGTTGCATGTTATAAATCTGTCTCCAAGAATAAATGACTACTGCGTTCTGTAGTAACGTTTATCCCATAAGAACTCTTTAGGAAAAGCTACTTGATGATTAATAACATCAAGGTAAGATATTCCTCTCATCACATGTAAATCTACATGTGGAGAAGTTAATCTCCACATATATACAAATAACCAAGGTATTATAAAATTAACGGCTACATCATTTGGGGGAGTTGAGAGCTGTGTTGTTTGTCTGGTTTTTTTTGCCTATTTGGTTGAGACAAGATGTCTTTGTGCAGCCCTGGCTATCCTGAATCTGTCTCTGCAGAGCAGGATGTCCTCAAATTCGGAGAGCTGCCTATCTCCTCTGCCTTGGTGCTGAGATAAAAGTGCTGTGTCAGCACTTCTACCTCAAAGGTAGGGTGTTTTACAGAGAAAAGCTTTGGAAAACAACACACAGTAAATCAGAATAATCCAGAGAAATATCCAGTATAGCTGCAATGATGCACAATCCCTAAAAAGTAAGGCCACTTTTAGTAAATGCTGAAGGAAATGAAACTGAAAGTCCAGCACCAGGAAAGATGAGAGACAGAAATCAACACAATTAGCTTAGAGCATGAAAACCAGAAACTTATAATCAACCAAAGAACCATACACGAGTTTTCTTCACAACAATCCAAATAAAATGATGACAGGTAAGACATCGAAACTTTGGAATGGAAACAGCAGAAAAGACAATTCTGAGCAGGAGAGTTAAACCATGAACAAGCACCTTACCATGTGTTTATCTTCTTTTGATGAACAACTGGAACTCCTGGATCCAGATGTCCTGGAGAGTCTTCAGAGGAAAAACATACAAAAGATATGGGTGTGTTCATTTCTAAAAGATAATTCTGTGCACTTGGCTATATTGTGTTAGATGAAGTTGTTTACTGATGGTATTCTTTTTTTGATATTTTTATTTTCTATATTCTTTGTTTACATTCCAAATGACTTCCCCTTTCCCGGATGCCCCCCTCCCCAAATGTCCCATAAACCTTCTTCTCTCCATCCATTCTCCGATCACCTCCCTCCTTTTTTTTCTCTGTTCTTGTATTCCCCTCCAATGCTACATCAATCCTTTCCAGGATCAGGACCTTCTCCATACTTCTTCATGGGAGTCATTTGTTATGCGATTTGTGTCTTGGGTATTCAGAGCTTCTGGACTAATTAATATCCACTTATCAGAGATTGCATTCCATGTGTAATCTTTTGTGACTGGGTTACCTCACTTAGGATGATATTTCCCAGATCAAACCATTTGCCTAAAAATTTTGTGAATTCATTGTTTCTAATTGCTGAGTAGTATTGCATTGTGTAAATATACCACATTTTCTGTATCCATTCCTCCTTTGAGGGGCATCTGGGTTCTTTCCAGCTTCTGGTATACAGCCATCTGAATACAGATGGTATTCTATTCTACTTATGGTTTTAGTGAACTTAGTGATTCTACACACACTTCTCCCAAACTGTGACATATTCAGCAAAGCCTCACTCACTGTTCTACTTCAGAAAGGGACAGCAATGTACTGGCCTAGCTTAAGAATAAAACAACTCCAAATCTCTATTTAATTTGCTGTACTGATGCCCAAGTAATGACTCACATAATTGTCTACCTGAACTAAAACAGGTGTGGTAATGAGACACAAGGCAAAGAAATCCCACACCTCTCCCTGGTGCAAGCCTAGGGTGTGCATCTTCATTTTCAGTTCAGACATGCATATAAAAAGAACAGAATTCAAATTGTTCCTTGTATCCACTACCTAAATTTAGAGGGTTAAGAAATGAGAGGCTTCAATAATTAATTAATAGGGGTTTTTGATATTGGTATAATTGTTCTAAATAGTTACTCTTTTCCAATCCCTAAATTCAGAAATAATGTTAATTGAATGGAAAGAGGCAGGGTTCAGTTAGACTGGAGGCCTATTTCTTTAAACTTTCTACACAGGGCAGAAATTCTAGACAGGGTCGGGGCATATGAATAAATGTCCTACATATGTAATGAAGAGCCCATGTGTATTTGGTGAATTACTGTATAAAAAGAATAAATAAAGGTGAGTAGTTCAAAGTTTTGTACTTATTGGTTGCGAGGATTTTAATAATTTTAATTATTTTGTTATTTCTCACAAATCATATTTCAAAAAACTGGTGAAATTGAACTCAAAGTTATTTTAAAGTCAGACCACTGGAAGTATAAAATGACATACTATTTATAATCCTTCTCCTCCACTATTGTGAGATGATTGGATGAACAAATAAGTCCATGAAGTTCATTGCAAAACGTCTACATCTGTACTTGTATGTCCAATAGTTTTCCTCTCGAAATTGATATTATTTTCCTGGGTGTGTATGTGTGTGTTTGTGTGTGGGTGGGTGTGTATGGTCTAAGTGTATATATACTATGTGTGTGCATGTTTATATGTGGGAATGTGGGTGTGTTTGTTTGATTAGTATGTAGGTGTGTCTGTGTCTCTGTGTGTGTTATGGTGTAAATGTGTACTATGTGTGGGCATGTATGTATATGTGTGTGTTTCTTGGGTGTGTTTCCATGTGTGTGTGTGTGTGTGTGTATATTTGTATATGTGTGTGTGTGTATGCATATATGCCTATGTATCTCCTAGATGAACGATTTTAGGTAATCTTTTAGTTTCTATTTTATTATCTTCACATCATGTTCTGTTTCAACTTTTAGTTTTAGATTTTCTTGTTTCAGTCTAAGAATAATGTATTAAAATAATTCTACTCACAGGCCAATTTTAAAAAACTACAGCTACTGAATTTTCAGATACTTTACTAAAATTATTCAAATGAATGGCTTGGTAACCATCATTTCTAGCTGAGCTGTGTTCTCTATACAGCAAGCTTTGAGATAAGGTTAAAACTATGCATTCCTATTCTTATGCATGTGGTCCTAGAATATGCAAAGCATGCATAATTCTAAACTCCAACCCAGCATAAAATTACATAAATCAAATAACTTCAGGTGGAAATTTCCCAATGGCAGCACAAAGGACTCTGAAGAGAATTCCTATCGCTTCATATTGCACTGCTAATTTCCTTCATGGGCATTCAATTCTTTGCCATATTCCTTTCCATTGTACCTCTGAATATTATCATCAGTTCTCTTTCCATTTACCTCTGTAACTGATCTTGCCTCTCCTCTTCTTTTTTTGGAGCTTCTTTTGGTAGCAGGAGACTAAACTCCTGGGACTAAATGGAAGACAAATATGTTAGCCATGGTCCAGTAACATCCTGGCAGTACTGCTCTCTGCTCAAGTTTGCTCAGGAAATATGCAAATTTCTTCCCCTGTGTGTACTTACTGTGACTCTGTGGTCACTACAATTAATAGCTATTACAACAGGGTGGCCCTAAAGCCTTAAATAACAATAGTTAGCCATTCAAATATCAAAATATATTATTCTTTTTAAAAATATTTTATCTGTTATGCAAATCCCATTAATGTGCAAAACAGGGAGAAAAATTAAACTACATTAGGAAATCACTTTTATCTATCATGTAAGATTTCATCGACTATAAATTAAATACAACCTCTAATACTACATATTATATATTAGAAATGTAGCTCCAAGAATAAATTACTACTCTGATGTTTAGTAAACTAAACCCCCTAAGATCTGTTTAGTAAAACCTACTTGATGATAAATAACATCAAGGTAAGATATTCCTCTCATCATATGTAAATGTACATGTGGATATTATCTTCCCATATGTACAAAAAAACCAAGGAAATATAAAATTAAGGGCTACATTTTTGGGGGAGTTGAGAGCTATGTTGTTTGTCTCTGTTTGCCTGTTTGGTTGAGACAAGGTTTCTTTCTGCAGCCCTGGTTATCCTGAATCTGTCTCTACAGAATAGGATGTTCTCAAATTCAAAGAGCTGCCAGTCTCCCCTGCCTCCATGCTGAGATAAAAGGGTTATATCAGCACTTCTGCCCTGAAGTTAAGCTGTTTTACAGAGAAAAGTATTGGAAAACAACACAGAGAAAAATCAGAAAAATCAAGAGAAATATCCAGACATGGGTGCAATGATGCACAATCTCTAAAAAGTAAGACCAATTTTGTAAATCCTGGAGCAATCGATACAGAAAGATGATCACAAGGAAACATGAGATACAGAAATAAACATAATTAGCTCAGAGCATGAAAACCAGGACATTATAACCCACCAAAGAGCCATGCACTAGTTTTCTTCACAAAAAGTCAGAATAACTTGGTGACAGGTAAGACATTGAAACATTGGAATGGAAAAAGTACACAAATGCAATTCTGAGCAGGAGAGTTAACTCATCAACAAGCACTTTACCACGTGTTTATCTTCTCTTGATGAATAACTGGAACTCCTGGATCCAGATGTCCTGGAGTGCCTTCAGGGGAAAAAACATACAACTGATATGGGTGTGTTCATTTCTTAAAGATAATTCTGTTCACTTGGCTACTTTGTGTTAAATGAGGTTGTTTACTGATGGTATTCTACTTCTGGTTTAAGTGAATTTTTGGTGATTCTATACACACTTCAACCAAACTATGACATATTCAGCAAAGCCTCACTCACAGTTCTACTTCAGAAAGGGACAGCAATGTACTGGCCTAGTTTAAGAATAAAACAACTCCAAATCTCTATCTCATTGGCTGCACTGATGCCCAGGTAATAACTCACATAATTGTCTACCTGAATTGAAACAGGTGTGGGAATGAGACACAAGGCAGAGAAATCCAACACCTCTCCCTGGTACAAGCCTAGGGTATGCATCTGAGAATTAGGCATCTTCATTTTCAGTTCAGACATGCATATAAAAAGAACAGAATTCAAATGGATCAATTTATTCACTACCTAAATTTAGAGTGTGCAGAAATGAGAGCCTTCAATGATTAATTAATAGGGTTTTTTAATATTGCTATATTTTTTCAAAACAGCTACTCTTAACAAATTTCCTCATTTCAGAAATATTGTAAATTGAATGGAAAGAGGCAGAGGTTCAGTTAGACTTGAGGCCTATTTCTCTAAACTTTCTACACAGGGCAGAAATTCTGAACAGGTTAGGAGGCATGTAAAGGCCATAGAATAAATGTGCTACATACATAATAGTATCAATGTGTATTTCCTGAACTAATGTATAAAAAGTAGAAATTAAGTTGAGGTGTTCAATGTTTTTGTTTAATATTTGTCAGGTTTTTAATAAATTTAATTATTTTATTATAACTCACAAATCATCTATCAAGAAATGGGTGAAATTGTACTTACAGTTATTTTATCATCAGGCTATTGGAGGTATAAAATAACATGCTATTTATAATCCTCTTCCACTAATGTGAGAAAATTGGATGAACAAATGAATCCATGAAGTTCAGTGCGAAACCTCTACATCTGCATGTGTATGTTCAAGAGTTTTTTCTCTAGACTGATGTTATTTCCATGGGTGTGTTTATTTGATGAAATCACAAAGAAATATCAAGGTCAGGCAGGAGTGAAGGGAAGCAGCCTGCAAGGCTCTCCCCTAGCCAAGGAGAGATAAGCCTTCCAAAAGACAAAAATGTGGTCCTAAATGTCTGCCCTGGGCTACGTGACAAGACCATAGTTCCCAGAAGCCTGGGATTAAGCTAGAAGATGACTCCAAATAGTCAGGTTAGCATTGCACAAGTCAACCTAGGTTCTATAGGTGTAATCACATTGTGAATTGAAAGGGTGCTTACTAATTTAAAGTGAGTTGATTTGGGGGATATAAGGATTAAATGTAATGACTTATGAAGGAAAATGAAGTCAACCTATTATACAGCCTGGGAGAAAAACAGGCACATCAAAGAGACAGGGAAAAGAGGAGGGCTGGATAACAACACATTAAGAAATTCAAGAATCAAGGGAGATAAGTGGTAAGAGCACAAGATTTGAAGCACCCCACCTCACCTCCACACCCATCCCACCTTCACAGAACAGTAGAATGTCTGCCAAAAACAGAGATTATCAACTTCGATTTGTAAGACACCTTAAGGAGAAAGGTCAAAATACTAGTGACCAGCACTTGAAGGCATTGGCAGTTCCGACAGAGATACTTAGGAAAGCTGACACACCTTTCTACACATCTTTCCCAACCTGCCCCTTAGGCCTTGATTCCCACTCCCAATAACCATATTTGCAATTTTCTTTTTTAAAAATTATGTACACCTAATAAATAATAAATATTTATTATTAATTATTCGATTAATTAATAAATAATATTATTAAATAATAAATAATAAATACATATTTACTGTTAATTGTTAATAAATAATGAATACATATTGTTATCAATAATAGAAAGCTGGCTAGACTCACTTCCTAATCCAGGATGGCCAAGAAATCACACAAGTCTGCCTGCCTCTGTCTCCCATAGGCCAGGATTAATAATATGCACAACCACACCCAGCCATATTTACATTTTTTAAAGCAGAAACATGTGCCCGTTGGCCTGATGAATGAGAAGACATCAAGTCCTGTGATGCCTGTCTTATTTCCTGCCCCTGGAAGCAGTCTTGTGTTTACTGTGTCCATGCTGCTGGATGTGTCTGCTTGACTTAGGAACATTGTCAATTTTGTAATTATTTACTCCTTTACTTCTGATTAGCCCTCTAATTTCATTTTTCTCGGTGTAACTAGGTCAATGTGACATGTGGCTGAACAGAAAGAACTATAGGCTACCAAGGAATAAAAAGAATGAGAAAAGTGAGCTCTCCTAGGGGAAAGACATCAATCGGTTGTAATTAAATGGTCAGCCTTGAAAACACATATGAAAATAGCGTTATATGGACATATACCCACACACACGTGTGTGTGAATCTCTATGGTTATGTGTGTATGTGTGAGTGCAAGAACAATTTATAAACAAAGAGGCTAGAACTTTTAAAAGGATAAAGAATAGTGGTTAAGACCAGGACACAGCATAGTACAAAATGAAATACATAAAAATAAAATTTAAGTATTAATAAGTCTAAAGCATGGCAAGGAGTAAATTTTATAACTTCAAGACTAATTCCACGGTGTATTGTTTCAAAGGACTCCTGTTAGTTTTAATATCAAAGAAGTAGAGGTCAAACAACTTTAAAGTAGAGTACCATGAAATTATTCTTAAAATTACAGTGATTTCATAAACATCCAGCAAACCATAAAACACAATATTTTAGACGCATAAATGTATTTACAATAATAAATCTTTTAAGATTGAAAAGTGATATTAAACTATAAATAAACAAGTACTGGCTATGATTTTAGAATTCTACAAATGAAAGCAGATTCAAAGGTTTTGTTACATGTTTAGATTGACTGGTTTGGTCAAGATTCAACTGTGCCATTTTAACTGAAAGGACAAGAAGTGTTTAAATAAAACCTTTTGTAGAAATTTCATAAAAATAATGAAAAAGAAAAGAAAAGGACACCAGCCTAGAAATGAGACAAGAAAGTGTGCAAGTCTTCCATGGATTCTACTTGAGTTTCTGCATCCAATTTCCTGTCTCCAGCTCCAGCCTTGGCTTCCGTTATAAACAGAAATGAACACTTTCCTGCTCTGACCTATGTTCAGGTTTTTATTACACCAATGTTGGGACGCCCAGCCCTTAAGGTGGTAGTCTACCATGCATGGACAGCTTTTGTGAGCTAGGCACAAAATTGAGCACCCCCTTGTTTTAGTGGGACTTCCTCTTCTCTGTCTGATTTGGAGAACCTGACCCCAGAATTCTCTTCTTAAAGGAAGTCACATAGACTTGTTGAGATTTAGGGTTCCACTTCCTTTCTCCTAATAAGAACCTGTACCGCAAGCACTAGGGACTCCTGCTTTGCCTCTCCAGGCAAAGGTAGCATTCCTAGTACCTTAAGCTCCAGACACTATTTCATACTGGAAATACCCACTCTCCTCCAAAAAAAATACATAGCCCTTCCACAACCCGCATAAAAGAGCTGCCTCACTGAAGCTCCTGTCACTCTGCCACAATCGCACTCTCTGACTTCCTCAAGACTGCCCACCGAACTGCAGCTCCACCAGCACTCATGGACTAGGAGACAAGGACCCACAAAGAAGGAAGACATCTCAAGTACTAGTCAAATACTGGTCAAAATACTAGTGAGCAGCACTTGAAGGCCTTGGCACTTCCCTCGGGGCTACTTAGGAAAACTGACACACCTTTCTCCACAGGATTCCCAACCTGCCCCTAGGCCCTGACTCCCACTCCCAGTTACCTCTCATTGCTGTCTTTGTCATTCATGCCATTTTTTCCAAGTTCGAGCCTGTTCTGACCCGTGGCAACAGCACCCCAGAGAGAAGCCTTGTGGATCTTTCCAAAAGCTTTGTAGCTTTCCAGCTGTCTGGGAGAGCTGGGGCTAGTACCTTCCTGGCACTGCCCCCCAGGGTCCTGAGAGGACCCCCTCTGGCTGGTGGAAGAGCCAGAGGAAGAATGTGGTGGACTCCAGAACTTGCTCATGGTAGAGCTCCCCACCCACCCACCCCGAGTCGCCCCGAGCCCTGCCCTCCCCCTTAGCTGTTGGTCACCCTCAGAACCAACACACTGTTATATATCAGAAAGGAAGCCAAGTGAGTT
The DNA here is from genome assembly GCF_947179515.1 of Apodemus sylvaticus. Taxonomy (NCBI): domain Eukaryota; kingdom Metazoa; phylum Chordata; class Mammalia; order Rodentia; family Muridae; genus Apodemus; species Apodemus sylvaticus. Next base: position 71,387,895 of record NC_067485.1, on the reverse strand, counting down.
GTGTCAGCTTCACCACCACAACAAAGTATCCACAAAGTATCAAAGTATCAAGCTCAGTAGGCCAGAGACCAGGCAGCCCAGGAACTCCAGTCAACTGAAGCCCACTGTTGCCAAGCAACGCATCAAAACACAGGCATGTGACCTCTGACCAATTGGAACGCCTAGATTCAACTACTATGATAGGCCTTCTCAGCCTGCTTGCTGTTTGTGCTCATGGCCTGATCTGGGAAACTGGATTACTAGTTCAATCTAGCTTTGCAACTGAGAGACCATGCATTTGCTGGGGAGTGCTGGAGCCTGCTGGAGACTGCACTGGTTTAGTTTCCAAGAGCAGTTTCCTAAAACCTGTCAGTCAAGCTGCCTTTCTTTGACTTCCTTCACGGGGCCAAAAAAGTCACTGTGCCCTGACCATTGTCCATGGGGATTTAAGAGGAGCCATTAGGCTAGGATGATGACTTTGGAGACTCCAAAAGTAGCGACATCATTTTGGATTTTTTGAGTGTATTTGTTTCGATGGGTGGGTTTAGTTTGGTTTGTGGGGGGGGGGGGGTGGGCAAGGGAGGAAGGGTTTGTTTTTGTTGTCTTTTGATGTTGATTTGGGGATGTATTTATGATTCCAAGATAGGCTTTCACTAATAAAGAGCTGGCTAGACTCACTTCCTAATCTAGGATGGCCAACAAATCACACAAGTCTGCCTGCCTCTGTCTCCCATAGGCCAAGATTAATAATATGCACAACCACACCCAGTCATATTTACATTTTTTAAAGCAGAAACATGTGCCCGTTAGCCTGATGAATGAGAAGACATCAAGTCCTGTGATGCCTGTCTTATTTCCTGCCCCTGGAAGCAGTCTTGTGTTTACTGTGTCCATGCTGTTCGATGTGTCTGCTTGACTTAGGAACATTGTCAATTTTGTAATTATTTACTCCTTTACTTCTGATTAGCCCTCTAATTTCATTTTTCTCAGTGTAACTAGGCCAATGTGACATGTGGCTGAACAGAAAGAACTATAGGCTACCAAGGAATAAAGAGAATGAGAAAAGTGAGCCCTCTTAGGGGAAAGACACCAATCGGTTTCAACTAAATGGTCAGCCTTGAAAACACACATGAAAATAGCGTTATATGGACTGTGGAAGTTTTATATATAGCAAAATATATACATTCAGACATATACCCACACACACGTCTGTGTGAATCTGTATGTGTATGTGTGTATGTGTGAGTACAAGAACAATTTATAAACAAAGAGGCTAGAACTTTCAAAAGGATAAAGTATAGTGGTGAAGACCAAGACACAGCATAGTACAAAATGAAATACATAAAAATAAAATTTAAGTATTAATAAGTCTAAAGCATGGCAAGGAGTAAATATTATAACTTCAAGACTAATTCCACGGTGTATTGTTTCAAAGGACTCCTGTTAGCGTTAATATCAAAGAAGTAGAAGTCAAACAACTTTAAAGTAGTGTACCATGAAATTATTCTTAAAATTACAGTGATTTCATAAACATCCAGCAAACCATAAAACACAATAATTTTAGAGACATACATGTATTTACAATAATAAATCTTTTAAGTTTGAAAAATGATATTAAACTATAAATAAACAAGTACTGGCTATGATTTTAGAATTCTACAAATGCAAGCAGATTCAAAGGTTTTGTTACATTTTTAGATTGACTGGTTTGGTCAAGATTCAACTGTGCCATTTTAACTGAAAGGACAAGAAGTGTTTAAATAAAACCTTTTGTAGAAATTTCATAAAAATAATGAAAAAGAAAAGAAAAGAAAAGGACACCAGCCTAGAAATGAGACAAGAAAGTGTGCAAGTCTTCCATGGATTCTACTTGAGTTTCTGCATCCAATTTCCTGTCTCCAGCTCCAGCCTTGGCTTCCGTTATAAACAGAAATGAACACTTTCCTGCTCTGACCTATTTTCAGGTTTTTATTACACCAATGTTGGGACGCCCAGCCCTTTAGGTGGTAGTCTACCATGCATGGACAGCTTTTGTGAGCTAGGCACAAAATTGAGCACCCCCTTATCTTAGTGGGACTTCCTCTTTTCTGTCTGATTTGGAGAACCTGACCCCAGAATTCTCTTCTTAAAGGAAGTCACATAGACTTGTTGAGATTTAGGGTTCCACTTCCTTTCTCCTAATAAGAACCTGTACCGCAAGCACTAGGGACTCCTGCTTTGCCTCTCCAGGCAAAGGTAGCATTCCTAGTACCTTAAGCTCCAGACACTATTTCATACTGGAAATACCCACTCTCCTCCAAAAAAAAATACATAGCCCTTCCACAACCCGCATAAAAGAGCTGCCTCACTGAAGCTCCTGTCACTCTGCCACAATCGCACTCTCTGACTTCCTCAAGACTGCCCACTGAACTGCAGCTCCACCAGCACTCATGGACTAGGAGCCAAGGACCCACAAAGAAGGAAGACATCTCAAGTACTAGTCAAATACTGGTCAAAATACTAGTGAGCAGCACTTGAAGGCCTTGGCACTTCCCTCGGGGCTACTTAGGAAAACTGACACACCTTTCTCCACAGGATTCCCAACCTGCCCCTAGGCCCTGACTCCCACTCCCAGTTACCTCTCATTGCTGTCTTTGTCATTCATGCCATTTTTTCCAAGTTCGAGCCTGTTCTGACCCGTGGCAACAGCACCCCAGAGAGAAGCCTTGTGGATCTTTCCAAAAGCTTTGTAGCTTTCCAGCTGTCTGGGGGAGCTGGGGCTAGTACCTTCCTGGCACTGCCCCCCAGGGTCCTGAGAGGACCCCCTCTGGCTGGTGGAAGAGCCAGAGGAAGAATGTGGTGGACTCCAGAACTTGCTCATGGTAGAGCTCCCCACCCACCCACCCCGAGTCGCCCCGAGCCCTGCCCTCCCCCTTAGCTGTTGGTCACCCTCAGAACCAACACACTGTTATATATCAGAAAGGAAGCCAAGTGAGTTGTGTCAGCTTCACCACCACAACAAAGTATCCACAAAGTATCAAAGTATCAAGCTCAGTAGGCTAGAGACCAGGCAGCCCAGGAACTCCAGTCAACTGAAGCCCACTGTTGCCAAGCAACGCATCAAAACACAGGCATGTGACCTCTGACCAATTGGAACGCCTAGATTCAACTACTATGATAGGCCTTCTCAGCCTGCTTGCTGTTTGTGCTCATGGCCTGATCTGGGAAACTGGATTACTAGCTCAATCTAGCTTTGCAACTGAGAGACCATGCATTTGCTGGGGACTGCTGGAGCCTGCTGGAGACTGCACTGGTTTAGTTTCCAAGAGCAGTGTCCTAAAACCTGTCAGTCAAGCTGCCTTTCTTCGACTTCCTTCACAAGGCCAAAAAAGTCACTGTGCCCTGACCATTGTCCATGGGGATTTAAGAGGAGCCATTAGGCTAGGATGATGACTTTGGAGACTCCAAAAGTAGCGACATCATTTTGGATTTTTTGAGTGTATTTGTTTCGGTGGGTGGGTTTAGTTTGTTTTGTGGGGGGGGGGGGGTGTGGGCAAGGGAGGAAGGGTTTGTTTTTGTTGTCTTTTGATGTTGATTTGGGGATGTATTTATGATTCCAAGATAGGCTTTCACTAATAAAGAGCTGGCTAGACTCACTTCCTAATCTAGGATGGCCTACAAATCACACAAGTCTGCCTGCCTCTGTCTCCCATAGGCCAGGATTAATAATATGCACAACCACACCCAGCCATATTTACATTTTTTAAAGCAGAAACATGTGCCCGTTGGCCTGATGAATGAGAAGACATCAAGTCCTGTGATGCCTGTCTTATTTCCTGCCCCTGGAAGCAGTCTTGTGTTTACTGTGTCCATGCTGTTGGATGTGTCTGCTTGACTTAGAAACATTGTCAATTTTGTAATTATTTACTCCTTTACTTCTGATTAGCCCTCTAATTTCATTTTTCTCGGTGTAACTAGGCCAATGTGACATGTGGCTGAACAGAAAGAACTATAGGCTACCAAGGAATAAAGAGAATGAGAAAAGTGAGCCCTCTTAGGGGAAAGACACCAATCGGTTTCAACTAAATGGTCAGCCTTGAAAACACACATGAAAATAGCATTATATGGACTGCGGAAGTTTTATATATAGCAAAATATATACATTCAGACATATACCCACACACACGTCTGTGTGAATCTGTATGTGTATGTGTGTATGTGTGAGTACAAGAACAATTTATAAACAAAGAGGCTAGAACTTTCAAAAGGATAAAGTATAGTGGTGAAGACCAAGACACAGCATAGTACAAAATGAAATACATAAAAATAAAATTTAAGTATTAATAAGTCTAAAGCATGGCAAGGAGTAAATATTATAACTTCAAGACTAATTCCACGGTGTATTGTTTCAAAGGACTCCTGTTAGCATTAATATCAAAGAAGTAGAAGTCAAACAACTTTAAAGTAGTGTACCATGAAATTATTCTTAAAATTACAGTGATTTCATAAACATCCAGCAAACCATAAAACACAATAATTTTAGAGATATAAATGTATTTACAATAATAAATCTTTTAAGTTTGAAAAATGATATTAAACTATAAATAAACAAGTACTGGCTATGATTTTAGAATTCTACAAATGCAAGCAGATTCAAAGGTTTTGTTACATTTTTAGATTGACTGGTTTGGTCAAGATTCAACTGTGCCATTTTAACTGAAAGGACAAGAAGTGTTTAAATAAAACCTTTTGTAGAAATTTCATAAAAATAATGAAAAAGAAAAGAAAAGAAAAGGACACCAGCCTAGAAATGAGACAAGAAAGTGTGCAAGTCTTCCATGGATTCTACTTGAGTTTCTGCATCCAATTTCCTGTCTCCAGCTCCAGCCTTGGCTTCCGTTATAAACAGAAATGAACACTTTCCTGCTCTGACCTATGTTCAGGTTTTTATTACACCAATGTTGGGACGCCCAGCCCTTTAGGTGGTAGTCTACCATGCATGGACAGCTTTTGTGAGCTAGGCACAAAATTGAGCACCCCCTTATCTTAGTGGGACTTCCTCTTTTCTGTCTGATTTGGAGAACCTGACCCCAGAATTCTCTTCTTAAAGGAAGTCACATAGACTTGTTGAGATTTAGGGTTCCACTTCCTTTCTCCTAATAAGAACCTGTACCGCAAGCACTAGGGACTCCTGCTTTGCCTCCCCAGGCAAAGGTAGCATTCCTAGTACCTTAAGCTCCAGACACTATTTCATACTGGAAATACCCACTCTCCTCCAAAAAAAAATACATAGCCCTTCCACAACCCGCATAAAAGAGCTGCCTCACTGAAGCTCCTGTCACTCTGCCACAATCGCACTCTCTGACTTCCTCAAGACTGCCCACTGAACTGCAGCTCCACCAGCACTCATGGACTAGGAGCCAAGGACCCACAAAGAAGGAAGACATCTCAAGTACTAGTCAAATACTGGTCAAAATACTAGTGAGCAGCACTTGAAGGCCTTGGCACTTCCCTCGGGGCTACTTAGGAAAACTGACACACCTTTCTCCACAGGATTCCCAACCTGCCCCTAGGCCCTGACTCCCACTCCCAGTTACCTCTCATTGCTGTCTTTGTCATTCATGCCATTTTTTCCAAGTTCGAGCCTGTTCTGACCCGTGGCAACAGCACCCCAGAGAGAAGCCTTGTGGATCTTTCCAAAAGCTTTGTAGCTTTCCAGCTGTCTGGGGGAGCTGGGGCTAGTACCTTCCTGGCACTGCCCTCCAGGGTCCTGGGAGGACCCCCTCTGGCTGGTGGAAGAGCCAGAGGAAGAATGTGGTGGACTCCAGAATTTGCTCATGGTAGAGCTCCCCACCCACCCACCCCGAGTCTCCCCGAGCCCTGCCCTCCCCCTTAGCTGTTGGTCACCCTCAGAACCAACACACTGTTATATATCAGAAAGGAAGCCAAGTGAGTTGTGTCAGCTTCACCACCACAGCAAAGTATCCACAAAGTATCAAAGTATCAAGCTCAGTAGGCTAGAGACCAGGCAGCCCAGGAACTCCAGTCAACTGAAGCCCACTGTTGCCAAGCAACGCATCAAAACACAGGCATGTGACCTCTGACCAATTGGAACGCCTAGATTCAACTACTATGATAGGCCTTCTCAGCCTGCTTGCTGTTTGTGCTCATGGCCTGATCTGGGAAACTGGATTACTAGCTCAATCTAGCTTTGCAACTGAGAGACCATGCATTTGCTGGGGACTGCTGGAGCCTGCTGGAGACTGCACTGGTTTAGTTTCCAAGAGCAGTGTCCTAAAACCTGTCAGTCAAGCTGCCTTTCTTTGACTTCCTTCACAAGGCCAAAAAAGTCACTGTGCCCTGACCATTGTCCATGGGGATTTAAGAGGAGCCATTAGGCTAGGATGATGACTTTGGAGACTCCAAAAGTAGCGACATTATTTTGGATTTTTTAGTGTATTTGTTTCAATGGGTTGGTTTAGATTTGCGGTTGGGGAGTGTCCGAGGGTGGAAGGGGTTGTTTTTGTTGTCTTTTGGTGTGAAAGGATAGAAAATAATATGACCTAACTCTAATGACCCCAAGAAATCAGTTGTTTAAAATGCTATCTCGTTTTGTTAGAAACTAGGTAAATGGTCACATTCCAGAGCCTGCCCTTTGTTTAGGCCTAGCAAAAAAGCCTTGAATAGGTGATCCTGGCCCCATAAGGTAACTGGAAATGGGCTAAGCTTATCTTCTGTAAACTTAAGCCATTACCCCTAAGCAGGAGTTCACGCAGCTGTAGACATTATAGGAAACTGATTGGTCTTCTGAGCGCAGGCTCCGATAATTTATACTGATTGGCCTAAAAACTATGGAGTGGTACAAATCAATTGGCTCGCATTTCGCGGGCTCTCCATGCTAAGAAATGATTGGTTTTGTGATTCGCAGGCTCTGTCGCAATTTGGCACTCGGGGTCCATAGTCCTCTAACCCTGCGTGTTGCACGGCTATGGAACCCAGAATTCTGGAAATAAAGAAATCCTCATGCTACTGCATTGAGACCATTTCTCGCGAGTGATTTGGGTGTAGCCTTCCAGGGTGTGGGGTGCTGGGGCTCATGTTAGTGTTAATATCAAAGAAGTTGTAGTCAAACTACTTTAAAGTAGTAAGCCATAAAATTATTCTTAAAATTACAGTGATTTCATGAATATCCAGCAAATCATAAAAAACATTTTTAGAGACAAAAATGTATTTACAATAATACATTTATTATTGTAAATACATACTCACTGAAGCTCATCCTGGTAGTCAGTCATTCTGGCACAGCACTCTCTGACTTCCCCAACACTGCCCACCGAAGTTCAGCTCCTCCAGCATTCTTGGTGTAGGAGCCAATGACTCACCAACAACGAAGACCCACAAAGCAACAGAGCCATGTACACAGACAGGAAAACTATCTAAAAGCCCTCTCATTCTGATGTCTACAGGAAAAAAAAAAAACCCTCCTATGTTTATACATCTCACATTAGAGATTCCCTTAGGAATCTATAAACATCTGCAAATTGGAAAAGCATCAATGTGTGGGTCAAATAAACATCTTACCAGGATCTCACGGGAATTCTGCTTTATATTTCCTCATCACTGTTTTTCTCACAGTCTTCAATCTTAAGGGGCACCATTCTTGTTTATCCATTTACTAATAATCAATAAATACTTCAGCTTAAAAGAAAGCCTTCATTAGTACTACTATTTGATCTACATCTGCATTATTCACGATTTACAGTATGAGTTAGTGCTGCACCCCTCATTGGAGTCTCTTTCATTGTTACAGTACATGCACCACTTGTAAAACAAAAGTATTAATGAACAGATAAATGTCCTATATGTGGTGTTGATTCTGTTTGGTCATTAGCTGACAATGCTCTAACCTTAATATTTTGTGATTGTTGATCTTTGCTACATATATTTTAAAGTCTCCCAATTATCTTTACTGCTGTATACACGATTGCTATTTGCTGTGATGTTGTGTTTTCAGGTTAGCAAAATATGAAATTCTGTGAATGAAAATCCTTTGCTCTTAAGAAACAAAAAGCATCTTGGGTATTCCAAATTTTGGGACTAATATTCACTTATTAGCAAGTGCATACCATATGGGTTCTTTTGTGACTGGGTTACCACACTCAGGATGATGTTTTCTAGCTCTATCCATTTGCCTAAGAGCTTCATGGATATTGTTTTTAATAGCTGAGTAGTACTCCATTGTGTAAATGTATCACATTTTTTGTATCCATTCCTCTGTTGAGGGATATCTGGGTTCTTTCCAGATTCTGGCTATTATAAATAGGGCTGCTATGAACATAGTGGAACATGTGTCCTTATTACATGTTGGAGCATCGTCTCGGTATATGCACAGGAGAGGTATAGCTAGGTCTTCAGGTAGTGCTATATTCAGTCCCAAGAGACTAGTTATTTCACCTGGTCTTCTGAATAAACTGGAATCCCTGAAGAAGTAGGCTCCAACAAACATGCTGGCTAGTAGGAGCTGGCAGGCAAAGAAAAGTGAGTCTCCCTTCTTCCAAATGCCTCATTTAACCCTCTATCTGAAGGTGTGGTCCAGATTAAGGTGCTTTCTCCCAGTCTGTCCTTGAACTCAGAGATCTGCTTGCCTCATTCCCCAGGGATTGAAGGCCTGTGCTACCCACACATGAACCTAAGCTTTTCATGGCCTCTATACCTCAAGATCTCCATGTCAATATACAGGTCATAATCCTGAGTCTTCCACCTTCAAGACCTGGATCACAGGTGTGCCCTTCATATCTGGACTATATAGGTCATTCCAGATGTAGTCAAGTGGACAAAGAGAAATAGCCATTACAGTGTTTATCACAGCAACAGAAACCTCACTATGGAAAGACCCTGAATGAGAATAAATCACTCACCTGCCTCAGTCCCTTGAGAGTGACCCTCCCATTGGCTATAACTATTAAATCTAGTGTTTCCTGAAGGTCTAATTCACTAAAGTGGTGCTACTACCTTAGACACATTTCTGTCAAGTCTTGTGAGGATTACCCCTTTTGGTCCACTTGAAGGTGGCAAGGTTGTGCTGTGAGTCCAGCCTGCCTTGAAATCAAAGCAGCCTTTTTCCTGGGCTACAATGGCTCAACAGTGTCATCTATCCCCGAACTCACGTCACATGACAAATTTCCCCAGACATATAAGCAGGGTGAAAGCACTGACAAGAGTCATAGGTCATTCTCTAGAGGTGCCTCAGAGCTGGAAATGGGGAGGTGATCTTGTTGATTGGTCATCAGGTCATAGATGGAAGGCCCTAAATGGCATTTAAATATTGGAAAAAGGAGAGTGTGCCAGAGAGGGACTGGAGATCAGCTGTGACAACAAAGAGTGCCCAAGTAGTGGGAGATAGCATTGATGTTGGTGGCAATGACAGATAATTTTGAGGCAGTACCATGAGGATCTTAGGACTTGGAATGAGGAAAGCCAAAACAGTACCAGGATTTAAAATCCAGAGGGATTAAAGACACAAAATACTGCTAAGATCATACAAGGGGCCAAGGGAGCTAGAGTGGTCCAAACATGCCCAGAGAAGCCAATTAGTAGTACCATAAGCAAGGAAGTATGCATTAAATCTTCACTTATGACCCCAATTGTTTTATGTTTTGTTTGGTTTGAGAATTTTTGCACAGAAATGTTGGCTAGGGAAAGCAGGTTTTGTTGAAGAAACTATGTGTGCCTCTACCTTCAGGGTTGAGGATTCCAGGACGACAATTGATCAAATTCTTATTCTCTATCATTTTGAAAATTTCAGTCTACACTCCTCTCAGATCCTTGCTCTCTGTCTGTTAGGAAAGAGAATGTATATATGGTGAAGAATATATGGTGAGCTCCAGAGATGGTAGTCACTTAAACTGCAGTGTCCTGGGAAAAAGAACATTTTTGTCAGGGTATCTCAGTGCCAGGGAAAAGCTAACATTTTTTTCTTATCTACTTGAATCTAATAAAAAGATTGGATTTTCTTGAGTATGTATTTGATAGCTTCTATAAACCAACATTTGTTGGAGAATGTAGGGGTCCAAGTGTAAAGTGAATCATCTTATCCATCGACTAATGTGTGAATGTTAGCCCGTGCCCATTGGTTTTTGTTAAATTGGCACAAGCTTAAGTATTTTGGGGAAAGAAAAAAGAACTGGGTTGAGTGTATGGAAGGTTATGAGGCATTTTGATTGATTGATATCATTGGGCATGAAGTCATTGCTGTATATATGTATATAATTGTATAATATTCTACACTGTAAAGCAAACTAACACACAGTGCATAACCCAGTAAAAGACAACAGTCTGGAATCATTTGTTGTAATTCATATGATTCCAGCTATTATTTTTAAAGTGGAAAGGGTCTTTATTGGGGTATGGAGAGCTAATATCCATGAAAGGATTGAGCATTAGTCTCTAGCATGTGGCCCTGTTTTCTGAGGTTGTAGAAAGTCTGAAAAAAATACAGTCTAGCAGAATAAAGTAGGACATAGTGAATAGAGGGACTACTAACTGTGTGTAACCATCTTCTTCAAGTCTCTACTGCTTCTCTAAGCTTGAGCCTATCCTGCCTTGAGGGAAGAAAATAAAGAAAACCCATAGGTTGTACCCAGCCATTATTGGTCCATTTCAGCTCTGACCTCAAAAGGAACCATTGTGAGGTCTCTTACTTGCCTAGTTACAGCTCTGGCTGAGAATGCCTCCTGTCCTTATAGTGCAGTTGTTCTTGCTAAGTTGTTTGTTTGTTTGTTTATTTGTTTAGTTGGTTGATTGGTTGGCTCATTGGGTGTTTGGAAAGAACTTTGATTTCTAGGCTGGTAAGCCACTGAACTTGGATCTTTGTGAACTGTTGAATCTGAACACGGTGAGTTTTCTTCTGTATTCCTATGTTTCACTTTAGAGGGTTTTGCTTTCTGGATTTAAACTAAGTATCCCTCTCTTCCTGTATTTTCTTGGTTTGAAGACTTAATAGAGGAATTTTTATTTCCTTTTTTAATCATATTTTTACTCTATTTTACATTGTCATATTTTCCATGCCTTTATTCCTCTCACTAATTTTGAACAATAGTTTATAATAACTACACCACATGAACAATCTCACAGTGACATTTCCAGACATGTACATGAAGAACATTTCACACATTCCCCTTGCCTGTGCCTTACAAGTCCCTCAGTGTTTCTGTTTTCTCTTCATGCCCTTACTTTACAATTACAGTCTACAAGATCCAGTTTTTTACTCTCAAGAACTTTCCATAGTGGGACATAACATACTAAGTCCCTTTATCTACTTTTGTCATTCTGTCTGCAGCTGTCATTCCATTGAATGGTTATCTTCTATCTTAAGGAAAGCAAATTTGGTTCTAAAGCTAGTGTGTTATCAGGCACAGGAGATGAGGGCAATAATGAATTTTGAAGCAAAGGATCAAGCATGTGCCCTTGAGTCCTGCTGCCAAAAGAGCTCAAAGATCATGTCCAGGAATTAAAACTGCCCTGTGCTGGAATTGTCTGTCCAGCACTCCTCAGGACCCACTCAAACATATGTCCATTTAGAGAAAGAGAGGGAATATTTTTACTGACAAGGAGTCTCCAAATTTTCAAACCTAGGCTTGAATAAAACTCCTTCCTCCAATCCTAAACTTTTCATCTGTTAGTGGAGTGGCAGTGGAGAGCAGAAAGTTCATTGTCCAGCAACAAAGACCCTTTTCGATTTTTTTCTTGATTTTCAAGGTGTTGCTTTGGAAGGAGGGTCTATCCTCTGTGACTCTCAAAAATCAAATATCTGATTAGAGACCTTGCAAGTAGGGCTTCGGTGCCCACGGCTGGACAGTACCTGTGCCTTCTCTCATTGTGTCAGGGTTTAGCCTGTTATAATAGGCAAATGGATGGAACTTCTATAGAAAGAGTCAAGCTAAGGTAACCCAATCACAAAAGAACACACATGGTATGCACTCACTGAAGTATATATTAGTCCAAAACCTCAAAATAAACAAGTTATAATTCACAGACTAGAGGAATCTCAAGAAGGGAGACTGAAGTGGGGGTGCTTTGGTTCCTCTGAGAAAGGGAACAAAACACTCACAGGAGCAATAAAAGAGACAAAGTGTGGAGCAGAGACTGAAGGAAAGGCCAAACAGATATTGCCCTACCTGGGGATTCATCCTATAAACCGTCACCAAACCCTGACACTATAATGAATGACAAGAAGTACATACCAAAATGTTCGTGTCATGGTTGTCTCTGGGGGGGCCCTGTCAGAGCTTTACACATACAGAGGCTGATGCTAGCAGCCAACCATTGGACTGAGCATGGAGTCCTGAATGGAGGAGTTGGAAGGTGGTGCAGAGGAGCTGAAGGTGTTTACAGCCCCATGGGAAGAACAACAATGTTGGCCACCCAGATTCCCCAGAACTCCCAGGGATTAAACCATCAACCAAGGTGTATAAATGGTTATAGCCAAAAATGTGGCTGAGGAAAACCTTGTTGGGTATCAGTGGAAGGAGTGGTCCTTAGAACACTGAAGGCTCAATAGATGCTCCAACAAAGGTAATAGAGAGGAGGGGGTATAAGGGTAATGAGGGGTTGGAAGGTGGGAATGGGTCGGGTGGAGGGGCATATACTTGGAGGAAGGGGTTGGGGGTTTTCCGGGACGGGGCAAACTGGGAAAAGTTTTAGCATTTGAAATGTAAATGAAGATTATATTCAATAAAAAAAATAATTGCTAACCATTGTTTAGTATGGCTACATGTGCCTAATGTGTACACATGTGCTGCTTCCAGGTGACTATGAATATTTTATTAAGAGAGAATGTCCTCCTTGACCTCTACTAAACTGTAGTTCATTTCCTGTCTCATCTGCCACATAGCTGGTTCTGGGCGGGTCCTTATTGCTTCCTTTAATGTGTAAAACCGATGAGTTCTGGTGAGAGGTGACAGTGGCATCCCTTCAAACACATGGAAATGGCTCACCACAACCCTTGCACCTCAACCACTGATGTCACACTCCTTTGGATCTATGCACAATGTTTCTAACAGTTACCATTAGTTTTTGAAGCTTTAGATCATGTAGAAATCTAAAGCATTAGTTTCTCTTCATTTTTTCCCCTTGCACTGGTTTCCCCTTGCACCAAAAGGTTTCACGAGACAGGGTCTCCTAGAGTACAGGCTGTCCTCACCATTTTTGAGTAGACAAAAAGATTATTTCAACTGCTGAACCTCCTGCCTCCACTTTCATACATTTTATAATTACCATGGGTTCATCTTTATGAGACATTCCTGACATTCACTTTGTCTGATATCTGTCAGAATACCCTGAAGGACTCTTCTCAGTCTGGGCACAGGTAGCTTGATCATGTTTACATGTGTCCTGTGTCTCTGCGTTCTGCCAATTCCCCCTTCAAACTTCAATCTCAATTCAACAATAATAAAGTGTGGGGACTCATAAACACTAGAGGTTTGCTGCAGAGCCGAACATGTGGCCTTGATACACTGTTCTCATAGTATTTCTTGACCATCTGGTACAGTTAGAGTTAGAAAGCATCCCTGGTACACAATCTTTTGGTTACTTGTTATTGCCTTGCTAACATCCAGATGTACAAGCAATCAATTTCTGTTGTTTATAGGGACAAAGACAAGGCCTGTGTTTGAATGCAGAATGGCCTAAAGGGCCAGGATATGGAAGCATCTACTACATCAGTTGTTCATAGTTTTCTGGCTGACAGGTGTTTTCTTGCTCATTTGGAACATATCAGCTGGCTGTCTCTAGATCCAGAGCTTTGGTGAGAAGTCTCAGGCCTGAGGGGAACATGGGACCGAAGGTGTCATCCTCTCAGGCCCACATATATTTTTCTCATGCCTAGGGGCACCATGGAAAACAGTATTTGGTCACAATTACTAATATAGTCAGGAATTACCATCTTAAGCATCCATCAGTCTGAGTTTAAAGAAAGGTAAATAGAATACATTGATTGTAGACATGAATTATGACAAACTTATCATAAAGGCTGGTGTCCAAGCAAAAGCAAGACACTGTCCAACTACTTGTCAGTGAATATCAGAGTCCATAAACAAGGAAGGGTAAAGCTCTGGACCCTATTGTCATCCTTTTTTTTTTGTTTGTTTGTTTTTTTGGCTTGTTTGAGACAGGGTTTCTCTGTGAAGCCCTGGCTGTCCTGGAACTCACTCTCAAGACCAGGCTAGCCCCAAACTCAGATATCTGCCTGCCTCTGCCTCCCAAGTACTGGGATTAAAGGCATGCACCGCCATTGCCCGGCGCCTATTGTCATTCTTAGGATTTATTCTCTGCTTATTAATTAGGGAAGAGTTCTGGTTAATGTTTGGATGTCAAAAGTTCCACAGAGAAACCAGCACTTGGACACTGTTCCAACCAGGTGGTACCATTTGGGGAAAATTATGGCCCTTGGGGGCCTAGTAGGAAGAAGTGGGTCACTGGGCAACATTGGGGAGAGTCATTTGAGTAAACCAGATTCTCTAGTGCCCCAATGACCAAGACCAGCCTTCCTGTAATTGGAGACAGAAAGAGAGGAAAACCAGTGGGCTGTGCCCAGCCTCCACGGTTCTGTTTCTTGCTCTGATCTCACAAGGAACCATTATGACAACTGATAGATACCTGTCCACTTACAGCTCTGATTGAGGCTGCCTTGTATCTTTGCAGGTACAGAAGCTGTTGGTTGGTTGGAAACCAAGTGGAGTGTGAACATGCTGAGATTATGCTTGGACTTTCAAGAGCTGTTGGACCCTGACAGAGTATCTCTTCACTTTGGTGACTTGATTTGCACTTTTTAGTTTTGGATTTTGTATTTACTGGCTTAATTTGTGTGTTTACATTTCCATGTTTTTTCTTATCTTCCATTTTAATTTTCATTAATTCTTAACTTATGTTTTCTATGTTAGAATATTTTAAAAGATTTATTATTATATCTAAGTACACAGTAACTGTCTTCAGACACACCAGAAGAGGGCGTCAGATCTCATTACAAGTGGTTGTGATCTACCATGTGGTTGCTGGGGTTTGAACTCAGGTCCTTTGGAAGAGCAGTCAATGCTCTTGACTGCTGAGCCATCTCTCCAGCCCAGAATATTTTATTGCCTTCATTTCATGTGTATGTGTCCCGCGTTACCGTCTCGCCAGCAAAACGACGCGGCACACTCAGGTTCCTTCTGTAGAATGCTTTAATGGCTCTTGAGAGGCAGAGCATAAGCTTACAACCACGGAGACTCCAACGGTCTGAAAAACCGTCCCTTATATAGGCTGGTAAGCCCGCCTAGGACGTGGCACTTCCTAATTGGTTGCAGCTCATCAGCCCATATTACGCCACGAGGTAGGCAGAGACCGAAGACGTTAAATCACTTCAGGCATGCGCACTGATTTGTTCGCCGGTTAATGATACATTTTAGCTAGATGTGAACGCCACCTTGTAATGGAGTTTGCAGGAGCAACGGGCAGCCCCTCACATCTCCCTCTTTTTGTTTTATTATGCAGCAAATAGATCTCCCAATAGAGAGGGTAGAGACAGTGGTCGCACCTCCCAGCCAAAAATATTGATCAGACCATGTGCGGGAGTTATCCCTAGGCCCATTCTGGAGCCCGAGATACTCTCGACCTGTCCTCTGCCGTTTTTCTGGGAAAGGGAGACTTGGGCAGGCAACCCTTATGCGGAACGACATGTCTCTCAGAGGGATAGTGGCCCTCTGTGCGATACCTTGTTCAACAACCCTCCTTGGGTGCTGTGTTGGACACTCTGCCCAGTGCAATGAACCTGAGTTCCGGGCGTGCAAGAGCTGTCCGGTCAGCGATCTATTGCTTGAGCATAGTTAACCATACATCAGTGGAAGGCCCATGTTCCAGGGCTGCAAGCGCCTGAGCAATAACCACCTTGTCTCGCTTATTTTGGGTTCTGAGTCTGCACACCATTCATAGGAGAAACACCAGTCCACAGCAGACGGCCATGCCAAACAATCCAACCCCCACCCATTCTTTGAAATAGGAGACGGCCGAAGAGATCCAAGATGACAGCAAGACATGTGGAGTTGATCTGGAGCACGGCCATCCTTAATTCTCGAAGCGTCTGCTCAAACTCAGAAGTCCAATTCTGCAAAATGAACTGAAAAATGAACTGAAAAAGATTCTTAGACAAATTAGTAATGAATGTGAGGCTTTGGTAATTGGCCAAGACCTTGGCCACCAATGGGAAGAGATGATGCTCTTATCCACCCCAGTGTCTAGAATACCTTCAAAACTTTTGCCATTAACTTGTAGGAGCAGCTTCGGTAAGCCAAAGTCCAGCACATAGCGCCCCTGCCCTGTCAGCATCTCAAAAGTCCACTCCTGTTGTTCTGGTGTTAAAGATGCAGCATTGGCTCTAGCTTGCTCTTGAGCTGCTTCGTGCCAGCGGGCCTTCCATTCCATGTATTGGCCCATGCTGCTAAGCGTGGCTTTGGCCACTGTCTGCCAATCAGCAGGTGTCATAGCATCTCTTGCCAACCTATCCAGTTGTGCTAATGTAAAATTGGCGCAAACGCCATACTTTCTGACTGATTCTGCTAATTCTTTTATCTGATTATATTCCACGGGCGCATATACCCGCCCGTCCTCTAGGCCTTCAAAAACAGGGAAGGCCGAGCGTAGCTTCCTTCTCACCTTATCAGGTAGGAGGGATAAGGATCCTCGGCGGACCTCATACAGAGGGGGTGCCGAAGGGACCACCTGTGAAGCGGCTATCCCATAATGTGAATGTCTTTGGTGTCTCTTATTGCCCTGCAAATGATGATAACTCTCCTCTTCATATTTTGCCACTTCCTCATCTAGCTCAGCCTCCTCCTCGGGGTCGAGGCTTTCATCCTCTGAGCTTCCAGGGCTGTCTGAACTACTTAATTGCAGAGCTTTCAGCTCTCGGACGGGGTATAAATTAGTCCCCTTGTCCGACTTTTCAAAAAATAAAGAGTCTCTAGGTTCCTTAAAATACACTCCCTTGTCAGCAGACTTTCCGGGAGGGCCGTTTTCCTTATATCTAGGTTCCTTAGAATACGCTCCCTTGTCAGCAGACTTTCCGGGAGGTCCATTTTCCTTATACTGGGCCCATTTTTTCCTTTGCGCGCCTAACCTCTCACTGCGTTCAGTTTCTGACATGCTATCCTGGACTTCCTCAAGAACACTTCCTCCATTCGTCTAACGAGGTCCCTATCCAGCTTGTTCCAAGAGGCCAAAGTTAGTGAGCCGGAGCAAGCATCTGAGCGTTCGGTTGGCAATCTAAAAACCTGTGCGGAAAGCGAAAGTAAAAACCTGCCTGGAAAGCGAAAGTATCTACTTCGGTCTTATTGCACTTAACACCAACCTTGATGGATACAAATGTTACCACAAGTGCCCCTAGAACAATAACCAAGGCCTCAATACTATCTTCCTGAAGCGGAGGAAACTCAAGCCAAAGTCCAGAAAAAACATACCTCTCTGAACGTCTTTCCCTACAGTTCTGAAACCTGAATTTAAGGGGTCTCCACTTTGGTGCTGACGATGGTCTGGTCGTATTCCCGGGTTTTCTGCACCAGTTGTCCCGCGCTACCGTCTCGCCAGCAAAACGACGCGGCACACTCAGGTTCCTTCTGTAGAATGCTTTAATGGCTCTTGAGAGGCAGAGCATAAGCTTACAACCACGGAGACTCCAACGGTCTGAAAAACCGTCCCTTATATAGGCTGGTAAGCCCGCCTAGGACGTGGCACTTCCTAATTGGTTGCAGCTCATCAGCCCATATTACGCCACGAGGTAGGCAGAGACCAAAGACGTTAAATCACTTCAGGCATGCGCACTGATTTGTTCGCCGGTTAATGATACATTTTAGCTAGATGCGAACGCCACCTTGTAATGGAGTTTGCAGGAGCAATGGGCGGCCCCTCACATGTATGATTGTTTTGCCTCCATGTATATCTAAGTACCACGTCCCAGGTGACTTCTGTGGAGGTCAGAATAAGGAGTCAGATTTCCTGGATCAAAAGTGACAGGTAGTTGTGAGCCTCTTACCCCATCCCTAGAATTAAAACAATATATTCAAATAGTATAACTGGGTTGTTTAAGCAAACAAACTCTCACTAGAACTGCCTGTAGTTCCACTTCCAGAGAATCTGATTCCCTCTTCTGACCTGAAAGGTCATATTAATAAAATTATAAAGAAAGATTTGTATCACTATTTCAAATGTTGTATAGCAACTCTGAGTGTGTTCTATGGGAGTTCTTAGAGGCCACAGGTGGAGCATCTCCTAGAGCTGTAGTTAGGGTAATTGTGGGCCACCTGTCACTTGTTGGAAGATTGAGGCCTGTACTAATGCTCCCAAATATCTGCATGTCAGCTGTGGGCCAGAGGTCTTCACCACAGTTTTGATCTGTTTCACCAGCTCCCTTCTCATGGCTGCTTCTTCAGGACAAGGGGCCATGAAGTTATAAAAGTCAATTATCAACTCGTAAAGTCCCTGGATGTCTCCCCTGGCTATACATGGCTCTTCCAAGGCCCCGGGCCACCTGGGCCCAGGCTCACCTATTCCACTCAGTGTGGCTGCACAGCTGCCTAAGGCGGGTAGTCCAGGCCTGAAGTGCTGGCCTTGTTCAACCCTTTCCGCTGGCACGGGTGACACTGGTGGTGCAGTGGGAAGCCAATATGTGTGGGGCCGAGTGGGCCTGGACACCCATGGGCAGGGCCACCAGGGAAGCTGAAGAAGGTGCAGCTGCTGCGGACATGGCTGAGCGAGGTGCTGCTGGAGGACTGTAACAAGCAGACCAGACTCTCCTCCCCAACTCTGCCTTGTATGATTAGGAAGAAGACAGTGACAGCGATGTGGACTTGTGCAGGAGCCATGTGCTATCCACCGCGGACCCGAGAGTGGTCAGCAGTGCATGGGGCAGTGCAGCAGGTCCATGCTCTGGTGTTGGGGACCAGGCGGCGGGGCACTGGCCCCAGGCCTCTGCTGTGGGTGCTTCAACCCCTCACATCTGCTGGCCTCCCTTTCCCCCTCTCCTCTCCCCTCTCCAGTTCTCTGGACACAGCCACCAAGTTCAGCACTGGAAGTAGGACAGGAGGCCAAAGCCGCCCAGCCCATGCCCTGAGAGGTCTCCAAAATCTGCATCCACAGGGCATTGGTCAGCCCCTTCTGCTCTGGCTGGATCCATCCCCTGCGCTGCCTGTGGCACCCAGACCCATTGTGCCCTGTGCCAGCCATGAGGATGGACCTCCCTGGGCTACACTCCAGTGAGCAGGGATGGGCGTGGGTGGGTGAAAACTTAATTTTTCTATCAATTTGGGCCGCCATTTGAACGTAACTACTGCCATCTCCAGGAAGCACTGTGAGGATATTGTATGTATCTAATTTTGTATATTTCTTTGGAAATATTGCATATCTTTGATGATTTATATGCCTTCTTTTAACACAACAAAATGAAATCATGCCAAGATGTTTGTAGATAATTGGAAATTAAAAACCAACACAAAACAGATGTTCATAAATCTTAACAAAAAATTCAATTCATACTTTGAAAGTATATTTTCAAGAGAAATGGGCTTTCATTTGATCAAAGGACTTTTCCATTTTATAACTTACATGGCATAAAGCACTGGCAAGAACAACATTTCAAATTTGTTTTCCTTGATTCTGATTCTAATTATCCTCTTATAACTGAAATACTTTGCTTAACCACTGGAAGCTTAACAACCTACCCTGCTTGCCATGAACTCAGTGATGCTTTCAATATAAATTAGCTATCCTAGAAACCTTGAACAAATCTGAGAAATGAACCAGAAACCAAATCATCCCTGTTGTTATGGTTCCTTACAACACAGGGTGCTTTATTCTGGATTATAATGGGGGTCAAATGCAAGAACAATCTGGCCCTGTCAATAAGAACTAGAATGGGGCTAGACATTTTATATAACTAGACTTGATAATATATATTCATCTCATAACATTATTTGAGAAACTAATAGTAATTTTTGAATCTTCATAAAAGTATGGCAAATTAAGACTTCGTTCAAATTCAAGAGTATGCCACATATTCTGTATTTGCCTGTAAAGAATGGAAAATGCTTTACCAAATGTTTGCAACATTTCTGACAGAAGTGTTCCTCAGATGCTTTTCTTGAGAGACATTATACACAGAAAGTGGATATTTTGGCAAAAATATAACAGTATAAAAATAATTATTCCACATCTCCATATGCCATGGGAAGGAAAGCTTATTTCAGGTGAGTAAGAGCACAGAAGTATAGACACTTAACTTGCAGCAGAGTTTTAAATTTTTGATCCTCTACAACATGAACATTAATTGTGAACTGATGATGATGGCAAAGACAGACAGGAGAGCATCTCCCCAACAGACAGCAAGTCATGGGAATAATTTATGGAAGTCCCAAAACTATGAATCACTAGGAAACACATCACTTGTGTACTATTTTTGTCCATATATCTAATAATGTAGAACCATGACTAGCGTGCAGGTTTTTCTTTCCAAACTAATAGTTTTGATATGGTGAAGATTTATTTGATGCATACATGTTTATGACAAATATGTGCTTAAAAAATAGTAAGAATGCTATAAAAATGCTATTCTAGGATGCTATAGTAATGCTTAGAATGCTATAGTAAGGATGACACTTCTTTAGTCTGCCTAATTAATTTATCTTCCCTTGTAATATCCAGGGTATCTTGTGATGATTCAAGGAATATCATTCCTCAGGTTTCACTTAACATCAACATCTCAATTCCTGATAACAAAGGACTTTGAATATTTTTAAGTGCTTCTTTGCCTTTCAAGGTTCCTCTGTTGTGAATTTGTTTAGCTGTGTACCACCTATTTAATTAGGTTATTTGGGATTTTGAAGATTAATTTGTCGAGTTCTTCATATATTTTGTATATTAGCCTCCAGTAGGATGTAGAGTTAGTGAAGAATTTTCCCAATGTGTAGGCTGCTGATTTGTGCTAATGATGTCATCTTTTGCCTTACAGAACCTTTTCAGTTTCATGAGGTCCATTTATCAAATGTTGATCTTAGAACCTAAGCCATTGGTGTTCTGTTCTGGAATTTTCCCCCTGTGCCAATGAGTTTGAGGCTCTTTTCCACTTTCTCTTAGACTCAGTGTGTCTGATTTGATGTTGAGGACCTTGATCCACTTGCACTAGAGCTTTTTGCAAGGTGATAAATATGGATATATATTTGGATTCCTACATACAGACTAGTAGTTAGACCAGCACATTTTATTGTAGATATTTTCTTTTTTCCACTGTATGTTTTTTTGTTTGTTTGCTTATCAAAGATCAAGTGTCCATAAGTCTATGCGTTTTCTTCTGGGTCTTCAATTAGATTCCGTTGATTGATTTCTCTGTACCTGTAACAATACCATGAGGTTAATATCACTATTTTTTTCAGCAAAGTTTAAATCAAAGTGACCATGAGATTTTACCTCATTCTAATCAGGATGGCTAAGATTAACAGTTCAAGTGACAGCATATGCTGGGAAGGATGTAGAGAAAGAGGAACACTTGTCCATTGCTGGTGGGATTGCAAACTGGCACAACTACTCTGGAAATCAATCTGGTGATTCCTCAGAAAACAGGAAGTAGCTCCACCTGATGACCCAGCTATACCACTCTTGGCAATGTACCCAAAGGACTCCCCACCATACCACGAGGACACATACTCTACTGTGTTCAAAGCAGACTTATTTGTAATAGCCAGAGGCTATAAAAAACAGATGCCCCTCAACCAAAGAATGGATTCAGAAAATATTGCTCATTTACACATTTGAATACTATTCAGTTAATACAAATGAGGACATCATGAATTTGCATGCAAATGAATGGAACTAGAAAATATGCTGTATGAGGTAACTTGGACCCAAAAGGACATGCATGCTATCCATAAGTGGATATTAGCCAAAAAGTACAGATTCAACCAAGTTAAACCATGATATGAACAAACTGCAAGAAAAAATATGGCATGATAATCTCATCAGATACTGAAAAAGCCTTTCACAAAATACAACATTCCTTCATTTAAAAAGTATTAGGAATATCAGGGATACATTGCATATAGCTAAACATTCTCAAAGAAATATACAATAACTCAGTAGCCAACATCAGGCTAAAGGGAGAGAAACTTAAAGCAATTAGATGAAAATCAGTGACATGAAAAAGCTGCTCACTCTTTCCTTACCAATTCAATATAGTACTTCAAGTACAAGCCATAACAAATAAGACAATTAAAGGAGATCAATGCAATTAACAACAGGAAAGGAAAAAGTCAAAGTATTCCTATTTCTGGATAATATGATTCTAAACATAATTGACCCCCAAAATTCTACCAGAGAACACCCCCTG
The DNA here is from genome assembly GCF_947179515.1 of Apodemus sylvaticus. Classification (NCBI taxonomy): domain Eukaryota; kingdom Metazoa; phylum Chordata; class Mammalia; order Rodentia; family Muridae; genus Apodemus; species Apodemus sylvaticus. Next base: position 71,365,535 of record NC_067485.1, on the reverse strand, counting down.
TGGACAAACACCTTCAGCAAATTAGATGGATACAGCATAAACTCAAAGCAATCAGTAGTCTTCCTTTATACAACGAGTAAATGGGCCAAGAAAAAATAAGAAAAACACCCTTTGTGCTAGCCACAAAAATATAAAATATCTTGATGTAACTCTAATAAAGCAAGTTAAAGATCAGTATGGCAAGAAATTCAAGTGCCTGTAGAAAGAAATGGAAGAAGGTGTCAGAAGATAAAAGAATCTCCCATGCTAATGGATAGGTAATTTTAATGTTGTGAAAATGGATAATTTACCAAGCAGTCTTCAGGTTCAATGCAATTCTCATCAAAAATCCCATTTTTTATGGAACTTGAAAGAGCAAATCTCAACTCCATGTGGAAAATAATAAACTCAGGATAGACAACACAATCCTGAAAAATAAAGTAACTTCAGGAGAAATCACTATCTCTGACCTCAAACTGTGCTGCAGAGCAATAAGGTTAAAACTGCCTGGTGTTGGTATAGAAACAAAAGCGTGGCTACATGGTATCTAATCAAAGACTTAGAAAAAAATGCACAAACCTATGGAGACTTGATTTCTGATAATGATGCCAAAATCATAAAATGAAATATATTATGCGTCTTTCACTAATGGTACTGGTCTAAATGGAGGTCTACATGTACAAAAATCAAAATACATCCATAATAATCACCATGCACAAAACTCAAGTCCAAGTGGATCAAGAACCACAAGATAAATCTGGATATGCCAAATGTCATAGTAGAAAAAGTAGGAAATAACCTTGAAAGTATTGACACAGGGGACAATTTCTTACACAGAACACCAGTGGCTCATGCTCTAAGATCAAAAATTGATAAATGGGACCGCATGAAACTACAAAGCTCTTTTAAGGCAAGGTAAACTGACACTAGGACAAATGGCAGGCTACAGATTCAGAAAGATTTTCACCAAACTTAATCTGACAGAAGGCTAATATTGAAAATTTGTAAAGGACTCAAGAAGTTAAACCCCAACAATACAAGTACTAAAATTTAAAACAATGGGATACAGAGCTAATGAGATTGTCATTAGAGGAATCTCAAATGATCAAGCAGCACTTACAGAAATGTTTAGCATTTTAGACATCAGGGAAAAGCAAATGCAAACAACTCTGAGATTCCATCTTACATCTGTCAGAATGGCTGAGGTAAAAAGTATTCAAGAGCTAGCACATGCTGGCAAGGATGTGGAGCAAGAGTAACATTTCTCCATTGCAGGTGGGATTGCAAACTGGTACAACCACTCTGGAAACCAATTTGGTAGTTTGTCCAAAACTGGGAATACCTCAAGACCCAAATTTACTGCTTCTAGTCATATACCCAAACATGTTTCAGCATTCCACAAAGACATTTGCTCGGCTGTGTTCATGCCAATTTTATTTGAAATAAATAAGTGTAGGGAGGCCCAGGTGCTGTCTGTTTAAGTTCTTTGGTTGATAGTTCAGTCTCTGAGATCCCCAAAAGTCTACCTTAGTTGAATTATTGGTATTACTATCCCCTTATGGGCTACAATCATTCTTCCTATTCTTTCTGAAGAGGCCCCAAGATCTTCAGAGACTGGATAGAACCTAGTGTTCCTCAACTTAAGAATGGACAAAAAAATATGTGGTAATTAAACAATGAAATACTATTCAGACATGAAAAACAAATACATTTTAAATTTTTCAGGGATAGATGGTTCTTGAGAATATCATCCTAAGTGAGGTACCCAGTTGCAAATGTATATGAACAGTATGTATACACTCATAATTGAATATTAGCCATAAAATGAAGGACACTCATGCTGCATTCCACAAATCCAAAGAGGCTAGACAGAAGGAGGGCACAAACAAGGATGCTTGAGACTCACTTGGAAGGAAGAATGGAGTAGTGGTGGAAGGTAGATGGAAGGAGGGAACATTGTGGGAGAGAATAATTGAAGGAGAGAGGGGGTCTTTTTGTAGGTCCTAAACAACTGGAGTGGGGTCTATTCCAAACCGTGAGTTCTATACTTGGGATCTGTTCATCTAGCTGGGCTGCCTTCTCTGGCCCCAGTGGAAAAGGAAGTACATAGCCCTGCAGAGCCTTGAAGAGCTGCTGGGAGATAGGGCGTGGACGAGGGACTGGAGTTGCCACAGCACAGTCCCACAGACTAGCGGTTGTGACACACCAGCAAGGCATGTTCTCAGTCTGGAAGTCTGTCAGGGTTAGAGTCTTGGCAGACTAAGTCTGGTGAGGGCTTGACCCACAGATGGCTCCTCCTCTCTACAACCTCGTGGGAGTGAAGGGTGTCCGGAGTTCACTGGGACCTCTCATAAGGGTGCTCATTCAGCTCGCAGAGTTCTGCCCTTTGCCTTGTCACCTCCCATGGCCTTATGTCCCACTTCCATTCCCTCTGATCTTGATTTCACCACAGTGGGGCCTAGCATGCAACCCTGGCTCACACCCCCTCATATTGCCAAGATCCTCCACATCAGTGGCCAAGCTGACTGCTCAAGGGTGGGCTGCGGTGACTCCCCTAGGGATAAACTTCACAACAGTCCCCAGGGTCACTGGCTCACACAGGCCTTCCCTCAGCCACCCACGTTCCCTCCAAAAGATAATGAATAGTTGTTTGCTGGGTATGGTCGCTCATGCCTTGTCCATACTCAGGAGGCCAAGGCAGATGGATCATAAGTTTGAGGCTAGCATCAGCTAATTAGTGAGAGTCTGTCTCAAAAATTCCAAGAACCAAACAAAATACTAATATAAGGTTGTTGTACTAAGCCTCGACGTTCCGGGGTGTTTGGTACACAGGGTTACTGGGGTGGTGGGCTGTGACTAGATGCTCTGCTGATTTCTATTTGACTTCTCTCTTGCTTCTTCTTGCTTTTTGTCTCAGTCTGGATGTCCTGCCACGCCCCTCTCGCCTTAAAAATAGACCTGTGCAGGGTCCTTCTCTCTAACCTCATGAAAGGCATTATCTCTGATCCTGCATTCAGAGAGGAAGTGTCTTGGCAGGTGCAAGGCAGGGAAGGGGCTGCGGGTTGTCAGCACACCAGGGCCCAGGGTGTTTATTCTCACCCTCTCCCACTCCTTGAGGCCCATCTCTGAGCCCTCTCTGGGTCACCTGCTATTTGTACTAAGTTGGAAACCTGGTCCGCATGCAGTTATCCTGTTTCCCACCAGAGCCTCGCACAGTCAGCCCATCAGTAAGACAGCACACATGATTCCATGCTCTGGAATTTAAACAACTGTTACCACCTCTTTTAAAACATTGTGTTTTGCAAGTAGCCAGTCCATATTTCAATTTCAGTCTCTCTGTTCTTTCTAGCTTTTTATCACACACCAGAGATTTCTTTGCAAACACAACTACACCTCTGGCGCATCTTTGACAGGCTGGATTCTTCAGTCAACTACCTCCATGGCTCTTGGAGACCACAGAGGACAGAGGAAGGTCCTTACTGTGCAAACTCAGGTCCGCAGCACACACTATCACCAATTTCCTCGTTTGTCAATGTGTCTCCTTAGCGGCCTCAAGCTACAATATTGGGGGTTGGGTGTGAGGAATTAAACCATCCTTCAGTCATTCTTTGCTGTGCACACTGCCAGCAGTCTGCTCTACCCATGGGAAGCTTGGCTTTGAGCCTGTGGCAACAGAGCGGGCAGGGGGCTGCGTGAGTAACTGGGCCTCTTGCAGATGTTCACTGCCTGCCACAGTGAACAGGGCGCTCCCTGAGTAACGCTGTGTCCAGTGAGGAGCAGGACTAGACTCCACCTATAGTTTGAGGATTGCTGCAACTACTTTTACTCCAGTCAGGATCAAACAAACTCTCTGTGGCCCAGATATGCGACTGAGAAATGGCGGCTCACTGTTGTGTGAGCCCTTACTGTGTGTGGAGTTGTCTGATAAGTCAGGATCGAGGTGCTCTAGTTAGGGTTTTATCAGGCTGAAGCAAGTAAGCACACCTGAGAATAGGAACCTCTGTTGGGAAAAATGCCTCTACCAGACGGCCCACTAGGCGAGTCTGTGGGGCGCTTTCTTGATTGATGATTGATTCCAGAGGTCTTGGTTCCAGAGGTTTCAGTTCATCAGGACAGGGAGGGGCTCAAGTCATGGTGGCCAGAAGTAGGAGGGGCGAGTAAGGAAGAAAGGAGAGAAGGGAGCGGAGGGGAGGAGTCAACACTGTGGGCTTTCCTCCTTGCCCCGCCCCTTTTCCCTCTGGCTCCCAGGCTCTGCCCACCACATTGAGGGACAGACTCCCCACCTTAGTCCTCTGTGGAAACGCCCTCATGTACACATCTAGAGTGCTTCCTTTGCTAACCTGATCAGCAATTTTCAGTTCAATTAAGTTAACAATATTAACCATTACAGCAAGGCCAGCTCAGACTAGTACCGAAATACTGACCCCACCTCAAGCCAGAACTCAAAGCCTGGGCTTGCTTTCCCAGCACCTGCAGAGCAGTGGCTCATGACTGTCGGGAACTACAGTCCCTGGGGATCCATCGCCCTCTTCTGGCTTCCACTCACATTGCATGCAAGTGGTTCTCAGACACACAGAGGCAAACACACAAACATTAAAATAAAATTGTTTTCGAAAGCCAAGGCAATAATTAACACCAAGAAAAAAATCTGAAGAAATGGGAAGTTGACATTTCCCCAGGCACAGCACAAACAGCGAGCGCTTGCTTAATCTAAGAGTGGGACGCACCCTGTTGGGGAGACCGGAAGGAGGTCAGGGAGGGGTGAGAGTAAAAACACCGGGTTCTCACATGCCTGCAGAGAAAACAAACAGGCAATATTATTACAGTGTCAACCCAGGAGAAAAACAAAACAATGTCAACAACCCGCTGACCAGTGCAGCTCAATTATATACAATTATATGTATATAATTTTATATGTGCATATGTATATAAAATCCTGTGCATATGCATATTTGTACACATAAATGTATACATATATATCATATACATATACACATATACATATACACATACATATACATAAGGGAGGGGTGGTGTCTCACTCCTGCAATCTCAGTATCATTTTGGAAGCAGAGGCAGGAGGCTCCTACAAGCTCAAGGCCAGCTTAGCCAGGGCAACATCAAAGAGACCCAGCTGTACTCTGATGTCAGCCCCAGCTTGTTAAGAGCAGCAGCAGCAGAGGATTCCAGCCTCTGCCACCGTCCCCTACATCCTGTAAGCTATGGACTGCCTCCCTCTTCTGCCAGGCCATGTGTTTTAAAAGATCCCCTAAAAGGAGCTACACCTGTATGTAGAGCAGGCATCAAGGGACTCAGGCTCATTGTCTGACACACACCATGCCCCAAGCTTCTGTAGGCAAAAGCCCTCCTCTCACTCGCCAGTTGGATGCCCTTGGTTTCAGGTCCCCCTCCACAGTCTCTGACAGACTTAAGTCCTTCACATACATGGCTGGCCACCTCCTCTGGCCTTACCATCTAACTCCTACCTGTTCTTCTGTCTCCAGTACTAAGAGCCTCAGAACTTTCTGGAAAAAAACAGTGTCTATTCCAATCACTTCCTCTTCACCCTGCTGGCAAGAAGGGATTCCCTTTGGAGGGATATGGGGCAGCTGAACCCACATGTGACCCTGGACAGATCCAATGCCTTGTTGGTCACATGCACTGTGATCTTGCAGGGAAGAGAATGCCACATACGACAGGCATGAACACATGGGTGATTCCTGCGAACAGGACAAACCAGCAGGCATCGTAGATCAGGAAGGCACGGTGAGGGCTGGCCAGATGGCTCAAGGGATAGAGGTGCTTGCCATCCGAGTCTATCCACTGAGTTTAATACCTGGACCCACCTGGTAGAGAGACCCAACCCCTGGCTGTGCTCTGCCTACACATGAGCAGAGCCTGTGTGCACACACACATCTCCATAAACAAAAATGCCTTAAAACAAGTAACAGATAACACACACACACACAAAGGGTAAGAAGGGGTTGGCTTGATTGAATAATCCCTAATATAGCAGGGAAACTGAGTCCACAGCACAGGGCTAACCAGGAACAGCTCAGCCCCCTTGATGAGGAGGAGGCTCAATTTCTACCCACAAGAGCAGAGCAGGGAGCTGGCCCAGCTGTGGGAGGCTCCTGGCTACACCAGCATCCACAGGGCCTTCTCTATGAGCTTCCTTCCAGCCTTCCCCCAGTGGTGGATCTACCTCCTTGTGGGACAGAATGGGAGCCCTGGGGCTTGCTTTATTTTAAGTGTCAATTTTGCTCTTCCCACCACCAGGGAACTTTTGGTTTCCAAGTTGCGGAGACTGGCAAAGTATGGGGAGAGATGTGTCCATCTGTGGCTGTCCCTCCCCTGCTGGGATGACTCCCCAGAACACACAGCAAAACCCCAACTCTCTCTGAGGCATTCAAGCCTTTCCTCTGTCCTCTCCCACAGCCCCTGTCCCCACCATCTTCAGCTAAGTAAGTTAGGCCAATTCTGTCTTAGAAGTGTCTTGAATCTCAGACTGGAGTATCTTCTGTAACTACAGACTCCCAACAACACAGGTCCTGGTCTTTGGGGGGTAAGGGGAAAGGCGGGGGAGGGGGAGGAGGGAGAGGGAGAAGAGGAAAGGGAGGAGGAAGAGGAGGGAGAGGGAGGAGGGGGAAGGAGAGGGGAGGAGGAAGAGGAAGAGGGAGGAGGGAGAAAGGGAGGGGAGCAGCTTGCCAATTGACTGCTGTTACATTTCTAGGCTCTGGAAATCTGACACATCCATAAAACAGTGATTTGACCAGTGTGGTGGCACATGCCTGAAAACCCAGCACAGGAGGATTGCTTTTAAGTTAGAAGTTAGCTTGAGATACTGTAAGAGTCTCTTGGAAGACCCCCACTCAATAAGGCCAGAGACCGGAATCGCTGCAATCTTCAAGATTGCAGTTTATTGTTCCAGTGTACATGCAGGCATGAGGAGACTCTGAGCTCACAAAGCACACCCTTTCTAGAGCATTTTGGCGGGGAGTTCTGAGGTCACCTGAGTTGGACGACTGTGATTGGTTACCCTGGGCAACAATTAAAATTATTAGTCAACTCGAATGGGGAGGTTGTCTCTGCATTTGGCCTGGTCCTGCTCACCTTGAGGTATTTGTGGTATTTCAGGGCATTGTCTTTTTTGTAGTCACTTCCCTCTCTGGCCTCACCCTAGGCAGGGTGCTTCCCTTTAGGCCTTTTCCATACCTATCCTCCCCAGGAAATCCAGGGCAGAATGCAAAGTTTCTGTCCAGCTGTGAGCCCCAGTTCTTAGTCATGGGGAGCTGGCCTGCTGTTTCTGACAGGGTTCTCAGAATACATAGGGAGTTCCAGACCAGCCTGGGCTACAGAGTGAGACCCTATCTAAAATAAAACCAAACCAGGCTGGGCAGTGGTGGCACAGCCTTTAATCCCAACACTTGGGAGGCAGAGGCAGGCAGATTTCTGAGTTTAAGGACAGCCTGGTCTACAGAGTGAGTTCCAGGACAGCCAGGGCTATACAGAGAAACCCTGACTTGGGGAAAAAATAAAATAAAATAAAGCCAAACCAAAACCCAAGCAACATGCCCACAGCAATGTGAATATTGTCCTGCTCACTGATTGTGTGAGAAAGAAAGGAACATGACAGGATACATCCAGTGTCCAATGGAATTGGGTGAGAGGGAGCGATGTGGACATGCCCTCAGCGCTCCTGTGCATGTGTGTGCATGTGCGTGTTCTCTCTCTCTCTCTCTCTCTCTCTCTCTCTCTCTCTCTCTCTCTCTCACACACACACACACACACACACACACACACAGTCCCACCACCATCCTTCATGTCTGTGGCCCATGCTGAGTGCAGCAGGACAGGGACCAGGCTTGCTGAAGCCTCAGGTAGAACCCCGCCCACCTCTGTTCTTGCTGTTGTGTGGTCTTGACTGCACAGGGGCTGCACAGTGGACTGGCCATCCAGGGATGCAAACAAGGGTTGGACACTCTACAGAGCCTGGGCAGGGGGAGGCAGGAAGGAGCCTGAATCTAGTGGGGATCATCATGAGAAATCACCCTATGGCAGATAGTACAGGGTTCAGAGAGGGATCGGGAGCTACCAGGATGCACAGCACATGCAGAACCCATCCACAAACCAGACCTCACTTTTTCATGAGGATCCCATCTGGTCACATAGCTAAGGACCTGATCATCTCTAGGTGGTCCCAGCTCTTGGATTTGAGGGTATAGGACAGAGCTGTGTGTTACATGTGCTGCACAGTGAAATGGCCTAGGAGAAGTGTCCAGGGCTAGAGAGCCAGGTTCTGAAGGAATAGAGAGGACAGAGCTGCAAACCTCCCAAGGAGGCAGGTTAGAGGTTCACCAGGCACAGTGACTGGCTTAGAGGCAGAGAAGCCGGGACACAGCAGCTTCTGGGGCAATCTATGGCACTGAGGTGGAAAGAGCAACCTCCCAGCTTTCTTCCCATATCAGGAGGTCACAGAGCAGAGCCAGGTTCAGGACCCCTATGGGTATGGGGCAGGATGAGGGTCGTAGAGCTGGTCCCATCTGCCACCACCTTGAGCAGCTACCTGAATGTTCCCCAACTGGGCCAAGTCCCCAGCCATTCATCTTGCCCAGCTGTGTCTCTCCCTTCTGCCAGAAAAACCTGGCACCACTAAGGAGCAGCTGAGACACAGGGTTCCCCTGTCTGCTTAGGTCCTGACTCAGTGGAGGTCACCATGGGTGGTGAAGTGCGGCTTTGGAGCTATGGAATTTTATGGTTAGTTCTGTGGTACCCGGTCACATCACAGTTAAGTAGTGAAAGGTTTTGTGTGTGCATTTGTGTCTCTTTGTGTACATGCCTAGGTGTGTCTGATTCCCTGGATTTATCTGTACCTGGTGCGTGCACATATGTGTACATGTGTTTATAGTTCCAGTCAGAAGGGCAAAGACCAAGTGTTACCTCAAAAAACCTGGAGCAGAATAAGTTCCCTGTAGTTATAAAGGAGGTATGAAGCATTCACTCATGCATGCACACATATGCACATATGCTTATGCAAGCTCATGTGTTCCTTGCAGTCATGAGGGCACTCTGCATACAGGCCTGTCCATACACAGTCACACATGCATGTATACATACATGCAAGCTCATGTTCTCTAGTCTGGGGAATTAAGGCACTTGTAGAGCCCAGATCAGCTAAGCCCCGAGTCTGAGGAATAAGCAACGAGGCCTGAATTGTGTAAGTGTGCACACGTGTGTGCATGTATGTGTGTAAAGATGTGTGAGTGTGTGCATGTATATGTGTGTAAAGGTGAGAGAGTGTGCATGTGTGTGTGTTTTATATGTGTGGGCATACACTATGCACATATACATGGTTCATGTGTGTGTGGAGGCTGAGGTTAATGTGAAGAACTATCCCCCATCCATAGCCACCTTATTCATTGAGGCAGGATCTCCCAATCAAACCCAGAGCTCACTGATGTGGCTAGTCTTTCTAGCTGGGTCCTGTCACCTTCTGAGGTTGGAATTAGAGGTCACCACACTGACCTAACATTTATGCATGATTTGGGGATCCAAACCCCAGATTCTGAACTACAACTCTGGCTCTCACACTTGCATGACAAATCCTTTAACCACTTGGCTGTTTCCCAAGCTTGACTTAGTTTGTTTGTTTAAAAGTATTTCAATGTAGCCAGCTTTTCTGATCAGAGTGTGCACCTGGCAGGGCCCTGGTTTGCGGGTGGCCCTGCTCTGAGCTGGTGAGACCCTTCAGTCACTGCCTCAACAGTTCACTGTAGAAACTGCAGAATCGGGAACTGCAAGGAAGGGACTCGCAACCCTTAGCTCTAGTGCTCACTTGCTCCTGGTTTTCCCCTGCAGCACATGCCAGACACCGGGCTGTACTGGGTCGGATGTGCGGATGCACTAGGGGTGGGGGGTGGGGTTAGGCGGGCACATGTGTTCTGCCTCTTCTGCTTCATACAGCCTCACTTGGGCAACATGGCTTCAAAGATACTTTGTAATTTTTTTGTGTGATATGTCTGTCTATGTGCATGGGAGAGCAGGTGCCCAAAGAGGCCAGAGGCAGTGGATCCCCTGGAATTGGAGTTATAGGCTGTTGGGAACATACAAAATGGATGCTGGGAACCAACTGGGTCCCCTGGAAGTCCTCTTAACTGCTGACTCAGCTTCCCAGCATCCTCCAAGATGCCCCTAGTGGCTCCATAGCACTCTGCCTTCAGATTATATTCTTTCTTTCTTTTTCTTTTTTCCTTTCTTTCTTTTTTTCCTGTTATTTCGTAGGTTTTTTTTTAAAGATTTATTTTATGCATGTGAGTACATTGTATTTGTCTTCAGACACACCATCAGCAGGCAACAGATCCCATTACAGATGGTTGTGAGCCACCATGTGGTTTCTGGGAATTGAACTCAGGACCTCTGGAAGAGCAGTCAGTGCTCTTAACCGCTGAGCCATCTGTCCAGCCTGGGTCATCTGCTTTTTTTTTTTTTTTTTTGGGGGGGGGTTACAAAAGCCCTTTCATAAAGTCATTTTTAAACAAACCAAACCAAAAGGTTTACAAAAGAAAAGAAAAAGATACAGAAAAAGAATAACTTGCTTATGTCCCCAAGAGAAGAAAAAAATAAAGGGGACAGTACCAACATGCGCAACAATAAAGGGTTCTTTTCCTTATTTCTTAATACAAAATACAAGCAAAGGATACACATACTTAAAACAAAGTTCAGGAGCAGATAGCAGTCCTGGAAATCCTTCAATCGGAACAAGGCAGGAGTTTGTTGTTGCTGTTGTTTATGCAAATGCGTACATACCAGGATATGTAAATGTAGGAAATGAAGTATCACATCAGACCATCACATGAGTCTACCAATGCACATTGCATCTATAATTCATGAACGTGGTCAACAAAATCATGTTCATTTCAACTCAGTTTCATTTAAATTAAAAAAAAAAAACCTTTAAATAAAGTGGTTACATTCAAACTTTAGCTTCCTTAGTACCATGCTGCAGATTTCAGCACTGCTAAGGTATTGCAAGAATGCCCAACCCTCTGTTGTCTAACCATGTATCAAGCCACACTGCAGTATGAAGAAAAGGATGCCAGGCTCTTAGCCATGGCCTAAGACAGTTTAGGCTAGCTTCCTGACCCTTTCTGCTCAGAACATGAAAGATTGAAGACTAAAATGGAGGAAGACTGGGAATTTTTAGAACTGGCAAATTAAGTCTAAAAGGTGAATGAAGACAAACTGATTGTGGCAGCTGGGCAACCTGGCAAAGTCTTATGCCTTGCAGGAATGAAGCATAAAAGGTTTGCTGCAATATGTTCATGGTACACGGACTATGTAGAGCTCTTATTTACAAATCTTGTAACAAATACTTCCAGAGGAAAAGGAAATAAATTCACTAACTTCCAGAATGACAAAGGCTTAATTGCCAGACATTTACAAACACACACTCACACATACCCACATCACACTTCAGGGTTTTATACATGTTATTTTTAGGGCATAACTGAGTACTATACTTCCCAACCCTCCATAAAAAGCAAAATCCAACCAAACAAAAAAACCCCAAACCAACCAATTAAACAAAAACAACACCCCCCCCAAATCAATTTACCCTCTCCCATGATCTAGAAAAACCCCCTCTCCCAATATACAAAGTATCCACCCAACTGTGATGCTCTGCAGTCACGGAGCATGCTCAGATGTCACCAGGTCATTCTGCATTGGCATGGTAACAGGTAGGCATATGGGATCCTCCTAGTGGTTAGCACAATCACACCACTGTGAATTAGGCTTTGAACAAAAGTATAATCTATGGATTTGATATTCAGAATTCAGAATCATATATTTTCTTTTCTAAGACAAAGGGAAAAGGAGGTTCAAATAGCAACATGGCTATTGACAGTTTGACATCGCAATACAAAAACAAAACACCTTCCCCATCTTCAAGTAACTCAGCAGCTTCCTCCAGAGAGAAAATGACAATATTCTACCCTAAGAGCGACCAGTGGCTTTAACTTCCCCTCCCCTTTGGCTTGTTCCTGACCTCCATCTGCACACCGTGAAGTACTGAGCCTGCATTTCTTCCTACCCAGTCACAGGTGGGACTGTTTCTTGTGTAGCTTCTGGGGCTACTGGTAAAGAGAACTGTCCAAGCAGGCACTGATTCACAGCAGCAACAAAGCTTTGTTTTCTTTTATTCAAGTCTGGTCTGGCAGGGGCCCCTAAACCTGAGTTTTGTTTACACTATTTCCCTCTCTAACCTGCCACCTACATGTTCCTGGACATAAAAATAAAAAAAAGTCCATTTTAAAAAGTGTCACCTATCATGGTGGCATTAATCCCAGCAGTGTGTGAGTGAGGGGTGGGAGAAAAAAGACTTTCAGAAAGACCACAAAGTGAAGCCAGGCCTCAAAAAAAGGTCAAGATCAGCTGAGTATATTCATCAAAAGTCCTTCTAGATCATAACCTCAAATTCCACTGATTTTTATGTGGAAGAAAATGCTATCTGAACTAGTACCATATATAAGCATTGAAGACAGGGGAAAAAAATCAGTTATTTTGAAAACAAAAAGCCATGAGTTTAAGATCAGTCAAGTATCAAGTTGAAGGCCAGCCTGGGGCACTCAAAATACTGGGGTTTCCGGTAAGGTCTAAGGACTCTCACTACCCTAGAAAAAGAAGCACTCATTCCACAACTTTCCCTTTGTAAGGTGGATATGGAGAGGGAGGTACTGAAAGCAGTTACGCGTCTCAGCAGATCTTTAAATAGACCCTTTGGGTCCTCTCTCCCAAACCCCATCAGCGGTGGAGGGTTAAAAGCAGCAGTAAGTCGCCACTGGGCAACATGGAGGCTACCATTTCTGACAGGGGGAGACAAAGGCTTTACCCAGGGCCCGGAGAACTAGAATGTAGTGTTAGCTGAACTGCTACATCTATTAAAGAGGTAAATCTAGCCGAGCTTCCAACAGACAAGCACCTTCTAATGAACATCCCATTCCCGAGCACTGCAAATCAAGACAGTGAATACACTGCCGCTTCACTGTAGGCACACTCGAAAGAAAAGGAAAGAAAAGGGAGAGGAAGGCATGGAGGTGCCAAGGGCCAGGCATTATGAACACACCCTCGTGCCATCATTACACCTAACTGCTGAGCACCTGTTTCCAGTTGAGTCACATTAAATGTCTTCCTGTTTGCATGCATGGGATTTGAAGGAAGACCAGAGTGTTATAAACCACTAAAAAAAGTGAAAATAAAGGTCACTTAGAGCCTGTGTGATCACTTGAGAATTAGAAAATATATCTTCAATCTAATGAGTTGGTTTTAAAAGGGATTCTAAACAAGTCCAATCAGACACACCTTTTACACAAGTAACCTAAAAGATAGTATTATTTCTCAATAGGTAGATAAAATCAGAGATGCTAGTGCAGATTATTAAAGACACTGTTAAAAAATTGAGGCTTAAGTTGAAAGAGACCCTACCCACAAATTTTCATGAAACATAACCTAAAAAAAGCCCAGATGTCACTAGGAATGTAAGACTGAGTTATAAACCCCTAAAAGGGAGAGGTGCCTGGTGGAAATGGGAGTCTCTTCTTTCCTCAAGGACCGGTTCCTGAGCGAGCACGCCCACCACAGCAGACAGAATCCTCTGTCATATCCACGACACAGATCACAGTGCTGCATCCCACTACAGACCACAGCAATCCAACTGCTTATGTTTAAGTTTCTATTTTTGGCCATGCTAAAACTCTATCATTAGCAGTGCAGGGTTGAAATAACTCTCTGCCACTAGGTGTTTTATTCATTCATTTATTTATTTTAAAGCAGATCTAAGAATGTTCTTTAAAGTGTCTTAAAAACCAGAGTAAAAATATTTCTTAAATAACCCTTTGTCTTACGAAAACCTATTAAGAAAATGACATTGTCTGAGACAAACATGTCACTTAAAAAACACAAAAGCAGAATACTGAGGAAGCAAATTTAGCTTAAGTGCAGAAAAATATACAGAAATTACTCCACTAAATCTTTAATTTAGTAGCATAATAGGACCCCTACTCTTTGCATCTGGTCTACTGGAGAATGAGACCTGAATGTGGAGGATCAAACCTATAGATGATCTGTCCTTGATGCTTTGCTAAGGTATCTAGACTGTTATCAATGGCACATAGGCACCCTAAAATACAGTTTGCTCATCCCATTGGGGCTCAGGCTCTTGCTTTAAAAAGAAACATGAATAGAAGGGAGGGGCCAGACCAACTAAGATGCAAACAAGCCCACAGTATGGAAGCAGAAGGAGGAGGAAGGTGTGAGGCTATGTCATTATCCTGTTACTATGAAGGAAAGATTTAAATATCAAAAGGAAACAACTGTTTCTATCCCCAAATAAAAATAGTATGGTTCATGGGTCCTCATTTCAATTATTTGTATTCATAAAGGATAAATCTCAATCTTTTGTATCTGAGCTTCACACTAACTCCAACTTTATTTGCTTAAAACTTTTAACATCATCAGCCTGCGAAAAAATGCACTGTGAGGTGTAGACTCATCTTGTCATTGAAATTCAAAGAAATCTCTTTTTAATTTTTGATCATTGGTAAAAACTTTACCCTAAAACAGGATGTATTTTAAAAACTTGAATCAATGAAAACATGAAAGAAATATGAAATTAAGACTGATTCTGGTGGCCCACTTTAAAAAAAAAAAAAAGATCATTATGAAGACAAAAGAACCAATGGCTCTGAATCTCTTTGAGAATAACAAATATACTAAGTTCCAGGAACACCATTCCCTCCACACCCAAGGAAATAATCTGAGTACTGAGTTAACAATCCAGAATTCATGTTCGCCTCCCGACTGCTGTGTCACTAGTACAAATTTAAGAGTCATGATTCTTTTTGACATTTACAGTTTAAACATATAAGCTCATGTTAAATAACAACTTGTCTGTCAAAAGTACAGGAAAAAAAGAACAATTATTTAATTAAAACCTTTTTAGTTTTTTGTTTTTGATTACTGTTCAAGATGCTGTTCTTTAGCAAAAAGCCGTTTCCATAGCGTCCACCTCAAATCGTATTGCTTTGCAGCCATGGCATTCCTTCCCTCCATTAAAAACACAATCCAGTGATTAATTGACATGGCTTTTGTAGGGGGAGGGGATTGGCAAAGAAAAGACTGAGACAAAATGGCAACTTAAACACGTAAGCATACAATGGGTTTGAGAGAGAAGAGATAGATGATAGAGAGGAAAACATTATTCTAGACAAATGAAATAGCACTGAAAGCCCAGGAGTCGAGCCACAGCCCAAACCGTGTCCTACGGAGGTTTCCTTTTCTGTTTCTAATACAACCTCTCCCCCAAATATCACTTTTAATCTTCCCCGGAAGCGGCTTCATCTTCAGAGCCTTCGTCCCCAGACTTCTCGAGTGGGGGGCTCGCAGACGTCTTCTTTTCTGGAGGGCTTTCTGCTTCCTCATCCTCTTCTTTGGGAGAAGGAGTTTTCTCCCTCGATGTCTTTGATGCTGTGGGGCGACCCACTTTCCCTTTGCCTTTCTCTGGACTCGGTGTCACTGTAGCCTTTAGTCTGGGTTTGGGCATTTTCTTTTCTTTTCTCTCAGGTTTGGACTTCTTAACCATCTTTTTGTTTTTCTTTTTTGAACTGCCATAATCACTATCATCGTCGTCTTCCATTAGGAAATCTTCATCGCTGCCAGAATCTTTCTCCTGGAATGGCGCCTCATCATCTTCTTCTGGCTCTTCCTCACTGCCAACATCTTCCAAGAGCATCTCTCTCTGCTTAGAAGCTGCTTTAGATGCTGCCTGCCGTTGCTGGTGTACATTTTTATGATCATCTATTTCATCTTCACTGTCTTCTTTGTGTCTCTTGCTTTTCTTTTTTCTGGAGCCTGATCTTTCCTGAGTGCTTTCCTCCTGGGCGTCCATCTCATCATTGCTGTCCAGGATGTCACAGGGCTCACCCACCCCGGAGAGAGCCTCCTCCGCAGGAACCTGGGACACTTCCAAGCCACAAAGAGATTTTACTTCCTGTTGAACAGCGTTGGCCACGGCTTTCTTGACCCGACCAGACCTGACCACCGCCGGATCCGAGTTGGCATAGTCCGCCACGGTCACTCGGCCCGAGCAGGCGTCGTGGGCCCGGAACTTGAGCCGCTTTCCTCTCTTGGGCATGATGACAGTGTCCGGACGAGGCCCACCTAGCTGGCCGGGGCCCCGGGCCATGTCTCTGCCCCGAGAGCCAGCTCCCGGAGCCCCCGGGTCATCTGCTTTTAAGCTACTCTGTGTAATGGGAACTGCAGGACTTATTTCATGCACCCCCTTTGCCCACTGTATGTTAATGAGGAGCGAAAGGCCTGTGGTGTTTTCCCAAGATCAGATCTTTGCTCCCTAGAAATATGTGTCCACAAACTTGTGTGGTGCCTAAGTGTTTCTGTGCTACAACTTGCCCGGTGAGAACACAACCTGTCTAAGATTCAGTCAGAAAGAAACAGAAACAAACACAAGGGACTGGGAGCACCGCTCAGTTGATAAAGGACTGGGAGCACGGCTCAGTTGATAAAGGGCTGGGAGCACGGCTCAGTCAGTAAAGGGCTGGGAGCACTGCTCAGTCAGTAAAGGGCTGGGAGCACGGCTCAGTCAGTAAAGGGCTGGGAGCACAGCTCAGTCAGTAAAGGGCTGGGAGCACGGCTCAGTCAGTAAAGGGCTTGCCAGGCCTGAGTTCAGATCCCCAGAACCTAAGTAAAAGGCTGAGCTCAGCGATGTTTGTAGCCTGGGCTCAGCAGCACGAGCACGCCATCCTGGTGCTGAGGAGAGAGAGGCAAGCAGATACCAGGAGAAGCAGAATCAGTGAGCTTCCGGTCAGTGGAAACTAAAGTGGGTAAGGAAGACATATGTCAGCCTGTGTCCTCTGCACGCACACATGTGTATGCATGTGCACAGGCACTGAACAAGTACATGCATACACATGTAACACACACAGCAAGTACATGGACGGGAAACCATCTTCATAGTGGGTGAAGGGTGAATGGAGCCAAGCAGTGTGCACCACCCACAGAGAGGCGCTCTTCCAGCCATCAGGAAGAGTGCACAAGAAGGGGTGAAGCTCCGTGTGTGGGCGCCTACCTAGTGTGCATGAAGTCCTGGATTCAATGCCCAGCACTGCACAGACCCAGTGTGGTGGTGCAGCCTGGCACTTGGGAGCTTTAGGCAAGAGGATCAGAGTTCAAAGTCATCCTTAGTTACATATGGCGTCAGAGGCTAGCTTGGGCTACACAAAACCCTAACTTAAAAAACAAACTACAACAACAAAACAGCTTTTTTTCCCCTAAGCTCTGACAGGTATTCCAACAAGGCTGAACCTTGAAAGCATTATCTAGTGTCGGAACACAGCCAAAAGAACAACCCATGGTGAATGGTGTCTGGGGAACTGTGAGAGGCTGCAGGGGAGAGGCAGAGGGCTTTTACTTCAGCTGCACTTGGTTTCCTGCAGTGTTCTCAGAGTTGGTTTCATGTCTCCTGTGATAAACATTTACATTTGATCTGTATGACATGTTTATTCTTGTTGGACATCCGATCATAGCTACTGAACCCAATCTGGTCCCTGTGCCCAGAGTCTGCATATGGCCTTCTGCCTTGCTTGTGTGACTTCCCAGATATGATCAACAGTATGTGCTAGACAATTGTGTTTAGATGGCTCTGTCCTGAGAAAGTTCTGAGAAAGGGCAGCTCTGTTGATATTTAGCATGTGCTTACTAGCATTGGCATTTATTTATATGTTTTTCTGATCAGGTTTTTCTGAACTCAGACAACCTTTCTTAGGTCATAGCTTTCTTTGTTTCATTCCTGTATAAAAAGTACTGAAACTGAAGTAAGATCGTCTGCAGCACCAGACTGTAGTCACCCCATTCTTTCAGGTCCTCAGACCCCAGGTCCAGCCGAAAAGATCTGTAGAGGTCGGCCAGAAAGTCGACAATCCAGGCCACAGGTGTGTTTTTGGGTGTAGGAAGGGATCATCTAGAATAGCAAATTAACAGAGAGAGAGAGAGAGAGAGAGAGAGAGAGAAGCAGACTGGTGGGGTCTGCTGCAGGGCATGGGCACTTAATGGAGGGGAAAGTTATGCAAGAGCATGGCTGAGCTGATTCTTGCTGGATGCTGGCTTTGAGACAGTTAATTCAGCCTGGGATAGCAGCACTGGACTGTGACCCCAGAGCTTAGGAAGCTGAGTCAGGAAAATCAAAGTTTGAGGCTAGCCTGAGAACTATGTCAGGAAAACAGAACAAAATGAACCCTTCAAAAAGATACATAATTTTATGTTTCATGAGTTTCCCTTCCATGAAAGGCCTTTATTTTTAAAATAAAAAATATTATTATTATTTTTATTTTTAAAAAAGCCAGGCTTTTTTATAAATTATCCTGCTTTGCTCTAATGTCCTGTTCGTTTTGAGACCCAGGCACCCAAGGCTCTGCCATTCTTTAGATGGCTGCTCTTGGTCTCCACCTGCCTCTCTCCTCCCAACCCCCACTACTTGCTTGCTTTGTGCCTTGACCTATATTTGTCTGGGAAATGACTTTAGTCACTATGTGAGTCAGAATGGTTTTTGCCGAGGGATTTGGAGCTTATTTTTATGTTTAGATAATGTCCAAGAGGAACAAAGAACCCAGATAGCCAAGGCGATGTTTGGAGCATAGCCAAGCTCTTTGGAGATCCTACCACTGGGGATGAAAGGCAAGTGGGCACCATCCGAGGCCCCTGCGATCTTAATCCAATGAGGAAGGTTTACTTGTCTTCTTAAGCCACAGGCAAGAGAGCACATCTCTTGTGTTCTCAAAGATTCAGTAGTCATTTCCCCTTCTCCTTTACCCCCATTCCATGGGCCCTTAAAAGAGGTGGTGGGTCCCACTCTCTTCCCACTGCTCCCTTCAAATCACCCAAAAATTCAGGGTCACTACAGACAGGTAGAAAACACTTGGGCTGGAGAAATGGATCAGCTGTTAAGAGCACTGACTGTTCTTCCAAAGGTCATGAATTCAAATCCCAGCAACCACATGGTGGCTTACAAACATCTGTAATGAGGTCTGATGCACTCTTCTGGTGTGTCTGAAGACAGCTACAGTGTACTCACATATAATAAATAAATCTTAAAAGAAAAGTCTTTAAATACCCACGGCCTCATCACTGTACCTCCAGGTGTCACGGCCTAGGGCTCACTCACTTCCTGCTAGTATGGGTAGTCAAGGGGTCTCATGTCAAAGGGTGACCACTGACCTTGAAGCTTGGATGCACAGGTCAGAGTTTGCTTTTTCACACACAGGCACTCATACACACACACACACACACACACACGAGAGAGAGAGAGAGAGAGAGAGAGAGAGAGAGAGATCCCAGAAAAACGAGCCCTGCACTGCATGTAAGATCTTCCAAGCCGTGTGCTTTGGCACTTGCTGAACAGGGTGCCTGCTTAAGTGCCTCTCACTACAGTGTCTGAACTCTGAATCCACTGGGCTTTCAGCAAGGGCTTTAACTTCTCACAAAGGAGGAGCCAATCGGGAAGAGCAACAAGCTCGCTATTATCTGCTGGTCCCCAATGCCTCCTGCCTACTCTGCTTCCTTGGGTGCTTGGCTGTGACCCGCCTCTGGCTCTCCTTAGAGTGCTGTTTGGCTGAGGTGGATCTGAGCCTCTAACACAGACTAGGGAGCATCCAAAGGCAGAAAGGCATCAGGAAGCGCAGTCCTACACTCTCCTCTGCACTCATTGGTGAGAATGGAGTCACCTGACTGTCCATGACCCAATCCGGGGCCTCACAGAATGTCCCTGTCGGTTCCACTCTAAAACTATGGCACCCTTCCCAATAGCAAGAGTATTGGTATTCTTATTTTATTGCTATTCATAGTCTTATTTAGGAAATTAGAAAAAAATAACCTTAATACAAGCTAACATTTATGTAGTGATAAGTTTAGAGAAGTCATAAGAAAGTATTAACCTCAACACATTAAATTAAAACATCATGCATACCTATAATTGACAGGATGATTCATTCACTCATTCTTTCCTTCATTCATCCAACCACCTACAATTTGTTGCAGGGAATTAAAAAAATAACTCCAGAAGGAACTTTTGAAAATTAGGAAAATAAGAAAACTTTGGAATTACCATAGGCCAGAGGAAAGGCTTTTGTGATGATTGGGATTTGTCAATCATTCTTTGTTTTAAGTAGCTGAGGAACAATATGGTGCCATCTATGCTGGCAAAACCATTGTGAGTGACGAAATTGCACTCTTATAAAGTAGCATTTAATTTCAACCACAAAAGAATGTAGGGCTCAGCATCTAAGTCTAGGGAAGGGTTTGCAGGTGCTAGGTTGTGTAGCAAAGGTGGCAAGAAGTTCCTGAACTAGACCAGGAAGCAGGCTATCTTAGTTAGGGTTTTACTGCTGTGAACAGACACCATGACCCAAGCAACTCTTATAAGGGCAACATTTAATTGGAGCTTGCTTACAACTTCAGAGGTTCAGTCCATTATCATTAAGGATCAAACATGGCAGCATCCAGGCAGGCATGGAGGAACTGAGAGCTCTACATGTTCATCTGAAGGTGTCTAGGAGAAGACTGGTTCCTTAGGTAGCTGGGATGAGGGTCTCAAAGCCCATGCCTACAGTGACACACTTCCTCCAGCAATACCACACCACAGGGCCAAAGGTCCTAATAGTGCCACTCCTTGGACTGAGTATATCAAAACCACTATACATGACAAGGAGCTGGTGAGAAAAATAAACTGGAAGCCACAGAAAAGGACTCCTTGACCCCAGGTGGAACTAAACCTGGTAAAAAGCGAGCTATTTCTAGTACTTGACATAATGATGATTATGTCCATTACCATTTAAATATATGGATTTCTTCTTAAAACTTCTTCATCCACCTACAGGCAAACTGGAGCAGTTGTTGGTACTTTGGGGCTTGCTGTAAAAATAAATGAATAAAAGTTACAATTGCAAAAAAGGATGGGGGAACAAAGGTAAAAATAAAAGGTAAGACCACCACAGAGAGAGGGAGGTTAAAATATTTCCTCTCCTTAATAACAGAGATTCATTTCACCCTTAGGTGAACAGGTCTGGTAATTCAACAGACAGACCTGAAAGTAGGCCTGTCAGAAATGGAGGCTCTGGAGACAATGGAAACTGTGACCAACCTTGGAAAGCTAGGTTGGTCTTTCTGTCTTTCTGAAAGCTCTCTGCAGCTTCACTTTCCTCTTGTTAGCACTAAAAAAGACAAATCCATCATGTACATATCACTTTTGTTCCTGAAATGCATTTTAAAAAGACTTTTCTTTTTAAATGGTCACAAGAGTAAATGGAATGTCCTATAAAAGAACTTGTTTCACATTTATATATATCAGAGCATTCACCAGCAGGGATTTAGGTAAACTAAGAAACTGTCAAAGGCAGTTTGACTGCAGATTACTTCAAGATAACTCCAAAGGTCAGAGTCAGAGTTAATTCACACAGTAGCAGAGGAGAGGTGCTAGAACTGCCCAAGTTTATTCATACTTGGCACTCACATACTTCAATCTGTCAATGTGTCTACTTAAGTGAATATTGACAGGAAAATTCATAAAAAGAGAACTGTATTCATTAGAACGTTAGATCTATACTTAGCTGAAATGGTAAAGTGTCAGCTTTATTTTAAGGAAATATAAAAAGAAGAAAGCAACACTGTAGCAAGAGAGAAATGTTAGCTGTGCCCAAGGTTTATTTTTTATTTTTATTTTTATTTTTTCTCTATTCTTTGTTAACATCCTGAATGCTTTCCCTGTTCCTGGTTTATTTTTTAAGAAAAGTTATTTTACTGCAGATACTTTGCAAAATTATGTCAAATTGACAGTCACATCTAAATGGTTCCATGAAGACTTTTTTCACTACATATTTGGGTGACCATCACTTTTATCAGTACCTTTTCTTCTGGGACTCTGTTCAACTTACATGTTTATTTGTTCATATAGTGCTGCTGTAACATTTAGCTGGTCATGGTAGCATTGCTGGTATACGCCCAGCATGAATCTGGCAGAATCTTCAGGAGCTTGGGCTCTATGGAGCCTGCATCCATGTCTTTTGCTTCTTACATGTTCTCTGACTGTTGTGTCAATGTTTTCTATTCTATCTCCTGCACCTGAGTGTCTCTCTTCTATCTCTTGTATTTTGTTGGTGATGCTTGCTCCTATGACTCCTGATCTCTTTCCTAGATTTTCTGTCTCCAGGTTTGTCTCCTGTCATGTTTCTTTATAGTGTAATTTCCATATTTAGATCCAGGATCATCTTGTTAAATTCCTTCTCCTGTTTGTTGTGTTTTCCTGTAGTTCTTTAAGGGATTTTTGTACTTCCTCTTTAAGAGCTTCTACCTGTTTACCTGTATTCTCTGGTATTTTTAAGGGAGTTATTTATGTCCTTCTTAAGTCCTTATGCTTGAGATTCTATGATCCTGAGTGTGTTACAGCACCTGTGAGTTAAGCTTATTCTGGATGTGTTGGTACTAGGTGTGGAGTTAGCACCTTTGTTGAAAACAAAAATCTGAGATAAAAGACCAGAAGGAAAATAAAAATTTAGGTCCTATTCTTTTTTAGAATATTAGAAAAATAACCTTTATACAACTTAACATTTACTTAGTTATAGGTTTATAGGAATTATAAGAAAGTATTAACCTCAACACATTAAATTGTCATGTATAATAGTGTTTGAAAGTCATTATGTCACTTACTGTTGAGTTCTAACTTTAAGGTTATATCAGAAGCACAGTAAGATGTTAAGAAACCAAACCAAATTAAAAAGAACTTTAACATAAATAAATATATAATTCTAAAAGGAGGAAATGAAGTTGGTAGAGAGATGTTATGTGGGCTGTGAGGGAGAGGGCAGTGAGAGGTGGATATGATTGTGATACATTTTATATATGCATGAATCTTTCAAAGAATAGAAATTTAACATAAGTGCAATATTTTATTCCATAATTTTAGATAAAAGTGGTCATTGTTTTCTAAAATTTAATTTCTAAATTAAGTGAATTTAAATTTAATTTACCATAAGTGAATGTAAAACATATCAATATTTTTACATTTCTTGGACCAATTTATAATGTATGTAAAAAAATAAGATCTCCCAGAACTGTAGCCAGGAAGTGACATATGGTGCACTCCTTTAAAGATTAGTCTTAGCATTGGAGAGGCAGAGACAGGTGGATCTCTGTGTTCTACCTATAACCTGGTCTACACAGTGAGTTCCAGGACAGCCTGGGATACAATGAGGAACCATGTTCAAAAAAATGAAATAGACAGACAGACAGAGAATTTAAGAGAATCTGGGAGTGTTTAGTAATATGTCTTGATACACATGCATGTATGAGCAAGAATAGATGGACTAAGTGGATTATGAAGAAGGTCATGAAGATGGGAGTGGATAGGCTGAGGAAGATGGGGGAGTTGGAGAGGGCAATGGAGATGTGGTCATGTGTCATTATATGTATGTGAGTGGACATCAGAAATTGGACTTAATGGAATTTTTTAGAGGACTCTAAGTTGGGTGGGCATGGGACCATGAAAGTCAGCCTGTTTTCTGGTTGTGCGAGACTTAAAACTTTAGAGATCCTGCAGATAATTCTGCAAGGGAAGCAAACCCATTGGCCATGCTCCAAGACACTAGCCTCCTGACACAGTGTCCTCAAGTCCATAATTCTGTGGCCATAAGTTATGTAGGGCATTTCCCTTAGCTCCTGGTGTTCTGTCTAGACTCTTCCCACACAGTTACCTCACAACAGCAAGGTATGGTCCTTCCCAAAGTATAAAAGGGGTTGCTGCCCCCTCCTCCCTCTCATATTCTCTGCTGTATTCTTGTCTCTCTCCATTGCCCTCTTAGGCTCATCTCCCTTCCCCCTCTCACCATGACCAGCCTCTATTTTTCACTTATCAGAACTCTCTGCCCACAATAAATGCTCTAAACCTATGGACTACCTCTTCTCATCTGGACCCACTATGATGGAGCCATGGAGCAGGTCTCCTTCTCAAGAGCTGTTTCTAGCCTCCTGCAGTGGAACTTCTCTGTCTTCTAGCCAAGGTCATCACCAAGCCATGCTGCCTGCCCAAGCTAGTCAAGGACATTCGTCCCTACAGGAAGAACCTGAAGTTACTTCTTTCCCTATTTTCGCTTAAGCCCTGGGCCAGACCTAGTCCAGTGGTCCCGACCCGGTCCAGCGGGCCTCCACTCTGTTCTCATCTCTTTTGAGACATTCAGTCTTGTCTGCAGTGTCCAAGACTGAGAACCTGTATTCCCTGGCCTCTGCAAGGCCTTCCTTGACCTCTGTGAGGCCTGGGATCTACGAACTCTGCTCTGCCAGCAACCCCAGGTGAACATACAGGCTGCCCTTCCCCAGCCCCAGAGCAGGGTCCTACAGCTTCTCATAGCCTGATGCATGCCTGTTGGTTCCATGGGCACACCTGCAGCCCAACTCCTTGTGTCTGCCTTGCCCAGTGGCCCAGAGCTCTGTGTGGATGTAGGCTTCCACTGTTAAGCCACGGGTAGGTAGAAAAGTGGGGATGGATATAGTAGGAGTTGGGGAAGTGGATAACATGATTGAAAACTGAAAACAACTCAAAAACTTAATATGAGAAGGACGGGGAAAGAAAATAAGTAAAAATAAAAGGTAAGACCAGCACAGAGAGAGGGAAGTTAAAATGTTTCCTCTCCTTAATAACATAGATTGATTTCACCCTTATGTGCAGAGGTCTTGTAATTCAACAGATAGACCTGAAAGTAGTTCTGTCAGAAAGGGAGGGTCTAGAGACAATGGAAAATGTGACCAACCTTGGTAACCTATGTTGACCTTTCTTTCTGAAAGCTCTCCCTCTCTGCTGGCAATGTGATGTCCCCAAACTTGGAGTAACATTTCCACTCATTCCAAATCCATCATGGTGATGAGGACCTGAAACACTAGTTTCCTCTTGGATGTGCACAGCCCCAGTGTGTGAGTGTGTAAGTAGCTCTTCCTCTGCAACTATTGTAGCAATGTCTTCCTGCAGCTTCACTTTCCTCTTGTTAGCACTAAAAAAGACAAATCCATCATGTACATATCACTTTTGTTCCTGAAATACATTTTAAAAAGACTTTTCTTTTTAAATGGTCACAAGAGTAAATGGAATGTCCTATAAAAGAACTTGTTTCACATTTATATGTATCAGAGCATTCACCAGCAGGGATTTAGGTAAACTAAGAAACTGTCAAAAGCAGTTTGACTGCAGATTACTTCAAGATAACTCCAAAGGTCAGAGTCAGAGTTAATTCACACAGTAGCAGAGGAGAGGTGCTAGAACTGCCTGAGTTTATTCATACTTGCCCCTCACATACTTGAACCTGTCAATGTGTCTTAAGTGAATATTGACAGGAAAATTCATAAAAAGAGAACTCTATTCATTAGAAAGCTAGATCTATACTTAGCTGAAATCGTGAAATGTCAGCTTTATTTTAAGGAAATATAAAAAGAAGAAAGCAACACTGCAGCAAGAGAAGAAATGTTAGCTGTGCCCAAGGTTTATTTTTTATTTTTATTTTTATTTTTATTCTTTGTTAACATTCTGAATGCTTTCCCCGTTCCTGGTTTATATTTTAAGAAAAGTTATTTTACTGCAGATACTTTGCAAAACTATGTCCAGGTGACATTCGCATCCAAATGGTTCCATGAAGACTTTTTTTCACTATATATTTGGGTTATCATTATATTTATCAGTACCTTATTTTCTGGGACTCTGTTCAACTTACATGTTTATTTGTTCATATAGTGCTGCTGTAACATTTAGCTGGTCATGGTAGCATTGCTGGTATATGCCCAGCATGAATCTGGCAGAATCTTCATGAGCTTGGGCTCTATGGAGCCTGCATCCATGTCTTTTGCTTCTTACATGTTCTCTGACTGTTGTGTCAATGTTTTCTATTCTATCTTCTGCACCTGGGTGTCTCTCTTCTATCTCTTGCATTTTGTTGGTGATGCTTGCTTCTATGACTCCTGATCTCTTTCCTAGATTTTCTATCTCCAGGTTTGTCTCCTGTCATGTTTCTTTATAGTGTTATTTCCATATTTAGATTGTGGATTATCTTGTTCAATTCCTTCTCCTGTTTGTTTGTGTTTTCCTGTAGTTCTTTTTTTTTTTTTTTTTAATTAATTTTTTTTTATTATTCGATATAATTTATTTACATTTCAAATGATTTCCCCTTTTCTAGCCCCCCCACTCCCCGAAAGTCCCGCAAGCCCCCTTCTCTTCCCCTGTCCTCCCACCCACCCCTTCCCACTTCCCCGTTCTGGTTTTGCTGAATACTGTTTCACTGAGTCTTTCCAGAACCAGGGGCCACTCCTCCTTTCTTCTTGTACCTCATTTGATGTGTGGATTATGTTTTGGGTATTCCAGTTTTCTAGGTTAATATCCACTTATTAGTGAGTGCATACCATGATTCACCTTTTGAGTCTGGGTTACCTCACTTAGTATGATATTCTCTAGCTCCATCCATTTGCCTAAGAATTTCATGAATTCATTGTTTCTAATGGCTGAATAGTACTCCATTGTGTAGATATACCACATTTTTTGCATCCACTCTTCTGTTGAGGGATACCTGGGTTCTTTCCAGCATCTGGCAATTACAAATAGGGCTGCTATGAACATAGTAGAACATGTATCCTTATTACATGGTGGGGAGTCTTCTGGGTATATGCCCAGGAGTGGTATAGCAGGATCTTCTGGAAGTAAGGTGCCCAGTTTTCGGAGGAACCGCCAGACTGATTTCCAGAGTGGTTGTACCAATTTGCAACCCCACCAGCAGTGGAGGAGTGTTCCTCTTTCTCCACACCCTCTCCAACACCTGCTGTCTCCTGAATTTTTAATCTTAGCCATTCTGACTGGTGTAAGATGAAATCTTAGGGTTGTTTTGATTTGCATTTCCCTAATGACTAATGAAGTTGAGCATTTTTTAAGATGCTTCTCCGCCATCCGAAGTTCTTCAGGTAAGAATTCTTTGTTTAACTCTGTACCCCATTTTTTAATAGGGTTGTTTGGTTTTCTGGAGTCTAACTTCTTGAGTTCTTTATATATATTGGATATTAGCCCTCTATCTGATGTAGGATTGGTGAAGATCTTTTCCCAATTTGTTGGTTGCCGATTTGTCCTCTTGATGGTGTCCTTTGCCTTACAGAAACTTTGTAATTTTATGAGGTCCCATTTGTCAATTCTTGCTCTTAGAGCATACGCTATTGGTGTTCTGTTCAGAAACTTTCTCCCTGTACCGATGTCCTCAAGGGTCTTCCCCAGTTTTTTTTCTATTAGCTTCAGAGTGTCTGGCTTTATGTGGAGGTCCTTGATCCATTTGGATTTGAGCTTAGTACAAGGAGACAAGGATGGATCAATTCGCATTCTTCTGCATGCTGACCTCCAGTTGAACCAGCACCATTTGTTGAAAAGGCTATCTTTTTTCCATTGGATGTTTTCGGCCTCTTTGTCGAGGATCAAGTGGCCATAGGTGTGTGGGTTCATTTCTGGATCTTCAATCCTGTTCCATTGATCCTCCTGCCTGTCACTGTACCAATACCATGCAGTTTTTAACACTATTGCTCTGTAGTATTGCTTGAGGTCAGGGATACTGATTCCCCCAGATTTCCTTTTGTTGCTGAGAATAGTTTTAGCTATCCTGGGTTTTTTGTTGTTCCAGATGAATTTGATAATTGCTCTTTCTAGCTCTGTGAAGAATTGAGTTGGGATTTTGATGGGTATTGCATTGAATCTGTATAGTGCTTTAGGCAAAATGGCCATTTTAACTATATTGATTCTGCCGATCCATGAGCATGGGAGGTTTTCCCATTTTTTGAGGTCTTCTTCCATTTCCTTCTTCAGAGTCTTGAAGTTCTTGTCATACAGATCTTTCACATGTTTGGTAAGAGTCACCCCAAGATACTTTATACTGTTTGTGGCTATTGTGAAGGGGGTCATTTCCCTAATTTCTTTCTCAGCCTGCTTATCCTTTGAGTATAGGAAGGCCACTGATTTGCTTGAGTTGACTTTATAACCTGCCACTTTGCTGAAGTTGTTTATCAGCTGTAGGAGCTCTCTAGTGGAGTTCTTTGGGTCACTTAGGTAGACGATCATGTCGTCTGCAAATAATGATAGTTTGACTTCTTCCTTTCCAATTTGTATCCCTTTGACCTCCTTATGTTGTCGAATTGCCCGAGCTAGTACCTCAAGTACAATATTGAAAAGATAAGGAGAAAGGGGGCAGCCTTGTCTGGTCCCTGATTTCAGTGGGATTGCTTCAAGTTTCTCTCCATTTAGTTTGATGCTGGCTACCGGTTTGCTGTATATTGCTTTTACTATGTTTAGGTATGGGCCTTGAATTCCTGTTCTCTCCAGGACTTTAAGCATGAAGGGATGCTGAATTTTGTCAAATGCTTTTTCAGCATCCAATGAAATGACCATGTGGTTTTGTTCTTTGAGTTTGTTTATGTAGTGGATTGTATTGATGGATTTCCGTATATTGAACCAACCCTGCATTCCCGGGATAAAGCCTACTTGATCATGGTGGATGATCGTTTTGATGTGTTCTTGGATTCGGTTGGCAAGAATTTTATTGAGTATTTTTGCATCGATGTTCATAAGGGAGATTGGTCTGAAGTTCTCTTTCTTTGTTGGATCTTTGTGTGGCTTTGGTATCAGCGTAATTGTGGCTTCGTAGAAGGAATTGGGTAGTGTTCCTTCTGTTTCTATTTTGTGGAATAGTTTGAAGAGTATTGGTGTTAACTCTTCTTTGAAGGTCTGGTAGAATTCTGCACTGAAGCCATCTGGTCCTGTGCTTTTTTTGGTTGGAAGACTTTCTATGACTCCTTCTATTTCTTTAGGCATTATGGGACTGTTTAGATGGTCTAGTTGGTCCTGATTTAATTTTGGTATTTGGTATCTGTCAAGGAAATTGTCCATTTCCTCCAGATTCTCCAGTTGTGTTGAGTATAGGCTCTTGTAGTAGGATCTGATGGTTTTTTGGATTTCCTCAGTTTCCGTTGTTATATCTCCCTTTTCATTTCTAAGTTTGTTAATTTGGATACTTTCTCTGTGCCTTTTGGTCATTCTGGCTAAGGGTTTATCTATCTTGTTGATTTTCTCAAAGAACCAGCTCCTGGTATTGTTGATTTTTTGTATGTTTCTCTTTGTTTCTACTTGATTGATTTCGGCCCTGAGTTTGATGATTTCCTGCCTTCTACTCCTCCTGGGCGAAATAGCTTCTTTTTGTTCCAGGGCTTTCAGGTGTGTCATTAAGCTGGTAATGTATGCTCTCTCCATTTTCTTTTTGGAGGCACTCAGGGCTATGAGTTTTCCTCTTAGCACTGCTTTCATTGTGTCCCATAGATTTGGGTATGTTGTGTTTTCATTTTCATTGTGTTCTAAAAAGTCTTTAATTTCTTTCTTTATTTCTTCCTTGACCAAGGTATCATTGAGTAGAGTATTGTTCAGTTTCCACGTGTATGTGGGCTTTCTGTTGTTTCTGTTGCTATTGAAGACCACTTTTACTCCATAGTGATCAGATAGGAGGCATGGGATTAGTTCGATCTTCTTATATTTGTTGAGGTCTGTCTTGTGACCAATTATATGGTCGATTTTGGAGAAGGTACCATGAGGTGCTGAGAAAAAGGTATATTCTTTTGTTTTAGGATAGAATGTTCTATATATATCTGTTAAATCTAATTGGTCCAAAGCTTCAATTAGTTTCATTGTGTCCCTGTTTAGTTTCTGTTTTCCTGATCGGTCCATTGAGGAAAGTGCAGTGTTGAAGTCACCCACAATTATTGTGTTAGGTGCAATGTGTGCTTTTAGTTTTAATAAAGTTTCTTTTACAAAAGAGGGTGCCCTTACATTTGGGGCATAGATGTTCAGGATTGTCAGTTCTTCTTTTTGTATTTTTCCTTTGACCAGCAAGAAGTGTCCCTCAGGGTCTCTTTTGATGACTTTGGGTTGAAAGTCAATTTTATCTGATATTAAAATGGCTACTCCAGCTTGTTTCCTGAGACCATTTGCTTGTAAAATTGTCTTCCAGCCTTTTACTCTAAGGTAGTGTTTGTCTTTGACCCTGAGGTGTGTTTCCTGTAAGCAGCAAAATGTAGGGTCCTGTTTACGTATCCATTCAGTTAGTCTGTGTCTTTTTATTGGGGCATTAAGTCCATTGATGTTAAGAGATATTAAGGAATAGTGATTGTTACTTCCTATCATTTTTGACGTTATTTTTTAAATTTGAATGCTTAACTTCTTTTGGGTTTGATGAAAGGTTACTATCTTGCTTTTTCCAGGGTGAAGTTTCCCTCCTTGTATTGGTGTTGTCCTCCTATTATCCTTTTTAGGGCCGGGTTTGTGGATAGATATTGGGTAAACTTGGTTTTGTCATGAAATATCTTAGTTTCTCCATCTATGGTGATTGAGAGTTTTGCTGGATATAGTAGTTTTGGTTGGCATTTGTGTTCTCTTAGAGTCTGCATGAGATCTGCCCAGGACCTTCTAGCCTTCATAGTCTCAGGTGAAAAGTCTGCTGTGATTCTGATAGGTCTTCCTTTATATGTTACTTGGCCTTTTTCTCTTACTGCCTTTAGTATTCTTTCTTTGTTTAGAACATTTGGTGTTTTGATTATTATGTGACGGGAAGTATTTCTGTTCTGGTCCAGTCTGTTTGGAGTTCTGTAGGCTTCTTGTATATTCATGGGCATCTCTCTCTTTAGGTTAGGGAAGTTTTCTTCCATAATTTTATTGAAGATATTTGCTGGCCCTTTAAGTTGTAAATCTTCACTCTCCTCTATGCCTATAATCCTTAGGTTTGGTCTTCTCATTGTGTCCTGGATTTCCTGGATATTTTGGGTTACAAGCTTTTTGCATTTTGCATTTTCTTTAACTGTTGAGTCCATGGTTTCTATGGAATCTTCAGCATCTGAGATTCTTTCTTCTATCTCTTGTATTCTGTTGTTGATATTTGTATCTCTGTCCCCTGATTTCTTCCCAAGGCTTTCTATCTCCAAAGTTGTCTCCCTTTGAGTTTTCTTAGTTGTTTCTACTTCTGATTTTAGATCCTGGATGGTTTTGCTTAGCTCCTTCACTTGCATGTTTGTGTTTTCCTGTAATTCTTTAAGAGATTTTTGTGTTTTCTCTTTCATGAGCTCAGCCTGTTGACCAAAGTTCTCCTGTATTTCTTTAAGAGATTTTTGTGTTTCGTCTTTCATGACCTCAGCCTGTTGAGCAAAGTTCTCCTGTATTTCTTTAAGTGTTTTTTGCATTTCCTCCTTGTTGGCTTTTGTATTCTCCTGGATTTCTTTCAATGATTTTTGTGTTTCCCTTGCAAGGGCTTCTAACTTTTGATCCATTGTCTCCTGAATTTCTTTATGTATGACCTTCATGTGTTCCTGTACCAGCATCATGACCAGTGATTTTAAATCCAAATCTTGTTTTACTGGTGTGATGGGGTATCCAGGACATGTTGGTAGAGGAGAATTGGGTTCAGATGTTGCCATATTGCCTTGATTTCTGTTAGTGACGTTCCTGCGTTTGCCTTTTGCCATCTAGATCTCACTGGTGTTAGTTTATCTTGTCAGTGCTGGACTCACCAGTGCAAGCTGCCCCTTCCCAGTTGGCCTCTGGTGCACAGCTTACCTCCTGCACTGCTTGTAGACAGTGTGCTGCTGCCCAGGCTGTTCAGATCCCAAAGCAGGCACCCGAAGGCTCCAGCTGGGGCCCGCTGGATTCACTGGAGCACACTGACTTCTCCCAGCTGGCCGCCCGGAAGCCCAGCTAGCCACTTGCAGGACTTGGAGATGTAATGCTGCCGCCCAGACTGATCTGGATCCGGAAGCGGAGAGAGTAGAGCTAAGGGCTTCTGCCTGAGGCCTTGCCCCAGATTGTGTCTGTGGAGCAGATGGAGCCCCTGTGCACTCCCAGGGAGTGCCGACAGGTGTATGCTACTGTGACCTCCCCTGAGTTCCGCTCACTCCGCTGGGCAGCCGATCTGCCAACCGGGCTGTCGCACACAAGGTTAGCCTGGCCGCCCAGTCCCTGAGTCCAGGCAAAAGCCTGGGAGGCCAAGGTCCGAGCAAAGTTCCCCTACGGCTTTGACTGTTAATTGGGTTTGCCAGGTGACTAGGATGGCGGGCGTGTGCGCCCGCGCTCCCTGAAAGCGCCGGGAGAGTCTGCTTTGCTAACAATCACCTGGGCGGGTTGACTCACAGATGGCCCACCAAGCCGCCCAGTTCTTGGGGTCAGTCCTGTGCCTTTTGGGGCCTGGACCCCTGCTTTGTTAGCCTTCGGCTATGCCTGTTACAGGTCTGCCCGCCTGAGCTCTCTGTCGTCCTGCAGGCAAAATGGCGGCGGCGCGCTCACAGGCCTGGGCAAAAAACCTCCTGGTTGGGTTGGCACCCCGATGGCCCCCCGACCCGCCCAGGGCCTGGGTGCAGGCCAACGCCCGTCGGGCTCAGACCACCGCGGTGTTGGCCTCGGATTATGTTTGTGTACCTCAGTCTGTCCGATTCCTGGAGTACGGAACCAAGATGGATCCTCCTCTCCTGACTGGTGGGAGGCCGAGTTCTGAAGTGGCCTCCGTGCAGGAAAGGCGCCGCACAACTGCAGCTGCTTGCTGTCCGGCTGGTCAGCAAAGGTCAGTGGTCGTGGGCGCAGGGCCTAACTGGTCCCTGTGACGCCTTGGTTCCACTGCTGATGGCCCTTCAGCTGGAGCAGCCACTGCTGCCGCTGCTGCCGCCGCCGCCGCCGCCGCCCGACCTCCCCTGTAGTTCTTCAAGCGATTTTTGTATTTCCTCTTTAAGAGCTTCTACCTGTTTACCTGTATTCTCTGGTATTTTAAGGGAGTTATTTATGTCCTTCTTAAGTCCTTATGCTTGCTCTCTCCATCTGTTTATCTCTAGTGCTACCATCACTGTCTGAATGAAGCCTGTCCCTCCTGTGATCCTGGATGTGTCAGAAATCCTCAGAGTCTAGCTATCTCTGTGGTCCTGTGATTCTGTGATCCTGTGATCCTGAGTGTGTGAGAAACCCTGGGACTCAAGCTGCTTCTGCAATCCTGAAATCCTGTTGTGACCAAGCTCCTGAGATGCTATGATCCTGGGTGTGTTACAGCGCCTGTGAGTCAAGCTTATTCTGGATGCTTTGGGACCAGGTGTGGAGTTAGCACCCAAGGTCTACACAGGGCAGCTCACACTGGAAGGAACCTGTGCCACTAGCCAGGCAGGGGTTCCTGAATTCCTTGATCCTATTGGTCCTAGTTACTCCTGGTGTTGGGACAGATGTTGTGGCCTCCTCACCTATGATCCTGGGAGTTTAAGAGCACCTGGTACTCAAGTTTTTTCTGGATGTTGTGGGACTGGGTGGGGAGTTAATGCCCATTGTCTACTCAGGGCAATTTCTCAGACCAGAAAGATCATTCTACTCACTCTAAAATTAATAATACATACCAAAATACCCCTGGCTCAAAGTCATAAGGAAAACAGAAATCTGAGATAAAAGGCCAGAAGGAAAATAAAAGTTTAGGTCATATTTTTTTAGAATATTAGAAAAAATAACCTTTATGCAAGTTAACATTTATCTAGTTATGGGTTTATAGGAATCATAAGAAAGGATTAACCTCAACACATTAAATTGTCATGTATAATAGTGTTTGAAAGTCATTATGTCACTTACTGTTGAGTTCTAACTTTAAGGTTATATCAGAAGCATAGTAAAATATTAAGAATCCAAACCAAATTAAAAAGAGCTTTAACATAAATAAATATATAATTCTAAAAGGAGGACATGAAGTTGGTAGAGAGATGTGATATGGGCTGTGAGGGAGAGGGCAGTGAGAGGTGGATATGATTGTGATACATTTTATATATGCATTAATCTTTCAAAGAATAGGTATTTAAAATAAGAGCAATATTTTATTCCATAATTTTAGATAAAAGTGGAAATTGTTTTCTAAAATTTAATTTCTAAATTTAGTGAATTTAAATTTAATTTACCATAAGTGAATGTAAAACATATCAATATTTTTACATTTCTTGGACCAATTTATAATGTATGTAAAAAAATAAGATCTCCCAGAACTGTAGCCAGGAAGTGACATATGGTGCACTCCTTTAAAGATTAGTCTTAGCATTGGAGAGGCAGAGACAGGTGGATCTCTGCGTTCTACCTATAGCCTGGTCTACACAGTGAGTTCCAGGACAGCCTGGGCTACAATGAGGAACCATGTTCAAAAAAATGAAACAGACAGACAGACAGACAGATGAACAACTTAAGAGAATCTGGGAGTGTTTAGTAATTGTATATGTCTTGATACACATGCATGTATGAGCAAGAATAGATGGACTAAGTGGATTATGAAGAAGGTCATGAAGATGGGAGTGGATAGGCTGAGGAAGAAGGGGGAGTTGGAGAGGGTAATGGGGATGTGGTCATGTATAATTATATGCATGTGAGTGGACATCAGAAACTGGACTTGATGGAATTTTCTTAGAGGACTCTAAGTTGGGGGGTGTGGGACCATGAAAGGCAGAGGGCTAATATCTAATATATACAAAGAATTCAAAAAGCTAGACACCAGAGAGCCAAATAATCCTATTAAAAATGGGGTACAGAGCTAAACAAAGAATTTTCACATGAAGAAGTTTGAATGGCTAAGAAGCACCTTAAGAAATGCTCAACATCACTAGCCATTAGGGAAATACAAATCAAAACAACCCTGAGTTTTCACCTTACACCAGTTAGAATGACTAAGATTAAAAACTCAGGAGACAGTAGGTGCTGGCAAAGATGTGGAGAAAGAGGAACACTCCTCCACTGCTGTTGGGAATGCAAGTTGGTACAACCACTCTGGAAATCAGTCTGTCTGTTCCTCAGAAAACTGGGCATAACACTTCCGGAGGACCCTGACATACCACTCCTGGGCATATACCCAGAGGATTCCCCAGAATGTCATAAGGACACATGCTCCACTATGTTCATAGCAGCCCTATTTATAATAGCCAGAAGCTGGAAAGAACCCAGATGTCCCTCAGTGGAGGAATGGATACAGAAAATGTGGTATATTTACACAATGGAATACTACTCAGTAATTAAAAACAGTGAATTCATGAAATTCTTAGGCAGATGGTTGGATCTGGAAAATATCCTAAGTGATGTAACTCAGCTGCAAAAGAACACTCATGGAATTCAGTCACTGATAAGTGGATATTAACTCAGAAACTCTGAATTTCCAAGACAAAATTCACATATCAAGTGACTCCCAAGAAGAAGGAAGGAGAGGTCCTGAATCTGAAAAGGCTTGTTCAGCATTGTAGGGGAATACCAGGACAGAGAAGTAGGAGGGGGTTGATAAGAGAATGGGCGGAGTGAAGAGGGCTTAGGGAACTTATGGGGAGAGGGCAACCAGGAAAGGGAATATCATTTGGAATGTAAACATAGAATACAGTAAATAAAAATAAATTAATAAAAGAAAAGAAAGAAAATGGAAAAAACTCAAAAACTTAATATGAAAAGCATGAGGAGACAAAATAAGTAAAAATAAAAGGTAAGAATGCCACAGAAAGAGGGAGGTTAAAATATTTCTGCTCCTCAATATCAGAGATTGATTTCACCCTTATGTGAACAGGTCTTCTAATTCAACAGATAGACCTGAAAGTAGGCCTGTCAGAAAGGGAGGCTCTGGAGACAATGGACACTGTGACCAACCTTGGTAACCTACGTTGACCTTTCTTTCTGAAAGCTCTCCCTCTCTGCTGGCAATGAGATGTCCCCAAACTTGGAGTAACATTTCTACTCAATCCAGATCCATCATGGTGATGAAGACTTGAAACACTAGTTTCCTTTGGGTTGTGCACTGCCCCAGTGTGTGAGTGTGTAAGTAGCTCTTCCTCTGCAACTGTTGTGGCAATGTCTTCCTGCAGCTTCACTTTCCTCTTGTTAGCACTAAAAAAGACAAATCCATCATGTACATATCACTTTTGTTCCCAAAATGCATTTTACAAAGACTTTTCTGTTTAAATGGTCATAAGAGTAAATGGAATGTCCTATAAAAGAACTTGTTTCACATTTATATGTATCAGAGCATACTTTACCATTCACCAGCAGGGATTTAGGTAAACTAAGAAACTGTCAAAGGCAGTTTGACTGCAGATTACTTTAAGATAACTCCAAAGGTCAGAGTCAGAGATAATTCACACAGTAGCAGAGGAGAGGTGTTAGAACTGCCTGAGTTTATTCGTACTTGCCCCTCACATACTTGAACCTGTCAATGTTTCTACTTAAGTGAATACTGACAGGAAAATTCATAAAAAGAGAACTGTATTCAATAGTTATACAGTTATACTTAGTTAACTAAATATAATATATATAATAGTTATATTTATACTTAGCTGAAATCGTAAAATGTCAGCTTTATTTTAAGGAAATATAAAAAGAAGAAAGCAACACTGCAGCAAGAGAAGAAATGCTACCTGTGCCCAAGGTTTATTTTTTAAGGAAATTTATTTTACTGCAAATAGTTTGCAAAATTGTGTTAACCTGACATACACATCCTATTGGTTTCAGGAAGACTTTTTTCACTATATATTTGGGTTACCATCACATTTATGAGTACTTTGTTTTCTGGGACTCAGTTCAACTTACATGTTTATTTGTTCATATAGTGCTGCTGTAACATTTAGCTTGTCATGGTAGCACTGCTGGTATACACCCAGCTTGAATCTTTCAATATCTTCATGATCTTGGGCTCTACAAAGGCTGGATTCCATGTCTCTGAGTCTGCTTTTCATGTCTAATATTTTCAAAGTAAAAGCTTTCTCTTTCCTCTGCTCCGATTGCTCGTGAGCTTTGACAGCTGTCTAAAAGGAATCACATGCTACATATGAAAACGTTTGCTGGTGAGAAGGGTAAAGGCACCTGATGCCAAGCCTAATGGCCTGAGTTTGAACCTTGGGATCAACATGGTGGAAGGACATAACCACCTCTCTCTGCTTATCCCCTGACCTCCACATAATATGTAATTAAAGAAAATACAACAGTGTATCCAGGGCAGAAGCAGTAGCTCAGCACCAAACAGTATTTGCTGCCATTATAAAGATCCATGTTTGATTCTCAGCAAATACATGATAGCTCAATTACAGTTCAAAGGGATCTTATTTCTTCCTCTGATGGCTTCCCAAGACACAAGATACCCAATTGGTGCACAATCATATATACTGGCAATACCCATACACATCAAAAGAGTTTAATTTTTTAAAAAGACTACTATTTCCAATAATTATGATTTTAAATGTTTATAAAAGGTGTTGGACTTGAAATAATTATCTCGTCCTTTCAGAGTTCCATCTTCCTTCAGTTCTAAACCTCTACGTGCAGTCATGGATCAGCACCACACTCCCCAGCCCATAGCTCTGCCTACCTTTGGGGAAGTCTGCTGCAATCTGGGAACGCCAGTCCCAGAGGCTTGCTACTCCCACAGACTAACAGGTCAGCCAAAACCAGAGACAGCCAACATGGCTGAAGGTAAATGCAAATACACAATTAATAAAAGCTAGTGCAATGTTGCTTCTTCAGAACCCAGCTCTCCTAATGGGAAACATCAAGCCCTGGATATCTTAACGTTACTGAACTGAAAGACTATGACCCTAAAGTTCTTCTTATGAAGATGATTGAGGCCTTTAATTAGAGAATTAAAAAGTTCCTTAAAGAAATATAGGACAATTCTACCAAGTAGGTAGAAACCATTAAGAGGAAACAAACAAATCCCTTAAAGAAATAATGGGAAATAAAATTGAACAAGTGAAGAAAATAAATCAAACAGTTCAAGACCTAAGATGGAAATTGAAACAATAAAAAAGAACCATAAATGGAGACAAGTCTGGAGGCATAAAACCTAAGAAAGAAAACAGGAGCTAGAGACTCAAGCATCACAAATAGAATACAGGACATGGAAAAGAGACTCACTGGCACAGAAGATAAAACAGAAGAAATTAATGCACAAGTAAAAAAAAAAACAAATTTAAAAAGGTTTTCACTGAGATCATCTATGAAATGTAGGACACTCTGAAAAGACTAAAACTACGAATAATTGGGAGAGCTAAGGTTGAATGTTCCCAGAAGTAATTCCCATAAAACATCCCTAATATAATCATAGAAGAGAAAAACCCTAACCCCTCACAAAAATGAGATGGCTGTACACAAACAAGAACCTTAGAGAACTCCAAATAGCTTGGACCAGAAAATATAAAGTCCTTCTGATATATAATAATCAAAACATTACATGTATAGAACAAAGAAAAAATATTAAGTGCTTCAAGGGGAAAGGCCAAGTAACATAGAAAGGCAGACATCTCAGAATAGCACCTGACTTCTTATCAGAGACTCTATAAGCCAGAAGATAATGGACAAGTATTATGCAGACATTAGGAGACAACAGATGTCAGACCAGACTGTTATACACAGCAAGCCATGCAATCACCATAGATGAAGAAACCAAGATGTTTTATGACAGAAACAAATTTAAACAATGTATTTCTAGTAATCCAGGCCTACAAGAGGATACTAGAAGGAAACCTCCAACATGAGGGAAACTACATCCAAGGACACAAAAGAAAATAATCATCAAACAAAAAAACCAAACAAGTTATGCACATGCACACACACACACACACATACACAGTATGTGTGTGTGTATTGAGTATTTTGCAAAAATACTCAATAAAATTCTTGCCAACCGAATCCAAGAACACATCAAAACGATCATCCACCATGATCAAGTAGGCTTTATCCCGGGAATGCAGGGTTGGTTCAATATAAGGAAATCCATCAATACAATCCACTACATAAACAAACTCAAAGAACAAAACCACATGGTCATTTCATTGGATGCTGAAAAAGCATTTGACAAAATTCAGCATCCCTTCATGCTTAAAGTCTTGGAGAGAACAGGAATTCAAGGCCCATACCTAAACATAGTAAAAGCAATATACAGCAAACCGGTAGCCAGCATCAAACTAAATGGAGAGAAACTTGAAGCAATCCCACTGAAATCAGGGACCAGACAAGGCTGCCCCCTTTCTCCTTATCTTTTCAATATTGTACTTGAGGTATTAGCTCAGGCAATTCGACAACATAAGGAGAGCAAAGGGATACAAATTGGAAATGAAGAAGTCAAACTATCATTATTTGCAGACGACATGATCGTCTACCTAAGTGATCCAAAGAACTCAACTAGAGAGCTCCTACAGCTGATAAACAACTTCAGCAAAGTGGCAGGTTATAAAATCAACTCCAGCAAATCAGTGGCCTTCCTATACTCAAAGGATAAGCAGGCTGAGAAAGAAATTAGGGAAATGACCCCCTTCACAATAGCCACAAACAGTATAAAGTATCTTGGGGTGACTCTTACCAAACATATGAAAGATCTGTATGACAAGAACTTCAAGACTCTGAAGAAGGAAATGGAAGAAGACCTCAAAAAATGGGAAAACCTCCCATGCTCATGGATCGGTAGAATCAATATAGTTAAAATGGCCATTTTGCCTAAAGCACTATACAGATTCAATGCAATACCCATCAAAATCCCAACTCAATTCTTCACAGAGTTAGAAAGAGCAATTATCAAATTCATCTGGAACAACAAAAAACCCAGGATAGCTAAAACTATTCTCAGCAACAAAAGAAAATCTGGGGGAATCAGTATCCCTGACCTCAAGCAATACTACAGAGCAATAGTGTTAAAAACTGCATGGTATTGGTACAGTGACAGGCAGGAGGATCAATGGAACAGGATTGAAGATCCAGAAATGAACCCACATACCTATGGCCACTTGATCCTCGACAAAGAGGCTGAAAACATCCAATGGAAAAAAGATAGCCTTTTCAACAAATGGTGCTGGTTCAACTGGAGGTCAGCATGCAGAAGAATGCGAATTGATCCATCCTTGTCTCCTTGTACTAAGCTCAAATCCAAATGGATCAAGGACCTCCACATAAAGCCAGACACTCTGAAGCTAATAGAAAAGAAACTGGGGAAGACCCTTGAGGACATCGGTACAGGGAGAAAGTTTCTGAACAGAACACCAATAGCGTATGCTCTAAGAGCAAGAATTGACAAATGGGACCTCATAAGGTTACAGAGTTTCTGTAAGGTAAAGGACACCATCAAGAGGACAGATCGGCAACCAACAAATTGGGAAAAGATCTTCACCAATCCTACATCAGATAGAGGGCTAATATCCAATATATATAAAGAACTCAAGAAGTTAGACTCCAGAAAACCGAACAACCCTATTAAAAAATGGGGTACAGAGTTAAACAAAGAATTCTCACCTGAAGAACTTCGGATGGCAGAGAAGCATCTTAAAAAATGCTCAACTTCATTAGTCATTAGGGAAATGCAAATCAAAACAACCCTAAGATTTCATCTTACACCAGTCAGAATGGCTAAGATTAAAAATTCAGGAGACAGCAGGTGTTGGAGAGGATGTGGAGAAAGAGGAACACTCCTCCACTGCTGGTGGGGTTGCAAATTGGTACAACCACTCTGGAAATCAGTCTGGCGGTTCCTCCGAAAACTGGGCACATCACTTCCAGAAGATCCTGCTATACCACTCCTGGGCATATATCCAGAGGATTCCCCACCATGTAATAAGGATACATGCTCTACTATGTTCATAGCAGCCCTATTTATAATTGCCAGATGCTGGAAAGAACCCAGGTATCCCTCAACAGAAGAGTGGATGCAAAAAATGTGGTATATCTACACAATGGAGTACTATTCAGCCATTAGAAACAATGAATTCATGAAATTCTTAGGCAAATGGATGGAGCTAGAGAACATCATACTAAGTGAGGTAACCCAGACTCAAAAGGTGAATCATGGTATGCACTCACTAATAAGTGGTTATTAACCTAGAAAACTGGAATACCCAAAACATAATCCACACATCAAATGAGATACAAGAAGAAAGGAGGAGTGGCCCCTGGTTCTGGAAAGACTCAGTGAAACAGTATTCAGCAAAACCAGAACGGGGAAGTGGGAAGGGGTGGGAGGGAGGACAGGGGAAGAGAAGGGGGCTTACAGGACTTTCGGGGAGTGGGGGGGCTAGAAAAGGGGAAATCATTTGAAATGTAAATAAATTATATCTAATAAAAAAAAAGAAAAAAAAATGCTCAACTTCATTAGTCATTAGGGAAATGCAAATCAAAACAACCCTGAGATTTCACCTTACACCAGTCAGAATGGCTAAGATTAAAAATTCAGGAGACAGCAGGTGTTGGAGAGGGTGTGGAGAAAGAGGAACACTCCTCCACTGCTGGTGGGGTTGCAAATTGGTACAACCACTCTGGAAATCAGTCTGGCGGTTCCTCCAAAAACTGGGCACCTCACTTCCAGAAGATCCTGCTATACCACTCTTGGGCATATACCCAGAGGATTCCCCACCATGTAATAAGGATACATGCTCTACTATGTTCATAGCAGCCCTATTTATAATTGCCAGATGCTGGAAAGAACCCAGGTATCCCTCAACAGAAGAGTGGATGCAAAAAATGTGGTATATCTACACAATGGAGTACTATTCAGCCATTAGAAACAATGAATTCATGAAATTCTTAGGCAAATGGATGGAGCTGGAGAACATCATACTAAGTGAGGTGACCCAGACTCAAAAGGTGAATCATGGTATGTACTCACTAATAAGTGGATATTAATCTAGAAAACTGGAATACCCAAAACATAATCCACACATCAAATGAGGTACAAGAAGAAAGGAAGAGTGGAAAGACTCAGTGAAGCAGTATTCGGCAAAACCAGAACAGAAGTGAGAAGGGGTGGGTGGGAGGATGGGGGGAGAGAGGGGGTCTTACGGAACTTTCGGGGAGTGGGGGGCTAGAAAAGGGGGGATCATTTGAAATGTAAATAAAAAAATATATCCAATAAAAAAATTAAAAAAAAAGAAAGTAGAACCATCTTGCTTTACAGGAAGGATTGCAAACTTATACAATCAGTTTGGAAACCAATCTGAAATTTCTTCAGAAAATTGGAAATATTTCTTCCTGAAGACTCAGCTAGACCAGTCCTGGGCAAATAACCAAAATATACTCCACTATCCTACAAGGGCACTTAACTATGTTCAATGCAGCTGTATTACTAATAGCCAGAAACAAACCAGATGTCCCTCAACTGAAGAATGGATACAAAAATGGTATATTTACTCAAGGTATCAAAAATGGGACATTTATTCAGATATTGAAAACAAGGGCATAATAAAAATTTCATTTCCAAATGGATGGA
Source organism: Apodemus sylvaticus (assembly GCF_947179515.1). NCBI lineage: Eukaryota > Metazoa > Chordata > Mammalia > Rodentia > Muridae > Apodemus > Apodemus sylvaticus. Next base: position 71,323,188 of record NC_067485.1, on the reverse strand, counting down.
AATAGAAAATATTCTGAGTGAATTAACCCAGACTCAAAAGAACATGCATCGTATGAACTCATTTTTGTTAGCCATAAAGGTCACGATACCAATGATACCCCTCAAATAGTGAAAGATGTTAAACAAGAAGGGAGCGTGAGGAAGGAAGAAGAGAGGCTACCATGGAAGGGTAATAACCTGCAGGAGGAAGAAACAGAGCAGCCATGTAAAGGGGCGAAGGAAAAGCAGAGAAGTGGGCTTCTCCAGTTGAACAAGAGCAGCCAAATCAGAACAGAGAAATGGAGTTATCTGTGGGAGGGAGATTCTAACAGCATGGAGGGTAGGCAGTTTTGCAGCATAAACCATACTGCTTAAAGCATACTAAAATATAAGGCTGTGTGTGTGTCTTTCATTCAGGAACATAAGTGGTCTAAGGTGGGAAGGAACCCTGCAATTCATTAAAGTATTTATAATACAATAGCCTACAGTGGGGATATGAAAGCAGAAATGGAAATATCCTATAGCCAGGCAAGGCTCTCAGTGGAGGAATTAGGACTTCAACCCACCCACAGCCCTTTTGACTCAAAATCTGTCCTGTTGTACACATGGCTCTAGCGGTATATGTAGTAGAGGATTGCCTAAGGAATCAATGGGAGAAGAGGTCCTTGGTCTTATGAAGGCTTGATAGAGTCCCCAGGGTAGAGAACTTGAGGGAGAGGAGGTGGGAGCAGAGTGGGTGGATGAACACCCTCACAGAAACAGGGGGAGGGAGGATGGAATAGGGAGTTTCTGGGAGGGGGGAAACCAGGAAAGGAGATAACATTTGAAATGTAAGTAAAGAAAATATCCAGTTAAAAGCATAAAAATACCTTTCCTGTCTAAAAGAAATGCAGGGACAAAGGATGAAGCAAAAACTAAGTGAAGGCCCAACTTGAGATCCATCCCATGTCAAAACACCTGTCTCTGACACTATTAGTGATACTCTGTTGTGCTTGCAGGCAGGAGCCCAGCATAACTGTCCTCTGAGAGGCTCCACCCAGCAGCTGACTGAAATAGAAGCAGATACCTACATCCAAACACTGGATGAAGTTCCAGGACCCTTATGGAAAAGTTGGAGGAAGAATAGAGCCCTACATGGGATAGGAATTCTACAGGAACTCTTAGAGAGTCAACTAACCTGGACTCTTAGGAGCTCTCAGAGACTGAATCAACAACAAAAGAGCATACATTGGCTGGACTAAGGCTCCTGGCACATATAAACCTGTGTGGTTCAGTCTACAGTGGGTCACCCAACAACTAGAGCAGAGGCTGTTGCCTAAAGTTATTGTCTGTCTGTGAAATCCATTCCACAAAAGGGCTCCCTTGCCTAGCCTCAGTGGGAGAGGATGCACCTAACCTTCCAGAGATTCACAGCACCAGGGTAAGGGAATATGCCCAGGGCCCCAGCATCTCAGAGGAGAAAGGGAAGGGAGATAATGAGATGGATTCTGTTAGGGGGCACCTGGAGCGGCAACACTTGGGATATGATTAAATACAAACATCATATAAATGTAAAAAATAAAATAATATTTGGTTTCAATACCCTATGCAATAAATAATTACCTTTTTAATGAAACAGGTTTCTCTTTGTTTATCCTGGCTATCGTATGTCTGTTTGATCCTATGTCCTCAAATTCACAGAGATCTACATGCCTCTGTCTCCTGTGTACTAGGGTTAATAAATAAGTTTTACCTGCACCACCACTGGCAGGTAAAACTTATTTTTAAAATGAAAATTCTATTATACAGTTAAAGACTAAGGCCTTGTAGATACTAAGAAACTACTTGATCATGAAAGTAATCATATGAATACAAAAGTTTCTACTAAATAATGAACTTTACGAACAATATAATGTCTGTATACAGTTAAATTTTCTGCAAGCATCTATACTTTGCCAAGCAATCCTAAAAAATTAGATGATTTTTTTTGTTTGTTATTTTTCAATATAGGGTTTCTCTGTATAGCCCTGACTATCCTGGAACTCACTCTGCAGACCAGGCTGGCCTCAAACTCAGAAATCTGCCTCCCTCTGCCTCCCAAGTGCTGGAATTAAAGGCATGTGCCACCACCTCCTGGCCTAGATGATTCTTTAAAACATTTTTAATTAGATATTTTCTTTATTTACATTTTTAAATGTTATCCCCTTTCCTTGTATCCCCATCAAAAAAAAAAAGCCCTATCCCATGCTCTCTTCCCCTGCTCACCAACCCACCCACTCCCACTTCCCTGTCCTGGTATTCCCCTACACTGAGACATCAAGCCTTCTCAGGACCAAGAGCATCTCACTGATGTCTGATATTTTCTTAGGAATTATGTTTACTTAATAGTGTAAACAATAATTTTAAACCGAATATGTAGATGACTTATTTTGACAAGTCTGTAAAACAAATTGCTGTAAATGAAGAAAAAACTTTCATGGAAAATGTACATTGAAAATACAGCTCACCACGTAAAAAAGCACACTGAAAGATAACTATATTAACCTGTGAAATTGCAGAGATTTTTTCCAAATTTTCCTCTAGTTGCAGTCTGGATTTTTCTTCAATCTCTTGCTTTAACATTTCTGCCTCTCTGCGGTCTATCATATTCATTGATCTGTGACTTTCAAGGATTAATAATTCCTGTTTGAGCTTCTCCTCTCTATCTTCAGGCATTTTGCATTTCTCCTGGATGTCTGTCACAGCTAAGAAGTTCTGTTGCAGAGACTGGGATTTGTTTTCAAGCCCCTCATAGTTCAATAACACTTGGTTTAGCTTTCTTGTGGCAAGATCAATCTGCATCAAGAAATTAATACTGCTTATAGATGAAAAAGTTGACAGGAAATAATTTTTATTTTTTATTTTTTATTTTCTATATTCTTTGTTTACATTCCAAATGATTTCCCCTTTCCCGCTTCCCTCCTCCCCATAAGTCCCATAAGCCCTCTTCCCTCCACCTATTTCCCAATCAACCCCTCCCACTTCTCTGACCTGGTAATCCCCTACATTGCTGCATCAAGCCTTGATAGGAAATAAATTTAAGACTTAAACCATTATCAGGAGAGAAAGTGAACTTCAAAGTTGAAGAATGTACTTGCCTCCAAACTTGGCAAAGTAAGTTTGATCCCCAGAACCCACATGGCAGGAAGGAGGGAACTCATTCCCACTTGTTCTCCTCTCCTTTCACATGCAAGCCATTATACATGCATGCCATAACATGTGTATGCAAACCTGTATACCCTGAGAGAATAATGTATTCACTATTCTTTTAAGAATAAGCTTTGATTAAAACACAGTTTAGTCAAGCTCTGTAATACTGAAATATGAACAGCTTCATTTTCAGTCTTCTCCTGGGTAAAATAAATGTGTCTTTTCAATATAAAAAATTTGAGAAAAGGAGCATGCCATGGTTGTCTCTGGAGGGGTGCCACCAGAGCCTTACAAATACAGAGGCAGATGCTACCAACCAACTATTGGACTGGGCACAGGGTCCCCAATGTTGGACCTGAAGGATGGTCCAGAGGAGCTGAAGGGGTTTACAGCACCATGGGAAGAACAATGATTTTGGCCACCCAGATGCCCCAAGACTCCCAGGGACTGAACCATCAACCAAGGGACACACAAGGTTCCAGCAAAAAATGTGGCAGAGGAAGGCCTTGTTGGGCATCAGTGAGAGGAATGGTCCTTGGTCATGTAAAGATTCAACAGAGACTCCAACAAAGGGAAACTGAGGGGGTGGAGGTGGGAGTGTGTTTGGTGGAGGGTCATATTCATGGAGACGGGGGAAGCAGGAGGAGGAGGGGGAGGGATATTAGGGGAGGGGGGATATTGGGAAAGGTTTTACCATTGGCAATGTAAAGGAAGACGATATTCAACAAAAAAAGAATTTGAGAACATCTTCTCTATTTTCTGATATACTTAATACACCTTATTATATTTATTTCTAGCTCATTTATTGGCAAAGGCAATAACATGTTATGTTGGACCACATAATTTTCATATCATACAAAATGACTTTTAATATTGGAAATTCAGTCTACTGCCTTGACTGTCTTTGACATATTACCTCAATTTCATGACTTTCAAAGTTTCTACAATATAGTATTGTCTTCTTGAAGTAAGTTAAACTATTTATTCTGTGATCCTTGTGTTGACATGTTAAGTGTATTATGCTTCCATACTATCTTGACAAAAAGTAAATGCAGAAATTTAAGAGAATGGAGAATCTGTAGCTTGATACGTGATTTAGGATTGATTCAAGTGTATACAACCAGGTTTAATTTATTGTTGTTGGAAAACGGTTTCACTATATAGCTTTGGCTAGCTAGAACTTGACAGGCAGACAAAGCTGACCTCAAGCTCACAAACATCCCCCTACATCTGCCTCCTTAGTGCTGGAATCAAAGGCATATGCCACCTTCCCATAGACCTGGCATTAAGTCACAGCCAAGTGTAAAGACAGAAGTAAATGTATAGCATATATATGTGAGTAGAAAAAGACTCAATTACTTCTGGTTATAAAACTTTTACAATTCTTTGTTTCATGGGTAAAATAACTGAAAGCATTATAGTAACTAGTTTTTCACTCTGAAACCAAGTAAAACATACCTTTTGTTTTAGTGTAGTAATTTCATCAGTTTCAGATTGATTAGCATTTAAATCTTCAGGACAAGTAAACTTTCCATTTTCTTGTTCATTTGAGTTCTTTTGTCTCATTTTAGAAATGTTCTTCATGCTGGGGAAAATGATCAGAGAGAGAGGCAGAGACAGAGACAGAGACAGAGAGAGAAACACACACACACACACACACACACACACACACACACACAGAGAGAGAGAGAGAGAGAGAGAGTGAGTTTTTAAAATTTATTTGAACGATGGGGCTTCTACTTGCCCATGCTGTCTCCAAACAAGCTATGTGGCTACAGACAATAGTGAAGTCTAGTTCTTCTTGCCTCCACCTCCCATGAACTCAGATCACAGGCATATATCACCATGCCCATCTCCTAAAGTATAATTATGTAATCACTTTATAACACAGGATAGATTTATTACATAAATGAAGCACATGTATAAATTTTTCAAACCTGCAAATCCCAGGGGCACATGCTATTCTGGTTTGTTTTAGTATTCAAAACACAGAAAAAACATGAAGATTGGTGGTGTGGGAAGAGAGAATCTGGGAAGAGTTGGTTGAGGGAAAAGAATGTAAACAAAATAATGCTATGTGAAATTCTTATATTAGTTGGTTGTTTTGATATTTATTTTTATTTTATTGATAGAGAGAAAAGGGAAATTCCATCTAACTGTTGTCTGCAAAAACTGATTATAGCTGAAATATAACTACCATAGTAAAATGTTGAAGAGAGTATTCCATTCAAATAGTACTAAGATTCAAGCAGGCGTTTCTACCCTAATATCTAATAAAAATAAACTTCTAACAAAAATTAACAAAAATAGATAAAGTAAGAAAACTCTGTGCTCAAAGCACTGGTGGACCTATAACGCAAGCACAGTGAGATTAGTGGTTAAATTAGGGAAAGAGGTCCAGCTAATGAGTTGGGAAAATGACATGATAGTATACATAAGAGTTATAAAATTCTACTGGATAAATTCTACCAATAATATATTCAGAAGTGTGGCAGGATACAGAATAAACCTGCACAAATCAATAGCTCCTTTATACACCAACAACAAATGTAAGAGAAAGAGATCATGGATACATTCCCATTCACAGTAGCCTCAAAGGAAATGAAATGTCTCAGAATAATCCTAACCAGGTAGAAGGATATTCACAATTAAGTCCTTAAAATTCTGAAGAAATAGGCAGAAAAGACATTTGGAAATGGAAAGACTTCACATGGTCGTGAATTGGTAGAATCAAATTGTGAAAATTACCATTCTACAAAAAGCTATTAAGTATTCAATGCAATCCCCATCAAAATAATCTTTTCCTTTACAAAAAAGAAAATGGAAACCATATGGTACCAAAAACATTTGAGCAAAAAACACAATGCTGGAGGAATTGCTTTCCAGAGCCCAAGATAAATTATCAAGGCACAGTAATACAACTAATAGGGTTTTCCCACAAAAATAGATACATGGAAAGAATCTGAGAGTTGAACATATGTACATGTAACGCCAGCCACTTAATATCTGACAAAGATACGAAAATCATAAACTGGAGAAAAAAAAGCATTTTCAACAAATGATGCTGGGAAAATGAGATGTCCACATGTAGAACTAAAAAACAGACCTGTATCTGTGCAAATGTACAAGGATTAACTCCAAATGGGTCAAAGACTTTATCTGAAATATATAAAGTTTCTTTAAAATATATATATAAGAAATCCCGAAGAATACAAAAGCCAATAATGAGGAAAGGCAAAAAACACTTAAAGAAATACAGGAGAACTTTGGTCAACAGGCTGAGGTCATGAAAGAGGAAACACAAAAATCTCTTAAAGAATTACAGGAAAGCACAAACAAGCAAGTGAAGGAGCTAAGCAAAACCATCCAGGATCTAAAATCAGAAGTAGAAACAACTAAGAAAACTCAAAGGGAGACAAATTTGGAGATAGAAAGCCTTGGGAAGAAATCAGGGGACATAGATGCAAATATCAACAACAGAATACAAGAGATAGAAGAAAGAATCTCAGATGCTGAAGATACCATAGAAACCATGGACTCAACAGTTAAAGAAAATGCAAAATGCAAAAAGCTTGTAACCCAAAATATTCAGGAAATCCAGGACACAATGAGAAGACCAAACCTAAGGATTATAGGCATAGATGAGAGTGAAGATTTACAACTTAAAGGGCCAGCAAATATCTTCAATAAAATTATGGAAGAAAACTTCCCTAACCTAAAGAGAGAGATGCCCATGAATATACAAGAAGCCTACAGAACTCCAAACAGACTGGACCAGAACAGAAATACTTCCCGTCACATAATAATCAAAACACCAAATGTACTAAACAAAGAAAGAATATTAAAGGCAGTAAGAGAAAAAGGCCAAGTAACATATAAAAGAAGACCAATCAGAATCACAGCAGACTTTTCACCTGAGACTATGAAGGCTAGAAGATCCTGGGCAGATCTCATGCAGACTCTAAGAGAACACAAATGCCAGCCAAAACTACTATATCCAGCAAAACTCTCAATCACCATAGATGGAGAAACTAAGATATTCCATGACAAAACCAAGTTTACCCAATATCTATCCACAAACCCAGCCCTACAACGATAGTAGGATGAAAACACCAATACAAGGAGGGAAACATCACCCTGGAAAAAGCAAGATAGTAACCTTTCATCAAATCCAAAAGAAGTTAACCAATCAAATTTAAAAAATAACTTCAAAAATGACAGGAAGTAACAATCACTATTCCTTAATATCTCTTAACATCAATGGACTCAATGCCCCAATAAAAAGACATAGAATAACTGACTGGATACATAAACAGGACCCTACATTTTGCTGCTTACAGGAAACACACCTCAGGGTCAAAGACAAACACTACCTTAGAGTAAAAGGCTGGAAGACAATTTTACAAGCAAATGGTCTCAGGAAAAAAGCTGGAGTAGTCATTTTAATATCAGATAAAATTGACTTTCAACCCAAAGTCATCAAAAGAGACTCTGAGGGACACTTTTTGCTGGTCAAAGGAAAAATACAACAAGAAGAACTCCCAATCCTAAACATCTATGCTCCAAATGCAAGGGTACCTTCTTTCGTAAAAGAAACTTTATTAAAACTCAAAGCACACATTGCACCTAACACAATAACTGTGGGTGACTTCAACACTGCACTTTCCTCAATGGACCGATCAGGAACACAGAAACTAAACAGGGACACAATGAAACTAATTGAAGCTTTGGACCAATTAGATTTAACAGATATATATAGAACATTCTATCCTAAAGCAAAAGAATATACCTTTTTCTCAGCACCCCATGGTACCTTCTCCAAAATCGACCATATAATTGGTCACAAGACAGACCTCAACAAATATAAGAAGATCGAACTAATTCCATGCCTCCTATCAGATCACTATGGAGTAAAAGTGGTCTTCAATAGCAACAAAAACAACAGAAAACCCACATACACGTGGAAACTGAACAATACTCTACTCAATGATACCTTGGTCAAGGAAGAAATAAAGATAGAAATTAAAGACTATTTAGAACACAATGAAAATGAAGACACAACATACCCAAATCTATGGGACACAATGAAAGCAGTGCTAAGAGGAAAACTCATAGCCCTGAGTGCCTCCAAAAAGAAAATGGAGAGAGCATACATTACCAGCTTAATGACACACCTGAAAGCCCTGGAACAAAAAGAAGCTATTTCACCCAGGAGGAGTAGAAGGCAGGAAATCATCAAACTCAGGGCCGAAATCAATCAAGTAGAACCAAAGAGAACCATACAAAGAATCAACAAAACCAGGAGCTGGTTCTTTGAGAAAATCAACAAGATAGATAAACCCTTAGCCAGACTGACCAAAGGGCACAGAGAAAGTATCCAAATTAACAAACTTAGAAATGAAAAGGGAGATATAACAATGGAAACTGAGGAAATCCAAAAAATCATAAGATCCTACTACAAGAGCCTGTACTCGACACAACTGGAGAATCTGGAGGAAATGGACAATTTCCTTGACAGATACCAAATACCAAAATTAAATCAGGACCAAATAGATCATCTAAACAGTCCCATAACGCCTAAAGAAATGGAAGGAATCATAGAAAGTCTTCCAACCAAAAAAAAGCACAGGACCAGATGGTTTCAGTGCAGAATTCTGTCAGACCTTCAAAGAAGAGTTAACACCAATACTCTTCAAACTATTCCACAAAATAGAAACAGAAGGAACACTACCCAATTCCTTCTATGAAGCCACAATTACGCTGAAACCAAAACCACACAAAGATCCAACAAAGAAAGAGAACTTCAGACCAATTTCCCTTATGAACATCAATGCAAAAATACTCAATAAAATTCTTGCCAACCGAATCCAAGAACACATCAAAACGATCATCCACCATAATCAAGTAGGCTTTATCCCGGGAATGCAGGGTTGTTTCAATATACGGAAATCCATCAATGCAATCCACTACATAAACAAACTCAAAGAAAAAAAACCACATGGTCATTTCATTGGATGCTGAAAAAGCATTTGACAAAATTCAGCATCCTTTCATGCTTAAAGTCTTGGAAAAAACAGGAATTCAAGGCCCATACCTAAACATAGTAAAAGCAATATACAGCAAACCAGTAGCAAGCATCAAACTAAATGGAGAGAAACTTGAAGCAATCCCACTAAAATCAGGGACTAGACAGGGCTGCCCCCTTTCTCCTTATCTTTTCAATATTGTACTTGAGGTACTAGCTCAGGCAATTTGACAACATAAGGAGGTCAAAGGGATACAAATTGGAAAGGAAGAAGTCAAACTGTCATTATTTGCAGATGACATGATAGGCTACCTAAGTGACCCAAGAAACTCCACTAGAGAACTCCTACAGCTGATAAACAACTTCAGCAAAGTGGCATGTTATAAAATCAACTCCAGCAAATCAGTGGCCTTCCTATACTCAAAGGATAAGCAGGCTGAGAAAGAAATTAGGGAAATGACCCCCTTCACAATAGCCACAAACAGTATAAAGTATCTTGGTGTTACTCTTACCAAACATGTGAAAGATCTGTATGACAAGAACTTCAAGACTCTGAAGAAGGAAATGGAAGAAGTCCTCAAAAAATGGGGAAATCTCCCATGCTCATGGATCGGTAGAATCAATAGAGTTAAAATGGCCATTTTGCCAAAAGCAATATACAGATTCAATGCAATACCCATCAAAATCCCAACTCAATTCTTCACAGAGTTAGAAAGAGCAATTATCAAATTCATCTGGAATAACAAAAAACTCAGGATAGCTAAAACTATTCTCAGCAACAAAAGAAAGTCTGGGGGAATCAGTGTCCCTGACCTCAAGCAATACTACAGAGCAATAGTGTTAAAAACTGCATGGTATTGGTACAGTGACAGGCAGGAGGATCAATGGAACAGGATTGAAGATCCAGAAATGAACCCACAAACCTATGGCCACTTGATCCTTGACAAAGAGGCTGAAACATACAATGGAAAAAAGATAGCCTTTTCAACAAATGGTGCTGGTTCAACTGGAGGTCAGCATGCAGAAGAATGGGAATTGATCCATCCTTGTCTCCTTGTACTAAGCTCAAATCCAAATGGATCAAGGACCTCCACATAAAGCCAGACACTCTGAAGCTAACAGAAAAGAAACTGGGGAAGACCCTTGAGGACATCGGTACCGGGAGAAAGTTTCTGAACAGAACACCAATAGTGTATGCTCTAAGAGCAAGAATTGACAAATGGGACCTCATAAAATTACAAAGTTTCTGTAAGGCAAAGGACACCATCAAGAGGACAAATCGGCAACCAACAAATTGGGAAAAGATCTTCACCAATCCTACATCAGATAGAGGGCTAATATCGAATATATATAAAGAACTCAAGAAGTTAGACTCCAGAAAACCAAACAACCCTATTAAAAAATGGGGTACAGAGTTAAACAAAGAATTCTCACCTGAAGAACTTCAGATGGCGGAGAAGCATCTTAAAAAATGCTCAACTTCATTAGTCATTAGGGAAATGCAAATCAAAACAACCCTGAGATTTCACCTTACACCAGTCAGAATGGCTAAGATTAAAAATTCAGGAGACAGCAGGTGTTGGAGAGGATGTGGAGAAAGAGGAACACTCCTCCACTGCTGGTGGGGTTGCAAATTGGTACAACCACTCTGGAAATCAGTCTGGCGGTTCCTCCAAAAACTGGGCACCTCACTTCCAGAAGATCCTGCTATACCACTCCTGGGCATATACCCAGAGGATTCCCCACCATGTAATAAGGATACATGCTCTACTATGTTCATAGCAGCCCTATTTATAATTGCCAGATGCTAGAAAGAACCCAGGTATCCCTCAACAGAAGAGTGGATGCAAAAAATGTGGTATATCTACACAATGGAGTACTATTCAGCCATTAGAAACAATGAATTCATGAAATTCTTAGGCAAATGGATGGAGCTAGAGAACATCATACTAAGTGAGGTAACCCAGACTCAAAAGGTGAATCATGGTATGCACTCACTAATAAGTGGATATTAACCTAGAAAACTGGAATACCCAAAACATAATCCACACATCAAATGAGGTACAAGAAGAAAGGAGGAGTGGCCCCTTGTTCTGGAAAGACTCAGTGAAGCAGTATTTGGCAAAACCAGAACGGGGAAGTGGGAAGGGGTGGGTAGGAGGACAGGGGGAGAGAAGGGGGATTTCGGGACTTTCAGGGAGTGGGGGGCTAGAAAGGGGGAAATCATTTGAAATGTAAATAAAAAATATATCGAATAAAACAAAACTATATATATATAATAGGTTTAGGAGATGAATTTATGCATAGGACTTCATTGGGGAAGGTGGTTTGAAAAAAACCACCAAGGGAAGAGGGGACTTGCTTTAAGATATTGTCTTATAGCTAAAATGGAGTTATGTTGCACAAAGCCCAGAGACCATCACAGAAAAGAAAGAATGTAGGAGGAAAAAGAGGAGATCTATTTACTGCCATCTTCTGGTCACTTCAGTCATTACAATCAAGGATGACTAGGCAAAACTCAATGAATGATCAGGGAGAGGGAAGGAGTTTATGGAGTCTCACACTTCCCTTGTGAACTACTGGCATGCAAGATGCTGGGAGAGTAATCATTGCTTTCAGCTGTATATCCATGGGCGTGCCAACCAGGCTACCCACCCATGGTCATAATTAAACTCAGTGGGTCACGAAACAAAACAAGAAAGTGGAATGTAAGGAACAAATCTGTAATAAAGAGTGGGGATTAACAAGAGGTAGGAGAGAAACTAGAGAGAATACAAGGGTTAACAGTGATAAGAATCAATTTATACATTTCTGATATTGTCAAAAAAATTACAACTTGTTCATCAGAACACCCATAGCCGGCATGATTAGAGCTGAAGTGAGATCTGGGCTGTGCTCAACTTACCAAGAGACAGCAACTGGTGAACATATGCACAGCTATTCAAAGTCCTGAGAATGAGAGATGGATACTCAGCTCCAAATAGGAAAGTTATAAAAACAAACTGCCTAAATACACCCAAGGCTCAGACAGCATCAGAGAGGAGTCAGAAGGGAGGTCAGATCAGAGGGTGAGGAGGAGTACTGTGAAATGTTGTCTTCCAGACTTGGCTATCACACTCATGAACTGCCAGTAGACCTACACACAAAAACACTAGCCAAAATTTCAGCACCAGTCTAGTAGATTATCTCCAGGCCTGTCTTAATCAGGGTTTCTATTCCTGTACAAACATCATGACCAAGAAGCAAGTTGGAGAGGAAAGGGTTTATTCAGCTTAGAATCCACATTGCTGTTCATCAACAAAGGAATACAGGGATGGAACTCAAGCAGGTCAAGAAGCAGAAGCTGATACAGAGGCCACGGAGGGATGTTTTTTTCTGGCTTGCTTCCCCTGGCTTGCTCATCTTGCTTTCTTATAGAACCCAGGACTACCAGACCAGGGATGGCACCACCCACAAGGGCCCTCCCACCTTGATCACCAACCAAGAAAATGCACCACAGCTGGATCTCATGAAGGTACGTTCCCAACTGAAGCTCCTTTCTCTGTGATAACTCCAGCCTATGTCAAGTTGATACATAAAATCAGCCACTACAATTGTCCCCTTGTCAACCTGACATACAAACAAATCACTATTAAGCCTCAACCCCTAGTTTCTTATTCATCCCCAAGACCAAAACAACTTTAAAAGTCCCACAGTCTGTACATATTAAAAGTTTAATCCTTTTTAAAAAATCCATTCTCTTTTAAAATCCAAAGTCATTGTACAACTAAAATCTTTTAACTGTGGGCTCAATTAAAATACTTTATTCCTTCAAGAGGGCACAGTCACAATCAAAAACAAAATCAACCTCCAATCGTCCCATTGTTGAGATCCACTCAAGATCTTCTAGTGTCCTTCAAGGGCTTGGGTCACTACTCAAGACCTGTCCTTTGTAGCACACAGCTTGTCTTCTAGGCTCCAGATGCCTGTACCCCACTGCTACTAATGTTATTGGAGATCATCTCATGGTACTGACATCTCCAAAACACTGCTGTCTTCCCCTGTAACTAGACTTCACCAATAGCCTCTCATAAGCTTTTCTCTTCATAGACAAGCCTCAGCTCCTTTGAATTACCCCTTCAGTCCTGGGCCATCAATTGCAAGTGAGAAGGCACCTTTCACCAATGACTTTCCACTGTCTCTCACAGTGCCGAGCCTCAGCTGCTCTTCATGACCCCTTCATGCCTTCAAAACCAGCACTACCTTGGGTGACTCATATACATTACCAAGGCCAACCACAGTACAAGGTACAACATTGACTATCTATGGGACACAGCCTCTGTGCTCTCAGAAAACTCTTCTCAATTGATTTCACCTCAGTGATGCTGGTCTCTTCTTAATCACCACTAATTTCGTAGTTCCAGCTAACCAGCATTGATAGTCCCAGTAACACAAAGGCATTCTTCCATAGTTCTGTTATCATGTTAATCACAGCAAATTCTTCTGTCCCAGCTAACCAAAACCACAGAATCATCACAATCAAATAGCAATGACCTTGATAAGAGTCTTTAACCTTCCCTCTGAAATTTCACAAGCTGGGCCTCCATCTTCTGCACTGTTCTCAACATTATCTTACACAACATCATCTTCCTACAAAACATCCCACGAGGCTCTTAACACTGAATGGTTCTTTTAGCACAAAGTTCCAAAATCCTCACATAGTCCTCTGCAAAACATGGTCAGGATGTCAAAGGAACACCATTCCTGTAACCAATTTGTTTTAGACAGGGTTTCTATTCCTGCACAAATATTATGACCAAGAACCAAGTTGGGGAGGAAAGGGTTTATTCAGCTTACATCTCCACATTGCTATTCATCACCAAAGGAAGTCAGAACTGGAACTCAAGCAGATCAGGAAGCAGAAGCTGATTCAGAGGCCATGGAGGGATGTTACTTGCTGGCTTGCTTCCCTTGGCTTGCTCACCTTGCTTTCTTATAGAACCCAGGACTACCAGACCAGGGATGGCATCACCCACAAGGGCCCTCCCACCTTGATCACCAACCAAGAAAATGCACCAAAGCTGGATCTCATGGACTCACTTTCCCAACTGAAGCTCCTTTCTTTGTGATCATTCCAGCCTATGTCAAGTTGACACACAAAACCAGCCACTACAAGGCCTCAACTCTTACTTAATTGTTATTACAAGCTGACAATTGCTGGAGTAAGAAAAACTTTTCTTTCTCACTTGCTTCATTTATTTGTTTTATTTTCCCATGATAAGACCACTATTATGGTAGTTTGCACTGGCACCTGGGAGCTGAGCCTGTGCTCTGGATCCCCATACACTCAGCACACACCTAGAGCAACCTGGGCCACCTGGGAATTCTGATACATCCAACGAACTGGAAAAAAAAATCCTGGATCAAAAAATGGAAATAGAAACATTAAAGAAAACATGATGTTAGACAACCATGGAGTCACAGAATAAAACAACATCATCAATAGAATAAAAGAAATAGAAGAGAGAATCTCAGGTGTAAAAGATAGCACAAGAGACATTGACACAATAGTCAAGGAAAATACATAAAGAAAAAGCTTCTAGGTCAAAATATTCAAGAAATCCAGGTCACAATGAAAAGACCAAAGTTAAGAAAAATAGGTATAGAAGAGAGTAAAGATTCCAAACTCAAAGAGACAGTAAACATCTTCAAAAAAATTATAGAAGAAACCATCCCTAACATAAAAAAGAAATACAAATAAACATATAGGAATTTTACAGATCACAAAAAATATTGGGCCAGAAAATAAATTCTTCCTGTCACCTAAAAATCCAACAACAAAATGAACAGAACAAAGAAAGAATATTAAAAGTGGTAAAACAAAGAGGTAAAGTAACATATAAAGTCAGACCTATCAGAATTATTCCAGATTCTCAACAGAGACTCTAACACCCAAAGATCCTGGGCAGATGTCATATATATCCTAAGAAAACAAAGGTTGCCAGCCCAGGCTACTGTACCAGCAAAACTCTCAATTACCATAGATAAAGAAACAAAGATATTCCATCACAAAACCAAATTTATACAATATCTTTTCATTAACCCAACACTACAGAGAATAATAGAAGAAAAACTCCAATACAATGAGGGGAAGCTAGAAAGTACCCAGATGTCCCTCAAAAGAGAAATGGATACAGAAAATGTGGTATATATACACAATGGAGTACTATTCATCTATTAAAAACAATGAATTCATGAAATTCTTAGGCAAATAGATGGGACTAGAAAGTGTCATCCTGAGTTAGGCAACCCAGTCACCAAAGAACACACATGGTATGCACTCATTAATAAGAGGATGTTAGGCCAAAAGCTCAAAATAAACAAGTTACAATTCACCCAGCACAGGAAGCTCAAGAAGAAGGAGGACTTAAGTGAGGGTGCTTTGGTTCCTCAAAGAAAGGGAACAAAATACTCACAGGAGCAATAAGGGAGATAATGTGTGGAGCAGAGACTGAAGTAATGGCCAGCCAGAGACTGCCCTACCTTGGAATTGATCCTATAAACAGTCACCAAACCCGGACACTACTATGGACAACAAGAAGTATATACCAAAAGGAGCATGCCATGGTTGGCTCTGGAGGGGCCCTGCCAGAGCCTTACAAATACTGAGGCAGATGCTAGCAACCAACTGTTGGACTGGGAATGGGGTCCCCAATGGAAGAACTGGAAGGTAGTCCAGAGGATCTGAAGGGTTTTAAAGCCCCATGGAAAGAACAATGATTTCGGCCACCCAGATGCCCCAAGACTCTCAGAGACTGAACCATCAACCAAGGGACACACATGGTTCCAGCCAAAAATGTTTCAGAGGAAGGCCTTGTTGGGTATCAGTGGGAGGAATGGTCCTTGGTCAGGTAAAGGCTCAACAGAGGCCCCAACAAAGGGAAACCGAGTGGGGAAGGTGGGAGTGTGCTGGGTGGAGGAGCATGTATGTGGAGGCAGGGGGAGGAAGGAGGAGTTGGGGGTCTTTGGGGAGGGGGGAAATCAGGAAAGGTTTTTCCTTGGGCAATGTAAATGAAAATGATATTCAATAAAAAAAAAAGAAAAAAAAAAAGAAGAGAATGAAGAGAAAACCCTCAAGCACAAGGGAACAGCAGAAAATTTCCTGAACAGAACACCAATAACTTATGCTCTAAGATCAAGAATAGACAAATGGGACCTTATAACACTACAAAGCTTCTGTAAGACAAAGGACACTGTCAGTAGGAAAAAATGCAATGAACAAATTGGGAAACGATTTTACCAACCCTACATCGGATAGAGGGCTAATATCTAATACATACAAGGAACTCAAAAAGAAGACACCAGAGAACCAAATAACAATATAAAAAAGGGTGTACATAGGTAATCAAAGAATTCTCAACTGAGGAATACTGCATGGTTGAGAAGCACCTAAAGAAATGTTCCAAGTCCTTAGCCATCAGGGAATTGAAAATCAAAACAACCCTGAAATTTCACATCACACCTGTCAGAATGGCTGAGATAAAAAACTCAGGTGACAGCAGTTGCTGGAGAGAATGTGGAGAAAGAGTAACACTCCTCCACTGGTGGTGGGATTACAAGCTGTACAATCACTCTGGAAATCAGTCTGGCAATTCTTCTGAAAAATGGAAATAGTACTAGGGAGGACCCAGCTATACCACTCCTGGGTATATACCCAGAAGAAGCTCCAACAAGTAATATGGACACATGCTCCACTATGTTCATAGCAACCTTATTTATAATAGCCACAAGCTGGAAACAACCCAGATGTCCCTCAATAGAGGAATGGATGCAAAGAATGTGGTACATTTACACAATGGAGTACTATTCAGCTATTAAAAACAGCGAATTCATGAAATTTTTAGGCAGATGGATGGAACTAGAAAATATCCTGAGTGAGTTAACCGAATCATTAAAGAACACACATGGTATGCATTCACTGATAAGTGGATATTAGTCCAGAAGCTTTGAATACCTACTGTACAATTCACAGACCAAATGAACCCCAAGAAGAAGGAAAACAAAAGTGTGGATACTTTGGTACTTCTTAAAAGGGAACAAAATACCCATGGTAAGAGATACAGAGAGACAAACTGTGGAGTAGAGACTGAAGGAAAGGCTATTCAGAGACAGCTCCACCTGGGGATCCATAAAACATACAGTCACCAAACCCAGACACTATTGTGGATGCCAAAGAGTACTTGCTGACAGGAGCCTGATATAGCTGTGTCCTGAGAGTCTCTACCAGTACCTGACAAATATAGATGTTGGTGCTCTCAGCCAACCATTGGACTAAGCACAAATTCCTCAATGGAGGAGCTGGAGAAAGGACACAAGGAACTGAAGGAGATTGCCGCCCCATAGTAGGAACAGCAATATTAACCAACCAGTACCCCCCAGACCTTCCAGGGACTAAACTACCAGCCAGAGAGTACACAAAGAGGGACCAATGGATCTAGCTGCACATGTAGCAGAGGATGGTTTTGCTGGACATCAAAGGGAGGAGAGGCCCTTGGTCCTTAGAAGGCTAGATGCCCAAGAATAGGGGAATTTCAGGACAGGGAAGCAGGAGTGGGTGTGTTGATGAGCAAGGGGAGAAGGAATTTGGGTGGGATGTTTTCAGAGGGAAACCCGGAAAGTGGATAACATTTGAAATGTAAATAAAGAAAATATCTAATAAAAATACCATAAAACTCATCAGACCATGCTACAAAAGCCTATACGCAACAAAATTTTGTTTTATTTCCAGCAAAATTGGAAAATCTAAATATGGATGATTTTTCTAAACAGATACTACATACTAAAGGTAAACAAGAGCATGTAAACTATCTAAACAGGCCCATATCCCCTAAGGAAATAGAAGATGACATTAAAAAGCTGGCAAACAAAAACAGCCTAGGGCCAGATGGCTTCTGGGCAGAATTCTATCAGCCCTTCAAAGAAAAGCTAATGCCAACACTCCTCAAACTATTTCATGAAAGTAAAACAGAAGGAGCACTACCTAATTAATACTGTGAAGCCACAATTACTCTGATACATAAACCAAACAAGGACCCAGTAAAGAGAACTTCAGATCAATTTGACTTGCAATCATCAATGGAAAAGTACTCAATAAAATACTAGCAAACCGAATCTAGGAACATATCAAAGACATCTTTCAGCATGACCAAGTAGGCTTCATCCCAGGGATGCAAGGTTGGTTCAATATATGAAAATTCACTAACTATATAAACAAACTCAAAGAAAAAAAATCAATGCTCATCTCATTAGATGCTGAAAAAGCCTTTGACAAAATATAACACCTTTTCATGTTAAAAGTATTAAAATAATCAGGAATGCAAGTCCCATACCTAAACATAATAAAAGCAATATGCAGCAAACAAACTGCCAATATCAAATTAAATGAACAACTTTTCATTGCTAAAGTTACACGTTCCTGCTCACTACTATGACTGCAGCCATTAAACCTCTTGATGGAAAACTTGTATAAATAGAGAGAAAACCTGTATTTGAAATAAATATAATCTCTATCTTAATTTCAGAAAACTGCAACTAAAATGATTTTGTCTAATTATTTTGTGTATATAATAAACTGAAGGACATGTGGATGAAAATGAGGCCAACCTACTACAGTGCCTGGGAGAGAAACAGGTACATCAGTCACAGAAAAGAGGAGGTCTGGATACTACAACATTAATGAATTCAAGAACCAGGGGCTTTTTGTGGTGAACAGCTCTAGGTCAGCAGGGCCTTCCGCCCTTCCCCCACCCCACTTCCCAGAGCAGTGGAATAACTGCCAAGCACTAAGATTACCATGAAATCTTAGCGACAAAGGTCAGCATACTAGTCAGTAGCCCTGCGAACATTGGCAGTTCCTCCTACTCCTAGACACTGGGGCCACTTAGGGAAGCTGACACATTTCTTTCTCCACCTGCCTCCCAGCCTGCCCCTTTTCCCTACTCCCAGCCCCAGACACCTGTCATTGCTGTCTCGGTCATTGATGTCATTTTTCCTAAGTATGAGTCTGTGCTCTACTGTGGCAACATCACCCTGGGTAGCAGCCTTGTGGATCTTGCTGAAGGCTTTGTAGCTTTTGATCCCTCTGAGGGAAGAGAGGCCAGTACCACTTTGACATGGCCTGCGAAGGACTCCCTCTGGCTGGTGGAGGATCCAAGGGAAGATGGCCTTTGATTCTAGCAGCACAAGAAGTTCATGGTGGAGCTCCCCACCCACCCACCCACTCCGAGTCACCCCAAGTCACCACAACCCCTCCCCTCTCTCTTGGCTCTTAGACACCCTCAGAACCAACACACTGATATAGACCTGCAAATGAGTCTTGTCACCACTGCCAGCAACACTAGGACAAATCACCCACAAGCAAGCTCAGTAGGATAGAGTCCAGGCAGTTACTCCTGTCAACTGACTTCTATCCGACTGTTACTAAGCAATGCATCTAAACACAGGCATGTGCACTCTGACCAATGGGAAAGCCTAGGTCCAACAGTTGTGATAGAGGTTCTCAGCATGCTTGCTATGCATGCACAAGACCTGATCTGGGAAATTATCTTTACTAGCCTTGGAGCCTCCTCAAGCCTGCACTGCTTTAATCTCCAACAACACTTACCTAAAACATGTCAGTCACTCTGCCCTCTGTTTGCCTTCATTTCTAAGGGGAAAAGCCCCTGATCCCCCACTATGGTCTATGGGGATTGGGCTGGAGTCACGAGGTGAGGAAGATGACTTTGATGATATCAGAAGCAGTGACAACAACAACATATTTCTTTTTCTTCCTCTCTACTTCATGTCCAGTAAGTCAAAGAAGAAATAAAGACATCAAAGCCTTTGTAAATTAAATGAAAGTGAAGGCACAACATACCAAATTCTATGGGACACAATGAAATCAGTGCTAAAAGGAAAGATCATAGCCCTAAGTGCATTCATTAAAAAAAAGTAGATCTCTCATAATAAAAATTTAAATATACACCTATTTTTAAAGTTCTAGAAATAGAAGCAAACACACCAAAAAGTAGGCACTGAAAATAATCAAACTCGGGACTGAAATCGATTCATTAGGAACAAAGACAACAGGACAATGAATCAACCAAGCTAAGAGCTGGTTCTTAGAGAATAATCAACAAGATGGACAAATCGTTATCCAAACTAAATAAAAGTCAGAGAGATAATATCCATACTAACAAAACAGAAATGAAAAGGGAAACCTAATAACAGACACTGAGGAAACTTAAGTCATCAGGTCTTACTGGAAAAGCATCTTCTCCAACAATTTGGAAAATCTAAGGAAATGGATGATTTTCTAGATAAATACTTACCAAAGTTAAAACAAGGAAACAAATTAAATAGTTCTATAACCCCTAAAGAAATAGAAGCAGCCATTAAAATCTAGAGTCTCACAGCCTGTGGGTCTCAGATTTCAGGCAATCCAAATTCAAGGGCCAAGATCACCCTCAGGTCCTTCAAGAAAAACAGCCAAGATGACTGTGGACAGTATTCAGGTGCTTAGATGGGCCTGTCATATCCCACACGTCAGAGATGGACACAGAAACGGTCTCCTGGGAGCAGACTGAAGACAAGCCCAAATTGGGCTTGGGGACAAAGGAACTGGCTTTGTAATTTGGTGACCCGAGATCTATCCTCAGAACTCTTGAAGGAAGAAGGAGAGACCTGACTCCACACCATTGTCCTCTGACACCCAGATACACACCCCAACCCAACACATCATACACGGTTATAGAAAATATTAGAAGTTCAAACAAAAACCCAGTTGGCCAAGGCCTCACAGCCTGCCTGACAATCTACATACATACATACATACATACACACACACACACACACACACACACACACACACACACTGAATGAGAACAACAGATGAATTTCCAGGGTCACCTGGCTGTCAGGGACCTAACCAGACTAGATAGAAGTTACCTACCTCCTTCCACCTTGGGGAATCCTACAGTACCTGGGCAATTGTGGCATACCCTGAAGGAAGGGCAGCCCCAACTTTCCATGCTGAACAGCCCCAGTACACCCTCTGCTGGGCACAGGGAGAGGCAGCAGGTTCTTTAACAAGCAGATGAACAAGTCTGAGTCAATTTTCTGTTTTTATTTGTTTTGATGCCTGGAAACTATGCTCCTTCTCATAGGTGTGCCAAGAGGCTGGCTGCAGACCAGTCCCTCTATGGAACTTCTAACACATGGTTGGATTTCAGAAGGACCAGATCTCTCAGCACTTCCTTCATGGACCCATATTCTTCTTACACCAAGCATGTTGGTCCTGAGTCTGTACCACAACAGGCCAAGGGCCACAGGGACACTAACAAGAGGGCATGCACGGGAGATGAGACCTATTCACAGCACTGCTATGTGAGGAAGGTGTAGAACTGGAAATCAAAACAATCACCAGTTAGTGATATCAGTTAAGTGTTGGGCCCCACAAATCAATACTCATTGAATAGCTCTATGACCCTCCAGAAAATGTCAGTAAAGGTGGATGCAGGTGGACAGAAGAGTGCACAGTGCTCTTCCTTGATCCAAACTTCTCCTCCGGGGAACGGAGAACTCCAATACACATCAGAGCTCTCTCAAGGCTCTGCATAAGTCTTCTGATGACTAACTGTACCAGCTGCTCCCTGCTGGCTGGATCACAAGTCTTATATGTGTGTTTGGAATGGTTGGGGGGGGGGGCAACACTGTGATAGACTTGTGCTTAATTGTCATAGAAGTCCATGTGGGCTCCAGACAGGAAGGTGTCCTTTTACAGAAAGCTAAGTTGTTTCTGGTTTGACATTCTACAAGCCACCAGTTAACACTCTGCCTTCAACTTCTGCACTCTTCTCCTTAACTTATGGAGGTTTCCTGAGCCAACTGCTGCATTTCAAAGTCCAGGGGATCTAGTGGACAGAAAGTACAATCTAGAAATAGCAGCTGTAGGTCCCTGCTGGGTGTGGAGAGTAGAGCTGAATCAGGTCTGGCCTGAGGCTCTGTCATGTCACCTGTTAACCGTTTTTCTTTTTGTTAGTTATGTTCTCTCTATGTTCTTGAAAATTAGGATCTTCTTACCTTAGTCCCCAGTGCTGGGATTGCAGGTGAAAAACACCATACCAGGTTATGCCTGAGTTTTGGATTCAAAGCTAAAGTCTATGAAGCATGGTGTAAAATCAAGTTCATCATCTCTTGTCCACATAACGCTTCTTCCTGACTTTCCTATTATATTAACAGATAAGTATCCCTGCAGGTTCCCCATTCCACCTACAGCCAACCAAGGACCAGATGAGACCTTTTTCATCTTAAACCCAGGCAAGAAGCTCCATGACAACCTTGCTTTTCTCCTTATTTCAATACTTCCTCTTAGCTGTCTGATAAATTCACCTGGCAACACATCGCTGGGCTTACATGGTTTCTCAAAATCTCTGGATGGGGGCTCAGATGATAAAGTGCTTGCCGAATAAGCATGAGGACCTGAGTTCAAATCCCCATTCAAATTTGAATGTAGGGATTTGAGGGATAGAGCGATCCCTGTAATGAGCATTTGCTGTCCTTGTAGAGAACTGGGGTTTGAGTTCCAGTACCAACAGGGGAGCTGAGAACCATTCATTACTCTATTTACATCCAATATGCTGCCATCTCCTGGCCTCTGCAGGTACTGCATGCAGGTGTTGAGCATAGACATTCAGGGAAAACAGACACACAGAGAGGTGGGAAGAGGGAGAGGGCATTGCTAGGGGTAAAGAGAGAGAGAAATTAACCTATTACATTCTAACAAGCTTTGTCACTTTTTCTTGCATTTTGGGAAAATGTCTCCTGCCTGCTAATGGAAATGTCCTCCCAAATATTATGGTGTGTTAGGGGCAGAAATTCATCCAACACAAGGACTGAAAAGCATTTTCCTCACATTTGAATATCCTCTAGCATGACACACCACCTGATCTTCTCCCCTCCCTCTTGTGTTTTGAGATGTCTCTTGTAGCCCATGTGGGCCTCTAACTGGCTGTGTGGCCAGGAGTGACTTTGAACTCCTGCTCCCACCTCTCAAGTCATCTACCATACCCAGTTTTATCTTCTTGAACACCTCTGGGGGAGGCTTGCAATCTTCCCAAACAGACTTTTTTCTCTTTGGAAACCTGTGAGAACATTCTTCCAGAGACTGAAAGGAAAAACTTGGCTGGGCTCTGCTTGTATTTAGGCCCTGTGGAAGGTTCTCAGTTCCTTCATGGTACCTGGGAAGCCTCCACACTGCTACCTTCTCTCTGGGCCCTTCTGGAACTGGCTCCTCTCCTGACAGTGCTTTACAATGGTCACTGCAATCTGAAGGAGCCTAGGCTGAGCTCAGAGCAGGTAAGCTGGATGTTGGACCAAAAAATATCATGCATGCATGTATAGGACAGGTACTAGATGATATGATGAGAACCAGCACAGATGGAGAAGTTGAAAGCAAGCTTGGGTCCTAGTCCTGCCTCACTCAAGCCTTAGACATATCATTTTGTCTTTGTGTCTATGTCCAGGATCCCATCCTAGTCCAGAAAGGTACAGGCAACTAGGTCTCACCTTTAGTTGCTTTCACAACTATTACATGTTGAAACTTTGTAACCACAAAAATTGTAAGTTTAGAAGAAAGACCCAGTGGCATATTAATGGACTGCTTGGACAAGACAAGGTATCAGAAAACCACCTACTCTTTAATTTGCATAAGAACAGGGTCCCCATCTTCTTCCTCCTAGCACCCTTTCTCCATTCCATTCGGTGTGGCAGCACAGCTTAGCCTGGGAAGCTCACCACTCAGCAATATCTGTTTGCTTGTCCTTCAACATTTACTGCATCCAGTCTCCTAACAGCTTTGACAGCCAGGGAGTCTTGTCTACACTGGAAATCACATTCTCTTCCAGTGCTTCAGGGTTCCCCCGGTGCCACTCCCAGGAGCTCAGCCCCTTGCTGAGACACTTGTTCCCAACTTTTACCCTTTCCCAGAGTCAGTTTCCTCTCTCAGGTTTTCCTTTTCTTCATCCCTGTGGGACATACCATAAAGCCAGGAAATGATCAATGTCAGTCTTGGATGAAGTCCTTGCCTGTTTAGAGGTTCTGGCCCACTTGCATTAGGAGTATCAGAAGCCTTCTCCGGAAGCACCTTCCCCAAAAGAGACTTTGCAGACAGAACAAGAATATGAAGAGGACATACAGGGGAAGAAATAGGCTGAGAATCATGACCATCTCATAAACAAGATCCATTTTCAGGAAAAACACAACTTGATTCTTTGCTAACTGTGTCTAGCAACCTTACCATGTAACCTATGTCATGCTCCTCAGGAAACACTTTATGGACTCAAAAGATATAGAAAAAAGCCCAGCACTTAGGAGATGTCAGAGAAGGATAAGGAGCATAAGACACAGAATGCTTTGGTCCATTTTTAGGATGAAGTGAGCTGGAGTCCAGTGGAATTACAGACAATCTGGTTAGCTTCATTTGTTCCAGGAAGCTACAAGAAGGAAGGCCTAGCCACTTAGCCAGGGTAGGGAAGCCAGCAATTAGAAGGGACCACTCTTAAGTCCTAATTTTTTTATTGGATGAGCCTTTTGTCATAGGACAATTAGATAGGAAACCTAGAAGGATGCATGTCTATAGGCCTATCTATAGGAGAAGAGAACCAGAATGTCTCTGTATAGGTTTTTAAAACCCACTCTCTTATTCCAAGTCAGTACCTTGGCCATTAATGTTTTTCTCTATGCCGGAGTTCCCTTTGTGATGTATTGTAGATTTAAAACTTCTCTGTTATCACTAGGCTTTTGAATTTGTTATCTTAATTTCCCAATGTAGTCAAAGGACCTCCAACAGGCATAGTGAGTTCAAGGCCAGCAGCACTATAAGAGACACTATCACAAGACAAAATACAATACAGAAAAATAAGGGTTTGGATAGAGAGATGGTTCAGTCAGCGACACGCTTGACCTGCTGTGTTTAAATCCCAAAACCCACATTAAAAATGACTGCTGTGGCCAAGCAATGATAGTGCTAGCCTTAAACCCTAGTCCTCTGGAGGCAGAGGAGGTGGATTTCTCTGGGTTCCAAGACAGCTTGGTTTACAATGCTAGTTCCAGGAAAGCCAGGGCCTCACAGGATACCCTGTCTTAGACAGGCAGATGTGGTGAAGCTTTCAATTGCAGCACTAGGGATACAGAAGCAGGTGATGAAATTTGCTGCTAGTGTGGCTACATAACATTCTAAAAAAAGACAAAACAAACTTTTCAAAAGGCATGAAGAACCATAGGCATTGTCCTGTGACCTATAGCCCCTACAAGCCCACAACACACCCATTCACACAGCAATAGACACTCACCTTAACATACAGAGAAAAAAACAGAAAAGGAAAGTTTCATAAATGAAAGAAAGCATACAGATTCCTGTTTACATCACAATATTTTTGTTGTTTTGTTTGTTGGTTGGTTGGCTGTTATTTTTTTCCAGACAGGGTTTCTCTGTGTAGCCCTAGCTGTCCTGGAACTCACTTTGTAGACCAGGCTGATCTTGAACTCAAAAATCTGCCTGCCTCTGCCTCCCAAGTGCTGGGATTAAAGGTGTGTATCACTGCCCGACTACATCTCTTTTTTTAAAAAAACAGATTTTTGGGAGCGCACAGCTTGCTCCGGTGGCATGGAGCTTAGGTTCCAGTCCTGAGGCCTCTAGATATCTCCGCTTCAGGATCCAGAACAGCCTGGGCGGCAACACCACATCTCCAGGTCCTGCAAGAGGCAAGAGGGGCTTCCGGGAGGCCGACTGGGAGGAGTCAGTGTGCCCTGGTGAATCCAGTAGGCCCCGGCGGGAGCCTTCAGGTGTCTGCTTAGGGATCTGAACAGCCTGGGCATCAGCACCCTGTCTCCAGGCAGTGCAAGGAGGTAAGCTGTGCACCAGAGGCCACCTGGAAAGAGGCAGCTTGCACTGGTGAGTCCAGCATTGACAAGACCATCTAATACCAGTGAGAACTAGATGGCAAAAGGCAAACGCAGGAACGTCACTAACAGAAATCAAGGCAATATGGCAACATCTGAACCCAATTCTCCTTTAACAGCATGTCCTGGATACCCCATCACACAAGTAAAACAAGATTTGGATTTAAAATCACTGGTCATGATGCTGGTACAGGAACACATGAAGGACATACTTAAAGAAATTCAGGAGAAAATGGATCAAAAGTTAGAAGCCCTTGCAAGGGAAACACAAAAATCATTGAAAGAAATTCAGGAGAATACAAAAGCCAATAAGGAGGAAACACAAAAATCACTTAAGAAATACAGGAGAACTTTGGTCAACAGGCTGAGGTCATGAAAGAGGAAACACAAAAATCTCTTAAAGAATTACAGGAAAGCACAAACAAGCAAGTGAAGGAGCTAAGCAAAACCATCCAGGATCTAAAATCAGAAGTAGAAACAACTAAGAAAACTCAAAGGGAGACAACTTTGGAGATAGAAAGCCTTGGGAAGAAATCAGGGGACATAGATGCAAGTATCAACAACAGAATACAAGAGATAGAAGAAAGAATCTCAGATGCTGAAGATACCATAGAAACCATGGACTCAACAGTTAAAGAAAATGCAAAATGCAAAAAGCTTGTAACCCAAAATATCCAGGAAATCCAGGACACAATGAGAAGACCAAACCTAAGGATTATAGGCATAGATGAGAGTGAAGATTTACAACTTAAAGGGCCAGCAAATATCTTCAATAAAATTATGGAAGAAAACTTCCCTAACCTAAAGAGAGAGATGTCCATGAATATACAAGAAGCCTACAGAACTCCAAACAGACTGGACCAGAACAGAAATACCTCCTGTCAAATAATAATCAAAACACCAAATGTACTAAACAAAGAAAGAATATTAAAGCAATAAGAGAAAAAGGCCAAGTAACATATAAAGGAAGACCTATCAGAATCACAGCAGACTTTTCACCTGAGACTATGAAGGCTAGAAGATCCTGGGCAGATCTCATGCAGACTCTAAGAGAACACAAATGCCAGCCAAAACTACTATATCCAGCAAAACTCTCAATCACCATAGATGGAGAAACTGAGATATTCCATGACAAAACCAGGTTTACCCAATATCTATCCACAAACCCAGCCCTACAAAGGATAATAGGAGGACAACACCAATACAAGGAGGGGAACTTCACCCTGGAAAAAGCAAGATAGTAACCTTTCATCAAACCCAAAAGAAATTAACCAATCAAATTTAAAAAATAACGTCAAAAATGACAGGAAGTAACAATCACTATTCCTTAATATCTCTTAACATCAATGGACTCAATGCCCCAATAAAAAGACATAGACTAACCGAATGGATATGTAAACAGGACCCTACATTTTGCTGCTTACAGGAAACACACCTCAGGGTCAAAGACAAATACTACCTTAGAGTAAAAGGCTGGAAGACAATTTTACAAGCAAATGGTCTCAGGAAACAAGCTGGAGTAGCCATTCTAATATCAGATAAAATTGACTTTCAACCCAAAGTCATCAAAAGAGACTCTGAGGGACATTTCTTGCTGGTCAAAGGAAAAATACAACAAGAAGAACTCTCAATCCTAAACATCTATGCTCCAAATGCAAGGGCACCCTCATTCATAAAAGAAACTTTATTAAAGCTCAAAGCACACATTGCACCTAACACAATAATTGTGGGTGACTTCAACACTGCACTTTCTTCAATGGACCGATCAGGAAAACAGAAACTAAACAGGGACAGAATGGAACTAATTGAGGCTTTGAACCAATTAGATTTAACAGATATATATAGAACATTCTATCGTAAAGCAAAAGAATATACCTTTTTCTCAGCACCTCATGGTATCTTCTCCAAAATAGACCATATAATTGGTCACAAGACAGACCTCAAAAAATATAAGAAGATTGAACTAATCCCATGCCTCCTATCAGATCACTATGGAGTAAAAGTGGTCTTCAATAGCAACCAAAACAACAGAAAACCCACATACACGTGGAAACTGAACAATATTCTACTCAATGATACCTTGGTCAAGGAAGAAATAAAGAAAGAAATTTAAGACTTTTTAGAACATAATGAAAATGAAGACACAACATACCCAAATCTATGGAACACAATGAAAGCAGTGCTAAGAGGAAAACTCATAGCCCTGAGTGCATCCAAAAAGAAAATGAAGAGAGCATACACTAACAGCTTAATGACACACCTGAAAGCCCTGGAACAAAAAGAAGCTATTTCGCCCAAGAGGAGTAGAAGGCAGGAAATCATCAACCTCAGGGCTGAAATCAATCAAGTAGAAACAAAGAGAACCATACAAAGAATCAACAAAACCAGGAGCTGATTCTTTGAGAAAATCAACAAGATAGATAAACCCTTAGCCAGACTGATCAAAGGACACAGAGACAGTATCCAGATTAACAAACTTAGAAATGAAAAGGGAGATATAACAACAGAAACTGAGGAAATTCAAAAAATCATTAGATCCTACTACAAAAGCCTATACTCAACACAACTGGAGAATCTGGAGGAAATGGACAGTTTCCTAGACAGATATCCGACACCAAAACTAAATCAGGATCAAATAGCTCAATTAAACAGTCCTATAACACCTGAAGAAATAAAAAGGGTCATAGAAAGTCTCCCAACCAAAAAAAGCACAGGACCAGACAGCTTCAGTGCAGAGTTCTATCAGACCTTCATAGAAGTCCTAACACCAATACTCTTCAAACTATTCCACAAAATAGAAACAGAAGGAACTCTACTCAACTTGTTCTATGAAGCCACAATTACGCTGATACCAAAACCACACAAAGATCCAACAAAGAAAGAGAACTTCAGGCCAATTTCTCTCATGAATATTGATGCAAAAATACTTAATAAAATTCTTGCCAACTGAATCCAAGAACACGTCAAAGGATCATCCACCATCATCAAGTAGGCTTCATCCCAGGGATGCAGGGATGGTTCAATATAAAGAAATCCATCAATGCTATCCACTACATAAACAAACTCAAAGAAAAAAACCATATGATCATCTCATTAGATGCAGAAAAAGCATTTGACAAAATCCAGCATCCTTTCATGCTAAAAGTATTGGAAAGAACAGGAATTCAAGGCCCATATCTAAACATCGTTAAAGCAATATACAGCAAACTAAATGGAGAGAAACTTGAAGCAATCCCACTAAAATCAGGGACT
This sequence comes from Apodemus sylvaticus, assembly GCF_947179515.1. Lineage (NCBI taxonomy): Eukaryota > Metazoa > Chordata > Mammalia > Rodentia > Muridae > Apodemus > Apodemus sylvaticus. Next base: position 71,293,787 of record NC_067485.1, on the reverse strand, counting down.
AGACAAGGCTTTTCAATATAGTACTTGAAGTTCTAGCTAAGGCAAAATAAGGAGGTCAAGAGGATACAAATTGGAAAGGAAGAAGTCAAATTATCACTATTTGCAGATGACATGATAGTCTACTTAAGTGACACGAAAACCTCCACCAGAGAACTACGACAGCTGATAAACAACTTCAGCAAAGTGGCTGGTTATAAAATCAACTCAAGCAAATCAGTTGCCTTCCTATACTCAAAGGATAAGCAGGCTGAGAAAGAAGTTAGGGAAATGACACCCTTCAATATAGCCACAAACAATATAAAGTATCTTGGTGTGACTCTAACCAAACAAGTGAAAGATCTATATGACAAGAACTTCAGGTCTCTGAAGAAGGAAATCAAAGAAGACCTCAGAAAATGGAAAAATCTGCCATGCTCGTGGATTGGCAGGATTAATATAGTTAAAATGGCCATCTTGCCAAAAGCGATCTACAGATTCAATGCAATCCCCATCAAAATCCCAACTCAATTCTTCACAGAGTTAGAAAAAGCAATTCTCAAATTCATCTGGAATAACAAGAAACCCAGGATAGCTAAAACTATTCTCAACAACAAAAGAAATTCTGGGGGAATCAGTATCCCTGACTTCAAGCAATACTACAGAGCAATAGTGTTAAAAACTGCATGGTATTGGCACAGTGACAGACAAGTGGACCAATGGAATAGAACTGAAGATCCAGAAATGAATCCATACACCTATGGTCACTTGATCTTCGACAAAGGAGCCAAAAACATCCAGTGGAAAGAAGATAGCCTTTTCAACACATGGTGCTGGATCAATTGGAGGTCAGCATGCGGAAGAATGCGAATTGAACCATTCTTATCTCCATGTACTAAACTTCACTCCAAGTGGATCAAGGACCTCCATGTAAAACCAGACACACTGAAACTAATAGAAAAGAAACTGGGGAAGACCCTTGAGGACATGGGCACAGGGGAAAAGTTCCTGAACAGATCACCAATAGCTTATGCTCTAAGATTAAGAATTGACAAATGGGACCTCATAAAATGACAAAGTTTCTGTAAGGCAAAGGACACTGTTAAAAGGACAAAACAGCAACCATCAAATTGGGAAAGGATATTCACCAACTCCACATCTGATAGAGGGCTAATATCCAATATATACAAAGAACTCAAGAAGTTAGACCCCAGGGAACCTAATAACCCTATTAAAAAATGGGGTACAGATCTAAACAAAGAATTTTCACCTGAAGAAATTCGGATGGCCGAGAGGCACCTTAAGAAGTGCTCAACATCATTAGTCTTTAGGGAAATGCAGATCAAAACAACCCTGAGATTTCACCTTACACAAGTCAGAATGGCTAAGGTAAAAAACTCAGGAGACAGCAGGTGTTGGCGAGGATGAGGAGAAAGAGGAACACTCCTCCACTGCTGGTGGCACTGTAAGATGGTACAACCACTTTGGAAATCAGTCTGGAGGTTCCTCAGAAAACTGGACATTAGACTTCCAGAGGACCCTGCTATACCTCTCCTGGGCATATACCCAAAGGATTCCCTGGCATGCAATAAAGACACATGCTCCATTATGTTCATAGCAGCCTTATTTATAACAGCCAGAAGCTAGGAAGAACCCAGATGCCCCTCAAAGGAGGAATGGAAACAGAAAATATGGTATATTTACACAATGGAATACTACTCAGCAATTAGAAACAATGGATTCACAAAATTTTTAGGCAAATGGTTTGATCTGGAAAATATCATCCTAAGTGAGGTAACCCAATCACAAAAGAATACACATGGAATGCAATCTCTGATAAGTGGATATTAATTAGCCCAGAAGCCCTGAATACCCAAGGCACAAATGGCATAACAAATGACTCCCATGAACAAGTATGGAGAGGGTCTTGATCCTGGAAAGGATTGATCTAGCATTGGAAGGGAATATAAGGACAGAGAAAAAGGAGGGAGGTGATTGGAGAAGGGATGGAGAGAAGAAGGCTTATGGGACATATGCGGAGGGGGTATCCAGGAAAGGGGAAATCATTTGGAATGTAAACAAAGAATATAGAAAATAAAAATACTTTTTAAAAAAGACCAAAAAACCCCAGATTTTTTACTTAATGTATGTGAGTACACTGTCTCTCCCTTCAGACACACAAGAAGAGGGCATTATATCCCATTAAAGATGGTTCTGAGTCACCATGTGGTCGTTGGGAATTGAACTCATGACTGCTGGAAGAGCAGTCAGTGCTTTTAAGAGCTTGAGCTATCTCACCAGCCTCTATATCTAATTTTTTAAATCTTTTGTCTGTCTATCTATCTATCTATCTATCTATCTATTTATCTCAAACTCCAGATTTTATTCCACATCTGATACCTTCTCCCACGACCCTGTCTCCACAAGGATGTCCCCACCATTCATCCCCCACTGTACCAGATCTCTAAACTCCCTGGAGCCTCCAGACTCTTGAAGGTTAAGTGCATTTTCTCCGACTAAACCCAGTCCTCTGCTGTATATGTGTAGCGGGCCTCATATCACCTGGTATATGCTGGCTGGTTGGTGTTCCAGTATCTGAGAGATCTCAGATTAATTGAGGCTTCTGGTCCCCTAACAGGGTTGCCCTCCTCCTCCTTATCTTCTTCCAGATTTTCCCTAATTCAAACACAGGGTGCAGCAGCTTCTGTCCATTGGTTGGGTGCAGATATCTGCATCTGACTCAGCTGCTTGTTGTATCTTTCAGAGTACAGTCATGACAAGTCACTTTTGGTGAGGGCTCCATAGCCTCAGTAATAATGTCAGGTCTTGGGGCCTCCCCTTAAGCTGGATCCCACTTTGGGCCTATCGCTGTACCTCTTTTCCTCACGTTGTTCTCCTTTTCCATTTCTGCAGTTCTTTCAGAAAGAAACAAATATGGGTCAGAATTTTGACTCTGAGATGGCAACCCCTCACAAATTGATGCCCTGTCTTTCTGCTGGAGGTGGGCTTTACAGGTTTCCTCTCTCCAATATAAGGCATTTCCTCTAAGGTCTCTGCCATTGAATCCAGAGAGTCTCTCACCTCCCAGGTCTCTGATACATTCTGGGGCTTTCCCCCAACCTCCTAATTCCTCAGGCTGCCTGTTTCCATTCTTTCTGCTGGCACTCAGGACTTCAGTCCTTTTCCCCACCCAGTACCAGACCATGTTCCCTTCCCCCTTCCCCTTTCCCTCCCAGGTCCCTCTCTCTATCCCCCATTTTGGTTGCTTTCTTCTCCCTTCCAAGTGTCCTGAGGCATCCTCACTTTGTCCCTTCGGCTTGTTGAACTCTTTGAGTTTAGTGGATTATATCTTGGGTATTCTGTACTTTTAAAATTTTTTGTCTTATATCCACTTATTGCTGAGTACATACCATGCATGTCCTTTGGGGTCTGAATGTCCTCACTCAAGATGATATTTTCTAGTTCCATCCATGTACCTGTAAAACTCGGGGTGTCCTTGTTGTTCATAGCTAAAGAGAATTCCATTGTGTAAATGAACCACATTTACTTTATCCATTCTTCTGTCATGGGGCATCTGTGTTGTTTCCAGCTTCTGGCTATCACAGAGAAGGCTGTTATGAACTTAGTGAAACAAGTACCCCTGTAGCATGGTGGGTATCTGTGGGTATATTCCCAAGAGTCGTATTGCCAGGTCTTCAGGTAGATCTATATATCATTTTTTAAAGATATCATATCTTCTATATCCCCTTTTAATGTTTTATTTATTTTTTATTTGTATGTGTATAGGTGTTTTGCCTGCACATATGTTGGGCACTACATGCATGAAATACACAGTGAAGGATAGAGAGGGCCTCAACTTCTCCCGGGAATGGAAAATTCCCGGGAGAAGACAGTTGTGATTGCTATGTGGGTACTGGGAATTGAACCCAGTCCTCTAGAAGAACACCCAGCTGCTCTTAACTGTTCCCATATCTCTCTAGCCCTGTTTATAACTTTTCAGTAATGTAAAGAAATGGTAGGGTTTAGTAATGCTGCTTGTAATTCCAGTAGTTAGTAAGCTGAGTTAGGAGGATCAGATTCAGCATGAGGTAATGGAGCCAGCCTCAGATACATATTAAGTTTAGCTGTGCTACATTAGCCTTTCCTCAAAATAAACCCCTCACAATCAGGGCAGTTAAGTCTATAGGAACTTTTTCTATGTTTCCTATTTTGTTTGTTTGTTCCACTCAGGATTTCTCTGTGTAGTGCTGGCTGTGCTGAAAGTCATCTGTAGAACAGGCTGTCCTCAAACTCAGTGACTCTCCAGGCTCAGCCTCACCAGTGCTCTAATTAAAGGCATGCACTTCTACTACCACCTGGCTAGTGCATTGTCCCCTAACTTTCATTTTTGGAGCTTTTGAGATGGATCAGGTTTGGATCCCAGCAAGCACATGGTGTCTGAAATTTTAGTTCCAGGATATTCCATACCCTTTCTGACTTCCATAATCACAGAGATACATACAGGAGACTACTCATTCACATAAAATTTTTAAAAATTGAAAAAGAAATGAAATTTATTTTTTAGTATTTTAAAAATACAATTATTTATTTGTGTGGGAGTGTTCAGCCTGTGTGTGTATGTATATATGTGAACCATATGTGCCTGCGATCTAAGAAGGTCAAAAACGTGGTCTGATTCCCTGGAACTGTTGTAGCAGATACTTGTGGGCTATCCTATGGGTGCTGAATAAAGAACTTGTGTCTTATAGAAGAGCAACTTAACTAATAAGCCATCTTCTTCGACCCTTTAAGGAATTTGAAAAGATCTCTACCTGGCTTTCACACTCAAACAAGTCGAAGACCTGCTGGGATAGAAACTGGTAATAAAATCTTAATCGCTAAAAGGACAATAGTAGAGAATTGACAAAATGCAAAATCTATATTCTCTTTAGGTTTTGTCGACCTAATACTAACTTGTCTCCATCAGACTCTACTGTGGGCAAGTCTCTGAAGCTATTTATTGATTGATGTAGGACAGCAAAACCCACAGTTGCTGTGGCCATTTCTGGGAGGATGGTGATACAGGGTTCAATAAGAAGTCAGGTTGAGCAAGGCACAGAAAGGAAGCCAATTAGAACCATTCCTCCATGACCTTTGCCACATGGACCCTGAGTTCCTGTCTTGGCTTACAGCTTAGTCAGCCTTCTATTGCTATGAAGAGATACCATGACCACAGCAACTCATATAAACGAAAACACTTAAAAAGACAGTTCAGAGGTTTAGTCAGGGTGAGGCACATGAGAGAGATGGGACCTGGCTTGAGCATTTGAAACCTCGGGGCTCACCCCAGTTACACAGTTCTAACCAGACCATACCTACTCCCACAAAGCTACACCCCCTAACAGTACCATAACCTGTTGACCAAGCTTTCAAACACATGAGCCTAAGAGGCCATTCCTATTCCAACCAGCACAGCTTACCTCAGTGATGCAATGTAGCCTGAAATTGTAAATATTTAGGAAATGTGATTGATAAACAGGTATTTTTTCCTGACTTTCAATTTCTTTTTTCTTCCTTCCATTCTTTCTTTCTTTCTTTTTTCTTTTTGAGTTTTATGTAGTCAAGGCTGTCCTTGAACTCACTGTGCACTGAGACTGCTCTTGATTTCCTCATGTTCTTGACTCCACCTCCTCGGTATTTGGACTACAGGAATGTTCCATCACCCTAGATTGTGGGTATGTATGTGTGCATGTGTGGGCATATGAGTGTACATGCTATGCAAGCATGTGTGAAGGTCAGAGTTGATCTTATTTTTTTCTATCTCCATCTACCTTTTGTGGCAAGGACTCTCACTGATCCTGGCCCACACAGACAGCCTAGTCGGCTAGTGAAATCCAGAGGTCCACCTGTCCCAATACACTCAGCTTTTACATGGATGAAAGGAATCTGAACTCAGGTCTTAATGGTTGAACAGCAGCCACTTTACCTTCTTCTCCCTTCCTCCTCTTTACAACCTTTGAAAGTCTAAATTTGCTTCTAGATATAAAGCATTTTAAAGATGAACTATACAGAACAAATAATAAGACAAATAACTTATCATTCAGGGGGTTGAGGCAAGATGATTAAAACTTCATTCCACACTGTCTCTTTAGTGGTAGGAACACATGCATATACTACCACACCCAGCTTTATACTAGAAACTTGGAAGGTGTATGTTGAGTCCAGGAAGATGGCTCAGTGGGTGAAGATGCATTCTGCCAAACTGACATGAGTTCAATCACCCACACTATCTTGTGGGAGATGGCCCTCAAATTGTCTCCTGGTTTCCAAGTGTACACTGTGCCATGAGTATGAACATATGCATTTAAAAATCAAAAAAAAAAATAATGATAAAAGAGAAAGGGTCAATCTGGGCATTATAGCTGTAATTTCACCACTTAAAAATAATCCTTGTCCTTCTAATTTCAAAGATCCTATCTTCTAAGCAGAACTTCTAGGACAGACTTGGCTGAACATTTGAATTGAAAGGCAGCCTCGGATATAGGAGACATTGTTTGAAATAATAGACATGTAGCCCTAGAACGTAGTATGGTGATATATGCCTATAATCTCGCCATTTGGATAATAGCTACAAGGATCATAACTTCAAGACCACTCTGAACATATCAAGTTCAAGGGTAGCCTGAACAATAGAGTAAGATCATGCCTCAACAACCAAACCAAATAAAACAAAACTACCAAAACACCAAGGACTTGTTGAATATGCCTCAGAGATTGCAGTCACTTACACTGCAGCCTCCTGGGAAAAAGAGCATTTTGTCAGAGTATCCCTGTGCCAGGGAGAAGCTAATATTTTTTTTCTTATCTACTTGAATCTAATAAAAAAATTTGATATTCTTGAGTGTGCATTTTATAGCTTCTATAAACCAATAGTTGTTAGAAATTATGGGGTTCCAAGTGTAAAATGACCAATGTTATCCATCGACTAATGTATGAATGTTATCCTGTGCCCATTAGTTTTTGTCAAAATTGCACAAGCTAGAGTAATTTGGAGAAGAAAAAAGAAATGAGTTGAGTGTAGGTAAGGCTATGGGGCATTTTGATTGATTGATGTCACTAGGTATGAAGTCATTGCTGAGTATATGTATATAATTGCATAATATTACGTACTATAATGCAAACTAATACAGAGTTCATAACCCAGTCAACAACAACCTTCTGGAATCATTTGTTGTAATTCATATGATTCCAGCTATTGCGTTTAAAGTAGAAAGTATTGGGGTTTGGATAGCTAATTTCCATGAAAGGATCATGCTCTTGAACTTTGTTCTCTAACAGGTGGCCCTGTTTTCTGAGGTTATAGAAAATCTGAAAAAAAAAATACAGCCTAGCAGAAAGAAGTGGGTCATAGTGAATAGAGGGACTGATAACTGTGCGAAACCATCTTCAAATCTCTACTGCCATACTGACCATGAGCCTATCCTGCCTTGAGGAAAGAAAATAAAGAAAACCCATGGGTTATACCCAGCCATTATTGGTCCATTTCAGCTCTGACCTCAAGATAAGCCATTGTGAGGTCTTTTACTTGCCTAGTTACAGCTTTGGCTGAGAATGCTCCCTATCCTTATAGTACAGCTTGCTGTTGGTTAGTTGGTTGGTTAGTTGATTGGTTGGTTGGTTGGTTGGTTGGCTGGTTGGAAAGTAATTTGATTTCTAAGCTGGCAACCCACTGGACTTAGATCTTTGTGAATTGTTGAATCTGAGCACAGTAAGTTTTCTTCTGTAATCCTATGTTTCATTTTAGAGGGTTTTGTTTTCTGGATTTAAACTAAGTCTCCCTCTCTTCCTGTATTTTCTTGGTTTGATAACTGAATTTTTATTTTCTTTTTTAATTAGATTTTTTATTCTATTTTACATTGTCATATTTTGTATGTCTTTATTCCTTTCACTAATTTTGAACAGTAGATTATAATAACTATACAACATGAACAATCTCACAGTGACATTTCCAGACATGTACATGAAGAACTTTTCACACATTCCCCTTGCCTGCTCCTTACAAGTACCTCAGTGTTTCTCTTTTCTGTCCAGACCCTTACTTTGCAAGTACAGGCCCAGTGGTATAAAGTCCTCTTATTTACAGGACTGATATGCCATATTGGATGGAATGGATACAGAAAATGTGGTATATATACACAATGGAGAACTATTCGGCCATTAGAAATAATGGATTCATACAATTCTTAGACAAATGGATGGAACTGGACAACATCATCCTAAGTGAGGTAACCCAGTCTCAAAAGAACACTCATGGTATGCACTCACTGATAAGCAGATATTAGCCTAGAAGCTTGGAATACCCAGGAAACAATTCACATATCAAATGATGACCAAGAAGAAGGAAGGAGTGGCCCCTGGTCCTGGAAAGGCTCAGAGCAGCTGTGTAGGACAATACCAGGATAGGAAATGGAAAGGGGTAGATTGGGGAACAGGAGGAAGGAAGAGGATTTATGGGACTTCCAGGGAGGGGGAATTGAGGAAATGGGAAATCACTTGGAATGTAAATAAAGAATATATCAAATAAAAAAAGAAATACAGGTACAGGTAGAAGTCCTTAAAGAAATACAGGAAAGCACAACCTCTAAAAATAGAGGGAGAAACAATTTTAAAAAAATCACAAAAGTAAACAACTCTGGACATAGAAAACCTAGGAAGTTGAACAAGAGTCATAGATGGCAATCATTACCATCAGAATACAAGAGATAGAGGAAAGAATCTCAGATTCAGAAGACAGCATAGAAAACATTGACAGCAAAGTCAAAGAAAATGCAAAATATTAAAAGCTCCTAACCAAAAACATACGGGAAATTCAGGACACAATGCAAAGACCAAACCTAAAGATGATAGGAATAGAAGAGAGTGAATATTTCCAGATTAAAGTTCCAGTAAATATCTTCAACAAAATTATAGAAGAAAACTTCCCTAACCTAAAGAAATAGATGTCCATGAACATACAAGAAGACTACAGAACTCCAAATAGATTAGACCAGAACAGAAAATCCTCCTGTCACATAATAGTCAAAACACCAAATACACTAAAAACAGAAAGAACATTAAAAGCATTAACAGAAAATGTCAAATAACATATAAAGGCAGACCACGATTACACCAGAGCTCTCAACAGAAACTATGAAAGCATAAAGATCCTGGGAAGATGTCATACACACCCTAAGAGAATATAAATTCCTATCCAGGCTACTGTAACTAGCAAGACTCTCAATTACCATAGAGAGAAAGCAAGATAATCCATGATAAAACCAAATTTACACAATATCTTTCCACAAATCAAGCTCTACAAAGGATATTAGATGGAAAATGCCAACACAAGGAGGGAAACCCTAGAAAAAGCAAGAAGATAACCTTTCATAAAACCCAAAGGAAGATAGTCACACAAACATAATTCTGCCTCTAACAGCAAAAATAACAGCAAGTAACAGTCACTTTTCCTTAACATCTATTAACATCAATGAACTCAATTCCCCAATAAAACAACATAGACTAATAGACGGATATGCAAACAGGACCCATCATTACAGGAAACCCAAGTCACTGACAAAGACAGACATTAACTCAGTGTAAAAGTTGGAAAATAATTGTCCAAGCAAATGGTTCCAAGAAACAAGCTGGAGTAGCCATTCTAATATCGAATAAAATCGATTTTCAACCTAAAGATATCAAAAAAGGAAAGACACTTCATACTGATCAAAGGAAAAATCTATCAAGATAATCTCTCAATTCTGTACGTTTATGCTCCAAATGCAAGGGTAACCACATTCATAAAAGAAACTTCACTAAAGCTCAACGCACACATCACATTCCACACAATAATAGTGGGAGAACTCAACACCAGACTCTCAGCAATAGACAGATCATGTAAACAGAAACTAAGCAGAGACACAGTGAAACTAACAAAACTTATGAACCAATCATCTAACAGATATCTGTATAACAATTCAAACTAAAGCAAAAGAATATACCTTTCCCTCAGCACCTCAAGCACCTTCTAGAAAATTGTCAATCTAATTGGTCACAAATCAGAACTCAACAGATTTGGGAAGATTGAAATAATCCTAGGCACCCTATCAGATCACCATGGACTAAGGCTGGTCTTAAATTCCAACAAAAACAAGGGAAATACACGTAAACATGGAAAAAGAACAATGCTCTACACAATGATAAATTGGTCAAGGAAGAAATAAAGAAAAAATGGAAAGACATTTTAGAATTTAATGAAAATGAAACATCATATGAAAACATAAGGGACACAAGGAAGCAGTGGTAAAAGGAAAACTCATAGTTCCAAGTGCCTCCAAATAGAAACTGGAGAGAGCTTACACTAGCAGCTAGACGCACACCTGAAAGCACTAGAACATAAAGAAGCAAATACACCTAAGATGAGTAGACAGCAGAAAATAATCAAACCAAGGACTGAAATCAACCATAGAATCAAAAAGAACTATACAAATAATCAACAAAACCAAGAGCTGGTTCTTTGAAAAAAATCAACAAGATAAATAAACCCTTTGCCAGACTAACATGAGGGCACAGAAAGAGTACCCAAATTAGTAAAATCAGAAATTAAGAGTCACCCCAAGATACTTTATACTGTTTGTGGCTATTGTGAGGGGGGTCATTTGCCTAATTACTTTCTCAGCCTGCTTATCCTTTGAATATAGGAAGGCCACTGATTTGCAAAAGATCTGTATGACAAGAACTTCAAGACTCTGAAGAAGGAAATGGAAGAAGACCTCAAAAAATGGGAAAACCTCCCATGCTCATGGATCGGCAGGATCAATATAGTTAAAATGGCCAGTTTGCCAAAAGCAATATACAGATTCAATGCAATACCCATCAAAATCCTAACTCAATTCTTCACAGAGTTAGAAAGAGCAATTCTCAAATTCATCTGGAACAACAAAAAACTCAGGATAGCTAAAACTATTCTCAGCAACAAAAGAAAGTCTGGGGGAATCAGTATCCCTGACCTCAAGCAATACTACAGAGCAATAGTGTTAAAAACTGCATGGTATTGGTACAGTGACAGGGAGGCAGATCAATGGAACAGGATTGAAGATCCAGAAATGAAGCCACACACCTATGGCCGCTTGATCCTCGACAAAGGGGCTGAAAACATCCAATGGAAAAAAGATAGCCTTTTCAACAAATGGTGCTGGTTCAACTGGAGGTCCGCATGCAGAAGAATGCAAAATGATCCATCCTTGTCTCCTTGTACTAAGCTCAAATCCAAATGGATCAAGGACCTCCACATAAAGCCAGATACTCTGAAGCTAATAGAAAAGAAACTGGGGAAGACCCTTGAGGACATCGGTACAGGGAGAAAGTTTCTGAACAGAACACCAATATCGTATGCTCTAAGATCAAGAATTGACAAATGGGACCTCATAAAATTACAAAGTTTCTGTAAGGCAAAGGACACCATCAAAAGGACAGATCGGCAACCAACAAATTGGGAAAAGATCTTCGCCAATCCTACATCAGATAGAGGGCTAATATCCAATATATATAAAGAACTCAAAAAACCAAACAACCCTATTAAAAAATGGGGTACAGAGTTAAACAAAGAATTCTCACCTGAAGAATATCAGATGGTGGAGAAACATCTTTAAAAATGCTCAACTTCATTAGTCATTAGGGAAATGCAAATCAAAACAACCCTGAGATTTCACCTTACACCAGTCAGAATGGCTAAGAGTAAAAATTCAGGAGACAGCAGGTGTTGGCGAGGATGTGGAGAAAGAGGAACACTCCTCCACTGCTGGTGGGGTTGCAAATTGTTACAACCACTCTGGAAATCAGTCTGGCGGTTCCTCCGAAAACTGGGCACCTCACTGCCAGAAGATCCTGCTATACCACTCCTGGGCATATTCCCAAAAGATTCCCCAGCATGTAATAAGGATACATGTTCTACTATGTTCATACCAGCCCTATTTATAATTGCCAGAAGTTGGAAAGAACCCAGGTATCCCTCAACAGAAGAGTGGATGCAAAAAATGTGGTATATATACACAATGGAGTACTATTCAGCCATTAGAAACAATGAATTCATGAAATTCTTAGGCAAATGAATGGAGCTGGAGAACATCATACTAAGTGAGGTAACCCAGACTCAAAAGATGAATCATGGTATGCACTCACTAATAAGTGGATATTAACCTAGAAAACTGGAATACCCAAAACATAATCTACACATCAAATGAGGCACAAGAAGAACGGAGGAGTGGCCCCTTGTTCTGGAAAGACTCAGTGAAGCAGTATAGAACAAAATTAGAACAGGGAATTGGGAAGGGTTGGGTGGGAAAACAGGGGGAGGGAAGGGGATAGTTGGGACTTTCGGGGAGTGGGGGTCCAGAAAAGGGGAAATCATTTGAAATGTAAATAAATATATCAATAAATTTAAAAAAGTGACAAGCAAAAAAAAATCAGAAATTAAGAGAAACATAGCAACAGGAACTGTGGAAATTCAAAAAATCATCAGTCCTTACTACAAAAGCTTGTAGTCTACAAAATTGGAAAATCTGGATGAAATGGACAATTTTCTAGACATGTACAATGTGACAAAGCTAAACAGGATCAAATAAACCATCTAAACTGTCCCACAATCACTAAAGAATTACAAGCAGTCATTAAAAGTCTCCCTACCAACAAAAACCTCTGGAACAGATGGGTTTAGTCCAGAATTCTGTCAGACCATCAAAGAAGACCTAATACCAGCACTTTTCAAACTATTCCACAAAATAGAAACAGTAGGAATGCTACCCAATTTGTTCTATGAAGCCACAATTATGCTTAAACTGAAACCATACAAAGACCAAAGAAATAGAACTTCACACCAATTTCCCTTATGAACATTGATACAACAATAATCAAAATTTCTTGCCAAATAAATCCAAGAAATCATCAAAACGATCATTCACCATGATGGTGAATGGTTCATCCCAGGGATTCAGGGGTGGTTCAATATGCAGAAATCCATCAATGTAATCCACTTTATAAACAAACTCAAAGAAAAAAAACCCACATGATCATTTCATTAGATATTGAGAAAGCATTTGACAAAATCCAACACCTGGTCATGATAAAAGTCTTGGAAAGATCAGAAATTCAAGGATCACTTCAAAATATAGTAAAAGCAAAAAATATACAGCAACCCAGTAGCCAAGATCAAATTAACTGGAGGGAAACTTGAAGCAATGCCACTGAAATCAGAAACTAGATAAGGCTGCCCACTTTCTCCCTACCTGTTCAATATAGTACTTGAAGTCCTCGCCAGAGCAATTAAACAACAAAGGGTGGTCAAAGGCATTCAAATTGCAAAGTAAGAAGTCAAAGTATCATTACTTAGATGATATGATATACTTAAGTGATCCCAAAAATTGCAGCAGAGAGAGAACTCCTAAACCTGATAAACAACTTCATCAAAGTGGCAGGATATAAAACTAACTCAAAGAAATCAGTAGCCTTCATATACTCAAAGGATAAACAGGCTGAGAAAGAAATTACGGAAATGACACACCTCATGAAAGTCATAAGAAATATAAAATATCTTGGGAGTGACTCTAACCAAGCAAGTGAAAGATCTGTATGACAAGAACTTCAAGTCTCTGAAGAGAGAAAGAAACCAAAGAAGATCTGAGAAGATGGAAAGATCTCCCATACTCTTGGATTGGCAGGATTAATATAGTAAAAATCAAATCTTGGTGAAAGCAATCTACAGATACGATCCCAATCAAAATTCCAACTCAATTCTTCATAGAGTTGGAAAGAGCAATTTGCAAATCACTTTGGAATAACAAAAACCCCAAGAGAGCAAAACTGTTCTCAGCAATAAAAGACCATAGGAGGAATCAGTCTCTGACCTCAAGATGTATTATAGAGCAATAGTGATAAAAGCTGCATGATATTGGTGCAGAGACAGGCATGTAGATCAATGGAATAAAATTGAAGACCCAGAAATGAACCCAAACAGCTATGGTCACTTAATCTTTACCATAGAAGCTAAACCATCTAGTAGGAAAAAAGGCAGGATTTTCAACAAATGGTGCCAGTTCAATTATAAGTCAACACATAGAAGAATGAAAATTGATCCATTTTTATCTGCCTGTTCAAAGCTCAAGTTCAAGTGGATCACAGACCTCCAGATAAAATAGGATACACTGAATCTAATAGAAGAGAAAGTGGGGGAAAGCCTCGAACCATGGGCACAGGGGGAAATTCCCTGAACAGAAACATCAATGGCCTGTGCTCTAAGATCAAGAATTGACAAATGGGATCTCATAAAATTGCAAAGCTTCTGTAAGGCAAAGGACACTGTCAATAGGTCAATAGAGCAACCACCAGATTGGGAAAAACATCTTTACCAATTCTACATCCTGTAGAGGGCTAATGTCCAATATATTCAAAGAACTCAAAAAGTTAGACTCCAGAGAATCAAATAATAGTATTAAAAATTGAGTACAGAGCTGAACAAATAATTTTCAACTGAGGAATATCTAATGGAGAGAAGCACCTAAATAAATGTTCAACATCCCTAATTATCAAGAAATGCAAATCAAAACAACCCTGAGATTCCACCTCAAACCAGTCAGAATGGCTAAAATGAAAAACTCATGTGACAACAGATGCTTGGGAGGATGTGGAGAAAGAGGGATACTCCTCCATTTCTGGTGGGTCATCTAACATATGAAGAAAACATTCATTTTCACAAGAGAACAGCACATGTATTGTAATTAGTAAAATAATTCTAAACAACCCTTTTCACAGTGAAAAGTCCTGTAGTTCTTCCTTAAACTCATTTTCAAGTTCTAAGTGTTTTAAATCATAAAACATTTTGAACCTGCAAATGTTTAAAAAAATTTGGTCAACTCAATGTCTTGCTCTCCAGCATAGAACACTGTTCTAGTCTGATTAAACCGACCTATGTACTGATGGAATAAATTTTTATAGGAAGTCCTTTTTTTCCTTTTGAATTTTATTTTCTGTGTTACAATATGGGTTTTGGTTATATTATATGCATATTTTATATACATGCTAGATATATTATAAATATTTATTGTATGAACCAATAAATAGATATTGGATAAAATTATAAAATTCTCCTGTGAATGAACTCATGTCTTAATCAGGACAGTTTTAAATTGTTGCTCGCTGAGTTTTACAGTCACTCTTAGAGTAGAGAATAAATACAGAGCACAAACTAAGATTCACCTAAGACAGCTAATGGTCTTTTCATGTTTCTATGTGGCAGGCCCTTTGCAAGGACACACTGAGTTATTATTCACAGAACCCTGAGATGGACATTAGTAATTACTCTTTCATAGCTGACACACAGAAAAGTTTTGTACTTTCTAAAATCACGGGCAGGGTCAGAACAGGGTTTGAACTAAGAATCCAGGAATGCCCTCATTCACAGTGTTTTACCGGGGCAAAATGCCACTAATGGGAATTTGTTGAAGATAGAGCTTTATATTTTTGTTTTCATACTTTTACTTCAGTCTCCTGATCTGTAAGCTTTATGATGGGCACTGTAGCTTAGTCAAGAACTTTGATGGAGCATGGCTCAGCCAAGACGTGCTTCCTAAGGGCTTGTTCCAACAACTGTAATGGAGGACATTCCCACTTTCCAAAGACAATGAGGGCTGTCACTTGTTGGAAGATAGAGGCCTGTACTAATGCTCCCAAATATCTACATGTCAGCTGTGGGCCAGAGTTCTTTCACCAGTTTTATCTGTTTCACCGGTTCTCTCTCATGGCTGCTTCTGCAGGACAAAAGGCCATGAAGTTATAAAAGACAATTTTCTCCTGGATGCCTTCTCTGGCTGTACATGGCTCTTCCAAGGCCCAGGATCAAGCTGCCTGTGCCCCAGGGCCACTGACTTAGGGCCACCGACTCCTCTCAGCTTGGCTGCACAGCTGCCTAAGGCAGATAGTCCAGGCCTGAAGTGCTGGCCTTGTTCAAGGCCACTGGGCTGGGTGACACTGGTGGTGCAGCAGGGAGCTGATAGGCATGGGGCTGAGGGGGTCCAGCTTTAGTCTGGATTATAATGGGGGTCAAATGCAAGAACAATCTGACCCTGTCAATAAGAACAAGAATGGGACTAGACATTTTATATAACTAGACTCAATAATAAATATTCATCTCATAACATTATTTGAGAAACTAATAGGAATAATTATGAAGCATTCAAAAAACATGGCGAATTGAGACTTCATTCAAAGAGTATGCCACATATTCTGTATTGGAGTGAAGAATGGAAAGTGCTTTACCAAATGTTTGCAACATTTCTGACAAAAGTGTTCCTCGGATGTTTTTCTTGAGAGATATGATGCAGAGGAAGTGGATATTTTGGCAAAACACATGACACTATAAAAATAGTGATTTCCCTAATCTCATATATGCCATGGGAAGGGATGCTTACATCAGGTGAGGAAGAGCACAGAAGTATAGACACTTAACTTGTAGGAGAGTTTTAAAATTTTGGCCCTCTAGAGGATGAACATTAATTGTGAAATTATGATAATGGCAAAGGACAGGAGACCATCTCCCCAACAGAAAGCAAGTCATTGTAATCATTTATGGAAGTCCCAAAATTATGAATCACTAGGAAACACATCATATTTACTATTTTGTCCCCTCTTTCTAATGTAGAACCGAAAGGAGCCTAACAGGGTTTTCTTTCCAATCTGATGGTTATAATATAGTGAAGATTTATTTGATGTATACATATTTATGACAATTGCAAGATTAAACAAGACTATGAATGCCTCCCATCCTGTAACATTTCTTTAGTCTGTCTAATTAATTTATCTTCCCTTATAAGTATCCAGAATATCTTGTGAGGATTCAAGGAAATATCATTCTTCAAGTTTCACTTAATATCAAAATCACAACTCCTGATAACAAAGGACTTTGAATATTTTTAAGTGTTTCTTTGCCTTACAAGATTCTTCTGTTGTAAATTCTCTGTTTATCTCTGTACCACATTTTTAATTAGGTTATTTGGGTTTTTGTAGATGAACTTGTTGAGTTCTTTATATATTTTAGATATTAGCCTCCAGTAGGAAGTACAGTTAGTGAAAAATTTTTCCCAACCTTACGTTGCCTAGTTGTGCTAATGATGCCACCTTTTGTCTTACAGAATCTTTTCAGTTTCATGAGGTCCCATTTATCAATTGTTGATCTTAGATCCTGAGCCATTGGTGTTCTCTTCTGGAATTTTCCCCCTGTGCAAGTGAGTTTGAAACTCTTTTACAAGTTCTCTTCTATTAGACTCAGTGTATCTGGTTTGATATTGAGGAACACCATCCACTTGGACTTGAGCTTTTCTCAAGGTGATAAGTATGGATATATATTTGGTCTCCTACATACAGAGCATCAGTTAGACCAGCACTAGTTATTGTAGATTCTTTCTTTGTTCCACTGTATTTTTTTTGTTTCTTTATCAAAAATCAAGTGTCCATAAGTCTATGACTTTTCTCCTGCATCTTCAATTTGATACCATTGATTTCTCTGTCCCTGTAACAATACCATGTGATTAATATCACTATTGGTTTTAGCAAAGTATAAAACAAAATGACCGTGAGTTCCTACCTCATTCCAATCAGAATGGTGAAGACCCACAACTCAACTGACAGCACTTGCTGAGAAAGATGTGGAAAAAGAGGAACACTTGTCTGTTGCTGGTGGGATTGCAAACCGGCACAACTACTCTGGAATTCAATCTGTTGATTCCTCAGAAAATTGGAAATACTTCTACCTGATGACCCAGCTATACCACTTTTGGGAACATACCCAAAGGACTCCCCACCACACTACTTGGACACGTACTGTACCATGTTCATAGCAGCCCTATTTGTAATAGCCTGAGGCTAGAAACAACACAGATTTCCCTCAACCAAAGAATGGATACAGAAAATGTGGCTCATTTACACATTGGAATTCTATTCAGTTAATAAAAATGATGACATTCATGAATTTGGCAGACAAATGAATGGAACTAGAAAATATGCTAAATTAGGTAACTCAGACCCAAAAGAACATGCATGCTATCCATAGGTGGATATTAGCCAAAAAGTACAGATTCAACCTACAGACATTAGGTTGTAACAAGCAGAAATGCCCAAATGAGGAGGCTTCGATCCCACATGGAAGCAGGAAGGAAATACTCACAGGAGGTAAAGGGAGGCAGGGATCGAGGTGGGGGTAAACATAAACAGGTATGCAAGAAGTGTCTGGAGAGAAGCCTAGAGGATCAAGGCAAGGAATGAAAATAAGTGGAGTGAGAGGTGTGAGGACCCTGTAGAAAGTTCCAGAGTTCCTGGAAGTTAGACATTCTCCACACTTATTGGGGGCACCTAACATTTTGGGGAAAGGGAACTTGAAGAGTCTACCTCCAGGAGACAGACATAGACTCACATGGAGGGATAGGGTTACTAACCCACAGTTAAAATACCTGACCCAGACTTTTGCCTGTTTAAAAGAACATCAGGTACAAAAAATAGAGAAGAGACTGAAGGAAAGGCAGTCGAATGACAAGCCCAACTTTGGATCCATATCATGGGAGGCCACCAAGGGCTGACTCTACTATGCTGTGATGTGCTTACAGAAAAGAGCCAGGTGTGGCTGTCCTCTGAGAGGCCCTACCAGCAGCTGACTGACTCAGAAGGAGATACTTACACCCAACAATTGGGCTGATGTTGAGAACCCTGATTTTTTAATTAGTGAAGGATTGAAGAAGCTGGAAGGGAGAGCAACTTCATATGAAGATCACCATTCTCAACTAACCCAGAGCCCATGGAGCTACCAGAGCCTGGGCCACCAACCAGGAGCACAGAAAAGCTGGTCCAAGGGCCCTGACACATATGTAGCAGGGTCCTGCCTGGTCTAATATCAGTGGGAGATGATGTGCTGAAACCTTGATGGACTTGAGGCCCCAGGAAAAGGTGAGGCCTGGTGGGGGGAACCACCCTCTCTGAGGCAAGAGGGAGGAGGAATGGAATGAAGCATAAGAGGAAGACTGAGAGGGGGAAATTACTAGAATGCAAATAAATAAAATTACATAGATTAAATAAATCGCAACTCCTCTAGTAATGTCGTTATGAATTTCCATAAATACCTTCACTAACAGATTGTATAAATTTTCCCACAGGTTGTTTTATTCTAATACATCAGGGTAGTGCCAAGAGATCTGCAATCTAAGAGGTGCTTGGTGATGGGGATGGTGATGCAATGATACTGTCATGTTGTGAGTCTCACTCAGCTCAGGCTTTGTTCAATCAGAATACTACTGCTGTGTGTATGGGGAAAGCCAGTGGGGATTGGGGATGCATAAGAATGAAGTATGACACACACATATGAAAATGCTACACTGAAATCCATTTGGAGTAACCTAAAAAACTTAAAAATAAAGACTTCCCTTTCCATAGATTTGTATGATCTTGCAGAACTTGCCTAGAACAGCTTCCCATAGTGTAGTTTCTTGACTTATGCCTTTTGCCTTTCTTTTTGGTAAATTCATATTTAACCAGCCACTGTCACAGAATCATATTGCTCATTTGGGTGGCCCAGATGGGCTATCATTACGGGGGCAATTGTCAGGGAAATTACAAAAGACCATAATTCTACAGCTGAGATAAACTCAATCTCTTATTTGTTTTCAAACTTCTGTTTTTGGAGATTTGTTCCTCAAAAACAAACTTAAAGACATAGCAGCATATGTAGGAGACAACAGTGTCTAAGAATACCAGTTACAAAAAGGTACCTGTGATAGAAACAAAGGGCATTTAGGGTGGAGCAGAGGAACTTTGGGCCCTTCTGCTCTACAAATAAAACATATTACTCTAGTCCCAGATTTCTCCACTATCTCCCAGACTTATCATTAAGAATCCAATCTCAAGGATCTCTCTCTCTGCAAGGCAACTGGAGGTCTTCCCTTTCCTCCCCTTGAAAACTCTCTCTGCTGTGAGACAAGGATGGGGTGTGGCTACACTTGTGAACCCATAACTTCCAGATTTGCTTGTCCCCAGCCCTGTGCTGAATTGCGTGAGGTAAGCTGTAGATAGGATACCTGGAGACAATATCATCCTCTCACCTCCACACAACATTCTGAATTAGTCAACAAAGTTCCTTGTTTAACATGAAGAAGAGTGCTGGAGAAATGAGTCACCAGTTAAGAGCACTCACTCTTCTTCCAGAGGTCCTGAGTTCAGTTGCCAGAAACCAGGGACTGGCTCACCACCACCTGAAATGGAGATCCGATGCTCTCTTTTGATATGTCTGAAAACTGTGACAGTGCAAACCTATACATAAAATAAATAAATAAATAAATAAATCTTTTAAAAAATAAAATTAAATGAAGGCAAACGAAAATAAGCTGGCCAAGGTGATAGAATTCACAGAGTAGCCATGGGAATACAGAGAACCAAGAATACAGAACTGACTGTCCCACACAGTGTGACAAGATCCCTATATAAAATGACAACACAAGCACGTTTTTGGATCATGTGTGTACATCATTTTTGGAAGAAAAGATGACTCACAACAGATTGCATAAATCCCAAAGATGTCTGCCTAAAATCTATGTACAAATTTGCAACAGCAAAACTATGACGTTTAAGGTTTTAGACCCACTCTCACTCTACTAACTCAAAAAGAGAAACTCCAAGTGTCTTAGTGTAATGTGTACAATCAGAATAAACAGTATCCTGATATTTTCCAATTAAAATTGAGGCATTGTGTGACTGAGACACTCAAGTATTAGTTCCAGATGAGAAAAATATATGAAAGACTTTGTGAGAGACATAAGAAAATAAGTAAAATATGTCCATGAACTTCATAAAGTTTTATCTAATATTTTTCATGCTAAAGCATGCAGTCTCTCTGGTTATCATGACATCTACCTTGAAGTGCTCTACTATTAGCATAAGCCTTAGATGGCTGGAGAAAGGAATGTCTCACCAACAGCTTATCTAACATATGCTCCATGATGATTGACTATGTGGTTTATATATGAGATAAAAGAAAGCAAAGCAAGCAGGTATGAGGCACTGGCCTGAGGCAACAAACAGTCCCATGCAAGTGTGCCCTTAGGGCCCAAGAACTAGAATAGTAATTAGACTTAGAATTCAGAATAGACAGGTGCTCCACTGGCAATGCACCTGGCCAGCTGTTGGTTCATAAGTAAATTAAATCAACATTTTGTTCAAAGTCAGTATTACCTTAGGAAACAACTTATAGTTTTCTGGCTATTGTGTGTTTGACATATTTGAATGAAATATTTAGAGTAATAGTTGACAAACTGAACAGATATTTGAAAAGCACAGAATTAAAGAAATTATTTTGATTTAAAAAATGCTTGGTATATAACAACAATCCCAAATCCCAAAGCATGATCAGAAGACTGATACTGAAAGACAGTGGATTTGAGAATACACTGAACAAGGTCCTTGGTCAAAAGCAAACAAATGTATCAATGTAGACATGAATGTTTTGCAAGGATGTGAGTCACTGCAGTTGTGGGGGACCTATGAGGTCCTGAGTCTGGTTATAGGCTCTAGCACAAAAGGGTACTTGTTGATTGTCACAGCAATTTAAGTTATGCCTATTTGAAGTACTACTTGATCAAAACATGAAGTGAGCCAATTTTACCTTTGATGAAACTGTAGAACATTTTTAAGACTTGATCTCAGAGAAGGTAGGGTAACTCAGGAGTGGAGCTTGTTTAAATTTTGCAGGAATCCACATATTTCATTCCAGAAAAAAAGGAAAAAATAACTCTAGTTATTAAAAAGAATTCTACATGGTAAATATAAATATAACTTACAATATTAGCCATAAAATTTATAAACTAGCTAAGGATAATTTTATTATTTATCTACAAACTCTAAAAATAACAAATACAGAATAAGCTTTGCGACATAGATTGAGTGTGTAATCCAGAATTTGAAATTTGCAAGTGAACATGAGTGTTATAGCCAATGATCACAGCACAGACACTAAGACTCTATCCTCCATGTCAGTAACCAAAGCCATGAGATTTAATGGTCTGGGAAAGCTCACTTAATAAAGGTGAAAAGGAAATCTGGACGTAGAGCTCTAAACTTTGATAAAAAATTCTCCTTAGATTTAGACAAAATTCAAAGAGACATTGACCATAAAAACATTCAAAGAGACACACTAATGGCCAGAGATAATAAACTCAGTACTAGTTCCAGGTATACCATATCTTATCTGACCTTTGCATCATTTGCTATAAATTTAGACAGCTAGATGCTGTACGTTACTATAATATTTGCATTGCTAGCTGAAATAGCCACATCCACAGAATTTTAGGACCTGTGTTATTGCGTTCTTGCTTAACCCTAAGATTTTGATGAACAACAGCTCAGTATCTTATGCAGGCCATGCAGCAGAGGTCACATTATGGAGTTGTGTCTTGCACATGGACAGAAGGACATTTTCAATCTTCCTTATGAAGTCCAGCGTGATCTAACTAATCCAAGAAAACTGCAAGTGCCACAGACCTCCTTTGTCCTTGAAAATATTAAGAGAATTATCCCTTCAAAATAGCTTGGATCCCATCTTTGCTTATATCAGAATTCATCATGTTCCTATAAAAGGATACATTACCTGAATTTTACAGTAATGACTGATGAGAATTGTCTGTATTGTGACATATTTAACAATTTCACATTCATTCAAGGGTTGTTTGAGTGGACCAACTTTATGCCTTGGAAATGCTTAGACCATTGCCCTGCCTTCAAAAACATGAAAACGTTCTGATGAAAACTCAGCTAGTTGTCTTTTTTTAAAGTACAAAATAATGTAAGTAATACATTTAAAGATGTAATTTCACTGTAATGCTGTCCTAGACACCTTTTGATTACCCCTGTGTGTTTTACATTTTATACATAAAGCCAATAAAAAATATGAAGCAAAGGGCTTCTATCTACACAAATATAATCTGCTGTTCCATGTTTCTTCAGAGTTTGTTTGAGGCTAGCCTGGTCTACAGAGTGAGTTCCAGAACAGCCAGGGCTGCACAGAGAAATCCTGCCTCAAAAAACAAAACAAAGCAAAAAAAGAGGTTGTTGAAATGAACATTTTAATAGTAGCGATACACACTGAAAATAAAACTGCAACAGATTTACAATTCTTATAATTGCACTGTTTTATTTCTGTATGTAATTCCACCATCTCAACAATTATATGTATCAACATGAATATTATCTCTATTCACTGTGTCTTTGCAATTAGACTATAACAGAACATACTTACTGGGTGCTGCTAAAAGCCATGATAGTTTTAGGGAAATTTCAAATAAGAAATTTTTCAAATAAATGGGATGGAGAGAAATTAATATTATTAGTGGATAATATGAAAAGTTTCTGCTGCTTTCCAGAAAGACTTTTTCACTTAAAATATTTTCTGAGTTACATTTTGGAACCCTTTTACTAAAGGATAATTAAGCAAGATTACCGATATATATGCTTTCTTATATATAAAAATATTTAAAACGCTTAACAATGGCTGAGTTTTGTGTGTTTCTTGCGATTTTTCCTGGATGTTAAGGTCTTGGGGTGATGTATTGTTGGTTTATCATTTTGCTTTGTTTAAATTTGGTATGTTTGTTCATTTGTTGGACCATTTGTTTTCTAAAGAGAGAAAATATGGATTTGCCTATGTCAGAGGAGCGGAGGAATTCTTAAATTCAACTATGCACATGCGGTTAAGAGTTTAACTTTCAATCTTTAAGCGAAAATGGTGGATATTGACCCAAAAAATTGATTATAAAACCACTAAATACTTAAGTCCTAGATAAAACAGTGTCACCTAAAAGGTAAAAAACGGATGTAATTGGAATATACCTTAAGTTATTTTAATGTGCATGCCACACCTCCTCTGTTATAGCCAGAGGACAACACTAAAGAGGTTCACTCCTCATACTACATGGGGTCCAGGGAATGAACATTGTGGTCAAATGGTGGCAAGAACCTCTACCCACTGTGTCTTGTCAACAAACATTCAGGTTTTGTTGGAAATCTCATTCAAGTTCCAACTGGAAAGAAATTTAAAATATTCCAAATTTGTTCTAGTTACTGACTCAGGTTAACAAAGGAGCATATCTGAAAAATGAGAATTTTGTGTCAGCTATCCACTTCAGTGGTTCATCAAACTTCAAATACAATACTATCAGAAACCTGAAACACTTAGAGAGACAAAAGCATAACTAACCTTATTAAGCTATCCCACCAAGCTCTCCTTCTTGAATGTGGACTTAAATCGTGGCCCCTGTGCTGTTGAACCCAAAGATATTCTGAAGACTTCTGTCACTGGTTCCCTCTGAGACAGATCTGTGGTGAGTGTGGATGTGTGACAACCTGTTCATCCTTCTCTCAGAGGCAAGCCTGGACTTGGTGTTCTGTAACTCCACAATACTGCTGTAAATACTGCAGAGGAAAACATTTCATGTCACATACTTTTCCTAAATGACTCCCAAAATTGTATTTTGACAATTGCTGTAAGAAGAAATGTGATTTCTGTTTAAACATTCTTTTACCAGTCAAAATATTTCAGAGAATGACTACTATAATAATTGAAAGTTTAAATTACTATAATTACTTCACACAATTCAAAGGTGATTTGTTTTTCCCAGGAGGCATATACTTTTATTATATATTGGCATAATATTGAATGATTTTGGTGTTCATAGATGTACAGAAAATTTTAGAAAACTTAACATGATTATTCCATTTATCACTTTTTTTTTTGGTTTTTTGAGACAGGGTTTCTCAACATAGCCCTGGATGTCCTGGAACTCACTCTGTAGACCAGGCTGGCCTCAAACTCAGAAATCTACCTGCCTCTGCCTCCCAGAGTGCTGGGATTAAGGGAGTGTGCCACCACCACCTGGCGATTATTCTATTTATAATTTAAGTGTATAACAATGATATATGATACATAATTTAATTTTTTTATTAAAAAGCATTACAATCTGATCATAATTTTCACCTCTGTCAAATTCTCCAAGGTTTTACCCCCTCCCTACAAACCCAACTCCATGCCTTTTCTTTGTATTTCTTTGTTACTGGCAAGAAACAAAAGAGACCAAGAAGCACACACACACACATATTCACAAAATCAGAAATCAAAAAATACAGGCAAAAATCAATAAGACAAAAAATGTCTAAACAGCCTGAGCAGCCTCATATTCCAGCTGGACCTCCACTCTCCTTCTCCCTGTCTGCCCACCTTCTTCTGCTGAGCCTGAAACACACAGGTAAGCTTCCAGTCCCCAACCCATCTTCCCTGCTTTCTGAGTCCTCTGGAGCAAGCCCACCTGCTCTGAGCAGCCAGATGTCCCAGGGGAACCTCCATTCTCCCCCTATTCTCTCTTTCAACCTTCAATAGGTCTGCAGCTACTTAACCACAGAGACCTTCAGATCTATTACCACACAATCTAAGGATATCGATCAGAGGCCTGCCATAGGAGGACCATTGTTTTTAAGATCCCCCCGCCATACCTACTATAAAAGATACATCAAAGGACCAAAGTCATACAGATGGAAACACGTCCTAAAAAGAACATAATTTAAAAAGTCAGGCCAATATGACACCTTCGGAGCACAGATAAACTTCTAGAGCAAGCCTAGGATATCTTATTACAACTTAAGCACAGGAAAATGGCCTTTCATTCAATCTTATAGAAATGATACAGGACTTTAAAGAGGAAATGAATAAATCCTGTGAAGAAATACAGGACATAAGCCCAACAGGTAGAGGTCTTTAAAGTGGAAACAAATAAATCCTTTAAAAATATACAGAGTAATACAAATAAACAGGTGAAAGAAAGAAATAAAACCATGAAAGACCAGGAAGTCGAAATAGGAGCAATAAAGAAAACACAAACTGATGGAATCCTGGAGTTGGAAAACCTGGGGAAGAGAATAGGAACAATGGATGCAAGCATAACTAAAAGAATACAGGAGATGGAAGAAAGAATCTCAGGCATAGAAGCTACAATACAAGAAATAAATCTGTCAAAAAATGGTAAATCTAAAAAGTTCCTGACACAAAATATCCTGGAAATCTGTGATATCATTAAATGACCTAACTTAAGAATAATTGGAATAGAAGAAGAAGAAGAGTCTCACCTTCAAGGCCCTGAAAATATTCTGAACAAAATAACAAAACACTTTCTCAATCTAAAGAAGGAGAAACAACCTATAAAGCAAACCTATAGAACACCAAATAGACTGGACCAGAAATGAACATCCTACCAACACAGAATAATCAAAACAGAAAATTTACTGAAAAAAAAAATACTAAATTTCCCAAGGTAAAGAGGTCAGATAATATACAGAAGCATACCTATTATATTCACACAAATGCAAATCAAAACAACCCTAAGATTTCATTTTACACCTGTCAAAATGGCTAAGATTAAAAATTCAGGAGACAGCAGGTGTTGGAGAGGGTGCAGAGAAAGAGGAACACTCCTCCACTGCTGGTGGGGTTGCAAATTGGTACAACCACTCTGGAAATCAGTCTGGCGGTTCCTCCGAAAACTGGGCACCTCACTTCCAGAAGATCCTGCTATACCACTCCTGGGCATATACCCAGAGGATTCCCCACCATGTAATAAGGATACATGCTCTACTATGTTCATAGCAGCCCTATTTATAATTGCCAGATGCTGGAAAGAACCCAGGTATCCCTCAACAGAAGAGTGGATGCAAAAAATGTGGTATATCTACACAATGGAGTACTATTCAGCCATTAGAAACAATGAATTCATGAAATTCTTAGGCAAATGGATGGAGCTAGAGAACATCATACTAAGTGAGGTAACCCAGACTCAAAAGGTGAATCATGGTATGCACTCACTAATAAGTGGTTATTAACCTAGAAAACTGGAATACCCAAAACATAATCCACACATCAAATGAGATACAAGAAGAAAGCAGGAGTGGTCCCTGGTTCTGGAAAGACTCAGTGAAACAGTATTTGGCAAAACCAGAACGGGGAACTGGGAAGGGGTGGGAGGGAGGACAGGGGAAGAGAAGGGGGCTTACGGGACTTTCGGGGAGTGGGGGGGGGGGCTAGAAAAGGGGAAATCATTTGAAATGTAAATAAATTATATCAAATAAAAAAAAAAGACAAAAAAAAAAAAAAAAAAAAAAAAAAAAAAAAGAAGAAAGCAGGAGTGGTCCCTGGTTCTGGAAAGACTCAGTGAAACAGTATTTGGCAAAACCAGAACGGGGAACTGGGAAGGGGTGGGAGGGGGGACAGGGGAAGAGAAGGGGGCTTACGGGACTTTCGGGGAGTGGGGGGGGGGCTAGAAAAGGGGAAATCATTTGAAATGTAAATAAATTATATCGAATAAAAAAAAAGAAAAATAAAATAACTTCAGAAGAAATCAATATCTGTGACCTCAAACTGTACTGCAGAGCAATAAGGATAAAACTGCCTGGTGTTGGTATAGAAACAAAAGTATGGCTACATGGTATCTACTCAAAGACTTGGTACAACCACTCTGGAAAACAATTCGGTGGTTTCTCCCAATACTAGGAATACCTCAAGACCCAAATTTACTACTTCTAGGCATATACCCAAACATGTTCCACCATTCCACAAATACACTTCCATAGCTATGTTCATAACAATTTAATTTGTAATATCCAGAAACTAGATACAACCTAGGTGTTCCTTAACTTAAGAATGGACAAAAAATATGTGATATATCTAAAACTGAAATACTATTCTGCCATGAAAACCAAAGACATTTTGAATTTTTCAGGTAGAGATGAATCTTGAGAATATCAAGATTCCCAAAAGGACACGAAAAGTATGTATACGCATATAATTGAATATTTGCAATAAAATAAAGAACACTCATGCTGCATTCCACAAATCCAAGGAGGCTAGGCAGAAAGAGGGCACAAACAAGGATGATTGAGACTCACTTAGAAGGAAGAATGGAGTAGTGGTGGAAGGTAGATGGAAAGAGGGAATATTGTGGGAGAGAATAATTGAAGGAGAGAGGGGGTTGGTGTGTTGAGGAGTGTGGAGGGGGATAGGGGATGTCAGGATTGCCATAAGAATTACTGGAAAATGCAAATTACTGGGTAGCAGGAAGGTAGGATGGATCTCCAGGAGAGACAAAGAAATGGGGTAGGGGAGGAGCCCTAAATCAATGGGGGCGTCCTTAGCAGTGACTCACAACATTTAGGATATGGAGTCTTATTAGGCAGCCTCCTGTGGCCAGGCAGGATCTTCAGTCTGGCAATAGGGACACAACCAACTCACAAAATTTTTGAGAGAAATCTTGTTCTTTTTCCAAGAAATAGAGGGACTGTGGATGAAGCAGAGTTTGAGAGAACAGCTAACCAATCACTATCCCAACTTGAAATGCATCCCATTGACAAGCACTAAACCCTGACATTATTAATGATACTCTGTTATACTTGCAGGCTAGAATCTAGCATGACTGTGCATTATAAGGCTCCAACAGCCAACTGACACACACAGATGCCCACACCTTCAGCCAAATAGTGGAAGGATTTGGGGCCTCTTCAGAAAGAATAAAAGGAATGATAGTAATAAAATAGAATAAAAGGGGATAGTAATACCAACAATTCAACTATGGTGGACCTTTGGGAATCTCAAGAGACTGAACCACCAACCAGATAACTTAAACAAACAGGACCTGGGCGCCTCCCTACACATATGTAGCATATGTGCAGCTTGGTTATTTTGTATGTCCTGAACAACTGGAGCGGGATCTATCCCAAAAGCTATGTTATATACTTGGGATATATTCATCTAGCTGGGCTGCCTTGTCTGGTCCCAGTAGAAAAGGAAGGTCATAGCCCTGCAGAGCCTTGAAGTGCCAGGGAGGCAGAAAGCCAGTGTGCCCCCATCCACTCATAGGTCAAGGAGGGAAAGGAGGGATTGATTGTGAGAAGGGATGACAGGTGGGGGGCAGCAGTGAGTAGGATATAAACTGAATAAGTAAACATTAAATTAAAAAAGCCTGAACAAATCAATATTAAAAAAACTACAAAAATGTCATTCATTGTGTTTTGTGCTAACCAGCTACTTATCATGTGGACTATCCTAAATTATGGTGATTCAAGAGCTTCAGAGAGGTTGAACAGGTAAGCAAAGAGGCACAATTTTATAACCAAATCTACTGCTGTCTAGAAGGGTTGTACTTAAAAAAATTGTTGATGCCCCTGTATTTAAAGTGTAACAAGTTAAGAAATGTTTAGTTGGTTGATACATTTTTTGTGTCATACTCATAGGCATTTAAATATGCATAAATTTATAAAACATATATACTCCAGATATAGAATTAAATGGCAAAGTGAAACATTTCCTTCATGAATTTGGTGAGTCAGGCTACCCCTGAGGCCGGTAAACTATAAGATCTTCGTCGAGTTATTAGTTGTGGGGCCTGCCCTTTTTGCCATTCATGCAGCCCTCCCTCCCATACTGAATGAGCAATTATGTTTAGTAACTTCATAATCTATATTTCTGTTCACACCTGCAGTAGACCTTAAGGTCAACAGCAAGGATAGTTCCTTTTGTAAATTAGAAAAGCATTAATGTACCAGAGTCCCTCCAGGTAACATACAAATTTCCTATTACAGAGACATAACATTCCAATAGCCAGAATAATAGACTCTGTGGTGTGTGCTACGTTCTTTGTGTTTCTATTATAACCTTCCTTTAAACACTTCTACTTAAGTGAACATTTGATGAGGAGAGTTCCAAAATTACAGCTGTATGAATTAGCAATTAGAAATTACCAACATGCATATGTACTTAGCTGAATGTCCACACCTCAAGTAAACTTTTATTATGGAAAGGGAAGAAAGTGTCCCAGATATGAACCCACACACCTACAGTCACTTGATATTCAACAAAGGAGCTAAAAACATCCAGTGGAAAAAAGACAGCATTTTTAACAAATGGTGCTGTATCAACCGGAGGTCAGCATAAAGAAAAATGCAAATTGACCCATTCTTACCTCCTTGTACAAAGCTCAAGTCCAAGTGGATCAAGGATCTTCACACTGGGCATATACCCAGAGGATTCCCCAGCATGAAATAAGGATACATGCTCCACTATGTTAATAGCAGCCCTATTTATAATAGCCAGAAGCTGGAAAGAACCCAGGTATCCCTCAACAGAAGAATGGATGCAAAAAATGTTGTATATATACACAATGGAGTACTATTCAGCCATTAGAAACAATGAATTCATGAAATTCTTAGGCAAATGGATGGAGCTGAAGAACATCATACTAAGTGAGGTAACCCAGTCTCAAAAGATCAATCATGGTATGCACTCACTAATAAGTGGATATTAACCTAGAAAACGGGAATACCCAAAAGATAATACACACATCAAATGAAGTACAAGAAGAATGGAGGAGTGGCCCCTTGTTCTGGAAAGACTCAGTGAAGCAGTATAGGGAAAAACCAGAACCGGGAAGTGGGAAGGGGTGGGTGGGAGAACAGGGGGAAGGAAGGGGACTTATGGGACTTTCGGGGAGTGGAGGTCCAGAAAAGCAGAAAACATTTGAAATGTAAATAAAAAATATATCGAATAAAAAATAAAATAAATAAATAAATACAAAAAAAAAAAACAAGATACACTGAAGCTTATAGAGGAGAAAGTGGGGAAGAACCTTAAACACATAGGCACAGGGGAAATTTTCCTGAATAGACCACCAATGGCTTATGCTCTAAGAACAAGAATCAACAAATGGGATCTCATAAAACCACAAACCTTATGTAAAGCAAAGGACACTGTCAATAGGACAAAATG
This sequence comes from Apodemus sylvaticus, assembly GCF_947179515.1. Classification (NCBI taxonomy): domain Eukaryota; kingdom Metazoa; phylum Chordata; class Mammalia; order Rodentia; family Muridae; genus Apodemus; species Apodemus sylvaticus. The sequence goes on along the minus strand of NC_067485.1, from coordinate 71,262,919 downwards.
GCAACCAACAGATTGGGAAAAGATCTTTACCATTCCTACATCTTGGACAGGGTTAATATCCAATATATACAAAGAACTCAAGAAGTTAGACTCTAGGGAGTCAAATAACTCTACTAAAATGGGTACAGAGCTAAGTAGAGAAATCTCAACTGAGAAAACTCGAATGGCTCTAATGAAATGTTCATCATTCTCTGTCATCAGGGAAATGCAAATCAAAAGAACCCTGAGAGTCCACCTCACTGCAGTCAGAATGGCTAAGATGAAAACTCCTGGGGCCAGCAGATGCTGGAGAGGATGTGGAGAAAGAGGAACACTTCTTCATTGCTAGTGGGATTGCAAGCTGGTAAAACCACTCTGGAAATCAGTTTGGTGGTTCCTCAGAAAATTAGACATAGTACTACATGAGGACCTTGCTATCCAACATATAATAAAGATACATCCTCTTCCAACATATAATAAAGATACATGTTCCACTATGTTCATAGCAGCCTTATTTATAATAGGCAGAAGCTGGAAAGAACCCAGATGTCCTTCAACAGAAGAATGGATACAGACATTGTGGCATATAGACACAATGAAGTACTATTCAGCAATTAAAAACAAGAAATTCATGAAATACTTAGGGAAATGGATGGAACTAGAAAGTGTCATCCTGAGTGAGATAACCCAATCACAAAAGAAGACACATGGTATGCACTCATTGATAAGAGTATATTAGCCCAAAATCTCAAAATAAACAAGTTACAATTCACAAACCACAGGAAGCTCAAGAAGGAAGACCAAAAGTGGGGGTGCTTTGGTTCCTCTGAGAAAGGGAACAAAATACTCACAGGAGCAATTATGGAGACAAAGTGTGGAGCAGAGAATGAAGGAAAGGCCACCCAGAGACTGTCCTACCTCAGGATTCATCCTATAAACAGTCATCAAACCCCAAAACTGTTATGGATGAAAAGAAGAGCATACTGAAAGGAGAGTGTTATGGTTGTTTCTGGAGAGGCCCTGCCAGAGCCTTACAAATACACAGGAAGGTGCTAATGGCAATCATTGGACTGAGCACGTGGTCCCCAATGGAGGAGTTGGAGGGCAGACTGGAGGAGCTGAAGGGGTTTGCAGCCCTATAGGAAGACTGATGATGTCAGCCAAAGAGATGCCTCAGGGCTCCCAGGGACTAAGCCATCAACCAAAGGGTACACATGGCTCCAGCCAAAGGTGTGGCAGAGGAATACCTTATTGGGCATCTGTGGGGAAAGCGGTCCTTTGTCCTGTGAAGGCTCAATAGATGCCCCAGTAAGGGGAAATGGATGGGGTGTGGTGGTGGGAGTGGGTTGGGTGTAAGGTCATATTCTTGGAGGCAGAGGGGGGAAGTATGGGTTGCGGGTTTTCGGGGGGGGGGGGGAACCAGGAAACGGTTAATTTGAAATGTAAATGAAGAATATATTAAATAAAATAATAATAATGGCAGGACGAAAGTTGCATCCAACCTACAACAGCTGTGGAGGAATGCTATCTGTCCTACACAAGTGTTTTAAAGGGAAGTACACGTATGGATATTATTTCGGGAAGGTAATGTTCTTTCAGGCTCTAATAGCCACATGAGTCATTTCACTAGAGTTTAAATTCAGTGCACTGACTTACTAGGCTTCCAAAGTCTGACTTACTTTTCAAGTTCATATTTCAATCGTTCTCCAAGTTGCAATTCTGCTCTATATTTTTCTTCAAATGTTCTCCGTTGTGCTTTCACAGAAATTGCACGAGATTTTGTTTCCACAATCTCAAGTTCAATTTCCTTATATCTATGATCCAGTGACATGATGTAATCCTGTCTTTCCTGATCTTTCTGTTGCTCAGAGGCAGCTAGTTCCTTAAGAATATTAAAAAGAAACATTTTAAAGGAGGACAACCAAGGAGATTTCAAATGTATTAGGAGGAGTGGTTGGTGTTATCAAAATCTTGTATTCATGATGAAATTACCAAGATGAAATTAAATAAATAACTTCAACTCACAGAAAGATTCTGTTTAAATTACAAATATCAATGTATATATTCCAAATAAAGGAAACACTTATTTAAAACCTAATCATCCAACAAATTATTGTGTAATTTTCTCTGCATTTGGCTCCACAAGGCAGAGAATGTGTTAAATGAAAGAGAAAGGAGTTGGAGTTCAAATTCTTTATCAACAACTTCCAGTGGATTTAAGCAGAATTGTTTTAATAATTTCTTTCTGTGGTGCTGTAGTCAGAACCCAGGGACTTGTGGATGACAAAGAGATATACAACCATAGGACTACAGTCTCATCCCTGAGGTATTCATATAACAATTCAAAAATTAATAATATAATTTCAGAGTAAGCCATGGAACTTATAAACAACCGAAGTACATTATCATATCCACATCACAATGATTTTCTTTCCCACCATGTTTCAATCTATCTCATAAATCACAACATTTCCTATTGAAAACTGGAATTCTGAAAGATGAATTCTTTTAGCATTAATGTCAAAACTAACAGGATTATCAATAGAAGGGTATGGCTTCTTTTTCCAGAAATCAACAAAAGAAACTGCTGTGAAACACAGAAGAAACACACACAATCATACAAAAAATATAATTGAATATGAATTTTGAGGTGGAGTGAATTACAGCACAGGACAAATGACTATAGTTACCCGTAAGACTTGGTTCTCTTGGTTTATTTTTTCCATGACTTGACTCCTAGCTTGCTCTTCAATGGCTTTCTTATGATTTTCTACCTCACTTCGCTCTACCATGTTCTTGTCCATATCGGCTTTGAGGCTGAGTATTTTCTCTTCAAGCTGCTTTATTCTACCCTCTTCCGCTTCACGGTTCTCCCGGGCTGCTTTCCTTTCTGCTATTTTCTGCTCCCAAAGATTATTTTCATCTTCCTTGCATTGGCAGCGGATTAATTCTTGTTGTAGTTTTGTTTCCATACTTTCAAGCTGAGTGAAAACAATTAATATTGTCTAGTAATGCAGTAGGCAGAAAAAAGGTTAACATAACACTAATAGCAATTTCAGCATGATTCCAATTGAATTCAACATGAATTTTGGCATGGATTCACCATGAATTTCAACAATTTCAGCATGAACCCAGGCTTTACACCTGGTTTTCCACTTCACACATTAATGAATTATTGATAAACTTAAATTTAAAAAATCCAACCAAATCAAACAAACAACACAAACTCATATATACAACAAATATAACACACACACACACACACACATATGGAGAGAGAGGGAGAGAGAGAGGGAGAGAGAGAGAGAGAGAGAGAGAGAGAGAGAGAGAGAGAGAGAGAGAGAGAGAGAAGCCATAAGCTGTTTTCAGATCAGGAAAACTCTCTAAACATTATTAGGTACATAAGTGAGGTTCTCATATGTCTTTTAACTAATTTAATATTGGAACGACTGTCAAATCATCATGTCAGTAACTACAGACATTTCTTCTTCACAGATAATAAAAGGAATTTAACTAGAAGTCTCATGTGAAATGAACAAAAAAAAATAGAAAATGAGAAAAATAAAGCTAAAGTATATGCCCCTTTCAAGAAATGAAGAAAAAATATATATATCCCTTCCAAGAAATGAAGAAAATACAAGCTTTTATTTTAATTTTAAAAATTGGATGCATTTTCTCTTTTTCAAAGTTTCTAATGTTTACTTCTCCTTGCTTCCTTCTATGGAGAACTCCATCTCATTTCCTTCTAGACTGAATTTTTTTCAAACATACAAACTACTTTTGAAAGTTAATGATTCCAACTATTATTTAAACAATTACTTATCTTTGATAAAGTACTTCAAATCTCTGAAGTTTAAAGGTATACACAATAACATCTTCATATGAGTTTAAATTTTTTTCTTGAATTATGATCAATAAAATCCAGCCTGAACCACACTGTGTTCAATAGAGGAAACTAACATGAAATTGTTTTTCCTGAACATATAGAGTCTGGGACATGGTTCCTGTGACTCAAATTTAGGCAGGGGCATACATGCCAAATGGGTTTAGAACAGCATAGAAATTTCAAGACACAAATATGACACATTTTCAATCTAAAAGGAAAGTTCTTTTGAATATGAGCTCAAGTTTTCAAAAATTGGCAAACTCTTTATATTTACATTGTACTAAATTAGATGCAATTTTTATTTGAAAAATTAATTTAAATTCACCTTCTCTCTTAGTTTCAGTACCGTATCCTCTTCGCAGTGACTTGTACTTGAAGCATTATAACCTGAAAACTCTCCATTTTGATGTGCATCTGAGTCCTCCTCCATCATTGTGCACAGGTCCATATACCTAGACAAATATGCAAAACAATTAAGTAAACTATTATCACCATTGTATGTTTGTATATTTGTGCTGTTTTTTATGAAATCTGGCTTTAAACATTGGATCTTCCAGACTGTATTTTACAAGTATTTGCATTACAGATATAAGAATAAGCCTGGTTAGTAACTGAAGATTTTAAATTATAATCATTTAATACATTATGAATAGTAATATGGTTTATAATACTAAAGCAAAATTAATAATAATCAAAAGTGTGATTCTGTGACTATTTTAAAAGTATGAGATTGAAATAATTTTAATTTTTGAACTTTAAAATAAATACCAGGACAGAGAAGTAGGAGGGGGTGATAGGAGAATGGGCAGAGGGAAGAAGGCTTAGGGAAATTATGGAGAGGGGGGAACCAGGAAAGGAAAATCATTTTGAATGTAAACAAAGAAAATTGAAAATAAAAAGTTCGAAAAAATAAAATAAAATGGTTGAAATAAAAATGGTAAATAAAGTATTAATATTGAAATCAGGAACTGAATTGTTATAAATATCATATGTCAACATATATTTTCATATATCAAAATAAATGATTTACTTATAATTTTGTTTTTAATTTCCAGGATTGTTTGTGTGTGTGTGTGTGTGTGTGTGTGTGTGTGTGTGTGTGTGTGTGTGTGTGAATGTGTGTGTGTGTGTTTGTGTGCATGTGTGGACTTTGTCTCACTGTGTATACGTACACAGGAATGCAAGTATCCTCATAGGTACAAGTACTGATACTTCAGAAGTTGTTGTTACAGGGAGTTAGATGCTACTTGAAGGTAGATGCTGGTAACTGAAATTAGATACTATTATTCTGTTGGTTAACTTTGTTTTGTTTTGTTTTGTTTTGTTGGTGTTGTTTATTATTATCAACTTGACAGACACAAGTTTAATTTGAAAAGAAAGAAACTTTACTGACAAAATTATTGATTATACCATTCTAGAGACATGCCTGTGGGAACATTTTCTTAATTACCTCTGGATGGGGAAGAGGCTTAAATCATGTATACACACAAATGAATACATATGTTCAAGACACACAAACACATGCAAATAAACAACGATTCATTCCACATAGTAGTACCAAGTATGTGTGGTGTGTGTAAGTACCTTGGTTGAATTCCAATCAAAATTAAAATTTAGAATGAAGACAAATAAAGCCTTTGAAGGATAATTGGGAAAAGAAAAGAGGACAATCAGTGCGTTAAGACATAGGGGATCAAATATAGAAATATGGGGAAAGACTTGAAAAGATTCTATGGCCCTTTGTAGGAGAAGTGTTTGAACACTTGGGCTCCAGTTACTGATGATGCTTGGGCAGGTTATGGAAACGTCAGGAGGCAGAGGCTTGCTGCTTTCCCAACTACTGTGGAATCTGTCCCTCTGTAAACACAGCCCGTTTATTCCTTAAGTTTTCTTTGGTCATTGAATTTATCATAGCACCAGATGTGTAACTAATGCAACCTTTTAAGAAGAAATCTAGAGAACCTCCTAATGTGGTTTTCACAAAATGCAGAAGATGCAATATCATATGCAGAATGTTAAATCACAGGAAAACACTAGTCACACTTTAGAGAAATCAAAATTAAAATAAAAAATAAAAACAAAAGAGGCCAGCCATGTTGGGAGACTCAAAAGTTACGAGAAATTTTGTATTATTTTATTTCAGGTGATAGAATAATGACATCTTTCATGCATTACAAGTCTGAAAGTTTTCATGTTATCTATCATTCTGTGTACTCAATCAAATAGAAACAGAAAGGGCTGGAGCATGGCAGCAAGGGAGGGAGATGAAGCAAGGGAAAGAGGAGAGAGAGGGGGAGGGGAAGGAATCGAGGGAGGGAGGGAGAGAGAGAGAGAGAGAGAGAGAGAGAGAGAGAGAGAGAGAGAGAGTCATTCTAAGCCTGAAGATTCTGTATTCAGGATGTCAAAAAGTACTTAGAATGCACCTGTGCTATGCATGCACAGGCATTTGACAATGTTCCAAAAAGTAATAGAGTATTATAGTTATTCAGCAATATATTAGTTATCAATTGAGGCTCCCTTCTCTTAGATGAATATAACTTGGTTCACAAAACTAGGCAGCACAGAGGCCAGAGAGGAAGGCTGCTTAATGGATTGCCGCTCATATTTTGCCTGACCTGATTTCTCCTACACCCCAGAATCATCTGCCAGGGATGGAACCTATACACAATGATCTTGTTACCCCACATTCCATGGTCATTAAGAAAATATCTGCACATGTTTCTTATAAGCAATTCTTCATAGAGGCATTTTCTCAATTGTGGTTCTTGCTTCTCAGATATGTCTGGATTGTGTCAAGTTGACAAAATCAACCAGCACAATTAATTATTACATATAATTTATAGATGCCTTAAAATAAAAAGACATGCCAGTGGCCTTAAATGAAAATTAAATAATTTTGGATTCTGAGCTCTGTTTGATACTATAGAACAATTCCTATATAAAATATAAGACATCAATCTGTATGTTAGTTTATGTACACATACATGTAAATTTCTTAAAGGAAACTCAGGTTTGAAAATGTTTATATTTCATGTGTATATGGATTATGATCATGGAATATTAGTATATCTTTTTATGGGTCCACATGAATAACATATCATGGTTAAATATTTAAAAGTAGAAGAAAACCCAATTTTATCCATGTAAATTTTGATCTTTTATAACAAGCACACAAACAAGATATGGGTATTAATATCTGAAATGTAGGAGGAAAAAAATAAAAGCATATTTCAAAGTAGAAATTGAAAATATATTAGGAAGATTACAGTTGACATCAGAGAATGCTTTCACTGTCACTTATTATGGTCAAAATCATCACAGATGTTAGCAATTAATACTGTTCTTCCAAAATTTGAAATTGTGTTGTAGGTTTCTTATATGAGTTTAAAAATAGAACTATTTGTTTTATTATAAACTTGTAGACAAGATAGGAATTTATATTTAGGTTTTGGTAAAATCACTCTTTAGTTGTGGGTGAATGCTTTGATAAATAAATGTCATACCTGTCTATTTCTTCTTCTAGTTCCCTATTTCTCCTTCTCATTTCATGCAAACTCTGTGTCAGTGACAGGTACAACTTAAACTGTTCTTCTTGAGCCTTTTCAGACGTTGAAAAAAAATATATGAATACAATTTTAACTGTAGAGATCCACTTTTCTTTCTTAGAAATATTATTTACCAAGCATAATATTCTTAGATAATTCAGAACATATTTTCTGAAATTGATACATGTGAGCATAGATTTCAAAATAATAATTTTTAAAATTGTCTTATGGATTTGGGTGTTTGGCAAGATTGTATTTTTTGTAGGCTTAGGCCTACCTATTGCCAGATCTGAGGAGGAAATGTTACCAGTTTCCAAAAGAGCTAGAGTTCCAAAAACTAGGCATTGACACATGGATGCTGGGACCTTAACCCAGGTTTCTGCAACAGCAGCAAGTGCTCTTACACACTTAGTCATCTCATTGGCCCCCAGATAACACTTTATAGAAGACCTCAGCTATGTGACATTTTCATTGTGACATTTTTCTGATATATAAATTTATAAATATTATTTGTTAAACATGGGAAGGTTTTTTTTTCCTAGCTCACTAATGTAGCCCTCTTTCTGGGACTCTTCTTCTGACTCTTCCTCAGTAACGGTCTCCTTGTTTCTCTACTGTCTATTATACACCTGCAGTCTATGATTCTGACAGCACCTCCAAGGTTGAAGTCCCCACTCTTCCCACTCTAACCCTCTCTCCCTCAGGACTCACCATTTTTCTGCTATTAGAAATGTCATCTTCCATGCTTGCCACAGTAACATTACATCATACTATCATAAATAGAGACCACACATGTACTCTGAAATCTATCCTGTGGTTCCAGAATTCTATATTTCTTCCCTAGGTAAATATTCCATTCCTAACTTTAACCTGTAGAAGTCAGTCCCTGGGAGGATCTTATGAGTCTCTAATAGAACTCTTCCATGACCCAAGATATGGCCAGTACCAGGCTGAACTCTGTCTTCCTTTCCCTAACTCTCATACTTCCTCAGTACACCCTTCAATAGTAACAACTACTATAATTAATGGTCATAATTACTCCTCTTTCCTTTGGTATTCCAACCCTACCAAGTCTCCAAGACCATTACCATGCACATTGAAGAACTCAATGCCACCAACAATTATCAAAAGGAGATATTTCAAACTTCCAACACTCACCTTCCCAGGACTTATGACACTCACTTAAGAGGAGTCACAGGCAGAACTCTTCTCCTCGGTTTGCTGTGTTCTTACCTTTCCATCTGTCTTTTTCACCTCATCATCTGTGGACATACATAAATAGCCTCCCTCCCTCAGCAGAAAGAATATTCATATTCCCATCCCTATGCTACTTGGGGCTAAGAATCCTATGACCCTCTTGAATGGCAAACTTGCTCTGCTGGTCTGGTCAAGCCCTTGTTTCCCCTCAGTAACTCACTCTATTCCTGACATTGGAGGACCTTTGGGGAGGATGTTCTTTACTCAGAGTGTGATGGTTGGGATATGCATGGTTCTTGGGAAGAGACACTCTTAAGAGATAAGGCCTGCTGAGAGTAGGTGTGGCGTTGTTGCAGGAAGTACCCCACTGTGGCAGTGGGCTTTGAAGCTCCACCCATTTCTGAAGAGTGCTTTCTCCTACCTTCCTGAGAATGCCAATCTATTGACAGAGGTTGGATCATGATGGAGAACTCTTAGTTCATTCTCCAGCACTATGCCTGCCTAAAAACTAAAATGCTTCCTGTCTTGGTATTGTACTGGACCTCTGAACCTGTAAGCTAGTCACAAATCAATTTTGTCCTTTATATCATGGAATCTGTTCCCAGCAATAGAAAGCCTAAGACATACACACACACAAAAAAAAAGGCTTTGCCAACTCTCTTCTTGGTACATTATTCATTTCATCAAGACATGTTCTCATCTAACTCACCCCTAATAGCACCTGCTGGTGAAGGCAGAAGCCATGCCTTTCTCTGGCAGAATATGCATCACTCAGGTATCCTGTCCACAACTGGCACTGAGTGACTGCAAATATGAGTTCAAGCCAATCCACACTACTAGCCTGGACTTCCCACCTCAAGTCTCTTTAGGCTTGTCTCCTTTCTCTTTCATTTCTCATAGAAAATAAAAACACCAAGGGTGTGAGAGGGTACCCGGTCCTAACGGGGAGGTCTTTAGTCAAAATGACCAACAGCGTGGAAATGGAACCTGAAGAGACCACCTCCAGTAGATAGACATGTCCCGAGTTGAGGGATTTGGCAATCTACCCATCTCAAAATATGGTCCCAGGATTGTTCCTGTCTAATGGAAATGCAGGGACAACACTGGAGCAGAGACTGAAGTAAAGGCCATGCAGAGACCACCTCAACTTGGGATTTATACCATATACAGATGTCAAATCCCTAACTCTGTTGCTGAAACCAAGATGTGGAAGAAGCCTGGCATGGGTGTACTCTGAGAAGCTCTACCAACACCTGACTGAGACAGATACAAATACTTACACCAAACCATTGGCCTGGGCATGGGGAACCCTATGGAAAGAGTGAGGGAAAGGACTGAAGGAGGTAAAGGGTATTGCAACCCCATAGGATAAATAACAGTATCCAATAACTGGATACCTCAGAGCTCCCAACAACTAAGCAACCAACCAAAGAGCATACAAGGGTTGGTCCATGGTCCCTGCTACAGGATTGCCTTGTCTGGCCTCAGGGGGAGGGGATGTGCTTGTTCTTGTGAATGCTTGATGCCCTAGAGAATCAAGATGCTAAAGGGATGATGTAGGAATGGATGAGTTGGTGTGGGAGCACAATTAGAGGTTAAAACGGTAGGGGAAAAGGGTGGGGTGTTTGTGGAGGGGCTCCCAGGAAGAGGAATAACATTTGAAATGCAAATAAATAAAATAATATAAAAATAAAATAACAAATACTAAAGATCTTTCAAAATGTCATATGGAGACCTGATACTATAGAAGCTTTCTAAAGAATATTCATATACACATGTATAAAATGAGTGAAAAAAGCGTTTCTACAATGGGGTGATGCTGGCCCTATTCAATACCGCAGTGGTAATAAATGCTATCCCAGGAATGGTTTTCTTCTTCTACAGTTTTTGACAAGCGAGGTCATACGATATTCAGGTACTTCCTAATGCTCTTGGTTACCCTCTAAAACCTGATGGAAAGAAATTATTCCTGGAGACCTCACTCCTTGAGCTATAACATGTGGGAATCTACAATATAACCTGGAAACATTATTCCCCTTAGCTAGCTTTCATAGTGCTAGAAGCTGCTAGAGGAGAAAAGAAATCAACACATATGTAGATATGAACCCTGCTGCCTGCAACTATGACTACCATTGCCAGCCATCACTGGTGGTAAAAAAGACTCTTAATCTACTGTTTTCTAATTGGATGTAAGGCCCCTTTTATATGTTAAACCCATACCATGAACTGTTGTCTGAGCCAAGAACCTGTGACTAAATATATCCTATCCTTAGTGGAGAACCTACTACTGCACTACCTCATGGGCAGACAATTAACCTGACTCCTATAATTACTAACAAATAGTAACAATGTGAAGCTATCAAATATTTGAACAGGGAGAATATCTGACTCTCCTAAAATGTGGTTATATGCTGCTTCTGAACACAGGAAAATTTCTTTCAAGTATTAGAGAATTAAAACAAAATGGACTTCATAAGTCTATACTTACCGGGGTTCTTGAAAGCTCTTCATTCTCCTCTGCTTGGAGGCTTGCTGCATCATTTAATTCTAAACTTTCAAGGGTGGCCCTAAAAATATGTTTTAAAATGATTGTGCATAACTGGCCACATTGGAAAATACCAAATTAGTTTCTGAAGAAACATTCAAATGATTACACAAATTCTGAAAAATTTGAAAGATAGTGATTTGGAAACTATCACTCTCTCTGTGCCCCTTTGTCTCTATAAACTTTAGATGTAATTTGAAGAAATATGCATTTTCTTTTTTTGTCTTAGTGCATATCAAACTTTCACACATACAAAGCATACACACATTGAGTGAGTACCACCCACCAACAAACTATGAATTTTAAGTAACTAAGACCAGAATGTTTCCTGATTTCAAAAGTGTGTAATTACTATGAATGATGCAATTTCTCTTTCTTCATTCTTTCCTTGAAAACACTAGAGCTATTCAGCACAGTGCTTACATTATAGACCTCTGTGAGTGACCCTCATGTCCCAAGATCATGACGCAGTTTGCGTGTTCATAAAGTACCTCATGCAACTAAAAGAAGCACTAGGTAGACTGTGCCCTGTGTTCCTGTTGCAAAAACAAAACACTGCCCTCAGGTCTTTCCTGACATGATAGACTAGAGATTCTCTGAAATGCTGAGCCGATATATTTTTCTCTATCAAGCTGACTTCTGAGCGATCACCTCCATAGTGAGGGAAGTGATTAAAAAGGAAATGGAGTCATTTAATCACTTCTGTAATGATACTGCCAATGTGTTTCTTAGACTTTGGAGACTTGAATAGTGGGCATTTGGAAAACGTGGGAACTGTGGTTTACATTTGGCTCAAAATAAGGCTGGACTAATGAATCACTCTTGCATGAGTTCATGAGACCAGAAAACTCACTTACATGAATGCAGATCATGAGCTTGCAGGTGGAATAAAGAACTCTTCTACAGAGTTGGCCCAAGGCCATACACATTAGATTCTGTCCTATAATCTGTATCCATCCCTGAAAATCTCAGTGATATGGAATTTAAAAGTAGTCAGTAAGTTTATTTAGTGGAGGAAATATTCCAGAAGTCATTATACTTTGTGCTATCACATTGTTAATGCTCATGGTTTTAACTTTGCTTAGGGCAACCAAGTGAGTTGAAAAGTATACAGGTTATTTAGAAATGTGACATCATCCTGGTGGAAATAGACAAACTTTCGACAAGATGGCTAGCAAAGTAAAAGGCTCATCAACCCTGAAAACAGCTTAGAGTACTTTGCATTAACAGGGCTGCCTTTGAGACAGGCCCAAACTTCAAAAGTACATGCATAAAATGAAAACAAAGAGGGAATGCATTCTTTAGGATAGCAGTGACTCTCAACCTTGAATACAGCCTCAGTTATACTCTCCTACTAAAAGCCAGATGGGGATTTGAGTCTGGAAGTTTGGCTGCCCTGTGTCCACAGGCCTGGGTGTTACTTAAGCTGCAAAATCACTAAGTAGTAACCATTCTGGTGATAGTCTTGCAGTGTATGTCAAAATGCAAGCATAACTTGGCAATGGTACGATAAAGCAGTATTGCATAGAAACGCCAGTTAGACAAGACGATGTGAATCTGTTAAAGTCCATATACAGAATGTCTGAGTGGTTTATGTGTAAAGGAGTGAAGGTAACACCTAAATTGTCAAGATGCAAAGAAGTAATAGGATGTTGCAGATGTCAGAAATAGAAGATTTTAAGGGATGGAAGTACCAGTAAATGAATGGAACTGGCCCAAAATCAGACCACATGTACTATATGGCACTGCAGAGGCAGGGCTGCCCAATCCTGGTGGAGTGTATGTGGCACCACCATGTACCACAGACTGTGGGTATGTTTTTTATGTTTGTCCTGCTGGGTTTCAGGCTGTACTTGGTATAATATTCATTAATATTTTCCTATTATTATCTTTTGGTATATGTTAGGTAATTGACATAAAAACCTATGTAATTTTCATAATTTATGAAAGGAATTGGATTTTAGTGTCAGAGAAAAATGGCATTATGAATAATGTAGAAACTATTAAGATTATCTATTTGGCCTTTGAACTTGGACTAAGCAAATTTTGCATTGTCAGATAGCCACAAGCTTCTGGGGGTGGTCAAAAGAAGAGTGCTATAGTTTAAATTTCATATAGTCACCATGTTTTAGTGTTTTAAAGCTTTACCATTCCATTGACTTGCCCAACATGATGAAGTGAATGTCTCATGCACTGTGAACCCCAATGACCTTTTGTAAAGAACCAGGAAAAATAACTTTTGTTTCATTATGAATCAAAATGTCTACCCTGCATATTGTGCTGATGTTGAATTAGAACACAGCCAGCACTTCATTTGCATGTTGCTGTGGCTATGTAAACTACACCTCTAATGTCACATCAACTGTAGTAGGAATGCCATTGTCCATAATGCTTCATGTCACTTCATCCAGGTAATTCAGTGATATTTAAAGACACATAGTCAAGGACTACTGCACAGTCCCTGAATAAATTTGCCAAGTCTGATAAGCAGGAAATTCCATTTTGTTGTGACTTTTGTTTATATATGCATTTTTACTATGGTTTAAACACACATTAAGTACTGTGGCTCATATAAGGTCATATTTGTGTTGTTGAATTTTTCATTTGAAAATGAACATGAAGTTTCCAACTCAAATGAACAACTTTGAATAAAAGCCTTCAAAGAATACTCATCACAATGTGAGCTACATACAATAACTGTGTTGTGCATTAATATGATTGCAACTGATCATCCTCTAGGTGGTATGACAGTAAGTTTACATAAGTTTCACTGAGTCCTTTACCATACTACTGAAAGTGGCAGAATATGAGGAGCTTGAGGCCCTGAACACATCACACTACATCATGTATGTTCACAAATTACATTGAACAAGCCATTTTGTACATTTGTAATAATGCATAGGTTATGTTCTTAGTACTGCTTGGCTGGAATGATCATGTTACATTACACTCAGGATCTCCCAGCTTAAGCAGAACGTAGCAGATAAGACTATGGGAGGCATCACAAGCACTGATATGAAAATAGCAAAGTGGAATCAATATTCTCTAGTCAATTAACATCAGTTCTCATGCAGTAGTATTTTCACATCTATGGTGGGAAATGGTAGGAAATACCTACAACTGCAGTTCCTCAAACTATGAGGCAGTTTTGTTCACTTTCTTTATCTGCTTGTGTTTTCCTGTATTTGTTTCAGGGATTAATGTGTTTCCTCTTTAAGGACTTCTACTTGTTTACCTGTGTTCTCTTATATTTCTTTAAGGGAGTAATTTATGGCCTTCTCAAGACTTCTATCATTTTCATGAGATGAGAATTTAGATCTGAATATTGCTTTTCAGGTGTGTTGGGGTATCCATGGCTTGATGTGGTGGAAGAACTGGGTTCTGATGTTGCTAAGTAGTATTGGTTTCTGTTACTTATGTTCTTGTGCTTGCCTCTTGCCATCTGGTTATCTCTGGTGTTAACTGGCCTCACTGTCTCTGACCAGAGCCTGTGCCTTCTTGAAACCTGTGATTTGATGCAAGATATTTCCTATCCATTCACATTGAGGCTGTGAGAGGCCAGAGATGACAGGGGAGAGAGGAGGAGGGGGAGCTAAGAAAAGGAGGGTTAGAAAGAGAAGGAGCATGGGAGCTGCACGAGGGAGTGCAGGAGGGGATGCACAGATCCAGATGGTGTCAGATGGGTTTCTCCTGTACTGAGAGGTTAGAAATATTGGGACAGAACTTTATCATTGTAAATTGGCATTATGAAATTGGAACTTTCTTATACATAAATATATTTGGTTAACTATTCAAGTTTGAGGGTCACTCTATACCGGATACATGGAAGGACTGGTACAAAGGCCTGGTTGTGCAGTACTTTTTATAAATAACTGCTACAGTGATCCTGGGATTCTCTGATCCTGGATGTGTCAGAACTCCTTGGGGTCAAGCTGCATCTGGGTGGGGCCTGAATGGGTGGGAATCCAGAGCACAGGCTCAGCTCTGGGAACAGGTGCAAATTGGAAGGAGCATGGGCCTCTGGCTGGGCAGGTCCTAAATTCTAAACTTCCTAATACTGTGACCCTTTAATATAGTTACTGCTATTGTAGTGACCCCGAGTAGAAAATTACTTTTATTTCTACTTCATGATTGTAATTTTGCTATTTTGTGTATTGTAATGTATATCTTTCAATGTATTATATGTTTTGTAATGTAAATACTTCCTAAGGGTCTTATATGACACCTGTGAAAGGGTCATTTAACCCCTAACTTAGTAACAACACACAGGTTGAGAAGAACCAGTGGGGTAGAGAATGAATAATTACAATATCTTATCTAAAATTACCAAAAAAATTAATAAAAATATTAGGTTTCAAGTTATTCTGTTCACTAAAGTTTATAAATTTTATACAACTAAACTATAATCTTCATAAAATATAATTAGCCACAAGGATGTTTCACAAAGGAATAAAGAATGTTAAAATATGTTCAAGCATTTTGTTCATTATTAGAATCCAACATCATACAGATCATCTCAAATGCATTCTTACAATTTTTTATTTCTATTTTATTTTCTTTCAATTTACTCTATCAATTATATAAATCATACAATTTACTTGATAAATTTAGTAATCAATTACAAAGTATCAAATGTCTCTCAACATACAAATTTGAATTTTTTCTGTGAATTAATGTTGAATAATCTATTTAGAAATCATATATTTGCCTTGTGCATATGAGAATGAAATAAGATCTAAGTTTATCTCTATGGACGGGTGATACTTTACTACTTTATTTAAAATTCTTGGTTCACTATAAAGCAATATAATATTAAAAGAATTTGTCTTAATTAAGAAAACTATTGTTTCATATTCCATCGGTGAAATTTGAAATTAATATAAATTTTGTTTGGAACAATTATATCAGCCAAGTCCTTTAATATGATTTACATCCTTTAGCTAAAGGAATCAATATTAAAGAATATATTCAAATTTGTATTCAAATAAAAATAATTCAATATTTAGAGAAGCTTTTAAGAAAGTGTATTCTTTGTAGCATAATTGTAAAATATTTTTTAAAACTTTAATTGATGCCTCATGAAAATGAGGTTTCTCTGTAGATATCAAGAGTGTGATTGCATGGGACACATACATATATCTCATATACGCATATGTACATAATTATGGAAATAGTAATAATGATATTTGTAATTTAATTATTTTCACATTCTACAAGGCTAACAATTCTCCCACTTAACAATTGAAGCACCCAACCAGTCACCCCAAAATCAAACAACTGAGGCCAGAAGATCACAAATTTGGGGTTTCCCTAGACTACATAAAGATATCTATCAAAAGTAATAATAATAAAACCCAAATATGAAAAGTTCTTCCCTTTCAGAACACTTACAAAGTTAGTGACAAACTACAAATGTTCTATTTATGCTCTAATGAAAACAGTTAAAATATTTCTCTAAAATTGGGACATCCTACCTCAAACTGCATAGCTCATCTTGCAGTTCAGCATTTTCAATCTCTAGTTGAGACCACTCCTCTCGCAGTGCAATAATTTCATTACTTATACGTTCACAATCTTCTTCAATTAGTTCACAGTTATGTTTTTCAAAGTCTATTGATCTTTTATATGTATAAACTGCACCCCAGATTTTCACTAGGATCTCAGAATTTATATCTGTATTAGAGAAAAAGCACAATTACAGTACAGCAGCATTTTTGATAAATAAAACAGACTAGAGTTTTACCTAAACATGATGCACTGTAGAAATGTATCCTGAGGACCCAAACAGTGGAAGACATGGTACATTCTGAAGATATGAAAAGAAGACAGTTAAGGTGTTTAGTTTAAGAACTAGTAGAGAAGACAAAAAAAGACATAAAACCAGATATTACAGACTCAGATGATACTGAAGTCAAACAAAGTTTTAATGTTGAATAAGCATGCAGGAATATGCCCTAATGGAAGGGATGAGTAGGCATGAAGTAAGAACAAGAAGTAGTTGGTCAGAGTGTGAAGAGGCACATTGCCAGTATTCTACAGCAGACTAGAAGTGGAGATGCTATTGCCCTCTAAATCTAAACAAGGTCAAGTAAAAAGTACTGATTTTGATTCCTACCTCAAACAACACAAATCAGAAAAAAACATGTTTTAGAAACTGAAGATTATATGCTTCAGACATGACATAAATTGTTAGCTAATAAGCACTAAAATAGTTTGATGATATTATCCCAATTTTCTATCTCTGTGCTGAGATAGTACAGACTAGGTTAGAATATGATGAGGACAAAGCTATTCTGACTCTCCTAGACTCCTGGAGCTGTGCAGATAAGCTATTTGGTGAAGAAAGCAGCCAGAAATCACAGGCCAGAAGTCTGGAAAATAGACACAAAGAAGAGGGGATGCTCTGGGCATGTTACTAGGCCGTCTGAAACATACTATAGAGCACATAACAACATTGGAATTCCAGGAAATATCCTGGGGCTGAGGGACACAACATCCCACACAATTAGAGGAGACCACCAGTGTTCACACAATGCCAGGAAAAGGGCATGTCTTCCCATAGGCTAGAGTAAACAAGGAATAATTTACAGGACCATAGTTAGCAAAAAGCATTGGCATGCTTTAGGAATGGAGAAAAAACAATATGCTGGGTGCATTTGTTGTGGTTTACCTAATAATTATACAAACTACAAAAGAAGGACCAAACTGATTATAAGAAATATATAATGCATATATAGAATTCAGAAAACTGTATAGAATGGAATGGAGAAGAAAGATAAAATCATTACTACAGACTAAAATGATAAAGAAATGAAACTAAGTTTTGACATCAAATAAGATAAAACAAAATCATAAACATAGTTAAATATATTAAGCACATATAAGTTACATATAAGTGTTGATAAATAATAAATAAAAATAGAATAATAAAATACATATATGAATGTCATGAGGTCATGTGTCATACTTAAATAGTTTTCATTTATTATTATATGGACACACAGATATGGGTATTAATTTAAATTAAAAAAAAACTTACATTACTATAAGGACACAGATATGGGTATTAATTTAAATTTAAAAAACTTAAGCTACAAAATGTTGCATAAGGCAAGAATATAAATAAATGTGAAGATGCATAATATAAACTGATCACATTTCATGGCATTACTGGGTGCCACTATGGTAAGCTCAAGGCTCATACAACTGTGAGGAAAATGCCATATGTGGATAAATCCTACAGGGGCAGCTTTTGCTTTCAATAAATTTCTCTCTATATTAAGTGGCTTCTCATAATTTTTATGAATCTTTACCAAAATATATGGTACAGCAAGCACACAAAATCGGTCTTAACAACTCTTTAGAGTATTGGTACAACCTGCACTCAACCAGTGTGTTGGAAAGTTATGTTTTGTGAGAAAGAAAATATTTGTGTATATTTAAAATGTTGAAGTGTGACTTTCTGGTTTTGTCATATGATACAAACTCACATGGTGTTTTGCTGAAGCAAGACCCAAGGGAGGTCAAGTCATGTTTGGAGAGATTATAAGTAGAACACAAAGACAGTGATAAGGAGCTTGCATAGCTAGCTATGCAACTCTGCTTTGGTATTGCCTCTATACTGATCTTCAGTTTGCTGAAAGAGACAAGGCAGAAAACTCCTGGCATTCCAGCTGGTCTGACTTATTCCTAGCCCCTGCTGACTTATGCCAACTCAGGGGAGGCCTAGTATCTTCTGCTGAATTGTGCCACCATTGCTGACTCTTGTTTGGTGACACTTTTGTACTGCCCTGTTGGTATCCGGAGACTACTGAACTTGTCTGATGTTATCCTGAGTAAGGAGATTAGAATCACCATCCAAAGACCTACTTTTAAACAGGTACACATACCACTTGTCCTATTTCCAATTTTTCCCCTGCCTTTGGATGGTGGGCTAGAAAGTTTATTGAAGTGATTGATAAGCTGTATTAATGTACATATTAAAAAATCTAAGCTTACACAATGTTGTGTCATGATTTGAAATGATGAGGAATGACAAGATTTCTCAGTCATTAAAGTGTTTGCTATGCAAGCTATTCTAAATTGAATTTGAACTCCAGTACCCATAACTTAGCAGGTTTGGGGGTGTGTTTTGTTTTGTTTTGTTTTGTTGTTGTGTTCCTTTTTTAAGCTATGCATGATGGTACATTCTCTCATCTTAATGCATGGGAGGCATAGACAGGAGGATACCTGGAGCTCACTGGACTGCCAACCTAACTGAATTGATTAGCTTTGACATCAGTGAGAGTTGCTCTTTCAAAAGAAATGAGGTTGAGAGCAATTTAGGAAGATGCATTACAGGCACACACACATAGATATACATACATGCATGCATGTGCATACAAACACACATACAAAAATACATTAACACGCACACTCCATAATATTGTAAAACATCTTAGCAGATTAAAAATTAGATCCATCAACCTTAAGGGAGCTAGCTAAGTGTATATGGGTGTTGGCTGCACAAGCATGAGAACCTGAGACCAAACCTCCATACAGAAAACACATATGACTACACATGTGCCTGTAAACCCAGCCTTTGAGAGCTGCAGACAAGAGCATTGGTGCTCATGTGCCAACCTACCTTCAAACTCAGTGAGGTACCATCTCAAGGAATTAGGAGGATAATCTTAGAGCAGGATACCTCAACTTCTCCTTCAGTCTGTGCATGCAAAGCGATGCTCACACCCAGTTACACACACACACACACACACACTCACACATTTAATAAAAATAAAATATTTTTTTGAATTTTAGAAGACAATGCTAATACCAAGTAGAAGAGAGGAGCCAATAAAACAAGAGTAGTAGTCTAAGAGTGTCTACTCAAAATATCATATGGCAGAGTCATCATGAAAGGATTCAGCATCCTTTACCAAAGTGACTCCAGAGAGCTGCGTCAATCTTCCAGTCACATGAAGAAGCAGCTATAAAAACAATAAATTCATGAATTTCTTAGGCAAATGGATGGAACTAGAAAATATCCTGAGTGAGGTAATCCAATTACAAAAGAAAACACATTGCATGCACTAAGTGATAAATGAATATTATCCCAGAAGCTCAGAATACCCAAGATATAATTCAGAGACCATATGCAGCATAATAAGATGGAAGACCAAAGTGTGGATACTTTGGTCCTCCTTAGAATAGGTACAAAATATACATGAGGGGAAATACAAAGACAAAGAGTGGAGCGGAGACGGAAGGAAAGACCATCCAGAGACTGCCCCACCTGGGGATCCACCCATATACAGTTACCAAATCCAGACACTATTGTGGATGCCACCAAGTGTTAGCTGACAGGAGCCTGATGTATCTGTCTCATGAGAGGCCCTGCCAGTGCCTGACAAGTACAGAGGGGGATGCTCTCAGTCAACCATTGAACTGAGCACAGGGTCCCCAATGGAGGAGCTAGAGAAAGGAACCAAGGAGCTGAAGGGTTTTACAGCCCCACAGGAGGAAGAACAATATGAACCAGCCAGCACCCCCAAAGCTCCCAGGGACTTAACCACCAACCAAAGAGTACACAAGGAGGGGACCCATGGCTCCAGCCACATGAGTAGCAAAGGATAGCCTGGTAAGACATCAATGAGAAGAGAGGCCTTTGGACCTGTGAAGGCTCATTGCCCCAGTGTAAGGGAATTCCAGGAGAGGAACTGGGAGTGGTAAGTTAATGCACAGAAGGAGGAGGATGGGATAGGGGGTTTCAGAGGGGAGACCTAGAAAAGGAGTAACATTTGAAATGTAAATATAGAAAATATCTAATAAAAAATTAAGGAAAATACAAATAATAAAAGAAAAAGAAAGAGAGAGAGAGAAAGGAAGGAAGGAAGGAAGAAAGAGAGAGAGAGAGAGAGAGAAAGAGAGAGAGAGAGAGAGAGAGAGAGAGAGAGAGAGAATCACACTCCCTCCAAAAAAAAATCAAACAAACCAAAAAGAAGTAACGAAAAGGCCCACCCCACCAATTTAATGTATTGGCTGACTGGCCTGTTCCATTTTGTTGAAACACATGAGTCTAATGTAACAACCCCAAGGCCATGGTGTCAAGCTCGCTCACTGAAGCTCTGAAGGCTTGCTGGCAGCTCCTGCTGAGACTAGTTTTCTGTTCTTTGATATCAAGCATGCCTATGTTTGGGCAATTCACCCTCATCAATAGCACACACAGGGGCTGCATGCAGAACTCCTACCTTTTCTCTGCCTCATGAGCTCTTCAATAAAATGCAAAATAGTGTCACAACTGTACTGCTCACAGTCCTTTGAGTTTCCCTCACATGATATTAGTTCCTTAAGGTCAAGCATATTATTTCCTTGTTCTTTGACCTATAAAATGAATAATAGCAATTTCAGATATTGTCATGTTGGGTACCCCATACACTATAAAGAAGAGACCCGTGTTTTACATAAGTAACAAGCAAAATGCTTCTGAAAGACCAGATTTTGAAAGGAAAGACACCTTTACTATTGGTGACTTTTAAAACTATTTTGGAAAGAAATATTTGAATATAACAAAAGAATCTTAATTTTTATTTTATTTTATACTATATTTCTAAGTCCATTTATTATGTATTACTTTGATTTGTATACTGTATCTTAATAAATATGATTTGAAATTAATTTTTGCATACCTCTTCTTTTTCATTGGAAGTTTTCTTTGAAGACCTACAAAAAATGAAATACTTTCAGATGAATATTAAACTTGTAAAATAAAACACAAAAAATGTTTATTTTCCCTATCCATAAAACTTACCAGGTTATTACAAATAAAATGATTTTCTGCAAAGGAAAGAAGCTGTAGACAAGAAGAGGAACATTGATATACAATTTATACCACTACTAAAATCATAAAAGATGGAAATTACAACTGGAGACACGGCTCCAATTAACAGCAGATACTGCTTCTGCACAGGAGTTGAGCTCAACAGCCAGAACCCATGCTGTGTGACTCATAACCAACTAATTCCAGATCCAGAGACATACAATGCCTGTGCATTCTTCAGCCACCTGCACTCATGTGTGCATACTCAAATACAAGCACAAACATTTGCATCATTTTAAAATAATGATGACGATATTAATAATTTTTAAAATAATAAATTTTGATCAAGTATTGTAACAGTTAAGATAAGGGGACAATATAATATAGTATGCTTTGTTTCGTAGAGGTAAATATACCAACATTTCCAATGTCATTCTCAGCAAAACGGAGTCTCATATTTAGTAAAACCTGCCTTATTAACACCACTGTGCTCTTTATATGTGTCAAATACCTTTAAGAATGGAAAGGCTTAGCTGTTCTTAGGCCTTCCTATGTAATTGCCGTGCATTGTTCTAAGCATTGGACTTGCTGTAAATTTGTTTTAATTCCAATATATGTCAGATAATTTTGAGAAACATAGAAAAGACCATGTGAATATGTGACAGATTTGAATTCATACTCAGAAATTCTAGAATCATAATTTATTTCATACTAAACTATGAAAATAACTTTTCATCTTCAAGTAGATTTAAACGAAATAATAGAAGATGACAATAAATTACCATCCCACTTTAGTAAAAATTATACCTAATCATGTGACATTTTCAACTAGTTTTACTTGAGAAAGTATCTCACAGCCCAAATTCCCAGTTTCTCTTACCACAGCATCTTCAGTGCTGAGGAATCTTGTAGAAATCACTTTTATTTTCAAAATCTAAAAAGACATGGACTCACACAACTGTTCAGTTGTTAAGTCCCTAAGTTGCAAGTGTGAGGCTCTCAGTTTGATTTGTCAGAAGTTGTGGGGGACAAAACATAGCCAAATGTGGTGGTCTGGTGTGCACTAGGAATCCAGCACTGGGGAGACAGAAACAGGAGGGTGCCTGGAACCCTTGTCTGTCCACTGGCCGAAGGGAAGACTAAAACTTTTCCAAAATCACCATCTGTAGGCTGCACTAGTATCCAGTTACTGACTCACATAATTTTGATACCTGAACTGAAAATGGTCTGAAAACCATCCCTGTCATTGGTGCAGAACTAAGCTTTGCAGCATAGAATTAGCCATCATCATTTCAAATCAAGCATGCATCTAAAAAGCACTCATGCCTTCATTTGGTCTCAAAAGGGTACAGTGAGCCCCATGAAACAGTTGAAACAAACTGCAAGATAAAGTATAGGAAATTTAAGAATAAATGGATATGTGGGTTCTTTCCAGCGTCTGGCAATTATAAATAGGGCTGCTATGAACATAGTATTCCCTCCCCTTATTACATGGTGGGGAATCCTCTGGGTATATGCCCAGGAGTGGTATAGCAGGATCTTCTGGAAGTGAGGAGCCCAGTTTTCGGAGGAACCGCCAGACTGATTTCCAGAGTGGTTGTACCAAAACATAATCCACACATCAAATGAGGTACAAGAAGAAAGGAGGAGTGGCCCCTTGTTCTGTAAAGACTCAGTGAAGCAGTATTTGGCAAAACCAGAACGGGGAATGGGAAGGGGTGGGTGGGAGGACAGGGGGAGAGAAGGGGGCTTATGGGACTTTCGGGGAGTCGGGGGCTAGAAAAGGGGAAATCATTTGAAATGTAAATAAAAAATATATCGAATAAAAAAATGTGAAAAAAAAGAATAAATGGATATGTTATTTTTCTAGGGGAGTTATAGGGGTTATCAAAACATGAAATTTACAAACTGCATTCAGCTTTTCTATATATGACCTACCAATTCCAGTCCACATAAATTAGAAAACACTAAAAACTTCCTATGTGACTACAATGAAGTAGAAATACTTGGAGGAAAAGCAGAGTCCTGCTTCTTTTTTAGCCTATGTTTCTCTAATAGTTTTCATATTTAAATGCTCAACTTATACAACCTATTAAGGCACACATTATTGAAATAAAAATAGGTTCAATGACCAATAGAATGTGTGTGTGTGTGTGTGTGTGTGTGTGTGTGTGCACATGGGTGTATTTACATGTGTTTGAATGTGCATGACTGGGTAGTTGTAGACATACAAGTGTGTGTGTGAGTGTGTGTGTGTGTGTGTGTGCGTGTGCGCGCGCATGTGTGTGTGTGTGTGTGTGTGTGTGTGTGTGTGTGTGTGTGTGCATGTGAGCATGTGTGTGAAGACAGACTTGAGTTTCTATGTAGTCTTGTCTGTGGCTGCCCTGTTTACTGTCTTATTTACTAACTGAAGCTGATCAAGTTTTAAGGCAATCCCCATTTGCCAAACTTGTGAATGTTGAGAATTTTAGGGATTCACTAGCAAAGATAATGAAAATATTTGAAGAAACCAGTCACTGAAGGGAAGAAATTTTTTTTCAAAATGTACTTTCATTTAATATAGCATTTTTAAATAAATTAAAATAAGAGACATATTTTTAAAAATAAATGTTTAAGATCTCAATTTTTAATGAAATATTAAAACATAAACTTCAAAATCTATACTTACAAAAAGGCTAAGTCAGTGAATGGGCAGTGAAGGAGAAAGGTAGGAAGGGAGACTCAAATCTGGGGAAAGTTAGGTAGGAGGACAAGAGGACAAGAGGAAGGTGAGGGAGAAGGGAGGATGGAGGAAGAGGAGGAAGAGAGGAGATGACACCATGAATCAGGAGCTCCTGGCCAGGAGAAACCTCAAGAAGCAAGGACTCTCACACCTTGTGAATAAGATAGTACAGTGCTAGAACTGCCCAATCTAGGAATATAGCTTATAATTACAATATCTATATTATGTGGGGGTTTATACCTATTTAATAGGATTAGAAACTCTAGCAACAGGGCTTCAGGGATGGTACACACTATAGAATCCCATAAAAACATAAAAAATAAAAGAATTAATAACTTCACCTTTCTAATTCATCAAGTTCCTTTATCTTTTCTTTCTGGTCTTCTAAAAGTTTTGCCAGGTTGTCATTTTTCATTCGAGCCAGTGTAAGTGGTGTAAAGCTATCCTATAAAAAAATAATAACTTTTAACTCTGAGAACTTATTTATCAACAGACAATCATGTGAAGACACAGTAGAGCTCACATAGTCTGAGGTGCAGTTATCTACATCCTTGACACTCTCACACACAGTGCTCTCACACAGATCCATTCTTTATAAGCCATCAGAGTACCTTTGACACCTATCTCATTTAATTCATAACTTAAATCTTAGTGAACCATGTGAAACAGAATGTCTGCCATGGGTTCCTGATACCATGAGTAGAGTCTAAATAGTTTATTCCAGAGCCTGTGGGAATGCAAATGCTTCTGAAATGCCATGAACTCCAAGTCACTGAGGCAGAGAATATTTGCTACAAAAGCACAGTGTAGAAAGGATGGCATGTCACAGTATTTTTTCCATACTGGACCTATTGCACTAATGTTAATACTATTTCTATAACAAATGAACATGAAATTCATGTTAGACTTGATATTCTGGGAGAATATGAAGGATTATATTATGCCCTGTGCTAGAGTTGCAATTTAAGTAATCTCTCAAGGAAAATACTGAAAACTTTTCTATGATGATTTAAATTTGTGGAATTAGGCTTTTCTCCTTGCAAGTTCTTCATAATAAAGCTGTAATGAAAATCAGCATAAAATGTAGTAAATTGACAACACCCCGGAATAACTTCTCCAACACTTGCTTTATTTCACTGAAATAAGTATTTCATTGGAAATGAATATCAAAGTGAACTATGAGGTTTTATAGGACAGGCACAGTGGTGAATTACCAAAAGTCCATCACTTCAGAGGTCCAGGAATATACAAGTTTAATGTCATCCTCATTACATAAAAAGTTCAAGGCTATCCTTGACTGTATAACATTCTGTCTCATGAACTAAGGGACAAACCAACTCTGTGGTTACCTAATTACAACTGAAAGGCCCATGATATTAGAGATCTATGAAATGAACTGACATGCTGAGATGGATACCATGTGGGTTAAACTGACAGAAAGATTCATAATTTAGACACTTATAATATAGAAACCTTGTATCTTATTGAAGTTTGTTTATCTGATATATTGTAAGTATAAGACAACATGAATTCCCAAAAGGCTACAATTAAGAGAGTACCCTTAAGGAAATTGCAAATTTCTTCAGAATTGCCGTGGATGGAGGTAATAATTCTCTTTAGATTGTTCCTCAGAAGAGTAAAGGAGAGAGATCATGCAGTGTTTTGGGGGAAGGAAAGCTTGGGAAGAAGGAGCTCCCATCAAAGCTGGCTCATCAAGATAAGTCTTATAAAATCCATTTATTACATTTAGCGTTTGAGAGATTCTTAGGTCAAAGCTGTATCAGGATCCCAATGTAATATTTTAAAGTATGTAAGAAATAATCTGTAAATCAAAGCTGTGTCTTCTTTACCTCATTTTTTATACTGAAGTCGGCATTGTGTGCCAGCAGTTTGGCTGTCATTGAGGTGCTGTTATGCCAAACAGCATAGTGCAGTGCGGTGCTCCCAGTGTTGTCCATAGCATTTGGGTCAGCACCGTGTTCTAATAACATAGCCACACAGTCTTCGTGCTTGAACTGTGAAGCCTGGGGCATTGGATCAAGAAACAGATTGGAAAGATGAGAAAAGCAAAAATTTCATAGGTTTCACTAATTATTTGCATATATCTGAGATCATGTTTATTCCAAGAATTCCCATCCAATATGTGTCACACTGAAACTGTTGGCTGCTTTCTACCTTAATTAGTGCTGTTCTGTTGTCACTGTCACGGAGATCAATGTCACAATTCCACTCTATCAGGAGGGCAACTACATTGGGATGGCCGTATGCACAGGCATAGTGCAGAATAGTTCTGTGAAAATGAAAACTTTTTAAGAATTTTTACAAATCTAGGTCAAAAGCCACAGTTGTTCATGTAATTCTCACTAACTTTGGGCATCCAATTCAAAGAAATGTTTTTGCCTCCAATATTGGAATCATGGCACATATATTTCTGTATGGGAGGCAAGGATACTATGACTGAGCTGAACGCCCAATATGTTAAATAGTTTTCCATTGTTGCAATGAAACAACATAACCAAAGCAACATGGAGAGGAAAATAGAAATGGCCCTGATAAAAACTTTCATTATTCCTCTGAAGCTTCCCAAGCCAGGCCTCCATCTCCGGAATTACCTTCAACCTTCTTAATTAGGAAGCTCCTAAAGAACAGCTCAGCAAGCATTGAAAACTCAGTGGTATTTCTTGCACAATATTCCAATGTCCTTCCAAAATCCTCCCCACCCCACCCCAAAAAATGGTCACCTATGTCATAGCACTGCCCCTCTAAGCTAGTACCAAGCTGTCATATTTAGGATTTCCATTATGTGATGAAACATCATGATCAAGACAACTTGGGGATGAATGGGCTTATATCACACACAGTTCCAGAAAACAGTTCATCTGTAAAAGCTGTGAGGTTAGAAACTCAAACAGGGAGAAACCTGTAGGCAGGAGCTGATTATGGTAAGGCATGGAGGAGTGCTGCTTACTAGACTGTTCTCCATCTCTTCCTGAGCCTGAGTTCTTGTGGAAACCAGAACCACCAGCCCAGGGATGGCATCACCCACAATGGGCAGGGTCCTACACCATCAATCACCAATTAAGAAAATGCCCTAGAAGATTGCCTACAACCAGATCTTATGGAGAATTTTTTTCAGTGGAGCTTCCCTCCTCTCAGATGACTTTTGCTTGTGTCAGGTTGACATAAATTCTGCAGCACAGTTGGCCAAAGTAACCTTTTTAAATTAGAACTGTCAATTTGGATTTGACTCCTACTTTGAATTCTGCTGCTACACACTGCTTTATTCTCTGCATACCTAAGACCCTCATCAATAAAAAGGGAATCAGAATAAGCTCATCTCACAGGTCATAGGATTATTGAAAAACATCATGCAAAGGATTTACAGCTTTTTCTAGCATGAAATTGCTCAGCAATTAGATGTTTGGATATTTTTCTTTGAGGCATAGTCTTGTTACAGAATTCAGGCTGGTCTTGAACTCACCATGTGTCTCAGGAGCTGCTAACTTGCAGTCTTTCCACTGTAGACCACTGGTACATGACTACACAAGTGAACACACTCTGGTTGGCTTATGACCCTGTTCTTCTCACACTTTGAGAACTTTACATTAGGATATGGATTATAATTCCTGATGGATTAAGCTTTACCTGATATCAGGTTTTAGATTACATAATTCATAAAGTGTGCAGGAATCATAACCAACTGTGTTTACAGTAAATCATATGTGATATATTCAAAAGAATTCTGGGAGTTCTAGTTATAATATTTAAATATTCAAAATGTGAAAAATATGACAACAGCAAATTATATCTGAAACTATTTCATTGATTTCTAAATCTTTAGCAAAAGAAATACCAGGACTAAAATGAGGATAATTATATTCATTATTTTGAGTTGTACAATGTGAAGAAATGAGAACTTTCACTTGGCTAATATTTCAATTAATTGATAATAGTTTTAGACAGGGCATAATTCTTCAAAGTAGTTACTTGTTACAACTTCCTAATTTCAGAAATGTTATTTAAAAATAAATAGGTCAAGTTTCTAGTGGACTTGAGACCCCCCTTCTAAGTAGGACTGAAGTATCTATCCTCTTTGGTCTTCCTTCCTCTTGAGCTTCATGTGGTCCATGAGCTGTATCGTGGGTATTCCATGCTCTTTGCCTAATATCACTGTTCAGTGAGTACACACCATGTGTGGTCTTTTGTGACTGAGAAACCTCACTCAGGATGCTATTTTCTAGATCTATCCATTGCCTTCAGATTTCAAGAAGTCATTGTTTTTAATAGCTCTCTGGTGTTCCATTGTTTGAATGTACTATATCTCTAGACTTTCTACTCAGCACAGGAAAATCTGCACACGTTAAGGATGAGAGGCATTTACAGCCCATAGGATGACTGTGCTTAATAAGAGAATCAAAGTGATTTGGTGAACTACTGAGTAAAAAGAATAAAGTTTAGGAATTCATTCATACTTAAATTTGTGGGCATTTTAATAAATTTAATTAACAATCTTATCACTCACAACCATAAATCAAGAAATCAGTTACTTGTTTTATCAGCAAGTCATATGATATATAAATTAATATCTTCTCTGTAATCATTCTCTTCCCATAATGTGAGGAAATTACATTAACAAAAGAATACATGAATTTAACTGCAAACCATTACATTAGCATTTGGTGCTACTCTAGTCTGATTCTTTGGACTGACATCATTTTCGTGTGTGTGTCTGTGAGGTTTCGAGTGTGTATGACGATGTTTATTTATTTTCTATATTCTTTGTTTACATTCCAAATGCTTTCCCCTTTCCCAGCTCTCCCCTCCCCATATGTCCCATAAGACCTCTTCTCTCCACCTATTCCCCAATCACCCCCTCCCATTTCTCTGTCCTGGTCCTCCCCTACAATGCTGGATCAAGCCTTTCCAGGAAAGGGCCCTCTCCTTCCTTCTTCTTGGGAATCATTTGGTATGCTAATTGTGCCTTGAGTATTCAGAGCTTCTGAGGTAATTAATATCCACTTCTCAGTGATTACATTCCTTGTGTTTTCTTTTGTGACTGGTTTACCTCACTTAGGATGATATTTTCCAGTCCCAACCATTTGCCTAAAAATTTCATGAATTCATTGTTTTTAACTGCTGAGTAGTAAGTATTCCATTGTGTAAATATACCACATTTTCTGTATCCATTCCTCCATTTAGGGACATCCAGGTTCTTTCCAGCTTCTGGCTATTATAAATAAGGCTGCTATGAACATAGTAGAGCACGTGTCCTTATTGCATGCCGGGGAATCCTCTGGATATATGCCTAGGAGTTACGGTATAGCAGGGTCTTATGAGGGTGTTTATATGTCGTGTGTGTGTGTGTGTGTGTGCGTGTGCGTGTGCGTGTGCGTGTGCGTGTGCGTGTGCGTGTGTGTGTGTGTGTGTGTGTGTGTGTGTGTGTGTGTGTGTCTTCCGGTGAGTTCTTCCCCTAACCTAATGGAGACCATTGTGTTCTGATGCTTGGCTGAGAGCTTCACCATCTGTATTGGTCAAGCTCTGGCAGAGACTGTCAGGAGGATAGATAAACCAGGCCCCTGTCAACAAATGTTAAATTAGCAAGTATCTGGGTTTAGTGTCTGTAGATGGGATGGATCCCTCGGTGGGGACTGTTTTGGGATGGCCTTTTCTTTGGTCTCTCCCCATATCTTTGTCCCTTATACATCGAAGGACCCATGGCTCCAGCTGTACATGTAGCAGAGTATTGTTATCAAAGGAAGGAGAAGCCCTTGGTTCTGTCAAGATTAGATGGCCAGTGTAGGGGAATGGCAGGACTGTGAGGCAGGAGTGGGTGGGTGGCTGGGGGAGCACCCTCAGAGAAGAAGGGAGGGAGTTGGATAAGGGAGTTGTGGAGGAAAAACTGAGAAGGGGGATAATATTTGAAATGCACATAAAACAACCAATAAAAAAATCAATAAAAAGAAGACATTGGGTGCTTTTGTTTCATTGCTTTCTTCACTGTGGATGTGGTATGACCAGATCCTGTCTCTGATTTCCCCATTATAATGAACTATAAGCTAGAATTTTAAGCCTTAAACTTAAGTTTCATGATGAGTAATTGATTTTACGGATAAAATCCAAATTGTACCAGAAATATGAGTTTCACAATGGCCAATGAATAATATATACAATATTATATATTGTACTCTCTCCATAAGAGAGAATAAAGTTGGATTGAATATACCATTTCGATTTTCAAACTGCTGGTATTCATATATGGACTTACAAAATTAGGCATTTACCCAGCACAATGAAAGGTAAATATGTGTCAGGGGCTTCATATCAGTTGGTGTATTGTTTTTGCTCAGAACCTGAGAGATCTCAGGGGTCCAGATCAGATGAGACCAGGTTAGACTGCTGGTCTTCCTATGAAGTATTACTCCTCCTCAGCTTCTTCCAGCTTTATTCTAATTCCACCACAGAGGCCCTCAGCTCCTCCTGTTCATTGGTTGGGTGTAAATATCTGCATCTGACTCAGCTGCTGTGCCTCTCACAAAGCAGCCATGCTGGGCTCCTGTCTCCCAGGTCTCTGGTAAATTAATGGAGTACTTCCCACTCCTACCTCCTCATATTAAGTCTCTCCATTCTTTCTGCTAGCCCTCAGGGCTTCTGTCTTCTTCCCCCCCAACCCCAACCTACAATACCTGATCATGTTCCCTTTTCCCTTCTCCCCTCTCCCACCCAGGTCTCTCCCTCTCTCTGCCCCACATGAATGCTTTCTTCTGCTTCACAGGTGTGATTGAAGAATCCTCAATTAGGCCCTTATCTTGTTAAGATTTTTGAGTTCTGAGGATTATATCGTGGGGATTCTGTACATTTTGGGGGCTAATATCCATTTATTAGTGAATACATACCATACATGTCCTTTTTGGTCAGAGTTAATTCATCCAGTAGGATAATTTCTACTTCCATATATGTGCATGTACCTACAAAACTCATGAGGTTCTCATTCTTAATAGCAAAGTAAGATTCCATTTTGTAAATAAACCACAAGTTTCCAACTTCCAGCTATCACGAAAAGGCCATTATGAACGTACTGGAACACATGCCCCTGTGGGACATCTTTTGGATATGTGCCCAAGAGTGGTATAGCTGGGTCTATATATTTACGATTTTCTGAGGATCCTCCAGATTTATTTCCAAAGCTGTTGTACCAGTGTGCCATCACACCAGTGATGGAGGAGTGCTCCTCTCTGTCTACATCCTCACCAACGTGTGCTGTCACAAGAATTTTTGATCTTAGCGATTCTGATTGGTATAATATAAAATCTCAGGGTCAATTTTATGTGCATTTCCCTGATCACTAAGGAATTTGAACATTTCTTTAACTTCTTCTTGGCCATTTGAGATATCTTTGTTGTGAATTCTGTTTGGTTCTTTACCTCATGTTTCCATTAGGTTGTTTGTTTTTGTTTTTGTTTGTTTTTTGTTTTTGTTTTTTTGGTGGTTACCTTCTTGAGTTCTTTATATATTTTGAATATTAACCCTGTCTGAGTGTTACAAATATCAACAAAACCAAGAGCTGGTTCTTTCAGAAAATCAAAAAGATAGAAAAACACCTAGCCAAGCTATCAAAAGGGCCCAGAGACAGCACCCAAATGAAAAGGGAGACATAAAAACAGAAAGTGTGGAAATTCAAAAAAATCAACAGATCATCCTTTGCCATAGGGCTCCATACCCAGGTGACACAGGGAGATAGCTAGACTCCCAGAAGTGTAGACATGACTGGGGAAACAGGTACGACCACCCATGCTGCTCAGAAGAACCTGCCTGAAACCTTTATGACACAAGAAACTAGGGGCAGCCTAGGACAGGAGTCTTCTGATTTCTGTCTGTGCCAAGAGCTAATCCTAGGCCACAGAGCTACATATACAAATACCAGCAATAGAGAGCCAATCTCCCAGGAGTGCCTGCACACATGAGTTCACAGGTAAGACCACCACTTCTCTTCAAATTCCTGGCCAAAGAGGGACCTGCTCAGAGCCATCAGGACACAGGAACCAAGGATCAACTGGGAACAGAATCATTCTGGTTTCTGTCTCCACCCCTGAGCTGAACCTGTACCATAATTCTCCATACCTAAATTCCAGAGAAAGAACTGGTCTCCCAGGAGTACTGACACAGGCTTGCAGACATACAAACCACAATCATAGACAGCAAGACCAGTTAACTTGAGAGATAACAATATGGCAAAATACAAACACAAGAACATGACCAACAGAAACCAAGTCAACATGGCATCATCTGAACCCAGTCCTGGATACTCAGCACACTGCAAAAACAAGATTTGGATTTAAAGTCTCAGCTCATGATGCTGATAGAGGACTTCAAGATTGACATGAATAACTCCCATAAAGAAATGCCGGGGAACACGGGTAAATAGGTAGAAGCCCTTAAAGAAGAAACACAAAAATCCCTTAAAGAATTATAGGAAAAAACCAACAAACAAGTGAAGGAAGTGAACAAAACCATCCAGGACCTAAAAATGGAAGTAGAAATAATAAGGATACATGCCCACTATGTTCATAGCAGCCTTATTTATAATAGCCAGAAGCTGGAAAGAACCCAGATGTACCTCAACAGA
The DNA here is from genome assembly GCF_947179515.1 of Apodemus sylvaticus. NCBI lineage: Eukaryota > Metazoa > Chordata > Mammalia > Rodentia > Muridae > Apodemus > Apodemus sylvaticus. The sequence continues at coordinate 71,229,624 of NC_067485.1, read as the reverse complement.
GGAATGGATACAGAAAATGTGGTACATTTATAAAATGGAGTACTATTCAGCTATTAAAAACAATGAATTCATGAAATTCTTAGGCAGATGGATAGAACTAGAAAATATCACCCTGAGTGAGGTAACCCAATCACAAAAGAACACACATTGCATGCACTCACTGATAAGCTTAGAAGCTTAAGCCCAGAAGCTTAGAATACCCAATGTGCAATTAACAGACAAAATGAAGCCCAAGAAGATAGAAGACCAAAGTGTGGATACTTTGGTCCTTCTTAAAGGGGAACAAAATACCCATGGAAGGAGATACAGAGAGACAAATTGTGGAGCAGAGACTGAAGGAAAGGCCATTCAGAGAAGTACTTGCTGACAGGAGCCTGATATAGCTGTGTACTGAGAGTCTCTGCCAGCACCTGACAAATACAGGTTGGTGCTCTTAGCCAACCATTGGATTAAACATAAATTCCCCAATGGAGCTTGAGAGGAGATTCCTGCCCCATAGTAGGAACAGCAATATTAACCAACCACTACCCCCACAGACCTTCCAGGGACTAAACTATTAATCAAGGACTACACATTGAGGGACCCATGGCTCTACCTGAATATGTAGCAGAGAATGGCCTTATTGGACATCACAGGGAGGAGAGGCCCTTAGTCCTTAGAAGGCTAGATGCCCAAGAATAGGGGAATTTCAGAACAGGGAAGCAGGAGTGGGTGTGTTGGTGAGCAGGGGGAGAGGGGATTTGGGTGGGGTGTTTTCAGAGGGGAAACCAGGAAAGGGGATAACATTGAAACGTAAATAAAGAAAATATCTAATAAAAACACCATAAGAAATGATCATATCGTACTGCAAAAGCCTATACACAAAACTGGAACATCTAAATGATATGGATGATTTTTCTAAACAGATACTACATACTAAAGTTAAATCAAGAGCATGTAAACTAACTAAACAGGCCCATATCTCCTGAGGAAATAGAAGATGTCATTAAAAAACTGACAAACAAAAACAGCCTAGGGCCAGATGGCTTCTGGGCAGAATTCTATCAGCCCTTCAAAGAAAAGTTAATGCCAACACTCCTCAGACTATTCCACAAAATTAACACAGAAGGAACACTACCTAATTAATTCTATGGAACCAAAATTATTCTGATACATAAACGAAACAAGGACCCAAAAAAAGAAAGAGAATTTTAGATCACTTTGACTTATGATCATCAATGAAAAAGTACTCAATAGGGCAGCGGCGGCGGCGGCGGCAGCAGTAGCTGGTCCAGCTGAAGGGCCATCGGCGGTGGAACCAAGGCGACACAGGGTCCAGTTAGGCCCTGCGCCCACGACCACTGACCTTCGCTGACCAGCCGGGCGGCAAGCAGTTGCGGTTCTGCGGAGCCTTTCGCTGCACGGAAGCCACTTCAGAACTCGGCTTCCCGCCAGTCAGGAGAGACTCACCTCCATCTTGATTCCGGGCTCCAGAGATCGGACAGACTGAGGTACACAAACATAATCCTAGGCCCAACACCGCAGGGGTCTGAGCCTGACGGGCGTTGGCCTGCACCCAGGCCCTGGGCTGTTCGAGTGGCCATCGGGGCGCCAACCCAGCCAGGAGTTTTTTTTTTTGCCCTGGCCGGCACACAAGCCGCCATTTTGCCTACAGGACCCAGAGTGCTCGGGAGGGCAGAGACTGCTAACAAGCATAGCCTGAGGCTAACAAAACGGGGGTCTATGCCCCAAAAGGCCATCTGTGTGTCAACCCGCCCAGGAGGTTATTAGCACAACAGACTCTCCCGGTGCTTTCGGGGAGCGCGGACGCGCACGGCCGCCATCCGGGTCACCTGGCAGACCCAATTAACAGTCATAGCCCTAGGGGAACTTTGCTCGGACCTTGGCCTCCCAGGCTTTTGCCTGGACTTAGGGCCTGGGCGACAAGGCTAACCTAGTGTGCGCCAGCACGGTTGGGGAAATCGGCTGCCCAGCGGAGTGGGCGGAACACAGGGGAGGTCACAGCAGCATACACCTTCGGAGCTCCCTGGGGGTGCACACGGGTTCCATCTGGTCCACAGACACAATCTGGGGCAAGGCCTCAGGCAGAAGCCCTCAGGTCAACTCTCTCCACTTCAGATCAGCCTGGGCGGCCGCACCACATCTCCAGGTCCCTCAAGAGGCTAGTGGGGGCTTCCGGGCGGCCAGCTGTGAGAAGTTGGTGTGCTCCAATAACTCCTGCGGGCCCCAGCGGGAGCCTTCAGGTGCCTGCTTCGGGATCTGAACAGCCTGGACAGCAGCACCCTGTCTACAGGCAGTGCAGGGTGTAAGCTGTGCACCAGAGGCCAACGGGGAAGGGGCAGCTTGCACTGATGAGTCCAGCACTGACAAGACCAAGTAACACCAGTGAGAGTTAGATGGCAAAAGGCAACCGCAGGAACATCACTAACAGAAATCAAGGCAATATGGCAACATCTGAACCCAATTCTCCTCTACCAGCATGTCCTGGATACCCCATCACACCAGTAAAACAAGATTTGGATTTAAAATCACTGGTCATGATGCTGGTACAGGAACACATGAAGGACATACATAAAGAAATTCAGGAGAAAATGGATCAAAAGTTAGAAGCCCTTGCAAGGGAAACACAAAAATCATTGAAAGAAATCCAGGAGAATACAAAAGCCAACAAGGAGGAAATGCAAAAAACACTTAAAGAAATACAGAAGAACTTTGGTCAACAGGCTGAGGTCATGAAAGACGAAACACAAAAATCTCTTAAAGAAATACAGGAGAACTTTGGTCAACAGGCTGAGGTCATGAAAGACGAAACACAAAAATCTCTTAAAGAAATACAGGAGAACTTTAGTCAACAGGCTGAGGTCATGAAAGAAAAAACACAAAAATCTCTTAAAGAATTACAGGAAAGCACAAACAAGCAAGTGAAGGAGCTAAGCAAAACCATCCAGGATCTAAAATCAGAAGTAGAAACAACTAAGAAAACTCAAAAGGAGACAACTTTGGAGATAGAAAGCCTTGGGAAGAAATCAGGGGACAGAGATGCAAATATCAACAACAGAATACAAGAAATAGAAGAAAGAATCTCAGATGCTGAAGATTCCATAGAAACCATGGACTCAACAGTTAAAGAAAATGCAAAATGCAAAAAGCTTGTAACCCAAAATATCCAGGAAATCCAGGACACAATGAGAAGACCAAACCTAAGGATTATAGGCATAGATGAGAGTGAAGATTTACAACTTAAAGGGCCAGCAAATATCTTCAATAAAATTATGGAAGAAAACTTCCCTAACCTAAAGAGAGAGATGCCCATGAATATACAAGAAGCCTACAGAACTCCAAACAGACTGGACCAGAACAGAAATACTTCCCGTCACATAATAATCAAAACACCAAATGTTCTAAACAAAGAAAGAATATTAAAGGCAGTAAGAGAAAAAGGCCAAGTAACATATAAAGGAAGACCTATCAGAATCACAGCAGACTTTTCACCTGAGACTATGAAGGCTAGAAGGTCCTGGGCAGATCTCATGCAGACTCTAAGAGAACACAAATGCCAACCAAAACTACTATATCCAGCAAAACTCTCAATCACCATAGATGGAGAAACTAAGATATTTCACGACAAAACCAAGTTCACCCAATATCTATCCACAAACCCAGCCCTAAAAAGGATAATAGGAGGACAACACCAATACAAGGAGGGAAACTTCACCCTGAAAAAAGCAAGATAGTAACCTTTCATCAAACCCAAAAGAAGTTAAGCAATCAAATTTAAAAAATAACGTCAAAAATGATAGGAAGTAACAATCACTATTCCTTAATATCTCTTAACATCAATGGACTCAATGCCCCAATAAAAAGACACAGACTAACTGACTGGATACGTAAACAGGACCCTACATTTTGCTGCTTACAGGAAATACACCTCAGGGTCAAAGACAAACACTACCTTAGAGTAAAAGGCTGGAAGACAATTTTACAAGCAAATGGTCTCAGGAAACAAGCTGGAGTAGCCATTTTAATATCAGATACAATTGACTTTCAACCCAAAGTCATCAAAAGAGACTCTGAGGGACACTTCTTGCTGGTCAAAGGAAAAATACAACAAGAAGAACTCTCAATCCTGAACATCTATGCTCCAAATGCAAGGGCACCCTCTTTCATAAGCACCCTCTTTCATTAAAACTCAAAGCACACATTGCACCTAACACAATAATTGTGGGTGACTTCAACACTGCACTTTCCTCAATGGACCGATCAGGAAAACAGAAACTAAACAAGGACACAATGAAACTAATTGAAGCTTTGGACCAATTAGATTTAACTGATATATATAGAACATTCTATCCTAAAACAAAAGAATATACCTTTTTTTCAGCACCTCATGGTATCTTCTCCAAAATCGACCATATAATTGGTCACAAGACAGACCTCAACAAATATAAGAAGATCGAACTAATCCCATGCCTCCTATCTGATCACTATGGAGTAAAAGTGGTCTTCAATAGCAACAGAAACAATAGAAAACCCACATACACGTGGAAATTGAACAATACTCTACTCAATGATACCTTGGTCAAGGAAGAAATAAAGAAAGAAATTAAAGACTTTTTAGAACACAATGAAAATGAAAACACAACATACCCAAATCTATGGGACACAATGAAAGCAGTGCTAAGAGGAAAACTCATAGCCCTGAGTGCCTCCAAAAAGAAAATGGAGAGAGCATACATTACCAACTTAATGACACACCTGAAAGCCTTAGAACAAAAAGAAGCTATTTCACCCAGGAGGAGTAGAAGGCAGGAAATCATCAAACTCAGGGCCGAAATCAATCAAGTAGAAACAAAGAGAACCATACAAAAAATCAACAAAACCAGGAGCTGGTTCTTTGAGAAAATCAACAAGATAGATAAACCCTTAGCCAGACTGACCAAAGGGCACAGAGAAAGTATCCAAATTAACAAACTTAGAAATGAAAAGGGAGACAAAACAACGGAAACTGAGGAAATCCAAAAAATCATCAGATCCTACTACAAGAGCCTGTTCTCAACACAACTGGAGAATCTGGAGGAAATGGACAATTTCCTTGACAGATACCAAATACCAAAATTAAATCAGGACCAACTAGACCATCTGAACAGTCCCATAAAGCCTAAAGAAATAGAAGGAGTCATAGAAAGTCTTTCAATCAAAAAAAGCACAGGACCAGATGGTTTCAGTGCAGAATTCTACCAGACCCTCAAAGAAGAGTTAACACCAATACTCTTCAAACTATTCCACAAAATAGAAACAGAAGGAACACTACCCAATTCCTTCTACGAAGCCACAATTACGCTGATACCAAAGCCACACAAAGATCCAACAAAGAAAGAGAACTTCAGACCAATTTCCCTTATGAACATCGATGCAAAAATACTCAATAAAATTCTTGCCAACCGAATCCAAGAACACATCAAAACGATCATCCACCATGATCAAGTAGGCTTTATCCCGGGAATGCAGGGTTGGTTCAATATACGGAAATCCATCAATACAATCCACTACATAAACAAACTCAAAGAACAAAACCACATGGTCATTTCATTGGATGCTGAAAAAGCATTTGACAAAATTCAGCATCCTTTCATGCTTAAAGTCTTGGAGAGAACAGGAATTCAAGGCCCATACCTAAACATAGTAAAAGCAATATACAGCAAACCGGTAGCCAGCATCAAACTAAATGGAGAGAAACTTGAAGCAATCCCACTGAAATCAGGGACCAGACAAGGCTGCCCCTTTCTCCTTATCTTTTCAATATTGTACTTGAGGTACTAGCTCGGGCAATTCGACAAAATAAGGAGGTCAAAGGGATACAAATTGGAAAGGAGGAAGTCAAACTATCATTATTTGCAGACGACATAATAGTCTACCTAAGTGACCCAAAAAACGCCACTAGAGAGCTCCTACAGCTGATAAACAACTTCAGCAAAGTGGCAGGTTATAAAATCAACTCAAGCAAATCAGTGGCCTTCCTATACTCAAAGGATAAGCAGGCTGAGAAAGAAATTAGGGAAATGACCCCCTTCACAATAGCCACAAACAGTATAAAGTATCTTGGGGTGACTCTTACCAAACATGTGAAAGATCTGTATGACAAGAACTTCAAGACTCTGAAGAAGGAAATGGAAGAAGACCTCAAAAAATGGGAAAACCTCCCATGCTCATCGATCGGTAGAATCAATATAGTTAAAATGGCCATTTTGCCTAAAGCACTATACAGATTCAATGCAATACCCATCAAAATCCCAACTCAATTCTTCACAGAGTTAGAAAGAGCAATTATCAAATTCATCTGGAACAACAAAAAACCCAGGATAGCTAAAACTATTCTCAGCAACAAAAGAAAATCTGGGGGAATCAGTATCCCTGACCTCAAGCAATACTACAGAGCAATAGTGTTAAAAACTGCATGGTATTGGTACAGTGACAGGCAGGAGGATCAATGGAACAGGATTGAAGATCCAGAAATTAACCCACACACCTATGGCCACTTGATCCTCGACAAAGAGCCCGAAAACATCCAATGGAAAAAAGATAGCCTTTTCAACAAATGGTGCTGGTTCAACTGGAGGTCAGCATGCAGAAGAATGCGAATTGATCCATCCTTGTCTCTTTGTACTAAGCTCAAATCCAAATGGATCAAGGACCTCCACATAAAGCCAGACACTCTGAAGCTAATAGAAAAGAAACTGGGGAAGACCCTTGAGGACATCGGTACAGGGAGAAAGTTTCTGAACAGAACACCAATAGCGTATGCTCTAAGAGCAAGAATTGACAAATGGGACCTCATAAGGTTACAGAGTTTCTGTAAGGCAAAGGACACCATCAAGAGGACAGATCGGCAACCAACAAATTGGGAAAAGATCTTCACCAATCCTACATCAGATAGAGGGCTAATATCCAATATATATAAAGAACTCAAGAAGTTAGACTCCAGAAAACCGAACAACCCTATTAAAAAATGGGGTACAGAGTTAAACAAAGAATTCTCACCTGAAGAACTTCGGATGGCGGAGAAGCATCTTAAAAAATGCTCAACTTCATTAGTCATTAGGGAAATGCAAATCAAAACAACCCTAAGATTTCATCTTACACCAGTCAGAATGGCTAAGATTAAAAATTCAGGAGACAGCAGGTGTTGGAGAGGGTGCGGAGAAAGAGGAACACTCCTCCACTGCTGGTGGGGTTGCAAATTGGTACAACCACTCTGGAAAGCAGTCTGGCGGTTCCTCCGAAAACTGGGCACCTCACTTCCAGAAGATCCTGCTATACCACTCCTGGGCATATACCCAGAGGATTCCCCACCATGTAATAAGGATACATGCTCTACTATGTTCATAGCAGCCCTATTTATAATTGCCAGATGCTGGAAAGAACCCAGGTATCCCTCAACAGAAGAGTGGATGCAAAAAATGTGGTATATCTACACAATGGAGTACTATTCAGCCATTAGAAACAAGGAATTCATGAAATTCTTAGGCAAATGGATGGAGCTAGAGAACATCATACTAAGTGAGGTAACCCAGACTCAAAAGGTGAATCATGGTATGCACTCACTAATAAGTGGTTATTAACCTAGAAAACTGGAATACCCAAAACATAATCCACACATCAAATGAGATACAAGAAGAAAACAGGAGTGGTCCCTGGTTCTGGAAAGACTCAGTGAAACAGTATTTGGCAAAACCAGAACGGGGAACTGGGAAGGGGTGGGAGGGAGGACTGGGGAAGAGAAGGGGGCTTACGGGACTTTCGGGGAGTGGGGGGGGCTAGAAAAGGGGAAATCATTTGAAATGTAAATAAATTATATCGAATAAAAAAAAAAAGAAAAGAAAAAGTACTCAATAAAATACTAGCAAACCGAATCTAAGAACACATCAAAGTCATCATTCAACATGACCAAGTAGGCTTCATCCCAGGGATGCAAGGTTGGTTCAATATATGAAAATTCAATAACTATATAAGAAAGTCATAGAAAAAATTAATGGTCATCTCAATAGATTCTGAAAATACATTTGATAAAATATATCACCCCTTCATGTTAAAAGTATTGAAGTGATCAGGAATTCAAGGCCCATACCCAAACATAATAAAAGCAACATGCAGCAAACCAACTGCCAATATCAAATTAAATGGACAGCTTTTCACTTTTAAAGTTATATTTTCCTGCTCACTATTATGACTCCAGCCATTAAACCTCTTTAAGGAAAACTTGCATAAATGGAAAGAAAACCCATATTTGAAAGATACACAGTCTGTATCTTATTTTCAGCAAACTGCAACTAAAATGATTATGTCTATTTATTTGTGTATATAATAAACTGAAGGACATGTGAATGAAAATGAGGCCAACCTACTATAGTGCCTGGGAGAGAAATAGGTACATCAGTCACAGAAAAGAGGAGGTCTGGATACTACAAAATTAATGAATTCAAGAACCAGGGGCTTTTTGTGGTGAACAGCTCTAGGTCAGCAGGGCCTTCCGCCCTTCCCCCACCCCACTTCCCAGAGCAGTGGAATAACTGCCAAGCACTGAGATTACCATGAAATCTTAGCGACAAAGGTCAGCATACTAGTCAGTAGCCCTGCGAACATTGGCAGTTCCTCCTACTCCTAGACACTGGGGCCACTTAGGGAAGCTGACACATTTCTTTCTCCACCTGCCTCCCAGCCTGCCCCTTTCCCCTGACCCCCAGCCCCAGACACCTGTCATTGCTGTCTCGGTCATTGATGTCATTTTTCCTAAGTATGAGTCTGCGCTCTACTGTGGCAACATCACCCCGGGTAGCAGCCTTGTGGATCTTGCTGAAGGCTTTGTAGCTTTTGATCTCTCTGGCAGAAGAGAGGCCAGTACCACTCTGACATGGCCTCCCATGGCCGGTGGAGGATCCAGGGGAAGATGGCCTTCGATTCCAGCAACACGAGGAGCTCATGGTGGAGCTCCCCACCCACCCACCCCGAGTCACCCCAGTCACCCCAAGTCACCCCGACCCCTCCCCTCCCTCTTGGCTCTTGGCCACCCTCAGAACCAACACACTGATATAGATCTGCAAGTGAGTCTTGTCACCACTGCCAGCAAGACCAGGACAAAGCACCCACAGGCAAGCTCAGTAGGAGAGAGTCCAGCCAGAACAGGTACTCCTGTCAACTGACTTCTATCCAACTGTTGCCAAGCAACGCATCTAAACACAGGCATGCGCACTCTGACCAATGGGAAAGCCGAGGTCCAACAGCTCTTATAGAGGTTCTCAGCATGCCTGCTTTGCATGCACAGGACCTGATCTGGGAAATTAGCTTTACTAGCTGAACTTATCATGGCCTTCGATCTGATAGGCCAAGACTTCCTTGGAGCCTCCTCAAGCCTGCAATAGTTTAGTCTCCAAGGACACTTTCCTAAAACATGTCCGTCAACCTGCCCTCTGTTTGCCTTCATCTCCAAGGAAAAAATCCACTGATCCCCACTATGATCTATGGGGATTTGGCTGGAGTCACCAGGCAAGGAAGATGATTTTGGTGACATCAGAAGTAGGGACAAGAGCAATATATTTTTTTCTTCCTCTCTACTTTATGGACAGTAGGTCAAAGAAGAAATAAAGAAAGGCATCAAAGCCTTTGTAAATTAAATACAAGTGAAGGCACAACATACCAAATTCTATGAAACACAATGAAATCAGTGCTAAGAGGAAAGGTCATAGCCCTAAGTATGTTCATTAAAAAAAGGTAGATTTCTCATAATAAAAATTTAAATATACACCTATATTTAAAGTTCTAGAAAAAAGAAGCAAACACCCAAGAGTAGACACTGAAAATAATCAAACTCAGGACTGAAATCAATTCATTAGGAACAAAGACAACAGGACAATGAATCAGCCAAGCCAAGAGCTGGTTCTTTTAGAAAATCAACAAGATAGACAAAACCTTATCCAAACTAAATAAACATCAGAGAGACACTATCCACACTAACAAAATCAGAAATGAAAAGGGAAACCTAAGAACAGGTCCCGAGGAAACGTAAAAGTCATTAGGTCTTACTGGAAAAGCATCTTCTCCAACAATTTGGAAAATCTTAAGGATATGGATGATTTTCTAGATAGATACTTACCAGAGTTAAATCAGGGAAACAAATTAAATAGTTCTGTAACCCCTAAAGAAATAGAAGCAGCCATTAAAATCTAGAGACTCACAGTCTGAGGTTCTCAGATTTCAGGCAATCGAGATTCAAGGGCCAAGATCATCCTCAGGTCCCACAAGAAAAACAGTCAAGATGACTGTGGACAGTATTCTGGTGTCCTAGATGGGCCTGGCACATCCCACAAGTCAGAGATGGACACAGAAACAGTCTCCTGGGAGCAGACTTAAGACAAGCCCAGATTGGGCTTGGGGATAAAGGAAGTGGCTTTGTAATCCTGGTGACCTGTGGCCTATCTGCAGGAGTCTTGAAGGTAGAAGGAGAGACCTTACTCTGCACCATTGTCCTCTGGCACCCAGATACACACCCCACCCCAACATCATACACGGTTATAGAAAATATTAAAAGTTCAAACAAAAGGCCAGTTGGCCGAGGCCTGACTGCCTGCCTGACACTCTATACACACACTCTCTCTCTCTCTCTCTCTCTCTCTCTCTCTCTCTCTCTCTCTCTCTCTCTCTCTCTCACACACACACACACACACACACACACACACACACACACAATATCCCTCTGATATCTTCTACATCTGAAACTGACTGATATGCAGGGCAGCAGCTCCATGCTTATTTTTTGGAAAATGGAACTCAATAAAGCTATTAAAATATCCATAGTTTATACTTACCAAAAGCTATTAACCCCTGCATATTTTGCATTTATTAAAAGTCATTAAAATCTCCATATTTTATCTTTTTAAAAAAGGAATGGAAACTAATGTTTATTTGTGGCCATTCTTAGGCACAGCATGCTGAAACATGAGTCTTGCAGACTGCATCATTCCAAGAGGAAGCAGGTACAGCATCCTGCCCAAGGTCAGAAGCAGCACACAGCAAGGCTGATGTGCAGACACCATCTTATAATACACAAAAGGTGTGAATGTAGCGTTCTTTTTCTTGAGGCTTTGATATGGTATTCATCAGTGCTTACACAGAAGACACTGAAGCAGCTTTTTACCTATTGCATATCCTGAAAACACCTCTACTGATATGGCTTTATTTCACAGATTGTCAATGAGAACACATAAATAAGAATGCCAATTCCATGTTTTTATCACCTACCACTCAGGCAAGCATAGGCATCTTGCCAATGACTGGCTACACACATATTCTAGGCAAACAAATTTTAATATTTACACTTCATGAAATCAATAGATATTCCCATCAGGAATGGTCCTATTCTACAAAGGTAAATCACTGAAGTCCTGAGAGATGACTTAAAAGCATTATTTCTTGGCCCAGCAAGATGACTTGGTATTTTAAAGCACTCACTCCTCTTTGGCTCCTTGTACCCATCCCATGTCAGATGTCTCAAAACTGCCTGTTACTGCAGTTCTAGGGGATTTGATGTCCTCTTATGGCCTCCACAGACACACGTATACACATGGCATAAACTCACACACACAATCTTTTTAAAAATTTTTCAGCTCTAATGATTAATTATAAGATAATTTAAAACAAATCTATGCAACAGATGGTACTTGCCACACAACTGTGAAGTAGCAGAGAGCTACAGCCCCAGCACACTGTCTTATTTCTGACTGAGGGAGAAGGTGTCACTGTTGCTCTCAGACTGCCAAGGCTTAAAGACTAAGGTGCTTCGTGACTCCTTACGAATGGAGTTGTAGTCCATCATGCAGCCAGTCCCTGTTCTGACAGAGGAGAACCACCCTCCCTGCACGGAACCACATCATAACAGAAGTGCTCATGCTTCCTGCCCACATAGAAAAATAAGACCCAATGCATAGAACGAGAACTGCTTTCTATGCCCACAGGAGGCGTCATCCTGGACTCTCTGCGGGTTCTCTAAGATCAAGGGTCTGGTGCACTGCTTCTAGGCTGAAGAACTTGTAGATGAATGAAGGGTTATGGAAGCACCTGGTTAGATGAAAAGCATCACAAGTACATAGGAGGACAGTGACTTCAGAGGGAGACCCCAACCAGGCATGGCTCACTTGTGAGCCTCTTCTGTGGATGTAGGTTTTACCTAACTGAACTGATTTAAGATGCCGTCCTTATACCCTTTCTGGGCAAAGCCCTTGTTTCTGACTTTCCATAAAATTCATTTTTACAGTGCAAGTATGCATACATATTCATTGCCCTAGGAGGCTGAGGCAGGAGGATCACAGGTCTCAGGCCATTGTGGCATACATGGTGAAAACCTGCCCCTGCAAAATCAGTGAAGGGAGCTGAGGAGAAGGTACAGGGGCTCTAGTGCCCACTGTGCAAGCACAAGGACTGGGTCCCCGGTCCTCATATAAATCTGGATCCCCAGAACTCATATAAATCCAGGAAGGCATGCTGGCCTCTCGTAATCCCAGCATTTGGGAAGCAAAGATGGGGTCCTTAGGGCAAGTTCCACAGCTAGACTAGTTGGAATTTATGAGTTCCAGGTTCAGTGAGGAGCTCCTACCTCAATAAATAAAGTAGACAGCAGTCAAGGAAGATGCTTGATGTCAACTTCAGCCATGCACCTAGACATGTATGCCTACATATATGTGAGCATGCATATACATACATATAGAAAAATCATTAAAATTTTTATTTTTGTATATAATGATGTTGGTGACAACATTTAATAAAAGTGTTTATTTGTGCAATAGTAAAATTTTCTTTAGTATTTAATATGAAAAAGCCATAGAAATATTTGACAGATTTGTGTGTGTTGGGAAGTTGATGCCAGGGACAGAACCCAAGGACTTATGAATACTAGCAAGTGCTCTAGTGAGCTATAGCTATACTCAACATTGTCATTTGATTTTGTTTTTGTTTTTGTCTTTGCTTTTTCAGACAAGGTCTCATTCTATAGCCCAGTTTGGCCAAGGATTCATTATGTAGATCCAATTGCCCCTGAACTAATGGTGATCCTCCTGCCTCCATATGCAGAGTACTGGCTGAGATTACAAAATTAATCCACTATACCCATCTCAACAGATGTTAAACATGTAATAAACAGACATCTATAGGATGTGTTTACTTCCATCTTATTATATGTATAAATCAACATCTGGATCTCTATTCTTTTTTTGGAGATGGAGGATAGCCTCAAACTGGTAAACTTTCTGCCTTAGCCTCCTCAGTGCTGGGATAATAGGCATGTCACCACACTTAGGTCCAGCAACAAATTATTTCTTTATGGTTTTATCAAAATTAAAGAAAAGAAGGGAGGGGAGGAACAGGAGGAAGAGGCAAAGGGAGTATACGGGAATGGGGAGGGAGAAGGCCTTTCTGAAGACTGCTTAGCTGTCTCTGCTCCTTGACCTCCCATCTGCACCTTCCCTCAGCCTACAAGCACAGACACAGTAATGCTGGCCCTGATCCTGATGCCCCCAAAAATCCTTCCATACTTGGTGCAGGTTTCTCAGAGTCTACAAGGACAGTGAAAACAAAACAAAACAAAACCAGAGCCATGCTAGTGGAGACAGTGGAAGAATCACTTGTACCAATAGCCAAGTGAATGGCCTTGGGAGACACCTGACATCTACAGGCTATTTACTGACTGGTCAGTAGATAATACTCCTCATGGTTCCCAGCTCTAAAATGTTGAGATCTTTCTTGCACCATCATGCATGCCTGGAATTTTTTGTCTTGCTAGTCTCTTGATAATTCTCTCTCTCTCTCTCTCTCTCTCTCTCTCTCTCTCTCTCTCTCTCTCTCTCTCTCTCTCTCTCTCTCTCTCTCTCTCTCTTGGTGCAAGATGGTCTCAAGAAAGATCACAGCCCCACCTCCACCCTTCAACACAGGCATTCTCAGTGTTCCTTGCCCCCACCCCAACAGCCTGCCATTACACCTAATCATTCTCACAAATACAGACTCACCTACTCACACTGCTGTCAAATCGTGTTAGGAAACTTAATTCCACAATTCAAAGGTCATGGTGAATAAGAAGCCAGTATATACAGCAAATGTGAGCATTCAAATACTACCACTGTATTACTAAAAGTGGTTTCTGGTAGTAGTGGATGTCTCAAAGGACATTTCAGGATTTTTGAGTGTTTTAAAGGTAACAATATGAATTATCACTATATGGTGCACATATGAAATATGTGCCTGCAGACTGTAGTAGCAGAATGCTGAAATCTAGAAGTCTCTAAACATTTTTATCCTGTCTATCTACCTTCATATCTATCCATCTATCTATCTATCTATCTGTCTATCTATTCAAACATCCATCTATCCAACCATCCATTCATATATACAATCATCTGTGTACACACACACACACACACACAGTGCATGAGCAAACACAAGCACCATGCCAGCAGTCTATGTGGAGTTGAGACGACAACCTTTCTCTTTCCTTCCCCCATCTGGGTTCCAAGGATGGAAATTAGATCATCAAGCTTAGCAGCAAAAGTCTTAAACCAACTCACTGGTGCCTGAATGTCTGAGTCAGTAAGTTCCTCTTGAACGACATTAAATGGAGCAAACCCAGAGATACGTATCTATCTTTTTATGTACCTTCAGAGATTACATCTGGAAAGGAGTATTTATTGCAAGGATCCCCCTAACAATAATTCCTCAAAAAAAATCCAACTGATCTGGGTATGAAGTACCATTTCCAGGGAAATATATTTACTAAGAAGGGGAAGGTGGTTGATGCCATAACCCAACACTTGACAAGCTGAGGCAGGAGGAAGGCCTTGAGTTTGAGGATAAGTTGGGATACATTGTGAGTTCCAGACCATCGAGTCTACAGTATAAAATGAGAGAGAGAGAGAGAGAGAGAGAGAGAGAGAGAGAGAGAGAGAGAGAGAGAGAGAGAGAGAGAATTATCATGAGACTAGCAAGACAAAAAATTCCAGGCATGCATGATGGTGCAAGACTATAATCCCAGCTCTAGGTAGGAAAGCTTGGTTGCCAGAAGTTCTAGGCCAGTCTGGGGGACATAGCTAACCCAGATTCAGAGTAAACAGACAGAAGACACTTAACACTGGAGTACAGGATTTGTCAAGATTTCACTAACAAGAAGGACCGGGAACTAGCAAGGTAGAAAGTCAGAAGCAAGAAATCTACAGGTTTTCTTCTCTAGATCTGGACCCCAAGTTCCTAACCATGTACACCAGTATTTATGCTGAGGTAAAATAATTAATGACCTGACCTTACAGACATAGGCATAATCTCATTCTTGAATTGGCCTTAATCCACTCTGACTTCTTATTCACTATAAGAATGTCTGTGTGGTTTCTGTGACACATGGTTGCACAGACACTTGAGTGATAGGACACATGAGCCAAGTCCCGCCCCAGCAGGCACTGTCTCTTCCACTGGAGGGTGGCTCTGACAGCCAGAAGGCTGTCTGCCTAGCATTATCTGCCTTATAACAACTTCCATCCACTGGATGCTGAATGCAAAAATGAACTCAGTCCTTTTTCCCTAGTGTAAATGAGTTTGCAGATTTACGGATGAAGTATTATCAGGTTTAATCCCTGTGTGGGCAAATTAATTTTTCTTTTTTTAATATTTATTTTTATTATTTATTTATGTGAAGGCATGTGTGTTCCCTTGTGGGTATGAGAATGTAAATGCAGGTACCCTCGGGTGCCAGAGGCACTGGATTCCCTGGAGGGGGGCTGCCTGAAGTAGGTACTGGGACCAACAGAACTTAGGTCCCTCTGGAAAAACAGAAAGTGTTCTTTTACTGCTGAGCCATCTCTACATCCCTGGTACATTAGTTTTAAACAATGAAAACCTGTTTCCTAAAGAGAACCAATAGCTGGCTATGGTAGTTGTAGTTTCCATTCACAAAGGGTTAAAGGGGGCTAGGGCAATGGCTCACTGGTAAAGCACTTGACATCAAACCTGATCACCTCAGTTTGATCCCCAGGATTCACAGTCAGGACAGAGCTGACTCTTAAGAGCTGTCCTGAGTCCTTCTCATAGGTGCCATGACATGTGTGCATTCACACCCATAATGACAGAATAAATATGTAAATGTAAATAACGGGAGATTGAGTTGATTCCGTGACCAGATGACTAAACCACATTATCTGCTTGGGAAAAAAAGGTAGGAGACATACACATCTTACTGTTAGAGTAAAAGAAGTTTCACTGCTGCTTACTAGGAATGCTATTAGTGAGGCTATTCCATGCCATATGTAGAAAATACAGACTTAACCCAGTTTTGAAGGCAGAAACACGGGAGTACAGCTTCCTTCTTTCCATTCCCCCTTCTACCAAATCTAAAGGAAAAATCAAGTCCGGTCACTTCTACTTTCCAAGTACTTCCATCTCCTCTCCATCCTCAAAGGCTGATGCTTGGGCTTTTATTTGGCCTATGATTGGCAATGTTCAACTCTCACCTATCTTGTCTACTGCTCTGTCCCCAGTACTGCGGTACATACAAGAAAAAAAATCACCTGGTCCTTGTTGAGTGAATTTTAATAGCATTACATGCTTCCCATTTCAACCCCACTGCTGTTGAGGTTTATGACAGTAACTTATTTTGTATTTATTTTCAGGTTCTGGGCTTAATTATCCATACACTTCCATGTCACCTCCTGTCAGGAAGACACAAATACCACATCAAAGGGTTCAGGGTTCAATGCATTCTCACCTCTGTGTCCTTGCCTCTTCTGTGCCCTCTCTCTGGGCAAGGTGTGGCTCTCACTTGCTCTGGCGCATGTCCATGGGGTAATTTCAAAATCCAGCTCAAAGATGACTTTTTTTTTTTGGAGAAGCAACGCTTTCAAGCACCTAAGAACCATTTGAATTTCCAGTGCCTCTGCCCTTCTACCAATTACTGCCAGTCTTCTACCATCAACTTTCTCTCAGTACTCTTCTTACAAGAGACTGGCACACAGCAGCCACTGAGTTAAGTGTTGAAATGACAAACACAGCTTACTGAGGTCTACTTAAGTCTAACACCTGTAAAATGCTCTCTGCTGTGCAAGCACAAACCTTACACATTAGAACTGTTATGAGTTTCCTGCAGTTCTATGACCTTCACATCCAGATTCTTGAAGGAATCTTTTAAAACTCTTTTTTAAAATCAGGTTCTGGGGGCTTACTTAGCTATAGAGATATCAATGTCAAAGTTTTTCTCTACCACTGCAAAGGATCTGGATTATATCTATATTTTATTATCTTCTTTAGCATACACATGCCAAATCAGAAGCAAGAAAAGCTTTAATAAATGTATTAAAGAAAAAAAAAGGTTTTGGGAGGCTTGGTGGTAGTACACACCTTTG
Organism: Apodemus sylvaticus; assembly: GCF_947179515.1. Classification (NCBI taxonomy): domain Eukaryota; kingdom Metazoa; phylum Chordata; class Mammalia; order Rodentia; family Muridae; genus Apodemus; species Apodemus sylvaticus. The sequence goes on along the minus strand of NC_067485.1, from coordinate 71,212,204 downwards.
ATCTCAGCTCTCGACGAGCAGAAGCAAAGTAGATCTCTGTGAGTTCAAGGCCAGCTTGATCTATGAAATGAGTTTCAGACGAGCCAGGTAGACATAGTGAGACCCCTTCTCAAAACCAAATCAAAACAAAAAAAAAGATTTCACAGGTCAGAGAGATGACTCGGTGGGTAAAGGCTCTTCCTGGCAACCCTGAGGACCCAGGGATCTCCCAGAGACTGTCTCTTGCAGTCCACAGGAACACCATGACAGGCACATGCACACATACACGAACACTCACACAAGCACACAGAACTGATACATATAATAACATCTAAAGGGCTTAATTTCTTTTCTTTTGGTATTTGATTTTTTTGAGAAAATCCAAAGAATTCATCAACATGCTAAGTCTCTTCAGCAAAGTGGCAGGTTATAAAATCAACTCAAGCAAATCAGTGGCCTTCCTATACTCAAAGGATAAGCAGGCTGAGAAAGAAATTAGGGAAATGACCCCCTTCACAATAGCCACAAACAGTATAAAGTATCTTGGGGTGACTCTTACCAAACATGTGAAAGATCTGTATGACAAGAACTTCAAGACTCTGAAGAAGGAAATGGAAGAAGACCTCAAAAAATGGGAAAACCTCCCATGCTCATGGATCGGTAGAATCAATAGAGTTAAAATGGCCATTTTGCCAAAAGCAATATACAGATTCAATGCAATACCCATCAAAATCCCAACTCAATTCTTCACAGAGTTAGAAAGAGCAATTATCAAATTCATCTGGAACAACAAAAAACCCAGGATAGCTAAAACTATTCTCAGCAACAAAAGAAAATCTGGGGGAATCAGTGTCCCTGACCTCAAGCAATACTACAGAGCAATAGTGTTAAAAACTGCATGGTATTGGTACAGTGACAGGCAGGAGGATCAATGGAACAGGATTGAAGATCCAGAAATGAACCCACACACCTATGGCCACTTGATCCGCGACAAAGAGGCTAAAAACATCCAATGGAAAAAAGATAGCCTTTTCAACAAATGGTGCTGGTTCAACTGGAGGTCAGCATGCAGAAGAATGCGAATTGATCCATCCTTGTCTCCTTGTACTAAGCTCAAATCCAAATGGATCAAGGACCTCCACATAAAGCCAGACACTCTGAAGCTAATAGAAAAGAAACTGGGGAAGACCCTTGAGGACATCTGTACAGGGAGAAAGTTTCTGAACAGAACACCAATAGTGTATGCTCTAAGAGCAAGAATTGACAAATGGGATCTCATAAAATTACAAAGTTTCTGTAAGGCAAAGGACACCATGCTAAGTCTCTATAACAAAACTTCAGGAAAGCAGACCTGGGGGTTTTTAGGCATAATTCATGGCCAGAACGACTCTGAGCTCCTTAAACGAGGAAGTTCATTGATAACCTGGCAGAAGGTAATAACCAACTCCTTTCAAGACTGAGACGCTCCCTCCCTCCCCTTCCCCCATAAGCAATACACAATTTATAGGCCAGCTGTAAAAACTGTAGCTACTTTCATGGTGTTGCACATAAAGTACTGCTCAAACCAGCTCAATATAAACAGATCAACTATGCACATGATCCACAGTGAAACCTCCTTTGTGCAATCAAATCCAAGGCAGTCTCTGGCAGTGGCCTCTGCTCTGTCCAGATCTACCCCATTATCATCTGCCTGGGGCGATGGGCTCCTAACTTCCCTTCCTAGGTCAAAAGAGCAAAGTGACTGCTTTGGGCCAAAGGGCAGCTTTGGATTCAGTTCAGAAAGCACGAGTGACCCAGGACTGCCTTGTGTGTTTTTCCTGATGTTCTCCATAAGATTTGCCATTTCAACCTTAAATACTTCTGGCATACTTTCCTACACAGGAGTTCTGACAGTGCAGAGCAGGGGCTGGGTTTCAGTTTCCTCTGAGGCTTGTTTACTGCCTCCAATGTACACATTGCCTGTGGTAAAAACACCTCCTTTAAACTTCTCACCTTTATTAAATTCATTCTCATTGTCTCACATTCTCGCCCCCGGGGTCTCTCTGTGACCCCCCTCCCCCCACACACAAGTGTATATACATGCATGAATATAGCACACTCTCCCAGATAGACACAACAGTTTATGTTCCCTTCTGTAAGCCTGTCACTTTGTCTCTCTATACTTCACTGTTCCTGGGTGACCTCATTCAGTGTACCTTCATTCCTTGAGACAGTATCTTAACCACTTCCTCCTTAAAATGAACTGACTGCTTGCTTAATCACAACCTGGGACATCACCTTACAACCACCTCGGTGACTTGAACTGGAGGTCACCTGAGACCAGCTGAGCCTGTGTTTTACTATCCTGGTAAAACAGGGGTGACCTCTGGAGTTGGCCGTCACTCCCCACCCCCACTTCCATCCTTGCCGCCCTGTGACCCCAGCTCAGGGTGTGCCTGGGCCTAGGAAGCCTTACCAGGACAGCCTTCCTACAGGATGGCCGCCCCAGCTTCGCCACCCTTCCTGGGGCAGGTTCCCGGAGAAGGCGACAGGGAGAACCACTGCCAGGATGGAGTGGAGTCCTCTGGGGAGAGTCGCCGCGCTCAGCCAGCACCCGCCCCCCACCCCCCCCCACGCCCCCCACCCCCCCCCACCCCCCCCACCCCCCCCACCACCCCCACCACCCCCCCACCACCCCAACCACCCCCCACCACCCCCCCACCCCCACCCCCGGCCCGGCTTACCAGCCACAGGGATCCGCTCCTCTCAGGTCACTGCTTCGTTGGCATTTTGTCCCAAAGCTCTGGATGCCGACGCCCGCCAGGGACCGGCGGGGGGGGGGGGGCGGGGGGGGGCGAACGGGCAGCAGGATGATGACGCGCGGCCTTGCGACCTGCAGGGCGCCGCTCAGCTGACCACAGCGCCCACTCTGGCCCTAGCCTGGGAATTTCCCAGACCACGCCCACTTGGACACGCCTCCCAATGCCACGCCCAACTCCCCACCCCACCGCAGCTCTTTCTGAGTCCTGCAGTCCACCTCCACGGTTCCTTAGGGATGGAGATCTGGCATAAGGGAATTGAGAGGAAGCCAGAGTGTCACAGAGGAGGAGTTAACTACAGTAAACTATTTATCAGAACAAATGGGCCGAGCCAGGCTTCTCTGGTCTATAGAGAAAGATCAGAATCACATGGGGTCTCTGAGCCCTTCAGGAGGGTCTCAGGCATCCTCAAAGCAAGGCCTTTATCTTTCTGTCTCTGCTTCTCTGCCCACTCCCACCTGAGTGTGTATTTAAACCTTACAGCTAGGCATACCCTCCCACTGATCCTCTGTCCTCTTCTGGAGGCTTTAATTTAAAAAAATCAAAGAAAAGAACAGAAAAAAAGAAAAGAAAGACAAGCCTGCAAAATGTGCCTGTGCTCTTGTTCCCCCAGCTCCATTAACATATGGCTGCATCAGATGTCACAGGCAGGGGAGATTGATGGATTGATTCCCATTACACTCAGGAAGCAATCTCAACTGTGATGGTGCTATACCATACTGGAAGATGCCTCTGCTGAGACTGTGGAATGCAAAGCTAGAAAATAATAGAGAACCCCTCCTGCTTTGCATTCCCAGCCCCTGAACTTCAGCAAGGTGGTATCACAGGACACAGATGGTATTTGATCAGAAGGGTGAGATCCAGGCACAGCGTTACCTTGACAACCAGACCCCAGTGAAAGGTAAGTAAGAACCTGGGGCCAGCTCCTGGGTGGCTCAGAAGACAGCATGAGCTCAGGTTTTGTGCTCAAGGTCAAAGGGATGTCATAACCAGGGAAGAATTTTGATTCCTGATGAAAGGGCTACAGGGGAGATAAGGAACACATGGTTGTGACTGCATGTGCACCTGAACACAGGTTGGAAGGAAACATCAGGATCCTCACCAATACAGCAAGAGACAGCCCAACCCAGCCCATCTAGCATAGAGCAGATCACCTGCTGTCTGTTCAAAGACCTGGCCTCAAATGTTAACCCTGCAGCTGGGCAGAGAAGGTCTGAAAAGCTGTGGTGGGGGTGAGGGTGGGGGATGGGGACTTGTCGTTTTTTATGATATTCTCCACAATCAACACAGAAGCCCTCTGTGAACTCTTATCATGTCCCTCTACCACCAACCAGCAGTATTTGTAAGGGATATCAGGACCAAATGTCCTTTTGTTCTCCTGAGTTCCAACACCAGGTCTCTGAGTGTGGTGGCAGGTCCCACAGGTAAGAACACTACCCTACAGATCTGCCTGAGACTTCCAATGCCAACAGGAGGCCCCAGGCTGTTTTACCTAAGCACCTGACCCACTAGCCTGCTGTACATCAGGGTATGCAGAATGTCTGACTTTCTTGGAGTTTACTAATTTGCCGTACAGCTTACAGAACTCAAGGAAACATTATATTTACTGGCTTATTACAAAAACATATTTTGACAGGTACATATAAACAGCTAGGTGGGGAATTATGTATGGCAAGGTGGAAGTGTTCCTAAGACAGAAGGTTCTGTTGCCCTGGAGCTGGGGTGTGTCCCCCTCACTCCTCCTTTCCCCAAGTGTTTAGATATCTAGAAACACTTGGGTTGATGATGTAGTTGGAAGGATGCTTGTCCATCATTTATAATGCTCTGGAATTGGTTCCCAGCATGTTAAGAACCACACAATAACACTTACTGGAATCCTGTATTGATGGAATGTTAGGCTCAGGAGAACCAGAGGTTCAAATTGTCTTTATTACTAATAGTACAGTGAGTTCAAGGTCAGCCTGGGTTACAAGTCTCTCTCCTCTTGTTCCCCTTTCTTCCCCCCCTCCCCTCCCCTCTCCTCTCTTCCCCTCTTCTCTTCTCCCCTCCCATCCTCACAGCTAGTTACACTGAGTTGTTAGGACTTTCTCTTTACTGTATCTGAAGTACAGTGACAGTCGGGGACACTGAGAATGCAGGGAGGAGGCTACACGCCAGCACCAGCTTACAGGGCCTTGAGAGGGAGAGCAGGAGAGGCAGTTTCAGGTAGAAAATGTACTCAAGGTGCCCTCTGACAATTTGTTCTTCCTGGAGCATATTCCACAAGGCCCCTGACACACACACACACACACACACACACACACACACACACACACTGTACTTAGCTACATGATCTCCATTATCTTTCTGTGCATCATTCTTGGGCAGTTATCCAAGATGAACACAGTGCCACACCCTGGGCCAGAAGTCATCTTCTCCTCAGACCCAGTGTGATTCTGCAAGTGATTATCTGGATCACCTTGCAAAATCAAAACTGAAAGTGATGACCCATATCTATATTTACATATATCATTATATACACATACAGATATATGTAACAATTACATACAGTTATAATTACATATACTTTTGTATATGTAATTATATACCCCAGTGTCTCACTTCATAGTCTGGGATAGCTTGGAACTCACTATGAAGTTTGCTGACCTGAAACTTGCATCAATCCTCCTGTCTCAGCCTTCCAGATGCTTACTTAGCATATTCCCAGCCAAGCCTGTTGGGGCTGCTGGAGCTTTGGGAGTGGTGGCTGCTACTTCTGCTTTGGTCTTTTCTTCATCTTCACCTCCTTTCTTCCTCATTCCCTCTCCCTCCTCCTCCTCCTCCTCCTCCTCCTCCTCCTCCTCCTCCTCCTCCTCCTCCTCCTCCATTTTCTTCTTTGACAAGGTCTCATTGTACAGCCTTGGCTGGCTTGAAACTTGCTGTGTAGACTGGGCTAGCCTAGAACTCACAGAGCTCTGCCTGCCTCTGCTACCCTCCTATCCCCAGTGCAAAGGATTAAAGGCCTTTGACCCCACGCTCTGCTTTATGTTAATTCATTCATTCACCTGAGAGCTGCTTCAGAACCCCTAGAGGTAAAGTGTTCTATAATATATATATATATATAATATTTTAATATTTTAAAAGACTCATATATATATATGAGTCTTTTAAAATCCCTGAAATTCATGATTCTGAAACCATCTGCTACCTGAGGATGGTTAAGAGTTCCTGGAATGAGTCACGCTGTACAATTACATGTCACCATTGTTCTGGACTGAACTTCTGAGCTAGATCCTAACACGTCAGGCTGAAGAGAAAGTGGAGCTGTTCAGTGTCTCAGTTACTTTCCTATCGCTGTGATAATGTGAAATGACTCCATTTTGTGTTTGCATAGACAATTTTCAGCCCTCAGCCCTAATCCTCTGAATGGTCACATCTGCCTTGGCAACACACTTGAGATTTCCCATGTGCTTGACCATGGTCCGGATGTATTAACTGAAATAATTAAAGCAAACAAAAATAAGTAAAAGAAGATCTAAGTCAAATACAATTGCTGTGCTATGTCTGAGATAATTACCATGCTCTATCAGCAATGAACATTTCAAGGTTATTCTGGTCCTCATGCAACTTTGATGTAAATCATGGTCTTTGTGGGTTTTTCCCTTTAAAAACACTGTGCCTTTTAGCTTGGGACCTAAGATAGTTTACAGAGGCAGGAGTCTGCTCTTGGTTTGGGCCATTAATAAAAAGATTATACAGTTTAGTTAGCTTAATCAGCATGGTTTTCAATAACTGTCTCTTATAGATCATTCCAAACTGTCATGACTAAGGTAATGTACAGAAGAAATGCTTGAGAGCCCATCATCATGGCAAAACACTCAACTGAGAACATGCCTCCCTAAGATCCAGCTGTTAGGCATTGTCATGATTAGTGATTGATGGGGATGGACCAGCCTGTGGTGAATGGACCATCCCTGGGTTGGTGGTTCTGGGTTCTATAGGAAAGCAGGCTGAGCAAGTCATGAGAGCCAAATCAGTAAGAAGCACTCCTCCATGGCACCCTCTGTGTCAACTCCTGCCTCCAAGTTCCTGCCCTCCTTAAGTTCCTGTCCTGACTTCCTTGAGTGATGGACTATAACATAGAAGTGTAAGCCAAATAAATCTTTTCCTCCCCAACTTTCTTTTTGTCATTGCAGTAATAGTATTGCAGCATAACAAAGACACCAAGGACAACAAAGAAATCAAGAAGGTTGATTTCCCCTCAAGCTATGCTAAAGAGATGGGAGGAATAATTATCCCATGAATGAAACAATCTGCTTTTCCTTCCCAGAATACCTGCTCTCTGTGCAGTTACTTGTGGAGTGTAAAGTTAGAATCCAGTGGTTGCTCAGGCCACAGTGTCTGCAGTGGGTCCTTCTCTTGCAGATACCCACAGGCACCCTACTGAGACACTGTTACTCTAGTCAAAAGGTCTTAGATTTCAGGATCTCGCACCTGGGAAAGTAAGGTTACTTCAACAGTGATGTTGGTGGTTATACATCCTCCCTCCACAAGCCCCTGCTTCCTGTCTCCTTCCTAGAATCAAACTTGTGTTATGAAAGCATCTTCAACTTCAGGAAGGTATCAACAAAGACTCCACTTCTGCCACATGGGCCCTGCCATGCTGTCTTTGGCTTGACTCTCCTCAGAATCCCTATCATGCTTGTTGTATGGGATCTGTCTGTCCATGTACTAGTAACTTTTCTAAACAAAGTCCTTACTCCATAACAGTCTATGACCTGAATCTGACATCTTTTAAGCCAAACCTGTGTAGCTGTGTTAGAATGCCTACTTTTCTGAGGATTTTTTCCTTCTATTTCTTCCCTAAACATGCTTTGCCTGACCCCTTGGGCTTTCTTACTTTTTCTCTGAAGCACCCATCCACCACATCCTACCTACCACATGCCTGACCTTCATTGCTGAACATGCTGGTTTAACTCAAACTGTGGATTTCTTTCTTCCTTTTCTCCATTGTTCTCTCTCACAGACAGGGTGTGGTGATTTGATAGGAATGGCCACCATAGACTCATCTGCTTGAATGCATGGCCATAGAGAGCAGCATTTGAATACAAGCAGTATTAGAGCAGTTCTGGTGACTGAGCATGACTGACAGCTTTACTTGGTCAAGAGACAACCTAGGGTTTATCTGTACAGTGAAGATGCTCCCAGAGACAATTAGGTCCTCAGGGCTCTTTCCTGATGGATGAATGGTTTAATCCATTGATGGGTTGAGAAAATTAAACAGATTCAGTGCAGCTGTGGGAAGTATGGTCTGGTTAGAGGTAGTAGGTCACTGAAGGTTCTGTGTTACCCCTGCCCTGTGTTGTCATGGTTCCTATCTGCTTCCTGCCTGGCATGAGGTGAGCAGCCACCTCCCCTACTTGCTTACACTGCTGGGATATTTTCTGTCTCACTGGGGACTCAGAAACCCAAAGCAAGCAACCATGGGCTGCAACCATGAGCAAAATCAGCCCTTCCTCTTTTAAGTTGTTACCGCAGGGCATTCTGGTGCAGATCCTGATGTTGACTGACCAGTCAGCTCATTGATGTCAGGATATTGGCACGGCATGCTTATTCTAGACTTTTCCTGTGGCTACTGGTTCCTTGCTGGTAATCTCCGGAGACCCTTGTCTCATATAAAAATCATTTTTACACACCAGACTCCCAGGGCAAGTGCTACTGTGTCTTATAGTCTGGATTCATAAGGATGCCAGTCACTAGAATAGGAGCCAACCTCAACAAATTGTGAACTGTGGGGGAGCACAGCTTAGAAGAAGTACAGGGGTCTGGGGCTGTGGATTCTCCAAACTCCACAAAGCTGGTTAGGAATGAAAGGGATGTTATCAACAGGCAGTGTCTGGTCTTCCATAGTGTCTCCTTGGATGGTTCCTTCCTTCCTTCCTCCCTTCCTTCCTTCCTCCCTTCCTTCCTTCCTCCCTTCCTTCCTTCCTCCCTTCCTTCCTTCCTCCCTTCCTTCCTTCCTCCCTTCCTTCCTTCCTCCCTTCCTTCCTTCCTCCCTTCCTTCCTTCCTCCCTTCCTTCCTTCCTCCCTTCCTTCCTTCCTCCCTTCCTTCCTCTTTCCTTCCTTTCTTCCTTCCCCCTCTCTTCCTTCCTTTCATCCCTCCCTCACTCCCTTTCTCCCTCCCACCCTCCCTCCTTTCTTCCCTCTCTCCTTCCCTCCCTCCTTCCTTCTTTCTTTCTTTCCTTCCTTCTGTTCTCTTTCTCTCTATATCCCTCTCCCTCCTTCCTCTCTTTTCTTTCTTCCTGAATGGGGACTTACTATGTAGCCCAGGCTTGCCTTAAATTCAAGATCCCCCTGCCTCAGCCAAGGGTTAGAATTACAGATGCCTGACAGCACACCCTGCTATTAGCCCCATACAACTAAAAGCATGACCCTTTGGGGACATCAGCATCTGAAATCTATCTTACCTCTTTTTTAAGTTTCACACTGGTGTGCCCACCAGCTTTCCTGGGGTCGCCCATATAACAAATCACAGATTGATCAAATATCGCTGTACAAAAGATCTCTGGTTATATCCGGCTATCCTTCCTGTCTCTTTCTGATTGTCTCTTTGTCTCTTTCTCTGCCATAGTCTTATGTAGCCAAGGATGCCCTCAAATTTGCTGTGTAGCCTAGGATGACCTTGAATTTATAATCATCCTCCTCCACTTCCCAGGGGCTGTGATTACAAATCTACACCATCACAAGCTGTTTATGAGGTGCTGAGAATCAAACCCAGTGCTTTTTGCATTCTAGGAAGAGTTTAGTCCAGTATGTGGCACAAAGGGTCTGTGTAAAAAATGTTACTTCTATTCCATATTTTTGGCTGTATGCAAATATACATATTGTGTCTGATAAATTTTCAATGATCAAAAACCCTTATAGCAAATAGTTAATCCAACAGTGGCTATCTGTGAATAGAAGGTTCAAGAATCTGGTAGTTGCTCAGTCCACAAGGCTGCATGTCTCCACTTCCTTTTTCCATATCTGTATGTAGACTTCCAGCAGAAAGTGCTGCCCAGATTAAAGGTGGGTCTTCCAGCCTCAAGGTCCGGATTAAAGCCATGCTTCTTCCTATCTCAGAGATCCAGACTAGAAAAGGACTTATCTGCTTCACATTAAGCAAAAGTCCTTCCCAGGTGTGCCCTCCAGTTTTGGATTTTAGTTAATTCCAGATGTAGTCAAGTTGACAACCAAAAATCGCCCTTACTAGTACTGACTATGGAACTTCTTGCCAGTCAGATGCCCTGGAATGTTCTGCCACTGTATATCACACTGTCTTAATCTGATGCAGCATACTAAGGTCTGTGAGCCAGCGAGGTAGAAAATACAGAGAAGTGTGAGTCAGGCCTTGTTCTAAGTGGAGAATGAGCCAAGACATCCATGCTTCCAGTTTCCAGCGAGATGAGGAAGGTTGCGGTAAGCAGGACAGAGCAGCAAGCAGCAGGTCAGACACTTACACCATCCAGAACCCACTGGATAGAACCAGACTGTTGGAATGTCTGACTTGTAAGGAATGTCTGTCCCAGGCAGAACATCTCCTGGGTTAGACTCCCAGTTAGCTAGTCCCACCACAGACATTCAGGTCTTCAGGAAGGTGTCTGGGAGCGACTTACCTCCTCAATGTGTTCAGGAACATAATGTTTATTCTGTAAGAATGAACTTGATTGTTCTCAGGGATGTGATATTTCTATTTGTGGGCTGCTTGGCTGTTCTCATGTTCATTTCTCACAAATCCAGGGGTGGGGATAGCCCATTCCTGGACCAAGATCTTGGAGGATTCTCTAAGAGAGATATGCTTGGGATTGAAGTTGGGGGGAATCCTACTTACAGATCCATCTTCTTAGTGAACTTAAAAAACACATGGTGCTTTACTGGTGTAATGTATAGGACACGTGTGTTAGGCTTCTACAGCAAAATGGGCCAATAGGAGAGAGGGGTAAGGATGGACAGAGTGAGGGAAGGAACAAGGAGGGGAGGGAGATAGAGAGAGAGAGAGGACAATGCAGGAATGTCTATGGTTTATATGAGGTCATCAGGCTGGAATTTCAGGTAAGATTTACTATTGATAGCTAGACTCCAAATCCCACAGGTGAGAAACTGAGGCTGGGTTTCTCTAATGATACCTGGTTGAAAAAAGAAATTCCTTCTATCCTGGGAAACTGCAAACGAAAGGATCCACCCACAATATAGAGAGTCATCTGCTTGAGAGAGAATACCAGTCACATCTAGAACGGGTCTCTGTGAAAGTATATTTGCCTAAATGTTGGGCATCCTAGCCTGGCCAAGTCAGTGCACACAGTTAGCTGTCACACCAGGAAAAACCAATCAGTTTTTAAAGGTTATTGAGGGCTTAAGTGGCTGAGGCAGGAGGAGCAAGTCTGAGGTCAACCTGGGTTACCTGGCAAGACATTTATTATTTTTTTAATTTGAAGAAAAATTTTTAAAAAATTTGAAAAGGCATATGGAGCAGCTGGTGTTTCTCCAACCTCAGCCTCAGCCTGTTTCCGAGGATGTATCAGCACGACCATGCTCCCGCCTTCCTCCCTTCACAGCGCTTGCTAATTCATGCTTCTGTCTTCTTGGTGGGGATTCCTCTCAGTTTCATCAGAATCCATAGAAGCAGGAAGAAGTTCCCTGTTTATAATGTTCTGTATTGCTGGGCAGTGATGGCACATGCCTTTATCCCAGCACTTGGGAGGTAGAGGCAGGCAGATTTCTGAGTTCAAGGCCAGCCTGGTCTACAGAGTGATTTCCAGAACTGCCAGCACTACACAGAGAAACCCTGTCTTGAAAAACAAAACAAAAGAATGTTTTGTATTTGTTTCGAGACTGGCCATAAACCCTCTACTCTCCTGCCTCATCTAATAGAAGACTGGGAGTACACAAGGAAGCTCTCTTTTCCAGTGAGAACTTAACCCTTAACCACAGCACGTCTGAGTACAATAAAATTCTCTGAATGATCAATATCCCTTCAGAACTTCTGCTGTCTCAGAGCCCAGCTGCCACATCCTGAGAAACCCTCTTTAGTTTGTGGAGGAGGAAGGTCATGATGGGGAGAACCAGAGGCCCAAGCAAAGGCTGGCACCAGCTGCTTGTCTTCTGGGCAATGTCTCCATGGGTGTTCTTCCCAGCTGAGCTCCAGGAGAACTCAGCAGCACGTGTGGCCATGATCCAGGAGGATGGTGAGCCAAGGCAATTAATGCACAGACTCATGGGAAGTGATGGAGCAGGGCTGTGGAGAAGGCTCAGTAGGAGAGTGCTTTGCTTGTGTGCATGAGGCCCAGCACTGTGTAAATAAAGCAGGTGGTACATGCCTGTGATTCAGCATGGGGAGGCAGAGGCAGAAGGATCAGGAGTTCATGTCCACCCCTAGCTTTATGTTGTCTGTGGTTCATCATATCTTATGGCCCACATTGGTCATTGTGCCATTCAAAACCCACAGAGTAATAAAAACATGTTTTGCTTCTCCTACTGTATTCTGGACCCTGGGGATGTGATAGCAGCAAGATGTGGCTTCTGGTCTCCATTGTGAGCAGACTTGGCCGAGGCAATAAAGCAAAGGTGCTTTGTGAAATTCAGAGAGGATAGGATGAGGTAACTCTGACGTACACACAGGAACGAGCAGATTTGCGATGAAGCCACACACAGCTCTGTTTCAGCAGGATTACTAGTTACAGGCACTCAGAGTGGATTCTTCAGCTCTAATTTGCGCAGACTGTCCATGACCAGCAGATGGCGCCAAACGACTGACTGAAGTCAATTGTCAGTGCCTCTCAGGGAAAACCTAAGGAAAGCACTCTGTCAGATTAAGACCTTTAGATTTGCCCATTTTAATAGTATATGTGTATCAAAATAAAAAAAATCAGACAAGGAAATGGCCTCCCTTGTGGAATTGTGGAATCATGGGCATAGAGGTCAGGAAGTACTTCAGTGAAACAGTGCCCCAATACAGACTAGCATAGAAAACTCCCTCCAGTGACTGTGCATACATATGTGTACTCGTGCATTTTGAGTGTACACCTGTGTGAGTGTTACTATGTGTATATGTGTACGTATGTACATACATGTGTGAATATATTTGTAGAAGTGCGTGTGTGGGTTTATGTATAGTGTCTGTATGTGTTTGAGGGTTTGGGAGTAGGTGCATGTGGTCACATACGAGTGTACTCATGGTGTATGCCAGTGTGAGTGCATGTGTATGACTGTGAGGAATGTCAGTGTATGTGTGCATAACTATATGTTTATCCATATATGACTGTATGCATGTATTATATTTTTATTTTTGAGAAAAATTAAGAAATAAAATAGATGAGGAATGGAAGGTTTGACATAACAATACTTAGAAGAACTTCTGAAGAGATATTAGAGGAGTGTGTGTGTGTGTGTGTGTGTGTGTGTTCAAGTGAATATGAGAGCCAGGCCTTGTTATGAAGACATTCATTACAAGTCCCAAAGAAATGGCTCAAACCTGTTTTTTCCAGTTATCCTGGATGAATACTGACTAAATGGAAGATTGGGGGGGGGGGGTCTCCAGTTCATTCAGGGACCATCCTGAATTCAGCTCCATCCTGTGGAGTTATTTGTATTAGAGACTCAAATCTAGAGGCTGAGATTGGCCCCACTGGGCAGGAAACTCGCTGGTGAGTCTGTGGGTCAGGAATAGTAGTGCATTCAGAGGAAAGGCAGGAGGAGGATGAGGGTCAAGACTGGCTTGACCTTGCTTCAAATAGGAAAAAATATGTCATCAGCTGATAAAGCGGAGAATACAATGCCACGCAGTGCCATCTGATGTGGCCCCATTTAAATGCTGTCCTTTACAAGAGTTGCCATGGTCATGGTATCTCTTCACAGCAATGACACCCTAAGACAGCATTGTATTATGTAAAATCATTTGAGTCTGTTCCTCCTTCCCCAGTCTCAGTCTACTCTCTAACACTACCTTTTTTTAAAAAATATTTGTTTATTTATTTTATGTATATGAGTGCACTGTAGCTGTACTGATGGTTGTGAGCTATCATGTGGTTGTTGGGAATTGAATTCAGGACCTCTGCTCACTCTGACTTGCTTGCTCCAGCCCAAAAATTTATTTATTTATTATATGTAAGTCCACTGTAGTTGTCTTCACACACAAGAGGGCATCAGATCTCATTACAGATTGTTGTGGGCCCCCATGTGGTTGCTGGGATTTGAACTCAGAACCTTTGGAAGGGCAGTCAGTGCTCTTAACTGCTGAGCCATCTCTCCAGCCTTCTCAGTCACTATCTTAGAACACTCATACCAGAATCTCTAACAAAGTGTGCTCTAGAGTTCCCTTTGTGCTTCACAGAGGTGGTATAGTCCAGTGTGTAGAGCAGACTGTATAACCCAGGGATTGAGTTTTCAGTCCCAGGTCCATTTTACTGCTAGTACATCTTTGATGCAACCTCTTATACTAAGTGGTTCAGTTTCTTTGCCTGTAGCCACGAAAGGGTTATGATGACTGCATGCTGCTGTGCACATTCATACTCATCCGTGGAAGCCATTCAGATTGGCCTAGACTAAGGTCAGTGGCACACAGGGCCAGGACTGTTTTGTTTTCTTAGAGAATACAGGCAGACTGGAGATGGACTATACTTGAAAATCAAATATAAAACAGGGCTGAAAAAAATCCTCTTTTGTTCTTTCTTTGTGACTAAAATACTTAAGACTCTGTAAGAATGTGTAATGTAAAACCACATTGTGCCAGGTGGAGGTGGCACACACCTTTAATCCCAGCACTTGAGAGGCAGAGGCAAGTAGATTTCTGAGTTCTAGGCCAGCCTAGTCTACAGTGTGTGTTCCAGGAGAGCCAGGGCTACATAGAGAAACACTGTCTCAAAAATCAAAAAGCAGAACAAACCAAAAGTCAACCAACCAACCAACCAAACAAACAAAAAACCCAGTTGTGCTTGTTTAAAACTCGAGACTAGCAAGAGCCAGGACATAGGATGTGGTGCAGTTGGTAGCAGTGCACTCATGCTGGGTCTGGGGAGATGCTGTCAGGACAGTGCTTACCGTGCAAGCACAAGCTCTGAGTTTGGCTCCCCAGCACCGGCAGGAAAAGCTAAGTGTGATATCACTTCTGTAGCTCCAGCATCAGGTGAGTGTTGGGGGAGGGCAGAGAGAGGAGGCTCCTTGGAGCTCCCTGGTCAACCTGTTAGCAGACTACATGAGCTCCAGGTTCAATCAGAGACCCTGTCTCAAAAACCAGAATGGAGAGCAACTAAAAATGACGAGAATGTTGGCATCTCATCTCTACATGTACAATATGTACATGTACATATATCACACATATATACGAAGTGCACTGGTAATTCTTAGGTCATACAAACTAGAGTTATAAAAAAGGAAGGAACCTCAACTGAGAAAAGGCCTCCATGAGATCTGGCTGTAAGGCATTTTATTATTTAGTGGCTGGTGATGGAAGGACCCAGCTCATCATGGGTGGGGCCATCCCTGGGCTGGTGGTCCTGGGTTCTATAAGAAATCAGGCTGAGCATGGTTTGGAGAGCAAGCCAGCAGGCAGCACTCCTCCATGGCCTCTGCATCAGCTCCTGCCTCTAGGTTCCTGCCCTGTATGAGTTCCTGTCCTGACTTCCTCCACTGATGGATTACATTGTGGAAGTGTAAGTCACACAAGCCCTTTCCACCCTAACTTACTTTGGTTTGGGGTTTCATCATAGCAATGGTAACTGTGACTGAGACACAAAGCACACTGTGTTTTCCTTTATACATGCAATGCGCGGCTACACATTTGACTTTAAGCTTCTTAGCAACCATTGCAAAAAGGGAAACCTGACTGGTTACTCATCAGATTAAAAGAGGCCAGTTGCTCAAGAGAAGAATTGTTCCTTATGTTAGGACCATACATTTCTTATCTTAAGACATTGATACTTTTTTTTTTTTTTTTGGATTTTTGAGACAGGGTTTCTCTCTGCAGCCATGGCTGTCCTGGAACTCACTCTGTAGACCAGGTTGGCCTTGATCTCAGAAATCCAACAGCCTCTGCCTCCCATGTGCTGCGATTAAAGGCATGCGCCACACTGCCCAGCCTGACATTGACTCATTCCTTTTGAACGTTATCTTTGAGATGAGGTTGCATGATGACTAAATATCTTCAGTCTCTTCTTAGGAAATAAACCTAATTGATTTCATAAAAGCATGGTCTGTAAAGTTTCTCAATCAACCAAAGCCTGCATAGCAAAGACAGTTCTATGGCGAGATGAGACTGAGTGTCTCTGGATCTTGGCCCTCTGATTCACGGAGAAGGATTTTGTACTGGCTGGTTTTGTGTGTTAACTTGACACAGGTTGGAGCTATCACAGAGAAAGGAGCTTCAGTTGGGGAAGTGCCTCCATGAGATGCAGCTGTGGGGCATTTTTTCAATTAGTGATCAAGGCGGGAGGGCCCCTTGTAGGTGATGGCATCTCTGGGCTGGTATTCTTTGGTTCTATAAGAGAGCAGTCTGAGCAAGCCAGGGGAAACAAGCCAGTAAGAAACATCCCTCCATGGACTCTGCATCAGCTCCTGCTTCCTGACCTGCTTGAGTTCCAGTCCTGACTTCCTTTTGTGTTGAACAGCAATGCAGAACTGTAAGCTGAATAAACCCTTTCCTCCCCAACTTGCTTCTTGGTCATGATGTTTGTGCAGGAATAGAAACCCTGACTAAGCCACATTGGTACCAGAAGTGGGGTATTCCTGTGACAACCTAACCATGTTTTGGGGAAGACTGTGGAAGGACTTTGGAACTTTGAGCTAGAAAAGGCATTAGAATATTAAGAGCTCGGTGGAAAATTCTGTAGGAGCTTGGAAGACAATGTTAAGAATGGTGCAAAAGATGGAGGCCTGGCTTGTCAAATTTCAGAGGGAAGATTAAAGACTCTAACAGTGGCCATGTTTTGATTGTGAAGATTTTGTGGTTTTGGTTAACTGGGGCTGAAGAATCAGCTGTGAGTAACAAGATACCAGAACCACTAAAGCAAACCTTTGTGTTACTAGGACTATTGATGCTGGTTAGCTGGAGCTAAGAAATTAGCGGTGATTAAGAAGAGACCAGCATCACTGAGATGAAATCTTCTTGGAAATGTTTTCTGAAAGCACAGAGAGTGTGTTCCAGAGATAGCCACAGTTGTATTTTGTGCTGTGGCTGAACTTGGTACTGTGTAAGAGTCACTCAGATGGTACTGGTTTTGAAGGCATGAAGGGGTCATGAACAGCAGCTGAGGCTCTTGGCACAGTGAGAGGCCTGGGAAGGCCACTGGTGAGGTGCAGCCTCAGTTGCAATTGATGTTCCAGGACTTGAAGGGGTCATGCATAGAAGCAGAGGCTTGTCACCATGAAGAGAGCCTATGAGAGGCTATTGGTGAAGCCTAATTACAGTGGAAGATAGCAGCGTTTTGGAGATGCCAGTGCCATGAGATGACCACCAAGAACAGCAGCAGCAGTGGAGTACAGGCAGCTGGAGCCTAGAAGACAAGCTGTGTGCTACAAAGGGCAGAGCTGGAGAAGTGACCCAAGCCCTTGGAGGAACCCGGAAGATTGTGAGTTGGATCCCAGATATTGAACCATTGGAGTTTGAGTTTTGTTTTTGGTTGTGACTGTGCCCTGATATGTTTCCCTCTTGAAGGAAGAAAATATTTTAGTGGAGCCCACAGTTAAAAGACTCTGAATTTTTAAAAGACTTTGAATTTTAAAGATATTGGACATTTTATTAACCTAGAAAACTGGAATACCCAAAACATAATCCACACATCAAATGAGATACAAGAAGAAAGCAGGAGTGGTCCCTGGTTCTGGAAAGACTCAGTGAAACAGTATTTGGCAAAACCAGAACGGGGAAGTGGGAAGGGGTGGGAGGGAGGACAGGGGAAGAGAAGGGGGCTTACGGGACTTTAGGGGAGGGGGGCTAGAAAAGGGGAAATCATTTGAAATGTAAATAAATTATATCGAATAAAAAAAAGATATTGGACATTTTAAGGTGAATGAACTTTTAATATGTAAAGACTGTGGGACTTTTAAAGTAATTTAGATCTTGGGGATGAATAAGAAAGTAAGGGTTGAGGCTTAATAGTGATGTGTTTGTGTGTCAAGTTGACAAGGGGTCAATTGTACTGGCTAGTTTTGTGTATCAACTTGACACAGCTGGAGTTATCACAGAGAAAGGAGCTTCAGTTGGGGAAGTGCCTCCATGAGATCCAGCTGCAGGGTATTTTCTCAATTAGTGATCAGGTGGGGAGGGCCCCTTGTGGGTGGTACCACCTTTGGGCTGGTGTTCTTGGGTTCTATAAGAGAGCAGTCTGAGCAAGCCAGGGGAAGCAAGCCAGTAAGATACATCCCTCCGTGGCCTCTGCATCAGCTCCTGCTTCCTGACCTGCTTGAGTTCCAGTTCTGACTTCCTTTAGTGATGAACTGCAACGTGGAAGTGTAAGTTGAATAAACCCTTTCCTCCCCAACTTGCTTCTTGGTCATGATGTTTGTGCAGGAATAGAAACCCTGACTAAGACACTACCTCAGAGTAAAAGGCTGGAAGACAATGTTACAAGCAAATGGTCTCAGGAAACAAGCCAGAGTAGCCATTCTAATATCAGATAAAATTGACTTTCAACCTAAAGTCATCAAAAGAGACACAGAAAGACACTTCTTACTGGTCAAAGGAAAAATCCACCAAGAAGAGCTCTCAATTCTGAACATCTATGCTCCAAATGCAAGGGCACCCTCATTCATAAAAGAAACTTTACTAAAGTTCAAAGCACACAATGCACCTAACACAATAATTGTGGTAGACTTCAACACTTCACTCTCATCAATGGACCGATCAGGAAAACAGAAACTAAACAGGGACACAGTGAATCTAATTGAAGCTTTGGACCAATTGGATTTAACAGATATATATATAGAATATTTTATCCTAAAGCAAAAGAATATACCTTTTTCTCAGCACCTCATGGTACCTTCTCCAAAATCGACCACATAATTGGTCACAAGACAGACCTCAACAAATATAAGAAGTTTGAACTAATCCCATGCCTCCTAGCTGATCACTATGGAGTAAAAGTGGTCTTCAATAGCAACAAAAATGACAGAAGCTAAGCTCAACTAAGTGGTTGGAGGACCGCCACATAAAACCAGGCACACTAAAACTAATAGAAAAGACACTGGGGAAGACCCTTAAGGACATGGGCACAGGGGGAAAGTTCCTGAACAGAACACCAATAGCTTATGCTCTAAGATCAAGAATTGACAAATGACACATCATAAAATTGCAAAGTTTCTGTAAGGCAAAGGCCACTGTCAAAAGGACAAAACAGCAACCAACAAAATGGGAAAAGATCTTCACCAACCCTACATCCGACAGAGGGCTAATATCCAATATATACAAAGAACTCAAGAAGTTAGACTCCAGAGAACCAAAAAACCCTATTAAAAATGGGGTACAAAGCTAAACAAAGAATTTTTACCTGAAGAAAATCAAATGGCTGAGAAGCACCTTAAGAAATATTCAAGATCATTAGTCATTAGGGAAATGCAAATCAAAACAACCCTGAGATTTCACCTCACACCAGTCAGAATGGCTAAGATTAAAAACTCAGGAGATGGGCTGGAGAGATGGCTCAGTGGTTAAGAGCACCGACTGCTCTTCTGAAGGTCCTGAGTTCAAATCCCAGCAACTACATGGTGGCTCGCAACCATCTGTAACAAGATCTGACACCCTCTTCTGGTGTGTCTGAAGACAGCTACAGTACTTACATATAATAATAAATAAATTTAAAAAAAAAACTCAGGAGATAGCAGGTGTTGGCAAGGATGTGGAGAAAGAGGAACACTCCTCCACTGCTGGTGGGATTGCAAGTTGGTACATCCACTCTGGAAATCAGTCTGGTTCCTCAAAAAACTGGGAATGATACTTTGGAACTATAATACAGATGGTTGTGGGCTACCATATGGGTGCTAGAAATCAGACACGGAACCAACCGTTGAGCCCCCCCAAATTTGCCTTTTGGTACAGACACCAAATGGACTCCTTTAAATTAAAAGAAAGCATGGGGGCTTATGGGATTGCTCAGCAGTTACTGCTCTTGCAGAGGACTCAGGTTCACTTTCCAGAACCCAGATGTTCTGGTTCCAGGGGATCCCATGCTGCCTTTTGACCTCCATGGGCAGCAGGCGCACCTGTGGTGCATATGTGTAGGCTAACACATAAACATACATATAAAAATAAATACTTCTTAGAGCAAGTCGATTTTGCTGAGTCAGGCTTCTCCTCCTTCATTTCTTCTCTGCAAATGCTTAATGAGATCAGAGCTGTAATCCCCAGTCTGGCTTTGCTGCCTGGCTATCTTTAGTGTAGGCTAAAGAATATTAACCATGTTTGTGCTTTGGAAGTAAAATGTAAAGCTAATTCTTCTCAGTGTTCTCCACTAATTTACTGCTAATTACTTGTCAGCCCAGAAAACATCCCACTGTGTCCACAGGCCAGCTGCTCCTCCCTCAGCCCCTCTAGTCTGTGTTCACAGGACATCCTTCAGAGGTCTTGCAGCATCTGGGCATCCTGAAATGTGTTTTCATGACATTCCCAAGTATGATGGATAGGAGGGAGTTTACATCAGATTATTCATTTTACCTGGCTATTGTTGTTTATATGCCTGTGTAGACGAACATGTTTCTGTCACGTGTGGCTTGTCTTTGTGACTGTAAACTGTACTCATATGATTCTTCTTAACTCTCAGAGTATAGATTGTCTGATGTTCTGAGTGAAGCTGGCTACAACCGGAGGCTTTAGTCCGTCTCAGATCTTAGGCTCCATTCTCCCAGGCTCCACTGCCTCAAGGGTGGTAAACAATCGTACCTTTGCCCTTTAAAAATATGTCAAACCTTCCATTCCTCATCTATTTTATTTTTTAGTTTTTCTCAAAATAAAAATATACATGCATACAGTCATACATGGATATACACATAAACTTATGCACACATACACTCACATTCCTCACAATCATACACATGCACTCACACGTGGCATACACCATGAGTACGCTTGTATGTGACCACATGCACCTACTCACAAACCCTCAAACACATACAGACACTATACATAAACCCACACATGGGCTTCTACAAACATATTCACACATATGCACATGTGTACACTCACACACGTGCACACTCAAAATGAATGAGTACACATATGTATAAACAGTCATAGTAGTTCTCTATGCTAGTCTGTATTGAGGTGCTGTTTCACTGAAGTTCTTCCTGACCTCTGTTCCTATGATTCCATAATTCCACAATGGAGGCCATTTCCTTGTCTGATTTTTTATTTTGATACATATGTACTATTAAAATAGGCCAAATCAAAAGGTCTTAATCTGACAGAGTGCTTTCCTTAGGTTTTCCCTGAGAGGCACTGCCAATTGACTTCAGTCAGTCGTTTGGCGCCATCTGCTGGTCATGGACAGTCTGAGGAAATTAGAGCTGAAGAGCCCAGAATCCTCACTGAGTGCCTGTAACTAGTAATCCTGCTGAAACAGAGTTGTGTGTGGCTTCATCGCAAATCTGCTCTTTCCTGTGTGTACCTCCGAGTTACCTCATCCTATCCTCTCTGAATTTCACAAGGCACCTTTGCTTTATTGCCTGGGCCAAGTCTGCTCACAATGGAGACCAGAAGCCACATCTTGCCGCTACCACATCCCCAAGGGTCCAGAATACAGTAGGAGCAGTGAAACATGTTTCTATTACTCTGTGGCTTTTGAATGGCAAAATGGCCAATGTGGGCCATGAGATATGATGAAGCACAGACAACATAAAGCTAGGGGTGGACGTGAACTCCTGATCCTTCTGCCTCTCCCTCCCCATGCCGCAATCACAGGCATGTACCACCTGCTTTATTTACACAGTGCTGGGCATCATGCACACAAGCCAAGCACTCTCCCTACTGAGCCTCCTCCACAGCCCTGCTCCATCACTTCCCATGAGTCTGTGCATTAATTGGCTTGGCTCACCATTCTCCTGGATCCTGGTCACAGGTGCTGCTGAGTTCTCCTGGAGCTCAGCTGGACAGAACACCCATGGAGACATCACTCAGAGGACAAGCAGCTGGTGCCAGCCTTTGCTTAGGCCTCTGGTTCTCCCCATCATGACCTTCCTCCTCCACAAACTAAAGAGGGTTTCTCAGGATGTGGCAGCTGGGCTCTGAGACGGCAGAAGCTCTGAAGACATTGATATTGATATCTGATATTGATCAGAGAATTTTATTGTACTCAGACCTGCAATGGGTAAGGGTTAAAGTCTCACTGGAAAGAGAGCTTCCTTGTGTATTCCCAGTCTTCTAGTAGATGAGGCAGGAGAGTAGAGGGTTTATAGCTAGACTCAAAACAAATACAAAACATTCTTTTGTTTTGTTTTGTTTTGTTTTTCAAGACAGGGTTTCTCTGCATAGCCCTGGCTGTCCTGGAACTCACTCTGTAGACCAGGCTGGCCTTGAACTCAGAAATTTGCCTGCCTCTGCCTCCCAAGTGCTGGGATTAAAAGCATGCACCACCACTGCCCAGCAATACAGAATATTCTAAACGGGGAACTTCTGCCTGCCTCTACGGAGTCTGATGAACCTGAGAGGAATCCCCACCAAGAAGACAGAAGCATGAATTAGCAAGCGCTGTGAAGGGAGGCTGATACATCCTCAGAAACAGGCTGAGGCTGGAGAAACACCAGCTGCTTGATATGCCGTTTCAATTTTTTAAAAAAAAAATTCTTCAAATTAAAAATATAATAACTGTCTTGCCAGGTAACTCAGGTTGACTTCAGACTTGAACCTCCTGCCTCAGCTACTCAAGCCCTTGGTAACCTTTAAAAACTGATAAGTTTTTCCCAGTGTGACAGCTAACTGTGTGCACTGACTTGGCCAGGCTAGGATGCCCAGCATTTAGGCAAATATGTTTTCATGGAGACCCGTTCTAGATGTGACTGGTGTTCTCTGTCAAGCAGTTGACTCTCTATATTGTGGGTGGGTCCTTCTGTTTGCAGTTTCCCAGGATAGAAGGAATTTCTTTTTTCAACCAGGTTGCATTAGAGAAACCCTGCCTCAGTTTCTCACCTGTGGGATTTGGAGTCTAGACATCAACAGTAATTCTTACCTGAAACTCCAGCCTGATGACCTCATATAAACCATAGACATTCCTCCATTGTCTCTCTCTCCCCCCTCCCTTCTTTCCTCCCTCCCTCTGTCCCTCCTTGGCCCCTCTTTCTTATTGGCCCCATTTTGCTGTAGAAGCCTAGCACATGTGTCTTATACATTACATTAGTAAAGCACCATGTGTTTTTTAAGTTCACTAAGAAGATGGATCTGTAAGTAGGATTCCCCCCAACTTCAATCCCAAGCATATCTCTCTTAGAGAATCCTCCAAGATCTTGGTCCAGGAATGGGCTATCCCCACGCCTGGCTTTGTGAGAAATGGACATGAGAACAGCAAAACAACCCACAAATAGAAATGTCACATCCGTGAGAACAATCAAGTTCATTCTTACAGAATAAACACTATGTTCCTGGACACATTGAGGAGGTAAGTCGCTCCCAGACACCTTCCTGAAGACCTGAATGTCTGTGGTGGGAATGGCTAACTGGGAGTCTAACCCAGGAGATGTTCTGCCTGGGACAGATATTCCTTACAGGTCAGACATCCCAGCAGTCTGGTTCCATCCAGTGAGTTCTGGATGGTGTAAGTGTCTGACCTGCTGCTTGCTGCTCTGTCCTGCTTACTGCAACCTTCCTCATCTCGCTGGAAATTGGAAGCATGGATGTCCTGGCTCATTCTCCACTTAGAACAAGGCCTGACTCACACTTCTCTGTATTTTCTACCTCGCTGGTTCACAGACCTTCCTATGCTGCATCAGATTAAGACAGTGTGATATACAGTGGGAGAACATTCCAGGGCATCTGCCTGGCGAGGAGTTCCATAGTCAGTACTAGTAATGGTGATTCTTGGTTGTCAACTTGACTACATCTGGAATTAACTAAAATCCTAAACTGGAGGGCACACATCGGAGGGACTTTTGCTTAATGTGAAGCAGATAGGTCCCTTTTTAGTCTGGATCTCTGAGACAGGAAGACGAATGCCTTTAATCTGGTCCTTGAGGCAGGAAGACCCACCTTTAATCTGGGCAGCACTTTCTGCTGGAAATCTGCATACAGATATGGAAAAAGGAAGTGGAGACATCCAGCCTTGTGGACCAGATTCTTGAACCTTCCGTTCACAGATAGCCACTGCTGGATTAGGTATTTGCTAAAAGATTTTTTGGTCATTGAGAATTTATCAGACACAATATGTATATTTACCTATAGCCCAAAATATGGAATAGAAGTAACATTTCTTACACAGACCCTTTGTGCCACGTATTGGACTAAACTCTTCCTAGAATGCAAAAAGCACTGGGTTTGATTCCCAGCACCTCATAAATAGTTTTTGATGGTGTAGTCTTGTAATCACAGCCCTTGGGAAGGAGAGGAGGAGGATTATAAATTCAAGGTCACCCTAGGCTACACAGCAAGTTTAAGATCAGCCTGGGCTACATGAGAGCATGGCAGAGAAAGAGACAAAATAAGAGACACACAGAAAGAGACAGGAAGGACAGACAGATATAACCAGAGCTCTTTTGTACAGCAGAATTTGAGCAATCTGTGATTTGTTACAGTGGTGACCCCAGGAAAGCTGGTGGGCACACCATCGTGAAACAAGATATAGTTAAAAGAGGTAAGATATAGTTCAGATGCTGATGTCCCCAAAGGGTCATGCTTTTAGTTGTATGGGGCTCATAGCAGGGTGTGGTGTCAGGCATCTGTAATTCCAACACTTGGCTGAGGCAGGGGGATCTTGAATTTAAGGCAAGCCTGGGCTACATAGTAAGTCCCTGTTGAGAAAGAAAGAAAAGAGAGGAAGTAGGGAGAGGAATATAGAGAGAAAGAGAACAGAAGGAAGGAAATAAAGAAAGGAAGGAGGGAGGGAAGGAGGGAGGGAGGAGGGAGGGAAAGAAGAAAGGAAGGAGGAAGGAAGGAAGGAAAGAAAGAAGGAAAGAGGAGGGAGAGAGGGAGGGAAAGAAGGAAGGAAGGAACAAACAAATGAACAAAGGAAGGAAAGAAGCATCCAAGGAGACACTATGGAAGACCAGACACTGCCTGTTGATAACATCCCTTTCACTCCTAACCAGCTTTGTGGAGTTTGAAGAATCCACAGCCCCAATCAATCCCCTGTACTTCTTCTAAGCTCCTTATAAACAGGAACGATAAGACACAGTAGCACTTGCCCTGGGAGGCTGGTATGCAGAAATGGTTCTTATATGAGACAAGGGTCTCTGGAGATTACCAGTAGCCACGGGAAAAGTCTAGAACAAGCTTGCCCTGCCAATATCCTGACATCAGTGAGCTGACTGGCCAGTCAGCATCAGGATCTGCACGGTAACAACTTAAAAGAGGAAGGGTTGCTTTTGCTCATGGTTTCAGCCCACGGTCACTTGCTTTGGGTTTCTGAGTGAGACAAAGTATCCTGGCAGTGTAAGAAAGTAGGGGAGGTGGTTGCTCACCTCATGCCAGGCAGGAAGCAGATAGGAACCATGACAACACAGGGCAAGGTAACACAGAGCCTTCAGTGACCTACTTCCTCTAACTGGACCATACTTCCCACAGCTGCACATAATCTGTTCAATTTTCTCAACCCATCAATGGATTAAACCATTCATTAGGTCAGAGCCCCTAGGACCTAATTGTCTCTGGGAGCATCTTCATGTTACAGATATACCCTAGGTTATCTCTTAACCAAGTAAAGTTGTCAGTCATACTCAGTCACCAGAACTGTGAGACAATAAATTTTTGTAGTTTAAACCACACAACCTGTGGTGATTTGCTTTGGCAATTCCCAAGAAAATATCACTATTAGAAGCAACAGGGATAAAAAAAAAAAAGTATAAAAAAGACAAGGTATAAAAGGGTTAGCCTTGATGACTAATGCATTTGCAGTCAAAGATGCCTCTAGACCTATAAGAAGCTGGAGCCCATCATGAGCAGACCAGTTAGTTCCTCCAATGGATACAACACATCTTCAATGGTCTCTTTATCAGTTGTACAAAAAAAGGCAGTTTCATTTTCCATTTGACTTTCTTTTACTTCTTTTGTCTTTTTCCTTATTTACATTTTTTGTTTGTTTGTTTGTTTGTTTTTGTTTTTCGAGTCAGAGTTTCTCTGTATAGCCCTGGCTGTCCTAGAACTCACTCTGTAGACCAGGCTGGCCTCGAACTCAGAAATCTGACTGCCTCTGCCTACCAAGTCTCTAAGGAGAGAGGAAAGGACTGTTCTCTCCACTTTCTCAAGAACTCTGATGAAACAACCAAGAGGTTCTGTTGGGCATCTCTATCTAAGGTGATCTGAGTAAGAGTAGTCCCCACAGACTCATGTATTGGGATGCTTAGGGGGCGGGAATAGGAGGTGTGGCCTTGTTGGAATAGTGTGTGGCCTGGTTTCAGGAGCACAAGCCATGCATGGCAGCTCACTTACTCTTCCTACTGCCTGCCAGTCCGGATGTAGACCTCCCAGGTCTCTCTCCAGCACCATGTCTACCTTTGCACTGCCATACTTCCCACCATGACAACAATGGCCTAAACCTCTGAACCTGTAAGCCAGCCACAATTAAATGCTATCCTTTATAAGAGTAGCGGTGGTCATGATGTCTCTTCACAGCAATAGAAACCATAGGACAGAAGTTGGTTCTTCTTGGCAGAATGTAGACTTTGGGACTTTGGATTAAGAAAGCAGTTGAATCCTTTGAGAAGGGCTTAATGGGCCATACTAGTAGAAGCAGGAAAGACAATGGTCCTGAAAGCAATTTGAACTGTGGGGGCCCAGCTTAAGAGGTTTCAGAGGAGAAGAATATTGTCATGTGGCCTAAAGAGCATTCTGATGAAGTTTTGAAGAATGTGGCTACATTTTGCTCTTGTCCAAAAAGTCTGCCTGAGACTAAATTGAAGAATGTTGGATGGTGTTGGCAGAGGATATTTCAAAATAGCTTAGTGTTGACAGTGTAGTATGGACTCTCCCTCTGAGACTAAGAACGCCGCCGAGGCTAGTCAGGAGTGGCAAGAGTGTCCCTGCATGGAGGCCCAGGGAGACCTTTCCGTGAGGCTGTGAAGGTGAAGTCTGGGGTGCCTTAGAGGACCCAAGAAGTTGGAGATGCCACAGCCACCGGCTCCCTACCAAGGAGAGCAGCTAAGAGGGAATGGAAGCAGCCCAAGAGAGAGAAGTGTGTTGCTGTCAGCATGGCTGAAGGGAGTTGGAGATCTGCAGGGCACACTGACATTAGACAGGAAGATGCAGAGTTTGAAGTTTGCCCAGCTGGTTTCAGTCTGATTTTGGTCCAGTACTTCTTCACTGTGCTCCCTTCCCTCCCATTCAGAATGGTCATGTATATCCTGCGTCATTATTACATGTTAGAAGCATGTAATAGGCAGAGCACAGTTACGATACTGGCATGAGTCTCAGGAGAGATTTTGGACCTTGGAATTTTACACAGGGTTGAAACTGATAGAGTTGGACTGAATGCATTTCTTCCTTATGATATGACTACAAGCCTATGGGGGCGAGGGGGTATGTCAGAGAGTGGAATGTGATGGTTCAAATAAGAATGGCCCCATAAATTCATAATATTTGAATGCTTAGAAAGTGGCCTTAGGAGGTGTGGACTTGTTGGAGGATGTGTGGCACTGGGGGTGAGCTTTGAGGTTTCAGAAACTCAAGGCACGCTCAGTGACTGTGTTGACTGGTATATGCTCAGCCCAGGAAGTCGCACTATTAGAAGGTGTGGCCCTGTTGGAGTAGGTGTGTCACTGTGGGTGTGGGCTGTAAGACCCTCCTCCTAGCTTCCTGGAAGTCAGTCTTTTACTAGCAGCCCTCAGATGAAGATGTAGAACCTGTACCATGCCTGCCTAGATGCTGTCATGTTCCTGCCTTGATGATAATGGACTGAACCACTGAACCTGTAAACCAGCCCCAATTAAATGTTGT
This sequence comes from Apodemus sylvaticus, assembly GCF_947179515.1. Taxonomy (NCBI): domain Eukaryota; kingdom Metazoa; phylum Chordata; class Mammalia; order Rodentia; family Muridae; genus Apodemus; species Apodemus sylvaticus. The sequence goes on along the minus strand of NC_067485.1, from coordinate 71,184,352 downwards.
CTTTTATAAGACTTGCCTTGGTCATGGTGTCTGTTCACAGCACTAAAACCCTAACTAAGACAGTGGCTCACTAGCTCTTCCTGCTGTCTGCCAGACTACGTTGGACTCTCAGCCAGTGCCATGTCTACCTGCAGGCTGCCATGCTTCCCACTATGATGGTAATGAACTAAACCTCTGAACCTGGAAGCCAGCCCCAATCAAATATTTTCCTCTATATAGGAGTTGCCATTGTCATGGTGTATCTTCACAGCAATAAAAACCCTAAGTCACTATCTTTCTTTCCAGAATGATTGGTGGCCTCCATGCAGAGCCATAGCTGCCTCAACAACTGAGGTTCAAGTGGGGATCTTATGGCAGCCGAGTTATGAACAGGGGCATCAAAGTTAGCATATAAGGATCTGGGAGATGGCTCAGCAGGTAAAGGCACTTGAGTTCTATCCTGGGTACCTATGTGATGGAAGAAGAGAACCTATTCCTTCAAGATGTTCCTCTCTCTCTCCCCCCCCTCTTTCTCTCTGTCTGTCTGTCTCTCTGTCTCTGTCTCTCTGTCTCTCTATCTCTCTCTGTGTGTGTGTGTGTGTGTGTGTGTGTGACCCTCCCTACCAAGGCTAACTTGTAACTGAGCACAATACTGAGCATTTCCTGTTCTAAGAATGACCCCAAAGCCCTGCTAGTGGGGTATAAGCATCCAACCATTCGCCAAGCACTCTCCATTAAGCTGGCTCTAGCCCCTTTCTACCTCAGAACTGCCTTTTCCTTTTAATAAACCAACGTGGTATCTACCACTATCAAGGAGTTCCTGATGCAGTTCCTTGTTCCAGGACGGCAAGAACCTGGACTTCCCACCAGGTGCCCTGCAGACTCTTGCATCCAGCTACAACCGGCTGCTTGGCAAGCCTCAACCCTGACCAAAGGGAAATGAGTTACTGCCCTATGACTTTCTCACCACACACAGGTCACAGCTGGGACCCAGCAGGATTGGTCAAGTGGTTCTTCCTCAGTAAGAAAAGTCTGCTTCAAGAAGACTCCATCTGCCGGGCAGTGGTGTTGCTGCCTTTAATCTCAGCACCTGGGAGGCAGAGGCAGGCAGAGTTCTGAGTTCAAGGTCAGCCTGGTCTACAGAGTGAGTTCCAGGACAGCCAGGGCTACACAGAGAAACCCTGTCTTGAAAAACAAAAGCAACAACAACAAAAAAGACTCCATCCATCATGCATGCTCTGTGTGAGAAACACAGATGCCTGGAGACTTCTACTAACCTCGGCATGTTCTGTTACACTGCCACTGAGTTTAGCAATAGGAGGAGGTCCAGTGACTTTAGAGTTCATGGTTCTTAACCCAAAGCATCTGGCAAGCTCTGGGTTCTGTGTCTCCCTTTCAGCCTCACACCACACACTAGCATATTAAAGGCTTGTAACGGAAAGAAGTCCTAATTTTGCCAATCAAGATTTTTTTAAAAAAATGTATTTAATACTATATGTAAGTACACTGTAGCTGTGTTTAGACAAACCAGAAGAGGGAATCAGATCTCATTACAGATGGCCACCATGTGATTGCTGGGATTTTAACTCAGGACCTTTGTGAGAGCAATCAGTGCCCTTAAACACTGAGTCATCTTACCAGCCCAAAATTCTTTTTTTTTTTTTTTGAGCCTTCATGTAGAAAACCTACAGCTAGCTCATAAAACATTTGAAGTTGAGGGGGTTGAATGTTTATTTAAGAAGTCTGCATGAGAAGAAAATAAGTTAGAGGCTGGAGAGATTGCTCAGGCCTAAGTTTGAACCCCTCTCATCCATGTAAAATGTTGGGCTCAGCTGGGCAGTGGTGGCACACACCTTTAGCCCCAGCATTCAGGAGGCAAGGCAGGGGAATCTCTGAGTTAGAGTGAGTTTCAGGACAGTCAGGGTTACACAGAGAAACCCTGTCTCAAAAAAAAAAAAGCTGGGTTCCCTGGTATGTGCTTATAATCTCAGTAATGGGGAGACAGAGACCAGGGGACCCCCGGAGCTCACTAGGCATCAACCTAGTGAACCTCAAATCCAATGAGAGTCTGTGTATCCAAAAACAGGATGTACAGCTTCTGAGGAATGACACCTAAGGTTGACAACTGCCCGCCACACATATGAACCTGTATACAAACAAATACCACACACACACACACCTTTGCACACACAAACAATCTTCTTAAATGATGAAAGAACATTTTTAACAGATAGAAAAATACATTAAGGAATATGGTTGCATGGGCAGTGAGATGATGGCCACTTTGTCACCAAGCATGTAATTAGCATGCATGAGGCCTTGGTATGGACACACACATACATGCACATACACACACATGCACACACACACACCACACATGCATGCACACATGCATTTCATCCCCTCTGGCAGATCCCCTGAAAGTCTTTTGACAGACAAGTGTGTTGTCACTCTAGTTTTTTTAATTATCAATTTTTTTTGTCAGCATACAGGGTGACAGGCGTTGTCGTGGTATCTTCATACTCAGAACAGTAGACTTTCTCCTAGTTCACTCCTCTCATTTGTTCTCCCAGACTGTTTGGTTTTGATAAAAATCCATCCTACATAACATAAATTCTAGAAAGGTGGCCTCCTAGACTGAGCTCACTCCCAAGAAATCAGTGCTGCACCATACAGCCTTCTAGTCAGGAACTGAAAGATGAGGAGGGAGGGGTGTGGAGAATGGGGAAAGGCAGGAGCAGGGAGGAAAGAACAAAGAGTAAGGGTGGGGTGGTCTAATGGGCAGAGAGAAGATGCTTTTCCTTAGAACAGTTAACTCCTGCCTTGAGCCAATAAGATAACTAAACCCAGGTAGAGAAGTCTGGCCCCCTCAGGTTATGCTTACTTTCAAGCTAAAAGGCATACTGTTATAAAATTCATCCAACACAGAACATGTGCTAATTGCAGTTGATACAGCCTCTACTGGACTTTCAATAGTGCTGTCTTCTAATGCCCCTTTCTTATTTATAATATTTGTCTTAGTTAGGGTTTTACTGCTATGAACAGACACCATGACCAAGGCAACTCTTATAAGGACAACATTCAATTAGGGTTGGTTCAGGGTTCAGAGGCTTAGTCAAGTATCCTCAAGGCAAGAATATGGCAGTATCCAGGCAGGCATGGCGCAGGAGGAGCTGAGAGTTCTACATCTTCATCTGAAGGCAGCTAGGATGAGGGTCTTAAAGCCCCTACCCACGGTGACCCACCTACTCCAACAAGGCCACGCTATCAAATAGTGCCACACCCCGGACCAAACATATACAAACCATCACAACACTAGAGTCCACTCACTTCAGGTGGAGTCATCCTGTCCCTGATGTAGCATGCAAACGCTTTCTTTCCTTTTTAAACCCAATTTCTAAAATGTCTTTTTTTTTTTTTCCTTTAATGTATGGCAAATAAGCTGCCCAAATTCCTGTGCATTAATTTGCTACTGGGAATTTAAGTGTGTCGTCTCCTCTGCATTATCTCAGACTCTTGGCTCTCCACAGGCATGGCTATCACTCAAGAAGTCTCTGCTGGGGGTGGGGGTCAGAGAGATGGTTCAGTGGTTAGAAGCACTTGTTGCTTTTGCGAAGGGCCCAGCCTCAATCCCTAGCACCTACATGGTGGTTCACAACCATCTGAGACTCCTGTTCCAGGAAATCCCATGTCCTCTTCTGACCTCCTTAGGCACCAAACATTCATGTGGGGGCATTCATGCAAGCAAAACACTACTGCACAAAATAAACTGAATAAATCCAATAAAACATATTTAAAGAAGCATCTGCTTGGCCTATCTCATCTTCCTTTCAAGCTGAAGACACAAAGATAAATTGCTGCCTAAACCTGAGGCTACCTTGGATTTCTGGAACGGCAATACCTCATAGGATGGAGCACCTTGAAATCAGGATAATTATCTATTCTGCTGCCCCTTGGAGCATGAGCAGTCGCCTCCAGAAAAATCCCCTTGTTCCTTAAGCAATTAGAACATCTTCATATATGGTGGTGGGGTGCACACCTTCAACCCCAGCACTCAGAAGGCAGAGGCAGGTGGGTCTCTGTGAATTCTAGGCCAGCCTGCTCTACAGAGCGAGTTCCAGGACGGCAAGGGCTACACAGAGAAACCCTCTCTTAAAAACAAAAGGAAAAAAGCAACAAAGAACATCATCAAACCACCTTTCAGACCCAGAATGTAGACACTGATCTCCAGAGCACACCCAGTCAGGTCCGCTTAGTTACACCCACCTCGGCTGCTGCCCCAGTCCCTCCTCTGTTTCAACCTCACATTCACGTCAGAACCACGAAGGTGATGTGGAGGTCACTGGATACCATGATGCTAATGTTCTTTGTTCCTCTTGCCATCATGTTCACCAAATGTCCTCTCTGCTTTTCACAGCTAATCATCTAGTGTATGTGTGTTCATCTAGTGTATGTATGAGGTGTGTAGGTATGTGTGTGTGTGTGTGTGTATGTGTGTGAAAGAGAGAGAGAGAGAAAGAGAGAGAGAGTGAAAGAGAAGAGAGAAAAGGAGGAAAAGAGAAAGGAAGAAAGGAGGAAGGAAAGAAAAAGGGAGGAAGGGTGGGAGGAGATCAGATGTATATGTGCCACAAACACATGTAATAGTTAAAGGACAACCCCAGGTATCTGTCCTTGCCTAGAACCTTGTTTGAGACAGGGTCTCTGTCCTTCACCCTGCATGTCTATCAAATTAGCTGGACAGAGAGATTCCAAGGATTCTCCTATCTCTACCTCCCATCTCAACATGGGAGCACTAGAGTTCCAGATGTGAGCTTTACATGGGTTCTAGAGACTCAACCTCAGGTTCTCTTGTTTGCATAGCAAGCACTTTACCCACTGAGCCATCTCTCTATCTCCAGTCATCTCTATAATTGGCATTGTGGGATGGCAGCCAAACCTAGCTGGAGGTTTTTGCCCTAAAACTCCATAGAATTTAGTTGCAAAGTTTAATAAGACAGAGGTGGGCTATGTACAGTGTAACAATAGGACTTAGAAGAAAGAAACATCCTCCTGTCCTGTAGCCCTAAAGATCAGAGGAGACAAAGAGCTCACCTGTACTAGGACCTATATACATCACTGATGAAGGAGCCAAGGCCCAAGGTCATCTCTTCTTCCTGGGTTCACAAGAGCTTAGGTAGGCTGACACCTAAGACATCCATAGTACTCCCCTTCCCTCCTTCATTCCTTTCTCTTTTGATGCACAGTCTCACTAAGCATTCTAGGCTAACCTGAACCCCAAATCTTCCTGCCCTGGCCTCTCCCAAGTCCTAGAACAAAAGATGTGGACCACCAGAACTGCCACACTGTTATGTAATTAATTAGATATCCATGAACTTGGAAGACTTTGAGCCTGGGCTCCTCCCTCAGAGCACTGGGGCAGTGAGTGGTCTTCTCTGACTGCTGGTCAGAAGAATGGAACCTGAGTCAGCTTTCTGGCCCCGGTAGGAGACATAACACCCTAAGTGTCCTAGAAGGTAATGTCCCAACATGACTTGAGAACCCGAAACCATATACAAGCACTGTATCCCAGAAGCTTACTCAAAAAATACAAAGACCACTTCTCCCTCAAGTAAGAATCAATCCAAACAGGGTAATCAACTACTTGGATGGGACAAAATATTCCAGGAATGCTGAGTGACCTAAAGCTTCGATTATAGTATAAAGCCTGACTCCAGCATGGAGAATCACAGTGCCCTTTCTCTCTCAGAAGACACGCACCACACACACACACCCCACATACACACACATACACATTCACACACATACACACACATACACACATACACACACATTCACACACATACACATACACACAAATATACACATTCACACATGTACATATACACACACATACACACACATATATACATTCACACACGTACATATACACACACATACACATACACACACATATATACATTCACACACATACACACACATACACATACATACAAATATACACATTCACACACATACATATACACACACATATACTCATATACATACGCACACACATACACACACATATATACACACAGGCACACAGACACACAAACACACATACACACATACACACACATATATACACACAGACACACAAACACACATACGCGCACACACTCCCTCTCAGGTCACACCCATTGCAACTTCTTTTTTCTATAAATGAAAACAGTAAATCCTACTGCTATGAGCCCAGCAGAAAATCTTTAACCCTTAAACAGACTCCCTGGGTCCCTGGATTCCAGGAGAATATGGGGGCTATTCTCACTTCCCCCAGGGAAATTTACATACCTCAGGATGTCCAGTACCTGGATTTCAAAGGGCCACCAGGAGCAACTTAAGTCCACCCATATGAGTGCCCCCAAAGGAGATGTGTCTGACCTCAAACTAACCCACAATCTTCCATTGCTACACCAACCCCTACTTTGCATCATGGGCCTAAACTCTCCTCAGAGTATTAGCCAACTGTTTGTCTGTCTTTAATGTCAGTGGCTCTTCTAATAAATCTCTTACTCAAAAGGATAAACCCCAAACTCTCTTCTGCAACCTTCTCTCCCCTCTCTTCCCCCTCCCTACCTTTTCCCCTCTTCCCTGCCCCCTCTCCCCTCCCCTCTCTCCTCTCTAGCTGTGACCCCCAACCTAGTAACTGACAACCCACCTATCACTATTGCCTCCAATAATTGGTTGTAGCCATTTTTATTCAACTAATAGTTTTAAATTAAGGAGCAAGGTTTGCACAAGAAAAGCTGGTCCTCCTCAAAATATGCTTGTCCTGGTGTAACCACGTCTTGGGGAACAGAATTCAGTATTTGAATACAAGCAACATCAGAGCAACCCACTGCATCCCAAAGGTCCTGGAACCTCTCAATACCAGCAGCAGCTGGGGACAAAGTATTCAAACACACAAGGCTATGGGGGACCGGGCACCCCATAACACCCTGATACTAATATTTACAGAGTGCTGATGTAACATCTAAAAATCCGACTCCTGTTGGGATCTGGCTTTCGGGAAGCCAGTCTTGGTATGTTTGCCTGAGCTACAGGTTGAATCCTTACTCAGAGCCTTTTACTAATTGTGATGGTTTGTATATGCTCATCCCAGGGAGTGGCACTATTAGGAGATGTGGCTTTGTAGGAGTAGGTGTGTCACTGGGTATGGGCTTTAAGACCTCATCCTAGCTGCCAGATAGACAATATGCCACTCACAGCCTTCAGATGAAGATGTAGAACTCTCAATTTCTCCTGTACTATGCCAGCCTGGATGCTACCATGCTCCCTCCTTGAGGATAATGGGCTGAACCTCTGAAACTGTAAGGCAGCCCCAATTAAATGCTATCCTTTATAAGAATTGTCTTGGTCATGGTGTCTGTTCACAGCAGTAAAACCCCAACTAAGACAACAATGTTGCTGAAGCTATACCCTTTACTTCTCTAACAGAGACAATTACCACCATACAGAGTTTCTGGAGAAAAGAGAGCTACCAACCTGAGGCATATACACAGAGACACTTGTTTAAGTCCCTCTTTTCAATTTCTTTAGAGGTACCTGGAAGCAGAATTGCTGGGCCATATGCTAACCTGTTTAAGTTTCAGGAGAGCCTATCTGCTGAATATTTGGGCCCAGTGGTAAGACAGGGCAAAGAACAGATCTTGCTCAAATGCAAAGTAGATAACTAATACAGGTCACAATGATGGCCCAACATCATGGGAAACCCTTCCCTGACCCCTTCCCCTCATTGTCTGTTTCTTTGAAGATCTCTGGGTAGTCTGGACTGTCTTTAGTTTTATAATCTAGTTCTTTTTTTTAATTTTTTAAGTTTTTTTTTTTTAATTTATCTTATGTATGTGAGTACACTGTAGCTGTCTTCAGACACACCAGAAGAGGGCATCGGATTTCATTACAGATGGCTGTGCACCACCATGTGGTTGCTGGGAATTGAACTCAGGACATCTGGAAGAGCAGTCAGTGCTCTTAACCACTGAGCCATCTCTCCAGCCCCAAATTCCAGTCCTTAAGAACTATAATTGCAGGCATGCCCTTCCATAGTTGGGCGGGACATCTCCTTTACTGGACTTAATTCTTACTACTTCAGTGTCTAGTGTGCTTTTGTTAGTGACATCGGGTCTTGATATGTTACCCAGCCCATCTTTGATCTCATTGGCTCAATAATTCTCTTAGTTTGTGAGGAGGGTACCATAAGAGAGAAGGACAAAGAAAGAGGGGCAAGAGAGCAGGACAAGAGGACCTCATGGCCTATACAGGAGAAGGGAATATATAGGAATGAGAAGCTAGGAGAAGGGAAACCCATGAGCTGGACAAGTTTGTGGTAGGGGTGGGTGAGAAGTCTGAGAGGAGCCATCATGCCAACATGTAACAGATCCTTGTGATACTAAGAGCCCACAGGCCAGCATTCACTTTGATGTGTTAATAAGTGTCATGCGTAGCCATTCGTCCTGGGTTTGTCTTAGAACTGATAGTTAGATATTAACAGGCTTGGAGTTCACTGGAAATGAACTACTTCCTTGTCATCGAATCAAACCAGGAATTGAAACTATTAAACTGATGGCTGGCCTAAAGAATGAGATCTGAGTTATATACTCAGGTACTAGGTGGAGACATGACATTATATGCCACCTGGAAATTCCTATGATTACTATCTAGCTGGCATCTTTCTGGTAGAAAACAAATTCATTGTTCCCTCTCTCAAGAGTTAATCCAAACTGGGGGGTGGAGAGATGGCTTAGCAACTTAAAGAGTACCTGCTGCTCTTCTAGGGGACCTAGGTTCAGTTCCCAGTGCCCATATCATGGCTAACAACATTCTGTAACTCCAGCTCAGGGGATTTATCACCGTCTGTTGGCCTCCTCGGGTACAGGGCACATACATGGTGGACCTACATACCTGCAGGTAAAAACTCATATGCACATTAAAAGGGGTAGGAGGTGAGTTAATTCAAATCATCTGGGGAGAAAAAATACTCCAAATCTGTTCTAGAAACTAAAATAGTATATGTAGGTGGGCACAGTGGTTTATTTGGTTACTGTCCACTCTCACTTGTTGAGAGTGTATTCTCTGAACTCTGTAATGAAATATCTAATTTATATACTCTATGTGTCCTGTCTAAATTCTTTCAAGGAAGATCACGGGAGATCACTGGAAAGCCAATGTAAGAGCCAAAGTTAACCTTAAGCCCACTTGCCCAAGGATGGATAACTTCTTGGAATGCTGGGTCTTATGCAAGCCACAAGTTTTCACTCCCTGTAGTTATTTGAATATGCTTGGCCCAGGGAGTGGCACTATTAGGAGGTGTGGCCTTCTTGAAGGTTGATACGATCCTTCTAGCTGCCTGGAAGCTAGTCTTCTCCTGTTTGCCTTCAGAACAAGATGTAGAACTTTCAGTTCCTCTTGCACCATGCCCACCTGGACACTGCCATGCTCCTGCCTTGATGATAATGGACTGAACCTCTAAACCTGTAAGTCAGCCCCAATTAAATGTTGTCCTTGGTCATGGTGTCTGTTCACAGCAGTAAAACCCTAACTGAGACACTCCCCTAAACAACTTTTTGCATCAGATGTACAGGAAATATGAATGTAGGAAGTATGTTAGGACATATGCTTGCCACTGATTTGACCAGATAGAAAAAAATGGTGGTTCTGTGGGTTTGCCTTTTTAAGTCCCTGCAAAATGTAGCTTAAGGCCATTTTCTGGGAACCTGGTAGTGGACCTGGCCAGAGTCCATCTTCCTGATAAGTATTTAATTAAAGCTTGCTTCAAATATGGCAATGTGGTAGTGATTTTATGCTCGGCTGATGGGATTAGCACCCAGTAGATGCCAGAGCCAGAATCTAATGACGAAGAGTTGGAATACTATGTGACAAGGGTGACCTTGGGCTACAAGACTGCTGACATTTGCCTTAACTCTTGTATCTGACCTAATATTCTATTATAGGAATTTTTCAACTACATGGCTAAGCTTAGCATGCCTCTAGGTTCTACCAATCTGAAAACTCAGAATTATATGATATCTGAAATCCATCAAAGAGATTTCCTCCCACATGGCTGTATGCAGCTCACCTCTCCAATGTCCCTACTAACAGAATCAGTAATTAATTCATTTGTGATTTTCTTTTGTTCTGTGATTATAATGTTATTGGACATTTGTGGGAGCCCCACCTTGTGTGCTACATGTTACTGGGGAAGCTTAGTTTTCTTAGTCTTGCTAATAAAAGAAATTAAGAATGGACCCAGAAGAAAGCTTGAGAAGAATTTTATTAGGGTTTAAAAGAAAAACTCCAGGGCAGACAAGCTGTAAATCTCTACCCCTGTGATTCAGTTAAGATTTCATTGCTGTGAAGAGACACCATGACCACAGCAACTCTTCTAAAGGAAAACATTTCATTGGGGATGGCTAACAGTTTCAAAGGTTCAGTCCATTATCATCATGGCAGGAAGCAGGGCAGCATCCAGGCAGGCACAGTGCTGGAGGAGCTGAGAGTTCATCTTGATCCACGGGCTGCAGGAGACTGTGTCCCACAGTGGGCGAAGCTTGAGCATATATGACATCATCACCCACCCCCACAGTGACACACTTCCTCCAACAAGGCCACACCTACTCCAGCAAGGCTGCTCTCTATGGCCATGCATTCAAGCAGATGAGTCTATGGTGGCCATTCCTATCAAATCACCACACCCCGCCTGTGAGAGAGAACAATGGAGAAAAGGAAGAAAGAAATCCACAGTTTGAGTTAAACCAGCATGTTCAGCAATGAAGGTCAGGCATGTGGTAGGTAGGATGTGGTGGATGGGTGCTTCAGAGAAAGAGTAAGAAAGCCAAGGGGTCAGGCAAAGCATGTTTAGGAGAGAAATAGAAGGAAAAAATCCTCAGAAAAGTAGGCATTCTAACACAGCTACACAGGTTTGGCTTAAAAGATGTCAGATTCAGGTCATAGACTGTTATGGAGTAAGGACTTTGTTTAGAAAAGTTACTAGTACATGGACAGACAGATCCCATACAACAAGCATGACAGGGATTCTGAGGAGAGTCAAGCCAAAGACAGACAGCATGGCAGGGCCCATGTGGCAGAAGTGGAGTCTTTGTTGATACTTTCCTGAAGTTGAAGATGCTTTCATAACACAAGTCTGATTCTAGGAAGGAGACAGGAAGCAGGGGCTTGTGGAGGGAGGATGTGTAACCACCAACATCACTGTTGAAGTAAACTTACTTCCCCAGGTGCGAGATCCTGACATCTAAGAGCTTGTTGACTAGAGTAACAGTGTCTCAGTATGGTGCCTGTTGGTATCTGCAAGAGAAGGACCCACTGCAGACACTGTGGCCTGAGCAACCACTGGATTCTAACTTTACACTCCACAAGTAACTGCACAGAGAGCAGGTATTCTGGGAAGGAAAAGCAGATTGTTTCATTCATGGGATAATTATTCCTCCCATCTCTTTAGCATAGCTTGAGGGGAAATCAACCTTCTTGAAGGCTGGTCCTTGGTGTCTTTGTTATGCTGCAATACTATTGCTGCAATGACAAAAAGAAAGTTGGGGATGAAAAGATTTATTTGGCTTATACTTCTATGTTATAGCCCATCACTCAAGGAAGTCAGGACAGGAACTTAAGGAGGGCAGGAACTTGGAGGCAGGAGTTGACACAGAGGGTGCCATGGAGGAGTGCTTCTTACTGATTTGGCTCTCATGACTTGCTCAGCCTGCTTTCCTATAGAACCCAGAACCACCAGCCCAGGGATGGTCCACTCACCACAGGCTGGTCCATCCATCAATCACTAATCATGACAATGCCTAACAGCTGGATCTTAGGGAGGCATGTTCTCAGTTGAGTGTTTTGCCATGATGATGGGCTCTCAAGCATTTCTTCTGTACATTACCTTAGTCATGACAGTTTGGAATGATCTCTGTAAGAGACAGTTATTGAAAACCATGCTGATTAAGCTAACTAAACTGTATAATCTTTTTATTAATGGCCCAAACCAAGAGCAGACTCCTGCCTCTGTAAACTATCTTAGGTCCCAAGCTAAAAGGCACAGTGTTTTTAAAGGGAAAAACCCACAAAGACCATGATTTACATCAAAGTTGCATGAGGACCAGAATAACCTTGAAATGTTCATTGCTGGTAGACCATGGTAATTATCTCAGACATAGCACAACAATTGTATTTGACTTAGATCTTCTTTTAGTTATTTTTGTTTGCTTTAATTATTTCAGTTAATACATCTGGACCATGGTCAAGTGCATGGGAAATCTCAAATGTGTTGCCAAGGCAGATGTGACCATTCAGAGGATTAGGGCTGAGGGCTGAAAATTGTCTATGCAAACACAAAATGGAGTCATTTCACATTATCACAGCAATAGGAAAGTAACTGAGACACTGAGCAGCTCCACTTTCTCTTCAGCCTGACGGGTTAGGATCTAGCTCAGGAGTTCAGTCCAGAACAATGGTGACATGTAATTGTACAGCGTGACTCATTCCAGGAACTCTTAACCATCCTCAGGTAGCAGATGGTTTCAGAATCATGAATTTCAGGGATTTTAAAAGACTCATATATATATGAGTCTTTTAAAATATTAAAATATATATATATATTTTATATATATATTATATATATATTATATATATATTATAGAACACTTTACCTCTAGGGGTTCTGAAGCAGCTCTCAGGTGAATGAATGAATTAACATAAAGCAGAGCGTGGGGTCAAAGGCCTTTAATCCTTTGGACTGGAGATAGGAGGGTAGCAGAGGCAGGCAGACCTCTGTGAGTTCTAGGCTAGCCCAGTCTACACAGCAAGTTTCAAGCCAGCCAAGGCTGTACAATGAGACCTTGTAAAGAAGAAAATGGAGGAGGAAGAGGGAAAGGGAATGAGGAAGAAAGGAGGTGAAGATGAAGAAAAGACCAAAGCAGAAGTAGCAGCCACCACTCCCAAAGCTCCAGCAGCCCCAACAGGCTTGGCTGAGAATATGCTAAGTAAGCATCTGGAAGGCTGAGACAGGAGGATTGCTGCAAGTTTCAGGTCAGCAAACTTCATAGTGAGTTCCAAGCTATCCCAGACTATGAAGTGAGACACTGGGGTATATAATTACATATACAAAAGTATATGTAATTATAACTGTATGTAATTATTACATATATCTGTATGTATATATGTATGTGTATATAATGATATATGTAAATATAGATATGGGTCATCACTTTCAGTTTTGATTCTGCAAGGTGATCCAGATAATCACTTGCAGAATCACACTGGGTCTGAGGAGAAGATGACTTCTGGCCCAGGGTGTGGCACTGTGTTCATCTTGGATAACTGCCCAAGAATGATGCACAGAAAGATAATGGAGATCATGTAGCTAAGTACAGTGTGTGTGTGTGTGTGTGTGTGTGTGTGTGCCTGTGTGTCAGGGGCCTTGTGGAATATGCTCCAGGAAGAACAAATTGTCAGAGGGCACCTTGAGTACATTTTCTACCTGAAACTGCCTCTCTGCTCTCCCTCTCAAGGCCCTGTAAGCTGGTGCTGGCGTGTAGCCTCCTCCCTGCATTCTCAGTGTCCCCGACTGTCACTGTACTTCACCTTACCATGGCTTAAGATACAGTAAAGAGAAAGTCCTAACAACTCAGTGTAACTAGCTGTGAGGATAGGAGGGGAGAAGAGAAGAGGGGAAGAGAGGAGAGGGGAGGGGAGGGAGGGAAGAAAGGGGAACAAGAGGAGAGAGACTTGTAACCCAGGCTGACCTTGAACTCACTGTACTATTAGTAATAAAGACAATTTGAACCTCTGGTTCTCCTGAGCCTAACATTCCATCAATACAGGATTCCAGTAAGTGTTATTGTGTGGTTCTTAACATGCTGGGAACCAATTCCAGAGCATTATAAATGATGGACAAGCATCCTTCCAACTACATCATCAACCCGTGTTTCTAGATATCTAAACATTTGGGGAAAGGAGGAGTGAGGGGGACACACCCCAGCTCCAGGGCAACAGAACCTTCTGTCTTAGGAACACTTCCACCTTGCCATACATAATTCCCCACCTAGCTGTTTATATGTACCTGTCAAAATACGTTTTTGTAATAAGCCAGTAAATATAATGTTTCCTTGAGTTCTGTAAGCTGTATGGCAAATTAGTAAACTCCAACAAAGTCAGACATTCTGCATACCCTGATGTACAGCAGGCTAGTGGGTCAGATGCTCAGGGAAAACAGCCTGGGGCCTCCTGTTGGCATTGGAAGTCTCAGGCAGATCTGTAGGGTGGTGTTCTTACCTGTGGGACCTGCCACCACACTCAGAGACCTGGTGTTGGAACTCAGGAGAACAAAAGGACATTTGGTCCTGATATCTCTTACAAATACTGCTGGTTGGTGGTAGAGAGACATGATAAGAGTTCACAGAGGGCTTCTGTGTTGATTGTGGAGAATATCATAAAAAACGACAAGTCCCCATCCCCCACCCTCACCCCCCACCACAGCTTTTCAGACCTTCTCTGCCCAGCTGCAGGGTTAACATTTGAGGCCAGGTCTTTGAACAGACCGCAGGTGATCTGCTCTATGCTAGATGGGCTGGGTTGGGCTGTCTCTTGCTGTGTTGGTGAGGATCCTGATGTTTCCTTCCAACCTGTGTTCAGGTGCACATGCAGTCACAACCATGTGTTCCTTATCTCCCCTGTAGCCCTTTCATCAGGAATCAAAATTCTTCCCTGGTTATGACATCCCTTTGACCTTGAGCACAAAACCTGAGCTCATGCTGTCTTCTGAGCCACCCAGGAGCTGACTCCATGTTCTTACTTACTTACCTTTCACTGGGGTCTGGTTGTCAAGGCAACGCTGTGCCTGGATCTCACCCTTCTGATCAAATACCATCTGTGTCCTGTGATGCCACCTTGCTGAAGCTCAGGGTCTGGGAATGCAAAGCAGGAGGGGTTCTCTATTATTTTCTAGCTTTGCATTCCACAGTCTCAGCAGAGGCATCTTCCAGTATGGTATAGCACCATCACAGTTGAGATTGCTTCCTGAGTGTAATGGGAATCAATCCATCAATCTCCCCTGCCTGTGACATCTGATGCAGCCATATGTTAATGGAGCTGGGGGAACAAGAGCACAAGCACATTTTGCAGGCTTGTCTTTCTTTTCTCTTTTCTGTTCTGTTCTTTTCTTTGATTTTTTTAAATTAAAGCCTCCAGAAGAGGACAGAGGATCAGTGGGAGGGTATGCCTAGCTGTAAGGTTTAAATACACACTCAGGTGGGAGTGGGCAGAGAAGTAGAGACAGAAAGATAAAGGCCTTGCTTTGAGGATGCCTGAGACCCTTCTGAAGGGCTCAGAGACCCCATGTGATTCTGATCTTTCTCTATAGACCAGAGAAGCCTGGCTCGGCCCATTTGGTCTGATAAATAGTTTACTGTAGTTAACTCCTCCTCTGTGACACTGGCTTCCTCTCAATTCCCTTACGCCAGATCTCCATCCCTAACGAACCGCGGAGGTGGACTGCAGGACTCAGGAAGAGCTACGGTCGGGCGGGGAGTTGGGCGTGGCTTTGGGAGGCGTGTCCAAGTGGGCGTGGTCTGGGAAATTCCCCGGCTAGGGCGGGAGCGGGCTCTGTGGTCAGCTGAGCGGCGCCCGGCGGGTCGCGAGGCCGCGCGTCATCGTCCTGCTGCCCGGTCGCCGCCCCCCGGCCGGTCCCTGGCGGGCGTCGGCATCCAGAGCTTTGGGACAAAATGCCAACGAAGCAGTGACCTGAGAGGAGCGGATCCCTGTGGCTGGTAAGCTGGGCCGGGGGGGCGGGGCGGGTGCTGGCTGAGCGCGGCGACTCTACCCAGAGGACTCCACTCCATCCTGGCAGCGGTTCTCGCTGTAGCCTTCTCCGGGAACCTGCCGCGGGAAGGGTGGCGAAGCTGGGGCGGCCCTCCCTTAGGAAGGCTGTCCTGGTAAGGCTTCCTAGGCCCAGGCACACCCTGAGCTGGGGTCACAGGGCGGCAAGGATGGAGGTGGGGGTGGGGAGTGACGGCCAACTCCAGAGGTCACCCCTCTTTTACCAGGATAGTAAAACACAGGCTCAGCTGGTCTCAGGTGACCTCCAGTTGAAGTCACCGAGGTGGTTGGAAGGTGATGTCCCAGGTTGTGATTAAGCAAGCAGTCAGTTCATTTTAAGGAGGAAGTGGTTAAGATACTGTCTCAAGGAATGAAGGTACACTGAATGAGGTCACCCAGGAACAGTGAAGTATAGAGAGACAAAGTGACAGGCTTACAGAAGGGAACATAGACTGTTGTGTCTATCTGGGAGAGTGTGCTATATTCATGCATGTATATACACTTGTGTGTGTGGGGAGGGGGGTCACAGAGAGACCCCGGGGGCGAGAATGTGAGACAATGAGAATGAATGTAATAAAGGTGAGAAGTTTAAAGGAGGTGTTTTTACCACAGGCAATGTGTACATTGGAGGCAGTAAACAAGCCTCAGAGGAAACTGAAACCCAGCCCCTGCTCTGCACTGTCAGAACTCCTGTGTAGGAAAGTATGCCAGAAGTATTTAAGGTTGAAATGGCAAATCTTATGGAGAACATCAGGAAAAACACACAAGGCAGTCCTGGGTCACTCGTGCTTTCAGAACTGAATCCAAAGCTGCCCTTTGGCCCAAAGCAGCCACTTTGCTCTTTTGACCTAGGAAGGGAAGTTAGGAGCCCATCGCCCCAGGCTGATGATAATGGGGTAGATCTGCACAGAGCAGAGGCCACTGCCAGAGACTGCCTTGGATTTGATTGCACAGAGGAGGTTTCACTGTGGATCCTGTGCATAGTTGATCTGTTTACATTGAGCCAGTTTGAGCAGTACTTTATGTGCAACACCATGAAAGTAGCTACAGTTTTTACAGCTGGCCTATAAATTGTGTATTACTTATGGGGGAGGGGAGGGAGGGAGCGGAGCGTCTCAGTCTTGAAAGGAGTTGCTTATTACCTTCCTCTGGGTTACTATTGAACTCCCTCATTTAAGGAGCTCGTTCTGACCTTGAATTATGCCTACTAATTCCCAGGTCTGCTTTCCTGAAGTTTTGTTATACACACTTAGCATGTTCATGAATTCTTTGGATTTTCTGGAAAAATCAAAATCCAAAAGAAAAGAAATTAAGCCCTTTAAATGTTATTATATGTATCAGTTCTGTGGGCTGTCATGGCGTTCCTGTGGACTGCAAGGGACAGTCTCTGGGAGATTCCTGGGTCATCAGGGTTGCCAGGAAGAGCCTTTACCCACCGAGTCATCTCTCTGACCTGTGAAATCTTTTTTGTTTTGTTTTGTTTTGATTTGGTTTTGAGAAGGGGTCTCACTATGTCTACCTGGCTGGTCTGCAACTCATTTCATAGACCAAGATGGCCTTGAACTCACAGAGATCTACTTTGCTTCTGCCCCTCGAGAACTGAGGTCACAGGTGTGTGCTACCACCAAGCCTCCCAAAATCTTTTTTTTTCTTAAATAAATTTATTATAGCCTTTCTTGTTTCTGATTTGGCATTTGTTTGATAAAAAAAAATAATAGAATATAGATATAATCCAGATTCTTTGCAGTGGTAGAGAAAAACATTGACATTGATGTCTCTATAGCTAAGTAAGCCCCCAGAACCTGATTTTAAAAAAGAGTTTTAAAGGATGCCTTCAAGAATCTGGATGTGAAAGTCATAGAATTGCAGGAAACTCATAACAGTTCTAATGTGTACGGTTTGTGTGTGCATAGCAGAGAGCATTTTACAGGTGTTAGACTTAAGTAAACCTCAGTAAGCTGTGCTTGTCATTTCAACACTTAACCCAGAGGCTGCTGTGTGCCAGTCTCTTGTAAGAAGAGTACTGAGAGAAAGTTGATGGTAGAAGACTGGCAGTAATTGGTAGAAGGGCAGAGGCACTGGAAATTCAAATGGTTCTTAGGTGCTTGAAAGCCTTGCTTCTCCAAAAAAATGTCATCTTTGAGCTGGATTTTGAAACTGCCCCATGGACATGCGCCAGAGCAAGTGAGAGCCAGGCCTTGCCCAGAGAGAGAGAGCACAGAAGAGGCAAGGACACAGAGGTGAAGAATGCACTGAACCCTGAGCCCTTTGATGTGGTATTTGTGTCTTCCTGACAGGAGGTGGCATTGATTTGTATGGATAAGTAAGCCCAGAACCTAAAAATAAATACAAATAAGTTACTCTCATAAACCTCAACAGCAGTGAGGTTGAAATGGGAAGCGTGTAATGCTATTAAAATTCACTCAACAAGGACCTGGTGATTTTTTTCTTGTATGTACCACAGTACTGGGGACAGAGCAGTAGACAAGATAGGTGAGAGTTGAACATTGCCAATCATAGGCCAAATAAAAGCCCAAGCATCAGCCTTTGAGGATGGAGAGGAGATGGAAGTACTTGGAAGGTAGAAGTGACCGGACTTGATTGTTCCTTTAGATTTGGAGAAGGGGAATGGAAAGAAGGAAGCTGTACTCCAGTGTTCCTGCCTTCAAAACTGGGTTAAGTCTGTATTTTCCACGTATGGCATGGAATAGCCTCACTAATAGCATTCCTAGTTAGCAACAGTGAGACTTCTTTTGCTCTAGCAGTAAGATGTGTATGTCTCCTACCTTTCTTTTCCAAGCAGATAATGCGGTTTAGGCATCTGGTCATGGAATCGATTCAACCTCCCGTTAATTACATTTATATATTTATTCTGTCAGAATGGGTGTGAATGCACACATGTCGTGGCACCTATGAGAAGGACTCAGGACAGCTCTTAAGAGTCAGCTCTGTCCTGACTGTGAATCCTGGGGATCAAACTGAGGTGATCAGGTTTGATGTCAAGTGCTTTACCAGTGAGCCATCGCCCTAGCCCCCTTTAACCCTTTGTGAATGGAAACTACAATCTACCATAGCCAGCTATTGGTTCTCTTTAGGAAACAGGTTTTCATTGTTTAAAACTAATGTACCAGGGATGTAGAGATGGCTCAGCAGTAAAAGAACACTTTCTGCTTTTCCAGAGGGACCTAAGTTCTGTTGGTCCCAATACCTACTTCAGGCAGCCCCCCTCCAGGGAATCCAGTGCCCCTGGCACCCGAGGGTACCTGCATTTACATTCTCATACCCACAAGGGAACACACATGCCTTCACATAAATAAATAATAAAAATAAATATTAAAAAAGAAACAAATAATTTGCCCATGTAGGGATTAAACTTGATAATACTTCATGCGTAAATCTGCAAACTCATTTACACCAGGGAAAAAGGACTGAGTTCATTTTTGCATTCAGCATTCAGTGGATGGAAGTTGGCATAAGGCAGATAATGCTAGGCAGACAGCCTTCTGGCTGTCAGAGCCACCCTGCAGTGGAAGAGACAGTGCCTGCTGGGGGCGGGACTTGGCTCATGTGTCCTATCACTCAAGTGTCTGTGCAACCATGTGTCACAGAAACCACACAGACATTCTTATAGTGAATAAGAAGTCAGAGTGGATTAAGGCCAACTCAGGAATGAGATTATGCCCATGTCTGTAAGGTCAGGTCATTAATTACTTGACCTCAGCATAAATACTGGTGCACATAGTTAGGGACTTGGGGACCAGATCTAGGGAAGAAAAGCTGGAGATTTCTGACTTTCTACCTTGCTAGTTCCTGGTCCTTCTTGTTAGTGAAATCTTGACAAATCCTGTACTCCAGTGTTAAGTGTCTTCTGTCTGTTTACTCTGAATCTGGGTTAGCTATGTCCCCCAGACTGGCCTAGAACTTCTGGAAACCCAGCTTTCCTACCTAGAGCTGGGATTATAGACTTGCACCATCACGCATGCCTGGAATTTTGGCTTGCTAGTCTCATGCTAACTTCTCTCTGTCTCTCTCTCTCTCTCTCTCTCTCTCTCTCTGTTTCTCTCTCTCTGTTTCTCTCTCTCTCTCTCTCTCTCTCTCTCTCTCTCTCTCTCTCTCTCTCTCGTCTTATACTGTAGACTTCAATGGTCTAGAAATCACCATGTATCCCAGGTTATCCTCAAACTCAGGGCCTCAGCTTGCCAAGTGATGGGTTATGGTATGACCCACCTTCCTCTTCTTACTAAATATGTTTGCCTGGGAAATGGTACTTCATAGCCAGATCAGTTGGATTTTTATGTGGAATTGTTGATAGGGGGATCATTACAATAAATACTCCTTTCCAGCTGAAATCTCTGAAGGTACATAAGATAGATGTGTATCTCTGGGTTTGCTCCATTTCAAGAGGAACTTGCTGACTCAGACATTCAGGCACCAGTGAGTTGGTTTAAGCCTTTTGCTGCTAAGCTTGATGATCTAATCTCCATCCTTGGAACCCAGATGGGGGAAGGAAAGAGAAAGGCTCTCATCTGAACTCCACATAGACTGCTGGCATGGTGCTTGTGATTGTTCATGCACTGTGTGTGTGTGTGTGTGTGTGTGTGTGTGTGTGTGTGTGTGTGTATGTGTGTGTGTGTGTGTGTGTGTGTGTGTGTACACAGATGATTGTATGTAGATAGATGGATGGATGATGGATGGATGGATTGATGGATGGATGTTGGATAGATGGATGTTTGGATAGATAGATAGATAGATAGATAGATAGAGACAGACAGACAGGATAAAAATGTTGAGACTTCGAGATTTAAGCATTCTGCTACTACATATTTCATATGTGCACCATATAGTGATAATTCATATTGTTACCTTTAAAACACTCAAAAATCCTGAAACGTCCTTTGAGACTTCCACTACTACATGAATCCTCTTTTAGTAAAGCAGTGGTAGTATTTGAATGCTCACATTTACTGTATATACTGGCTTCTTATTCACCATGACCTTTGAATTGTGGAATTAATTTTCCTAACACGATTTGACAGCAGTGCAACTAGGTGAGTCTGTATTTGTGAGAATGATTAGGAGTAATGGCAGGCTGGCAGTATAGGGGTCTAGGAATACTGAGAGTGCCTGTGTTGAAGGGTGGAGGTGGGGCTGTGATTTTTCTAGAGAATTGAGCATACATTTTAGAGCTGGGAACCATGAGGAGTATTATCTACCGACCAGTCAGTAAATGGCCTGTAGATGTCAGGTGTCTCCCAAGGCCACTCACTTGGCTATTGGTACAAGTGATTCTTCCACTGTCTCCCCTAGCATGGCTCTGGTTTTGTTTTGTTTTGTTTTCACTGTCCTTGTAGAATCTGAGCAACCTGCATCAAGTATGGAAGGATTCCTGGAGCCATCAGGACCAGGGCCAGCATTACTGTGTCTGTGCTTGTAGGCTGAGGGAAGGTGCAGATGGGAGGTCAAGGAGCAGAGACAGCTAAGCAGTCTTCAGAAAGGCCTTCTCCCTCCCCATTCCCGTATACTCCCTTTGCCTCTTCCTCCTGTTCCTCCCCTCCCTTCTTTTCTTTAATTTTGATAAAACCATAAAGAAATAATTTGTTGCTGGACCTAAGTGTGGTAACATGCCTATTATCCCAGCACTTAGGAGGCTAAGGCAGAAAGTTTACCAGTTTGAGGCTATCCTCCATCTCCAAAAAAAGAATAGAGATCCAGATGTTGTTTTATACATATAATAAGATGGAAGTAAACACATCCTATAGATGTCTGTTTATTACATGTTTAACATCTGTTGAGATGGGTATAGTGGATTAATTTTGTAATCTCACCCAGTACTCTGCATATGGAGGCAGGAGGATCACCATGAGTTCAGGGGCAGTTGGATCTACATAATGAATCCTTGGCCAAACTGGGCTATAGAATGAGACCTTGTCTGAAAAAGCAAAGACAAAAACAAAACCAAATCAAATGACAATGTTGAGTATAGCTATAGCTCACTAGAGCACTTGCTAGTATTCATAAGTCCCTGGGTTCTGTCCCTGGCATCAGCTTCCCAACACACACAAATTTGTCAAATATTTCTATGGCTTTTTCAGATTAAATACTATAGAAAATTTTACTATTACTCACAATTAAACACTTTTATGAAATGTTGCAACCAACATCATTATGTACAAAAATTAAAAAGTTAATGATTTTTCTATATGTATGTATACGTATGTTCACATATATGTAGGCATACATGTCTAGGTGCGTGTCTGAAGTTGACATCAAGCATCTTCCTTGACTGCTGTCTACTTTATTTATTGAGGTAGGATCTCTTCACTGAACCTGGAACTCATAAATTCCAACTAGTCTAGCTGTGGAGTTTGCCCTCACAACCCCATCTCTGCTTCCCAAATACCTGGATTACGAGAGGCCAGCATGCCTTCCTGGCTTTATATGGGTTCTGGGGATCCAAACCCCAGTCCTTGTGCTTGCACAGTGGGCACTAGAGCCCCTGGACCATCTCCTCAGCTCCCTTCACTGATTTTGCAGGGGCAGGTTTTCACCATGTATGCCACAATGGTCTGAGACCTGTGATCCTCCTGCCTCAGTCTCCTAAGGCAATAAATATGTAATAACACTTGCACTGTAAAAATGAATTTTATGGAAAGTCAGAAACAAGGACTTTGCCCAGAAAGAGGGTCTAGGGATGGCATCTTAAATCATTTCAGTTAGGTAAAACCTACATCCACAGAAGAGGCTCACAAGTGAGCCATGCCTGGTTGGGGTCTCCCTCTGAAGTCACTGTCCTCCTATGTACTTCTTGTGATGCATTTCTTCTAACAAGGTGTTTATGTAACACTTCATTCATCTACAAGTTCTTCAGCCTAGAAGCAGTGCACCAGACCCTTGATCTTAGAGAACCCACAGAGAGTCCAGGATGGCACCTCCTGTGGGCATAGAAAGCAACTCTCATTCTGTGCATTGGGTCTTATTTTTCTGTGTGGGCAGGAAGCATGAGCACTTCTGTTATGATGTGGTTCCGTGCAGGGAGGGTGCTTCTCCTCTGTCAGAACAGGGACTGGCTGCATGATGGACTACAACTCCATTCGTAAGGAGTCACGAAGCACCTTAGTCTTTAAGCCTTGGCAGTCTGAAAGCAACAGTGACACCTTCTCCCTCAGTCAGAAATAAGACAGTGTGCTGGGGCTGTAGCTCTCGGCTACATCACAGTTGTGCAGCAAGTACCATCTGTTGCATAGATTTGTTTTAAATTATCTTATTATCTTTGTTTTGTTTTGTTTTGTTTTTTTGAGACAGGCTTTCTCTTTTAGCCCTGGCTGTCCTGAAACTCACTTTGTAGATCAGGCTGGCCTCGAACTCAGAAATCGTCTATCTCTGCCTCCCAAAGTGCTGGGATTACAGGCATGCACCACCACTGCCCAGCTTTAATTAATCTTATAATTAATCATTAGAGATAAAAAATGATTTAAAAAATTTATGTGTCTGTGTGTCTGTGTGAGTTTATGCCATGTGTATATGTGTGTCTATAGAGGCCAGAAGAGGACATCAAATCCCTAGAGCTGGAGTTTTGAGACATCTGACATGGGATGGGTACGAGGAGTCAAAGAGGAGTGAGTGCTTTAAAATACTGAGTCATCTCGCTGGGCCAAGAAATAATGCTTTCAGGACTTCAGTTATTTACCTTTGTAGAATAGGGCAATTCCTGATGGGAATATCTGTCATTTTCATGAAGTGTGAACATTAAAATTTGTTTGCCTAGAATATGTGTGTAGCCAGTCATTGGCAAGATGCCTATGCTTGCCTGAGTGGTAGGTGATAAAAACGTGGAATTGGCATTCTTATTTATGTGTTCTCATTGACAATCTGTGAAATAAAGCCATATCAGTAGAGGTGTTTTCAGGATATGCAATAGGAAAAGCTGCTTTAGTGTCTTCTGTGTATGCACTGATGAATACCATATCAAAGCCTCAAGAAAAAGAACGCTACATTCGCACCTTTTGTGTATTATAAGATGGTGACTGCACATCAGCCTTGCTGTGTGCTGCTTCTGACCTTGGGCAGGGTGCTGTACCTGCTTCCTCTTGGAATGATGCAGTCTGCAAGACTCGTGTTTCAGCATGCTGTGCCTAAGTGGCCACAAATAAACATTAGTTTCCATTCCTTTTTTAAAAAGATAAAATATGGAGATCTTAATGACTTTTAATAAATAAAAAATATGCAGGGTTTAATAGCTTCCAGTAAGTATAAACTTACTGAAATATTAAAATATGGATATTTTAATAGCTTTATTGAGTTCTAATTTCCAAATAATACAATTCACTCAGAATTTGGACTTACAGATTTCAGGGGAGCTAGTAGTGATCCTTCACCAAGGCTTTAAATATTATCTCTATCATTACTGCAGTCTATACTTCCCACCTTTTTTCTGGGTCCGCCCCTTTCTTGTATGGTCTGGTGAAGGCTGGGCGGTATTAACTGGATGTTTAAAGGGAGCACCTTCCCACTGCAACTAGAGGGAAAGCCAGCAACCCTGGGATTTACTACCTCTCGTTCCTAGTGGAATTGTGGGCCTTTCAGAGGCCTGTGGTAGGCCAGCGACAGCTATATTTTTGGCTTATGGCTTTTCCGTAGGACCTGTTACCATGTCCCATCAACCTCTGAGCTGCCTGACTGAAAAGGGGGACAGCCCTTGTGAGACCCCAGGAAATGGACCCTCCAATATGGTTCACCCCAGCCTGGACACATTCACCCCTGAGGAGCTACTACAGCAAATGAAGGAACTGCTGGTCGAGAACCACCAGCTAAAAGGTGAGCTGGACTGTCCATCTGTCCATCTGGACTCTCGACTCAGGAAACAATCCTTTCTGAAGACATCTTGTCAGTGAGGGCCTTTCTCAGTCTATTTCCCTAGAGGGAAAAACAGCACAGCAAGACTTTGGGCAGGGTTAAGGGGGCTTATTGTTTACATCTGTCTACAGATCAGACTAAAAAGTGTAGGGGCTAAGAGTATAGATCAGTAGCCGGGTGGTGGTGGTGCACGCCTGTAATCCCAGCACTCTGGGAGGCAGAGGGAGGCGAATTTCTGAGTTCGAAGCCAGCCTGGTCTACAGAGTGAGTTCCAGGACAGCCAGGGCTACACAGAGAAACCCTGTCCCAAAAAAGCCAAATCCAAAAAACAAACAAACAACAAAAAAAACCATATAAATCAGTAACAGAGAGCATGCCTAACATATGCAAGGATCTAGAATGGACCCTTAATCACCATACCAAAAAAAAAAAAAAAAACATATTCCATCTCAGGAAATAGGATAATGACATTTACCCCTGTTTAAAAGGAAGTATCCAGGATCTACTGTAGTTATAGAGTGTTGGGTGAAAGCATTCTGAGCTAGGCTTGATGGTACTGGGCTGTATCCTGGCTCCAGAACAGAGGCAGGGGGATTCCAAGTTCAGTGCTACCATGTGCTACTACATAGCAAGTTCAAGGCCCTCCCGGACTACATACATAGTGAAACTTTGTTTCAAGAGAGGGGTAATATTCTGACATCTCAAGCCATAGCTAATCCTAAACTTTGTAATCAATAAATGATAGGCCCACCCTCAGTCTCTTATATCCCTAAATCGGTTTTTATTTGGGAGATTTTGTTGATTTGAGACAGTGTCTCATGTAGACCGCCCCCCCCCCCAGATGGCCTCCAGATCATTACGTAGCTGGGACTAACCCTAAACTCATTTTTCTACCTCTTGCTCCCAAGCATTAGGAGTTGTCATGAGCCACCATGCCTGGTCTTTCTCATGACCTCTAAGGACCAGCAGTGATGTTCTAGTTTGTCTGTTAGCAAACTCTGCTCACATCACTGTGGTCCTTTTTTTCCACTGACACACCCATGCCAGGCCATTCAGGCATGTTTAGATCCAGTGACCCAGGGTACTGAGAGCAGAGGGGCTGGTTCGTGAGATTCCATCTGTTCCCTGGTGGGTGACTCCCTCTCTCTGAACCCCAAACAGAAGCCATGAAGCTAAATAATCAAGCTATGAAAGGGCGATTTGAGGAGCTTTCTGCCTGGACAGAGAAGCAGAAGGAAGAGCGCCTGTTGTTTGAGATGCAGAGCAAAGAGGCTAAGGAGAGCCTCAAGGCCCTGAGTCACGAAAATGAGAGGCTGAAGAAAGAGCTTGGAAAACTAAAAGAGAAATCAGAAAGGCCGTTTGAAGTGAGTACACCATCCGCCGTGGTTTTATTTCCTGAATATGAACAGCTGCTATGCAACAAAACTCTTCCCGGGAACACACACACACACACACACACAACACACACACACACACACACCTGCCTACTCACCCAGAGGGATCCCACAACAGACTAAAGTATGAATTCCACCAAAGTCCAACTTGGTAAACTAACTAACTTTATTAGGGTTGCTTATGGGAGTATGAGTGAAGGGTTACTTATAGGAGCGGAAATGACTTAAAGACAGCTGCCTCACCAAGGCCCAGCCCAGATGGGTGATGGCTCAGAAAAGCTGGGAACCCTGGGGCTCACTGCACAGCCTGCAGGCAGCTCAGCAGGTTGGAGTGTCCTTTCCAGGTCTAACCTCTGGTCTAACCTCTTCTAAGAGGCTCGCCTGCTTTCTGCTTCTTTCAGGCAACTGGCTTTGTACATTTTTTTCTCTCATTGTCCTTGTAGCTCAGATTTCTTCCCTCTAAGGTTTGTTGTTGGTACTCTGGCTGGGAGGAACCTCTGGTAATTCTGGTCAGTTTCAGGGACTTCCTGAAGGTGTTTTGAGTCCTTTGCTTTCCTGCAGGAAGGAATGTTTCTATCTGGGAGGAAACGTTACACGACAGAAGGAGAATCTTCTTAGTCTGGACTATCAGATCACACCGTTCTTGGTTCAGGCTGGACTGGTGGTTTACTTGGTCTAGGAAGCCGTGTGGCTTTGCTGGAAACAATGGCTGGGTCACATGAACTCTCTGTTGGGGAAGGATATTTGGAAGGGCAGGGCTGAGGAGATGTTGTTAGCTGAAGAGACTGCTTGTTGACTAATCCTGAGGGCCTGCTCTCTGACACCTGTTTAAATTTTGGAATCAGAGATTCAGATCTGTAAATTCAGCACTAGGGGCCAAGATAAGCAGATTCCTGAAATTCGTTGGCCAGCTAACCGAATCAGTGAGCTCCAGTGAGAGAGAGAGAGAGAGAGAGACCTTGTTTCAAAAAAAAAAAATAGAACAAGATGGTCAGTGATCTAGGAAGACACTCAGTGTCGATCTCTGGCCTCCATAATACACACCCACGTGCGCGTGCACCTTCGCACACATGTGCACATACCCACAACCAGATAAAGATGGAGGCAAGTGGCTTGAGAGTCCAAAGCGGGTCTGAACTGCATAGTGAGTTCCACGCCAGACTGGGTAGTGTGAGTCTCCCTGTCTCAAAAAAATCAAACCTAAAAATATTCAGGTTATAAATCACTGTTTCATATTTATTAAAAATGGTAGATGGACCTCTGCCTAGAACCACCCAATGGCTAATTTTTAGTTTTATATCCTTGATATAAAATTAGATTTTTACAAGTGTGCCTTGGAATGTTAGTCATGTTATCCTTTAAGTAGTGATTATTCCCTTTATAGTTTGCTTCTGAAGAGTGGCTCAGCAGTGCCATGTCAGATATGTGACACTGATGCAGGCTGCTGTGCACAGTTAAAGAGGAAAATGGTTACATTTGGTTAATCCAAAGGTCCTGGGAAATTCTTTGACCCCTGAAACTGCAGTCAAAGACATTAGCAAAGGACAAACCAGAGCACACTTGCTCCTAGCTGGTCTTCCAAGACCCTGGGGGTTTCATCTAGGTGACATTTAGCCACTTCTTTCCAAGCCTCACACTTGACCCTTCAGAGGATGGAGGATGGGCTGTTTCAGGTACTAATGATTTTGCTAATCTCTCTTTTCTATGGATGGATAAAAATGGAAACAAAGTAAAACAAACAGAAAGAAATGGAAAGAAGATGATATAGAGTAACTTAAAGCATGAAAAACTACTTAGAAAAATATTGTATCGCCAGGCGGTGGAGGTGCACGCCTTTAATCCCAGAACTTGAGAGGCAGAGGCAGGTGGATTTCTGAGTTCCAGGCCAGCCTGGTCTACAGAGAAATTCTATCTTGAAAAATGAAAAAAGAAAGGAAAGAAAGAAAGAAAGAAAGAAAGAAAGAAAGAAAGAAAGAAAGAAAGAAAGAAAGAAAGAAAGAAAGAAAGAAAGGAAGGAAGGAAGGAAGGAAGGAAGGAAGGAAGGAAGGAAGGAAGGAAGGAAGGAAGGAAGGAAGGAAGGAAGGAAGGAAGGAAGGAAGGAAGGAAGGAAGGAAGAAAGAGAGAGAAAAGAAAAACATTGTATCAATCGTGTGTGTGTGTGTGTGTGTGTGTGTGTGTGTGTGTGTGTGTGTGTGTGTGTGTGTGTGTTGCATACTTGTAGAAGCGACAGGACAACCTCAGGTGTCATCCTCAAGGCTAGCCTTCTCCTTTGAGACAGACTCTTTTACTGGCCTGAAGCTCACTAAGCCCCCAGGGTCCCCTTGCCCTTGCTTGTCTAGCCTTGGATTGCAAGCCAGTGCCCCTGCTTCAGGAATCTTTATACAGAAGCTGGGAATGAGAGATAGGGTCAGGTCAGAGATGCAGATCTCCCCGGCATATCTTTATTTAATCAGATTGACAGCCAAGATTAGCCACCTCAATTGGCCCATCTTCAGGCCAATGGAATGGGTACATGAAAAGACAAAGGAACTGTATCCCATGAGGCTAAGAGCTAGAGCTCAATGGGGGTGGATGCTGACAGTGGAGTTGAGATAGCTCAATGGGGGTGGATGCTGACAGTGGAGTTGAGATAGCTCAATGGGGGTGGATGCTGACAGTGGAGTTGAGATAGCTCAATGGGGGTGGATGCTGACAGTGGAGTTGAGATAGCTCAATGGGGGTGGATGCTGACAGTGGAGTTGAGATAGCTCTAAGGGGGTGGATGCTGACAGTGGAGTCAAAATGGTGGTTTTAGTGCAAAGGATGGAGAACACCAATAGTAAAACAAAGGGGAATTTAGAGTTTTCTTTAAACAACAACAAAAAAGATTTATTTATTTTATGTGTATGTGTACACTATTGCTCTCTTTAGACACACTATAAGAAGGCATCAGATCCCATTACAGATGGTTGTAAGCCACCATGTGGTTGCTGGGAATTGAACTCAGGACCTCTGGAAGAACAGTCAGTGTTCTTAACCACTGAGCCATCTCACCAGCCCCAAAGAGTTCAGTTATAAGGTGTTTTATGGTCTAATAAGTGGATCCATAATTTCCCACAGATTACTAGGAGAGACTTATGATTTAGAAAAACAAAATTAACCTAATAATGTGAGATTCTAATGTCACAGCCTTCTACCCCAGGCCTTTAGACACGAGTTCAAAGTTCTGTTTCCCTTCCCTTCTACCAAGTATGGTTGTAGAATATTTTGTAATTAATTTATTCATTCTTCTCTCTACCATATATCCGTATCTCCGCCTCCACTCCCTCCAACCCCCTTCTCCCCCCCCCCTCCCCAGATCCACTGCTCCTGTGCTTCCCTTCAGAAAAGAGCAGATCTCCCCAGGACAGCAACCAAGCTCAGCATAACAAGGTGCAATGAGATTAAGAACAACCCCCCATGTCAAGGCTAGACAAGCCAACCCAGTCGGGACACAGGTTCCAAGAGCAGGCAAAAGAGTCAGACACTCCCACTTCCACTGTTAGGAGGCTCACCAAAACAAACTAAAACAAGCCAAACCACCACAGCCATGTATACAGAGGACCTAGTGTTCTCTAGGTATCCTTGACCCCCTCTGGCTCCTATAATCCTTCCTCCTACCCCTCTGTGGGGTTCCCTGAGCTCTGCCTGATGTTTGTCTGGGGGGTCTCTGAAAAGTCTCTGATGACAATGGGTTAGGCACCAGTCTATGAGTAGAGCAGAATATCATTAGGGATAATTTCATTGACTTTTTTTTTTTAAAGCCAGTTGTGTTTGGCTCTACCTTGGGTTTCTGCCCTTTACTGCCCAGCAGAGTAGTTGGGCCTTTATAGCTCACAAGCAACTGCCTGTCTACAGTCAAGATTAAGAAACCAGATGGAGTAGAAGAGCCCAAGGCCTGGATTAAACCATGGCTCTAAGGTTTCCTGGTTTGGTTCTATTCTAACTGGTTACTCCTTGTTCCCCATTTACTGAGTGAGTTAATTTATGTAGAACACTTAAATCAGCATTTACCTTGGGTCCTTGTATTCTTTCTTACCTGGGACTAGTGCATGTGTCCCTAGCTTTATGGAGCTTACAGGGGTGTGTAGGGTGGGGTGAACCATAATAGTTGATGTGTTTAGGCATACTTAGTTGGAGCAGAAGAATTAGGAGATAGTAGACACGGAAATTAAGAAACTAAGCCTAACTTATAAGGGCATTTTGTTATTGTTGTTGTTTTTCCTTGTTAGCGATTGGATTCATCTTAAATGCCAGTTCCTCCCTCTGTTCTCCTTCCCTCTCCCCCTCCCCACCACCTCTCTTTCCTGGGACCCAGGCTGGCCTCACATTTGCCTGAGCTTTCCCAAAAGCTGTAGTCTTACTCTAAGATCAGAACCTTCCATTGTTCTGATGGGCTGGTGTGTTAAGTGATCTGAGAAGCCGGGTGGTGGTGGTGCATGCCTGTAGTCCCAGCACTCTGGGAGGCAGAGGCAGGCAGATTTCTGAGTTCAAGGTCAGTCTGGTCTACAGAGTGAGTTCCAGGACAGCCAGGCTGTCTCAAAAAAACCAAATCCAAAGAAAAAACAAAAAAACAAAAAACAAAAAAAAAAGTGATCTGAGAAGCATTTTTTTGCTGAAAGACTGATTGCAGTTTTAAGGATCATGTTTGATCTTGGTGATCAAAGGGGGAAGAACTGTGAAAGGCTTTTGCTGTATTGACTGGGGCCCACAGAATATTGAGATGATGAGCCCCAGTTTTATTACTGTTCTTTCCAGCTGGTGCAGATGGGACCCTGCCTAGAGCCATCCAATTTGGGGCTTTGGTTTTAATTTTATTTTTTGGTTTTTTTTTTTTCAAAACAAGGTTTCTCTGTGTGGCGCAACAGGCTGTGCTGGAACTTATTCTGTAGACCAGGGTGACCTTGAACTCAAAGATTACCTGCCTCTGCCTCCTAAGTGATAGGATTAAAGTTATGCACCACCATGCCTAGATGGTTGGTTGGTTGGTTGGTTGTTTTTAAGTTTACTACCTAACAATCCACTCTAGGATCTGCCTGGGCTATGTAATTAGTTCCAGGCCAACCGGGGCTACATTGCAAGGCTTTGTCTTAAATAAACAAAAACAATAAAAACAAAACAAAAGGCAGGTATGGCAATGTGAATTTGTAACCCACACTACATAAAGACCTGTGTATGATCTTGGATAGTCAGTCTAGCTGAAATTGTGAGGGCCAGGTTCAGTGGGACACAGCGTCTTAAAATAGTATGCTAAAACTAGGGCTGGAGAGATAGTTCAGCGCTTAAGAGCACTGACTGCTCTTCCAGAGGTCCTGAGTTCAATTCCCAGTAACCACATGGTGGCTCACAACCATCTATAGCGGGATCTGATGCCCTCTACTGGTGTGTCTGAAGATAGCTACAGGGTGCTCACATACATAAAACAAATAAATCTTAAAAAAAAAAAAAAACTAAAACTAAAATAAATAAAATAAAAATAAGACAAGGAAGATATCCTGACATGGCCTCTGGGCTCAGCTCTCCCCGGCGTGGGCAATCACACCTGCACACGTTTCACAGGTATATACAACACACATACACAAAATCAATACATTTATGCTAGGGCTAAGGTGTAGCTCAGGGGTAGAGCGCTTGCCTAACATGCACAAGATCCTGGGTCCAATTCCTAGCACTAAACAAACAACAACAACCAAGGCTGTACGAATTCTGTGAAATATACTTAGAAAGGTGAAGGATGAAGGGTGAAGCGAAGTCTTCAGTGTTCCTTGCCAAGTGTACTTCCTGGTTCAAGCTAAGAAGGACCCCACTCTGTTCTGTAATTTTGCTTGTTTGTTTAGTTTTTTGAGACAGGGTTTCTCTGCATAGCCCTGGCTGTCCTAGAACTTGTTCTATAGACCAAGCTGACCTTGAACTCAGAGACCTGCCTATCTCTGCCTCCCAAGTGCTGGGATTAAAGGTGTGCACGGCCCCTGCTGGGCCTGTATACATCAGTTTGTTCCTTTCATCTGAGCCATTGCTGAATGCTATCACATGGGATTCTGATCTCCCCTTGCTGCCTGACTCCACATTTCCCGGAGCCTTGCTGGTTCCCTGGCTAAGGCTAATTCACAAAAGAGATCATTAACCTAGTGGTGTCACGGATTGTTGGGCTCATTTTTAATATTTTGTGGACCACATGGTCCATGGTCAGAGGAGGCACCAAGAAATGGAAAGGCTAAAAGCTCAGTTCAGCAATCATGAGTACAAGTCTGGATTCACATATTGAAGTGACTTATTTAAAGAATTTGGAGATGGTGTTTAATGGTGGTATTAATTCCTGAGGAGAATTAAGAATTAAGACATTTCTTTAAAATCTTGTCTGAAATTTAAGTGAGTTTGAACCAGTTATACTTATTGTCATTCCAGGACTCAGGCTAAGGCAGGGGGATCATGAAGTCAAGTATAGCCCAGGCTACTGCCTAAGTTCTTGGCCAGCCTGGGCCACATAGAAAGAGACTAACTCAAAAAACAAAATAAATGTGTGTGTGTGTGTGTGTGTGTGTGTGTGTGTGTGTGTGTGTGTGTGAGAGAGAGAGAGAGAGAGAGAGAGAGAGAGAGAGAGAGAGAGAGGAGATCCAGCATGCAAAGTTTCTTGTTTCTCCTGAGTATTTGCATTTGAAAGCATGGCCTCTTGTACACTGAGGTATTGAGGTTTCCCAGGGAGGGAACTGGAAGGCCTGGATGGTCACTGACGAGACCATGGAAGATTTGCGGCCACATTTCCTTCTGACCCGAGAAGACTGAGGCGAGTACTTTAGAGAGTCTGTTCGCATCGCACACCTAGTGATCAGCAAAGCTGACAGGTCTGCTGTCCCTATGCCCCAGAAAAAAAAAAAGCACCCAAACAAGCTTGTTCCCCTGTTGCTCTCAAAGTGGTCATTACCAGGGGGCGAACCCGGCACACACAGGTTTATACTTCACAGAGATGCAATACTATTTACTCATCTTGTACGGGCTGAAATTTAACCTCTGAGGGTTTGTCGTCTTCTCCCTCCCAGATTTACTTTGATCGATCTGATAACACCGGCCCGGGCAGAGCAGCCAGGATGGCGGCCGACCTTTCCTTAGCTTGCTTCCACTGAGCCAGGAGGCATTGTGGGTGCTCTGGCTTCTGGCTGCACAAGATGACTGTGGGGGGTGTGGGTGTGCGTGGGGAGGAGAAAAGGTGGAGTCTGGCCTTTCACAGTTCTTGTCCCTAGTTTCTGAAATATTAAACTACAGTGTTGGAGTCTACCACTGCCAAAGTCTGCTTGGCTCTTTGTGTGATTTTAACTCATCATCCCAGCATGTGGTAGAAGCCTTTCTTGTCATTAAGTTATCCTGAATTTCTTTCTGGTCTGTATGATTCTGTGGGTTGAACACACTTGATTTTTGTTTTTTGGTTCTTTTGGGTTTTTTTTTTTGTTTGTTTGGTTTTTTTTTTTTTTTTGGATTTGGTTTTTCGAAACAGGGTTTCTCTGTTTCCTGGCTGTCCTGGAACTCACTCTGTAGACCAGGCTGGCCTCGAACTCAGAAATCCACCTGCTTCTGCCTCCCAGAGTGCTGGGATTACAGGCGTGTGCCACCACCGCCCAGCGGTTGAACACATTTGAGGCTAGCTAACTCTGGGCTGTATCACTAGCCCCCAAATTCTCATTTTTATCTTTTATTTTTATTTAAAGACTTATTTATTTATGTAGATGAGTACACTCTCGCTGTCTTCAGACACACCAGAAGAGGGCATTAGACCCATTACAGATGGTTGTGAGCCATCATGTAGTTCCTGGGAATTGAACTCAGGACCTCTGGAGGAGCAGTGAGTGTTCTTAACCACTGAGCCATCTTTCTAGCCCCTCTCATTTTTATATAATGTATCAAAATAAGTTGTTAAACAACCAGAAGGACCGTCTACTTAAAGCATAGGGGACAGAGGTGTTAGAAAATTGCCTTTTCTAAAAACAGGCATGGGGCTAGAGATGTAGTGCGGCCAAGGAACGGCTGAGGACCCGAGTTTAATCCCAGAACATACATGCAAAGCCCGGGCATGGTGATGTGTGCATACAGTCCCAGTGCTGGGGTCGCGACGATGACAGGCAGGTTCCTGGGCTCGCTAGCTAGCCAGCATAGCCTCCTTGGCAAGTCCTCAGCAGAGAGGGGGATCCTGTCTCCAAACTAAGGCAGGAACAGCAAAGGTGGGCTAGGTGGGTGGCACCTGGAGAGGGCCTCCTGAGCCCCTTTGCACATGATTACCATGAGCATAGCCACACACACGTGCACCCCAACATACAAAAATAAAATGGGGCCTAGTGGTGCATGTCAATAATACCAGCACTTGGGAGGTAGAGAGAGGTAGTGCTCTCCTCAGCTCTGAGTTCAAGGTCAACCTGGACTACATGATATCTGGCTTTGAGAAAGAAAGAGGGAGGGGGATGGAGGAGGGAAAGCACACAGCACTGTCTCTGGTGCTTGGTCATCCATTTTACTAGCCAGACCTTAGGTTTGATTTCTGTATTCGCCTCATGCCTCTTTCCTGGTCTTCCCTCAGGACCTCACAGGTAACTACAGGTCTCCCAGAGCCGACTTGGAGCAGGAAGTGGAGAAGCTGAAGACCCAGGTGGAGCAGGAAGTAGAGCATCTGAAGATCCAAGTGATGCGCCTTCAGGCGGAAAAGGCAGACCTGCTGGGCATCGTCTCAGAACTGCAGCTCAAACTCAACTCTGGTGGCTCCACGGAAGACTCCTTCGTTGAGATCAGGATGACTGTAAGAATTGTGGTTCTTTTTTTTAATGAAGCAAATGTCCAAGCCCCCTCTAGACATAGGAAACACAACACCTGACTGTCAACACAGCCGGTCCAAAGAGCGAGATTCCAGATAAATCAGTTCCTGTTTTTTAAATGTAGCATGATGCTTAACAAGGGTTGTCTTAACTAAAAAATATATCACTCAGCTTTTTGATGAACGATAAAGTCCCAAGTTGAACATTTTTCTGAGTGATCTGAAAACAAACAAAATGTTCCAGACAAAAACCATAAACATAAACTTTTTTTTTTTGCAAGACAAAGTTGTGCAGAATTGTGACCAGATGTTTGGATGGCTTTTAAACCCCTTGAATTATTTTTACACAACTGCCCTGATGACATTGCACAGAGATCAGAGAGCACTTTGCAGGGATTGGTTTTCTCCTCTGATGTGGGTCCAGGGAATTGAACTAAGGTCATCAGCCTTGGTGATAAGTGTCTTAACTGTGAGCCACTGTGTTTAATAGACTCCAAAGTCTGGTGAGGAAGCATGGTAATTAACAATAAGTGGGGAGGGGGAGCACCCTCTCAGAGGCAAGGGGCAGGGGGAAAGGGAGGGGGTCAGTAGAATGTAAATAATTCAATAATGAAGTTAAAAGCTAAGAGGGCCTGAGAGGAAGGCTCAGCAGGAGAAGGTGTTTGCCACCTAAGCCTGGGCTCTAGACCCCACCTAAAGGGGAGAGGAGCTCACTAACTTCCCAGGGTTGTCGCCTGACCTTTACCTGCTCCAGGGCACAAGCACCCCCACACACTCCCACACACACACAAATAGTAATAATAACATCTGACGGATGAAAAGGACTGGCTGTGTAGCTTAATCGGTAAGAGTGCTTGCTTGCAAATTGGACCTAGGAAGCAAGCTTCAAAGCCTCTGGGGCCATGTAAAACAATTACCACGATTTGCTGTCAGCACAGTAAGCCAAATAATGAGGAGTAAGAATGGAACAGAGATAAAGTGCCTATTAAATTTTGCCAAGACAGCTGGCATTTTAAACTTGCCTGTAGTACTGACTTGTTTGGGAATCAGAGGCCAAGACTAGGCTGACAGCATATGTGAGCTGGTTATATTTCAGTAAGCTAATGGAGCAAATCTCCACAGTTGCACAAAGATGGTTCTGGAGGCTTTGGCTACACTCTTCCTAAGCCACAGACAGAGTTCGCCAGCCCACAGAAGCAAAGCACAGCACAGTCACACCCACAACCACTGTCACTCATCTGGGAGGCTGCAGATGATGCTAACCTTGGGAGGAGACTCATTTGGAGACTGGTTTATTCTTAGGTGGATAGTGACTGATAAGGGTTGTCCTAGTTGTTTGTGAGGGGTGCAGCCAAGAAACATTGAACCAGCCACTCCGTTTTTAGGAGAAAGGGCTTTATGGTGAATAAGACAAAATATCCGGAGACATAGAGAAGAGTCCAGGTCAAAGAGGCAAAGCAGCAGACTGGCCTGGCCAGGGCTATCTGCAGAAGAAGGGAAGTGGGTGGGGAGAGGGGCGCATAGAAATCATGGGGATTATAAGGAGGGGAAGAGGAGTAGGTGGGGAAGGGAAGCCAAGCTAGGGCAGGGCTGGGAGTTTAGGGAGAGAGGAGGGAAGCCTGAGGCCCAGAACAAATGCTGCCTATAGACTGTGGAACCTGAGGCCAGCATGTGCTTTGAGATGCAGCTACAGGTATCTGTTACCAGGGACACTTTTCCAAGGCAAGGAACATGTTTCCTTTTGGTACCCAAGATCCCCAGTTGACTGGCCTTTATCTGACCACCAGAAATCCTTGTATAGTCCGGCTTCCACCTGGGCCACAGCTGTCATTTCTGGGCATAGGCACTGCCTTTGCAGTGTTGGGAACTGGCATTCCCTTTGGACCTGACATTAGCCATATAAGCCTGGTAACTTCCTGAGGGAGCCCCTGGGTCCCTTCTTCAGCACCACAGAAGCTGGGTAGGATGGCGCAAGCCTGGAAGCCTGGGACTTGGTAGGTGTTGGTAGAAGCGTAAGAAGTTCAAGGTCATTCTTTCTCAGCTCCAGAGCCAGTTCAGGGCTAGCCTGGGATACGGGAAACCGTGTCTCAAAAAGAGGGATGGGATGGTGGGAGTTAGGACGCAGCAGTTAAAGGAATGCTGCCCTTTCAGAGGACCCGAGTTCTGTTCCCACAGAACTGTGGAGGCTCACAGCTGCCTTTAACTCCAGCACCAGAGCATGACACCACCTTCCGGCCTCTGATGATACCTGTGCTGACCTACCCTTATTCACACACCAGTATGCACTTGCACATAATCAGTAATAAAATAAATATTTAAGCAGTGAGAGCAACTCTGCAGGTAGGTTGAGGAAATCTGGTCTTTACCGCCTACCAGAAGCCATGACTTGGCTTCTCAGAACAGAATTTGAAGCCAGAGCTATCACACTTAAGCTCTGTGAATTGGCAGCTGTGCACCCATCCCTCAGCTCTTGTGTGTCCTGGGCCCCTTTCAATGGATCCTATAACAAAGAAAGCAGGTGAGTCGGCATTGGAGGGGCCTCTCCTTCTGTGCTGCTAAGAGACATCTGAAGCGAGAGTGAAGCCACACCAGGACAAAGTCCTTCATAAGAGAAGTGCCATTTCCACTTTGTCAAGAGTTCATATCTGAAGGAGGAAGAGATTAAAGAGGGAAGCCTGCTTGGTAGATAAAGCCAGGGAGTGGAGAGCAGTTTGTCACTCTCATACCACAGACCTGCAGTGTTTCCTGGGACTCCTTATTCACCAACTGCCTACAGAGCAGTGCAGGTAGCAGATGACCCCTATAACATCCATGCCCTCTAAGACACTGAGGTGCAGTCAGGGTGCCCAGAAGAGGATTTGAAAAGCAAACTTCTCTACAAGTGACAGGAGATGACTGAAACACAGAGTTTTAGCCTTGTGCTGGCCGATAAAAGTCAGGAAACCCAGACATTTTATCTAAAGTTTCCAAGCGACACTGTGGCCTCCCAGATGAGTGACAGTTGTCGTGAGTATAAATGTGCTCTGCTTTGCTTTGGTGGGCTGGAGGACCCTGCCCATGGCTTAGGAAAAAGTGTGGCCACAGCATCCCGGAGAACCATCTTTGTGCATTTGTGAAGATTTGCTCCATTAGCTTATTTTTTTTATTTTTTATTTTTCGAGGCAGGGTTTCTCTGTGTAGCCCTGACTGTCCTGGAGCTCACTCTGTAGACTGCCTGGCTGATCCATTAGCTTAGTGAAATATGACCAGCTCACAAATCCTATCAGTCTTAGTAGGTTTAGGCTTTGGTTCCCTAACAGGCCACTGGTACAGCAAACATATAATGGCCGCCAGCTTGGCAAAGGCATGGCCTTGTAAGCCAAATCCACGTTTATGGAGTTGGGTTGAGTGTATTCCAATGCAGGAGTCTGACCTTCAAGCCTTAGCTTAGATATTTATAATCCTGTCAGGGAGGGCAGGCCCTGGGGAGAGTGTTTCCTGTTTCATTTGAGTGACCCAATTTAGATCCCATCTCATACAAAGGCTGAGTGAGTATTTTCCTTGGATGGAAACTTTTGTCTTTTCCCTTTGAAAGGGGATCTGTCTTGCAGATCTATGGTATTCAATCCTTTCACCTCTGCTCTTACAGGAAGGAGAGACTGAAGGGGCAATGAAGGAGATGAAGAACAGCCCTATACCCACAAGAACAGACTCCATCAGCATGTAGGTGATGGGACTCTAGTGTCTTGTTAATTTGAGCCTATCACTGGAGGTCAGACATAATGAAGAAAAGTTACTTTGCTTTTTGAGGCAGGCAGGGTCTTGCTCTGTGATCCAGGGTTGATATGAACCTGCAGCCACCCTCTGCCTTAGTTTCCCAAGTGCTAACATTCATTTTCAATGGTATTTAATGTCGCAACTCAGACTAGCAGAGAATGGAAACAAAGTCCGGTGCCCTTTAAAGGCTGACAAATGCTGACCGCTCTGTTACAGAGGCGTCTGCTCTCTGTTAGCAGTGGAAACACATTCATCCTCAGTCAAAAAGAGACTTGTTCCCAGTCAGCAGTCCTGTGCTCATTTGTCAGAGCTGCTTGGACTAAGCAGGCTGCCAGGCTTCCTAAGTGGGACATACTCTTTTTCTTTCCCTACTCTGATTATCAGCCACAGTAACCAATGCTGGTGCTCTTCTGAGGCAATGGCTAAGAGCTATCAATGTGTATGTGTATGCATATGTATATGATAGACTGGTAACATGTCACAGTACACATATGGAGGCCACAGGACAGGAGCAGCAGTTCTCAACCTGTGGGTTACAGCCCCTTTGGCAAACCTCTGTCTCCAAAAATATTTACATTATAGTTCATAACAGAAGCAAAGTACCATTATGAAACAGCACTGAAAATAATTTTATGGTTGGGGTTACTACAACATGAGGGACTGTAAAAGGGTCTCAGCATTGAGAAGCACTGGTTTATGGAAATCTGTTCTCTGCATTATGTGAGTTTTGAGGATTCAAACTCGGGCCATCAGGATAGACAGCAAGCAGCTTTACCCACCGAGCCATCTGGTCAACCTCAAAAGTGCCCAGGACCTTACCTTTGGAATCTCAAGTCTGCCTGCCCTGAGCAGATTCTAGGAAACACATAATGAGTAATGGAAGGGCCTTGAGCAGAGGCAGGAGAACTAGGCCCTGAACTTCTTGGTTCTTGAAGGTAATATTACCCAGAGCCTGTGGTTTGCCCATCCTGTGTGTGTGCAGGCAACATTAATCCATTTCTCTGTCGGCTTGCTCAGAATTTCTCTTATCTCACAGACCTTTAAAACCATTTTTTATATTATTTGATAAATATGCATAGAGAATGACACAGAAAAAGTAATACAACACTTTGTAGGTCTGTCCCTATGTTCTCATGTCAGGGAGAATGTGGATAATATAATAGTCTTTCACCAACTAGAATAATTAGTATAAGTGAATGTTATTCCTGGTTTTAGTGAGGGTTTTTTTCTTTCAGTTTAGAAGTCAACTTTCCCCAAATTGCTGTTTTTAATATCGAGACTTTCCCGGAAGCAGAGGAAAGAAAAACTGTATTTGGAAATTTTAAGCAACTTCCCGATTCATTTATTTCCATATGCAGAGACTACTTCCTCTTTCAGGACAATAGCTCTTAACCTTTGTGAGGCTGGTAAGGTCTGAGATTGGTTTCTAGGCTTGGGGCTCTGTCTATGCAGTCTAATCCTGGCATTCGGATATGTGAGCCTAGCAGATGCCTGAAAGACCAGCTGTCGTCGCTGGCGTCTTCCTCGTCACTCTGAGCATTCTGTTACTGGGTGATGGTCACAGCTGCGTGTTTGTCGTGAATGTGCCTCTTGATAAGATTATGAAACTTAGAAAACTATTTGCTGGTAGTATCTACATGTCTCCCCTTCATGTGAAAACCAAAGAAAAGATTTTCTTCCCTTGACTCACAAAGGTGATAGTCTCTAACCAGTTGCAGTGGGCAGTGGTCTGCCCTGAATAGTCAGCCCAAAGTCCTCTCTGAAACTGATCTCTGGAGATCTTGGCATCTCCTGCCACAGCTGATGAGCTGTCCCTGTGGATTCTGTGGCCTTGTGGACACAGTACCAGTCTGGAGTGAGTGCTTACATTCTGAGGTTAGCCTCCCTGAGGCATTGCTCGTCTCCACAGCCTTCGCATACAAGGATTGAATCAGCCATGCATGGGGCAGTCAAGAATTGATTGAAGGATATGGATTTCAGTTGTATCATGCTTCCCTCTCCTTCTCCTCTTGACATTTTCATTGAGATTGAAATCTTTTGAATTTCTATACTGAATGCGGTGGTGATGTCTTATTAGGAGCAAATGTACAGAGGATGCCAGGACTTGTGTGGAGTTTGAAGAATTGACTGTGAGCCAGCTCCTGCTTTGCCTAAGGGAAGGAAACCAAAAGGTGGAGAGACTTGAAATGGCACTCAGAGAAGCCAAAAAAAG
The DNA here is from genome assembly GCF_947179515.1 of Apodemus sylvaticus. Taxonomy (NCBI): domain Eukaryota; kingdom Metazoa; phylum Chordata; class Mammalia; order Rodentia; family Muridae; genus Apodemus; species Apodemus sylvaticus. The sequence continues at coordinate 71,143,485 of NC_067485.1, read as the reverse complement.
GTATGAACTGCTAACGGGAAAAATGGAAGAAAGGCTTTGGTAGATAAAGTGAGGCACATGCGAGGCAATGCACACGGCTGTGTGCCCACTGCCACAAGACAGTCTTAGGACAGTCTCCTCACACAGGAGTCAGTCAGTACCCCTCGGCACTCACTACCCAGTTCTTCCTGTGACTTTGGAGATCTCTGCATCCTGCACATTCCTATATGGACTCAATAGTACAGTCTTCTGGGATTGACTTTTTTCACTCTCTATCCACAGAGTCCTGTTTGCCAGACCTCTGTCCTTAAAGCAGGTGGATGATAAAATGGAAGACGTGTATACTTGGCAGCTTGCCACTTACATATTTCTAATCTTTGTTCCTGCTTTCCAACAAAACAAACAAAAACATAGCTGTCTCCTGGATACCGAAGGCATATAGTTCTTTAGATTATAGTTAGTGAGTCAGACCTGCCTTTGGAGAAGAAGGGTCCATGCCCCATATTGAGTACCCTGGAAAGACGCTTTTCTCGATGACATTGAACCTCTATGTAGTGAGCCAGCTGGCTCAGTATTTAACAGGGCAAGCCAGTCAATAGTCGTGGAGACTTGTGTACTCTGCATGGGTACCAGGGTAGTGCTTGCTTCTCAGACAAGACAGGGCTAAAGCTAAGAGGCATCAGGGCCACATGGTCAGCGGCCTGGTCAGCGGCCTGACTGGCACACACTGAAATCAGTGATAGCACAAACACATTGCAAGATGCTGTATTTTTCTGAAACAAATGAGCCAGCCTTCAGCCTTTCTCCCTGATCACTGGAAATAGGAATACAGATGTTCTAATGTAGTGAGAGAGGCGTGGATGTATGTTTGTTTGCCTTGTATCTTGTGTGCAGTGTTCATGGTTCACCTCATAGGACTTTCTGGTTTTGTTTTTTTGTTTGTCATTTTGGGATTTTTGGTTTTATTTATTTATTTTGAGGTTCTGTTGTTGTTGTTGTTGTTGTTGTTGTTGTTTTGAGACAGGTTCTCACTATGTGGTCCTGGGTAGCCTGGAACATGCTGTGGTAGATCATGCCGATCTCACAGAGACACCCCCCACCACCACCTCTGACCCCCGAGGGCTGAGATTAAAAGCGTGTGCACAGCCATAACTGATTGAATTTATATTTTCTAAATAAGCCAGTAAGGAGAAAGAGGTTGTATAAGAAATACAGCTCTTGTTTTAAAAAAAAAAAAAAAAACAAGGGAAATATGATCCAAAGTAAACATTTGCCATCGAAAATTAAGATAACTTGTAATTCACATGTAGGTCAAAACCTGTGCCAAATGTGAAGCGGCGGCCTACAGTGCTGCTAAGCCCACCCTCCAAGTACCATCTGGTGCCTCGCCCGTATATTCTGCCTAGCCAAAGGGACAGTGACCAAATACCAATTAGAGCTGACAGTTTGTCAATGATAAAACAAGAATGTCTCTACAGACTTCCCAGGGTGAAGCACGGCTCTGACAGGAGCCGATGGGGAAGCGGTGCTTGGAGCCCCTGCCACACCCACTCTCCTGCTTCTCAGTCACTTCCAGTCCGGCTGCTTGGTTCTTTCAGTAGCAGCCTCCATTGTTACTTCATTTTTCTGAAGATTTTAATCATGACCTATTGACCTCCAGGTATGCATGGGGAAGACTGAACTGTCCCGCACAACCGACCATCAGCTGCCCAGCACATGCATTTCTGGAACTTTCTCTACCTCCTGTTCCCAGCTGAAGTCGATGATTTTGAGCTTTCCTCAAATGACTACTCTGTCCCTGTCCCCGTGCATTCAGACACATGCATATGATGCACACGTGTGCTCTCGTACAGTCGAGCAGGCACTCCACAACGGCCACTTTTCCTTTTATCCTTTTTAGATCTCAGTAAAAAATTAGCCATTTATCCTCCTGTGTTGGTCTGTTTTCTGCTTCTTTAACAGAGTGCTAGACTAGATAGGTTGTCAACTATGGAAGTGTTTTTAGCCTATGGTTCTGGGGCTTTCAACAGAAAACAGTGGCACTTTTAACCCAGCCTTTATTAGGATCCCACTCCTGAGATGATAATGTTGAAGGCATGCTGCTACAGCGCCATGGCAACCAAGTGTCAACATGGAGGGCTGGAGAGATGCTCAGCAGTCAAGAGCATGGACTGCTCGTACAGAACACATAAGTCCAGTCCCCAGCACCCACGCCAAGGGACTCACAACTGCCTGTAACTCCAGTTCCTGGGGATCTAATGCCCTCTCCTGATCCCTGCATTCACACACACACACACACACAGAAAGAGAGAGAGACAGACAGACAGACAGACTGACTGACTGACTGAGACAGAGAAACAGAGAGACAGAGAGAGACAGAGAGAATTAAAAATAAAGTTCTCTTACCCCTCAAAAAATTCACTATGATTTTGAAAGGGATGTTGTAGTTGTAGCCCCAAGTTTTCCTAGGGAGCCAATCTCTTAATTACATTCCATTCATTACGACTGAGATTGTTCTTAAGGTGTCTTGGTTCCTCTACATTGTAGTCGCTCCTAAGACCGCCCTTCGCCAGCATCCTATGGAATTCCTCGGCTCTCCCATGCCGGCTCCCATTCCCTTACTCCAATGCCTTTCTTACTCTTTGCCCCTTAGTGAAGTGCACTGTATCTCTGCTGACTTCCTGAGGAAGAATCTGAGAGGAGAATATCTTCAGAGATCTGCTTAGCCAAAAGTGCCCCACCTCTTTTCTTCTGTGATATCTGTGTTCTGTGTGTATTCATCTTAAGTCACAGGAGTTGTAACCAGCATTAGGGTAACAACAAGATGGCTGCCGAAGAGGCACATATAAAGAGACTGAAGCCCGGTCGCTCTCCAGGCTGACGGTGTGCGTTCCAGTGCTGTTGCAGCTGCTTGCCCTTGTGCGTCTAAACAGAAAGGAAAACTTCGCTACGTTCTTATGTTGGTGGGTTTTTTTTCTTTTTTCAGAATTTCAGAATTTGAAAAGAAAGAAAATGGCCATTCTGCAATTGAGACCCAGACAGAGGGGAGAACAGACAAAGAAGAGGACAAAGGCCCAGAGAGTGTGGGTACAGCGCCTCCAAAGGACTGGCACACCCCTGTCACATCCCGGGGGGGTGACGTGGCTGCTCGGTTCAAGTCTTTTTTTTTTTTTTTAAGATTTATTTATTTATTATATATGAGTACACTGTAGCTGTCTTCAGACACTCCAGAAGAGGGCGTCAGATCTCATTACTGATTGTGAGCTGCCATGTGGTTGCTGGAATTTGAACTCAGGACCTTCTGAAGAACAGTCAGTGCTCTTAACCACTGAGCCATCTCTCTATCACTGGTTCAAGTTTTATGTTGCACCGTTTACCTTAGACATGGAAACTTGTTTGTTACTGAGCATTTTCTGCTTCTCTTTCATTTTCTTATCCTAGATTTGAAGTGTATGTCAGTAAGATGTATCCCGGTCTGTACTACATAAGATACTCTCATTTTTCTTCTTGACTGATGTCATCTCCTAAATCCTTAAGTCCACTACCAGAAAAAGACATTGTGACTATATCCTTGAGCCTGAAGAGTTTTAAGCTTAGGAAAAGTTCCTGAAGCCAGTGCTCACAGGAGTTCATGAGAAAGACATATAAAATGATCCTTTTTTGTTCATGTATTCATCCATGTACACACACACACACACCACTATTGGATATGTCCTTCCTTTTTATTTTTCTTTTTTCTTTTTCTTTTTTTTTTTTTAATTTTGAGACGATCTTATACAACCTAGGCTGAGCTCAGACTTCCTATGTAGCCCAGGAGAGGAACTCGCGATGTTCCTCCCTTTGGTATGTTAGGAATACAGGCATGCACCTGCCTCTCTGGCTCTGGGTCGCCACTTTAAGACAGTGGAGAACACTGTGAAGACGGTACAATGGTGCCTTTCCCTATAATTCCACTGCCTGGTAGGCTGAGGCAGGTGGATTTTGAATTTAAGGACAGCGTATGCAACATAGCCAGTTCCAGATCAGCCTGGCTACAAAAGCAAAACAGGGGTGGGGGAGGTGGAGAGAGAACTCCGCCAGAATAGCACACCATTAACTGAAATGGACCAACAGTTAATGGGAAAGTATTGATGTTTCTAAGCTCTTATAAAACATGCAAATTGACAACTGGCAGCCTTCCAGGAAAAGAGCCGGATAACAGAAATAATTGTACTAGCTAGAAACAAGACATTGGCAAGGCAATATGGGCTCTGAGCCTTTCCCCACATGGATAAGGCTGCACTTTGACCTGGTGACCTCTGACCTGGTGACCTCTGGTCCTGGAAGCATGAGTAGGGCCAGGTTTGGCAGGAAATCCATTACCATACGTGCTCGTCCGGCTTATAGTGAATGTGCTACACAGACGCAGAAGCTTGCTTTTCATGTCAGGCACTTGGGGACGTCTTGCGCTAATCGAGTCTACTTAGGGTATCAGTGTTAGCTGGGTGCTTGGGGTCCACACTGTCTTCTCACACAACGTTCATTTCCTCTCTAATGAATATCTAACATTGTCTTGACAGTTTGGAAGCGAAGTGGAAACACTGAACGTTCAAGTGACCTCTCTGTTTAAGGAGCTTCAGGAGGCGCACACGAAGCTCAGTGAGGCTGAGCTGATGAAGAAGAGACTTCAAGAAAAGTAATAACTCCGTCACTGTATCGCATGATTTATGACGTGCCTTACTGTATCAAAACAGTTTTGTTACTGTATTACTGGCTAAAGCAAAAGCAGGGACCTAAATGATATACGGTTCAGAAAAAGAGAGTTTGGGGTTGGTGTGTGTGTGTGTGTGTGTACGTGTGTACTCCTGAAGTCTGTGCAGAAGCCAGGGAGAGTGGCAAAGCATTGTTCTTCCTTATGGAATAGTCACCTTTTGCAGGTGTCAGGCTCTGGAAAGGAAGAACTCTGCAACCCCATCAGAGCTGAATGAAAAGCAAGAGCTCCTTTACAGCAACAGGAAGTTAGAGCTGCAAGTGGAGAGTATGCGCTCCGAGATCCAGATGGAGCAGGCCAAGACGGAGGAGGAGAGGTGCGTGTGCAGGGCAGGGCAACAGCTTGCCAGGAAGGGGAAGGACGGCTGGCCAAATACACATTGGTTAAGGGTGGGGAGGAGGACCCAAGAGTCATGGCATAAAATCTGTTTTGCCATCTGGAAACTAGATGTCTAGGAGACCCTTGGGGAGAATTAAATTTTTGAGTTGTAGCAAAGATATGAAAAGCATTTTCATTCTATCTTTTGTGAGAAAGACGATCCTCTAGAAGATACCATTTTCTTTGAGAGTAAGAAAAATGCTGATGTGTGGTGGCTGTAGTTTCATTTCTGTTAAACGTGATAAAATATCCTGACAAGGCAACTTAGTGGACAGAGGGTTTATCTTAGCTTACAGTTCCAGGTCCAGCCCCTTCTTGGGTGGAAGTCAAGGTGCTCAGGCTGGAAGCAGCCATTCATGTCACGTCCACAGTGAGGAGCAGAGAGAATGGATGCCTAGTTCTCAGCTTGCTCGCTCTACTTCTGTTTAGCTTTGTTTATTGAGACAAGATTTGTCTCTGATTATCCCGGAACTCACGCTGTAAACCTGGCTGGCCTCGAACTCACAGAGATCCTCCTGCCTCTTACACTCCAGTGCTGGGATAATCCAGAGCCCCGAGCTAGGGACTGGCAGGTGTCACCTCTTTCATGTGGCAGGTGATCCCACTCGGGTAAAGGCAATCCAGACAATCCTCACAGACAGGCCGAGAGCCAACCTGAAAGCAATCTCCACTGACGCTTTTTCTCAGGTGACTCCTGGTCATGTCAAGCTGAGAGTTAAAAGTTGCTGGGATGAAAAAAACCAGAGATTTTTCTAGTTGAGTTTTCAAAGTCTGTTAGGGAGACAGGAGGATGGGTTTCTATGATATTTCCCTCATTATTCCACTTTTAATATCATATTTTAATAGGTCCAGGTTAGCCACTCTACAGGCAACTCACAACAAGCTCCTTCAAGAACATAATAAAGCACTGAAAACAATTGAAGAACTGACCAAACAACAGGTATTTATAGAGAAAAGGTGCTCCCATAGCCCCAGGGGATGGAACCACTGGATATATGTACAAAAACATTGTGTGGCCCCTCAACTAAGTCTACTTTCAAAAATCGCTTTGTAGCTTATCAATTTTAACAAAATTATTACAGCTTTTCACGTTCATCCTATGTATAAAATGTGACTTGTGTATGGAGGCGGGGCCTGGGCTTTTCCTGCTTCCGCAGGGTGTGTCTGTAGGAGAGCCCAGAGCCTGGGCTCCTTGTCAACCATGTAGGGAGACAACTGGCTATGGCCATCTGCTGAATGAGATTGCGAGGGCGTCTTGCCTGCTGGCAGTGAACTTGGAACCCTGGGTTTACAGCATTTAATTTAAATTGGTTAACAATGTTCAACATGGTATAAAATCTACAGACCATGGAGACTTTGAATTAAGTCTCCATTTATAAGGCTATAAATATTCTTATAAATATGCTCTTTGCCCCCCCTTCCTTTACTCCTGCTTCCCACCTTCAGGGGATAGTCCTATTCCTTCCTTTCTATGGCGGGGAATATGCCCAGGGCCTCCTGCGTGCTAGGCAAATGTTCTACTACTGGGCTACATCCTCCTCTGCCCTCGCCTCCTAAAGTCTCAGAGTTACTTGAGCAGACCTTGAAGTTGCAAGCCTACTGCCTCAGTCTCCCCAGCAGTTACGAGTACAGGCCTCTGCCGTAAGCCCGTGTTTTCCTTCCCTTTTCCAGAGGGGGCAGGATGTAGATGGTGCTATCCACATACATACTGGCAGGAACATGTGGAGGCCAGAGACAGGCCACCTTAGCTCTGAGGGTCTCTCTTACTGAAGCTTACCAACTAGCTAGGCTAGCCGGCCAGCAAAGCAGGGAGCCTCCTGTCTCTGCATCCCCGGGACTAGCATGCAAGCAAGAGCCATCACCATATCTGGCTTTTAGATGGGAGGCTCTGGACTCCGTCCTCATATACACAGCTAGCACTTTCACGACTGGATAATCTCCCAGGCCTTTTTACTTCGTTAAAAAAGAAAAATATTATAACTCTCTTAAACCTATAGCTTCAAAAAACCCATTTATTTACTTATTTATTTACTTATTTATTTTATTTATTTAGAGAAAGAGTCTTTATGTGGCCTTGGCTAGCCTGGAACTCACTACATAGACAAAGCTGGCCTCGACTACCTGCCCCTTCTGCCTCCAGATTCCTGGGATTAAAGGTGTGAGCCGCAATGCTCACCAAGGACCTGATCCCTTTAAATGTAAACATGTTTATGAAGCTAAAGTAACAAGATAAATAATAGTCTCCACGCCCGCCCGCCCTCATCAGAGCAGGCTTGCTATCCATGCACAGGTCACGTTATCCGGTGTTGATGTGTGCTGAGATCTGAACTCATCTACGGGGAACAGTGCTTCCTACCACTGCTCTTACCTCTTAAGAAAGTGTTTTAGCCGAGGAGGCGATCTCTGGCCAGTCACAAGTGACTACAACTTGCTGAGTGCATTGTCACTGCTGAGCAACAGACTGGAGCGACAGTACCTAGTGTAAAGCTTTACCTTTTCCTAAAATGGGCCGCATCGTTTCCAAGCAGTTCCTAGAGTAGAGTTGTACTTTTCAGGCAGAGAAGGTGGACAAGATGCTGCTGCAGGAGCTCAGCGAGAAGCTGGAGCTGGCCGAGCGGGCTCTGGCGTCCAAACAGCTGCAGATGGACGACATGAAGCAGACCCTTGCCAAACAGGAGGAGGACCTGGAGACCATGGCTGTCCTCAGGGCGCAGGTGAGATGCCAGCCAGAGCCGGAGCAGAGGGACGAGGCCCAGGCAGACCTCAACTGGGACAATGGCAGTGCTTAACGTGCCAGTGCTCTTAGGTTCTTTATGAAAGCTGCTTCTCTTCTTGTTCTGTTCTGGTTTGTGGATGCATGGTCTCACTGTTTATTTAGCTCTGGCTGACTTAGAACTTACTCTGTAGACCAGGTTGGCCTTGAACTCACAGATCTGCCTGTCCCTGCTTCCCAAGTGCTGGGATTAAAAGCCTGTACCACGGTGCCTACCCAAAAAAAAAAAAAAAACAAAAACAAAAACAAAAAAACAACTTTTAAATGAGAGCCAGGCATGGCTGTGCACACCTGAATTTTCAGCACTTGAAATAAAGGCAGGGGAATTAATAGTTCAAGGCCAGCCTTAGACTCCCAGGTATTAGTATTACACTTATTTCTAAATATTTTTGTAGTTTATTATAAATGGTTTTTTGGGGGAAAGTGGATTCTTTTTTGACACATATCTATGTAGCCAAGGATGGCCTTGAACCCCTGATCTTTTGGCCTCTACTTTCCAAATACTAGGATTGTAGGCATGTTACCATACCTGGCTTCATATGGGTCTTTTTCTTAAAGTTGCTATTAAATAGAAATACTAGACATAAGTTTTAAAAAAAGACTGGGTGTGGTAGCATTTACTTGTGATCCCAGTGCTGAGATTCCTGAGTTCCCTGGCCAGCCAGTCTAGCACACTTGGGGAGTTCCAGGCCAGTGACAGATGCTGTCTCAAAAACCGAAGTGGATGGCACCTGAGGAATGACATCCGAGGCTGTCCTCCGGCCTCCACATGTACGTGTTGACATATGCACACACATACACACACACACACACACACACACACACACACACACACACGCACAGAGAGAGAGAGAGAGACTACATCATTATGTACATTGCTTATTTTAAAATTAAATAAACACTACCAGTTTATCCTACAAAATACATGACAGGACTTCTCTCAGGAGGGCCCCAATGTCTTTCCATCCTTGTGTTTTTTACGTAGAAATGATGCCAGGGTTTCTATCCTACCTGAGGGCTCATTATCACCAGCTGCCCATTGTGGACAAACCCCACAGAGTGGAGTTTGTGCCTGTGGCTCTAATGCCATTGCGACAGGAGCAGCATGGGATCCTGCCTCCTAGAGCAGGCAAAGCACTAATGCACATGAAAATAAACAAATAAAAAAGAAGATCAAAAGGTGCTATTAAAACAGTGTTCAGATCACCTCCATTCACTGTGAAATTGATTGTTTTATGATATAATTTGAGAACAATGAAATTATTCATTATGAATATATTAATATATTAGTTGTCTGTTTTACTATGTGGCAAATTATGCCCGCATCATAGCAGCTGAAATAGAAACAAGCGTTTGTCATCTCAAGTACAGATTCTGTGAATGAAGCATCAAGCTCAGTAAGGGAGGTCTGGCTCAGAGCCTCTCATGAGGCTGCACCAAAAATGGACTTTGTGGGCCATTTCCAGGATGACTCAGTCACGTGCCTGACAGGAGGCCTCCCTCTGGGAGCCTCTCGAGATGCCTGCCCATGGCATGGCCGCTAACCTCCTCCAAAGCAAGCAGGGGCCACAGTGCCTTTGATGTGGTCTCGGAGTCCACCCGCCACCCCTTGCGTAGCATCTTAGCGCTTACACAGGCTGGCCCTAGTGTGGGATAGACCGCACAAGAAGTTCTCTGCCAGGACGTGAAGATCACTGGAGCCACCCACATGGAGAGGAAGTGGCTTGATACATGGAGGAGTCCATAAGACCTCTCTCTAGGTTCAAACATGAGTCACTAAACATTTCCTCTTTTGCTACAGTCTTGCCATGTAGCCCAGGCTAGACCACAGCTCAAAATCCTCTTGCCTCCGCCTGTGGAACACTAAGATCACAGGCCAGTGCCACCATGCTCAGGCTCAGCCAGATTTTCCTGAGACTAAGGACTATTAAGCCAACTAGAAAAGTGACAAGTTTACATTTCCAGGACAGAGTCTTGCTATGTAGCCCAGGACTTGCAACAAAGACCTGAACAGACATGTGAGTCTCTATCACTCAAGCGCGGATTCTGAAGACTTTTTTTTTCCCCTGAGACTGGGTTAATTCTGAGGACTTTTGATGAGGTAAAAGCAACCAAACTAAGACCTTACAAATGTCTGGAACTCAACAAATAATGTGTTATTTATTTATTTTAAATTTAGTTTAACAACCAACATTCTGGTGAGCCATTTACTATGTTATTCCTGAGTACTACTTTTTAAATATATATATATATATATATATTACTGAATTAATGATTCATGCATCCCTTAGGCCATTTATATCAGTTCAGTTTAGGAGTTGCCATTGTTTAAAGCAGCCACACATGAGCAATTTGTATCTACTATTTAATGGCATTGGGAAGTCATGATTTATCACACCCGTTCACAACACAAGCCTCTGTGAGTCCCAAAGCTGTGAACAGGGGCAGCACAGACCCTGATCTCAGGTCACGTTAGACCCTCCCGGAGTCCATGCTCGTCTCCATGGTAACCCAGTTCTCCCTCCCGCAGATGGAGGTGTACTGTTCAGATTTTCATGCTGAGAGAGCCGCCAGGGAGAAGATTCATGAAGAAAAGGAACAGCTGGCCTTGCAGCTCGCAATTTTGCTGAAAGAGAACAACGACTTTGAAGATGGAGGCAGGTAAGAGAAAGCAAGGAAACTGGCTCACAGGCCAGCCCGCAGAGGAACGGTGTGCAGGCTGAGTCCTTAGCACAGGCCAGCCCGCAGAGGAACAGTGTGCAGGCTGAGTCCTTAGCACAGGCCAGCCCGCAGAGGAACGGTGTGCAGGCTGAGTCTTATTCATAGCTGAGACCTGCTCTCTCTCCACACTTAGTTCAGGGGACACCAAAGGCTAACACAGGCATAGGAACCTGAACAACTTTATTGCATTGCGTAAGCTGTAAAAATAACATTCTGTGTCCCAGTATCTTACCTGGCTTTAAATTTTTATTTTTACTTTGTTTGTTTATTTGTTTGTTTTGAAACCCAGACTGGTCTAGAAATTGCTACCACATGCTGGCCTAAACCTTGTCCCCCTGCCTTAGTCTCTGGAGTGCTACTTGGGAGTCCAGGCATATACCAGATGTCAGGCTTAAACAATATTGGGAAAGGTCTTAAAATATTTTAAACAGAAAATACCACAAGTAATGTGCGTGCCATTCTAAATTAACTGTTTATTTCACTTGCTTCCAGTATTTTTTTTACATTTTCTTTAAACAACATTCCTTACATTTATTTATGTGCGGGGCATGGATGCTTGGCATGATTTGTGTCTGGAGGACAGAGGACAGCTTGAAGGAGTCAGGGAGAGGCAGGAGTTCTCTTCTGCCATGTGGGTCCCAAGGACTGAGCTCAGGCTTGTCAGAAAATGTGTTTCCAGCTCAGCCATCACGCCAGCCCCAAGTCCTGTTTATCAAAGGTATAAGGGGAGTTCTAGCCAAAGCTGGTCACATTTCCCACCCTTCAGTCCACCCCACCCCTCCACCCCTACTTTGTGGAGACAGGAATTTGGTAAGTAACCACCCATCTGCATTATAATTTCTCATGTCCATAGCCACACAAATCCCTGCATCATGTTTTTAACCAACTGTTTTATATTTATGTGTGAGTGTTTTGCTTGCACGTCTGATGTATACTACGTGTATGCCTAGTGCCAGCAGAAGTCAGAAGAGGATGTCCATCCAACCCCGACCTGGAGTTACAGGCTGTTGTGAACCACCATGTGGGTGCTAGGAACCAAACTTAGCTCCTCTGTTAGAGTATAAGTAGTCTCTAACCGCTGAGCCGTCTCTCCAGCTCCCAACATGGTGTTTTTTTAAGGAAGATAATACTGATTTTTTTTTCTGTGTTTAAGTTACAAAATGATCATTATAGATGTTGTTCTGCAATTTAATCTGTATCATGTGACTGTGAACTCTGAAGCAGATTTAATTCATTATTTTTTAGAAAATGATTTTTTTTCTCTTAGCAAATGATTTAATTGCTTTGTAATGCTTTGATCCAGAAATATGCCACTTTCTCTGACCCACTTGGCTATCAACTCTGGGCACTTTGGAGGCAGAGACAGGCGGACATCTGAGTCCTCCTGGTCTACAAAGCAAGTTCTTGACAGCCAGGGCTAAACAGAAAAGGCCTATCATTTCAAGACCGGGTGTGTGTGTGTGTGTGTGTGTGTGTGTGTGTGTGTGAGTGTGTGTGTTTGAGGTGGGGGATGGGCTGGAGAGATGGATCAGAGGTTAAGAGACCTGCCAGAGGTCCTGAGTTCAGTTCCCAGCAAGATCTGGTGCCCTCTTCTGGCCTGCAGGTGTATATGCAAGCAAAACACTATACATAATAAATACATTTTTTAAAAAAGAAAGAAAAAAGAAAAGAGTAGAGTTAGGTTATTTCCTGATTTTATAAAGCCCAACTTAGTATCTTTATATCATTCTGCCCTGGCATTAGTGGTAGCTAAAAACCAAGTTAGTCTTTCGTTCCGGGTGGTTTACTGTGCCTGTGGCCCTGAGGGCTTCAGGCCTTGTGCACTCGGCAAGTACTCGGCCTGAGCTACTTGCTGACGTATCCTCAGTCAGGGTCAGTTTCCTTATGAAGTTCAGCCTTGTGTTTGTGGCTTGTTTCCCACACCCACCCTTCTGTTGGTGGCTTGCTGGTGACCTGTGGCAGGGCTATAGAATGTCACAGGTGACCGGGCTTGCTTTTGATCCCAGCAGGCAGTCCTTGATGGAAATGCAGTGCCGGCACGGGGCGAGAACCAGCGACTCTGACCAGCAGGCTTACCTGTTTCAAAGAGGTGAGTCACTTATGAGCCAGGGTTTCAGATTACATTGTAGGGAATGGTTCCCTGGTCAAGCCAGTCGGAATACAGCACCGCTTGCGTTAGTATTCTATCTAAGTTCCACTCCACACTTACCTGGCCACAGCCAGGTATGCCCCGCCCCATAGACCTGGCCCACTATAAAAGGGGCTACTTGCCCCTCCCCCCTCATCACTCTCTCTCATCCCACTCTCACTTCTCTGCCCCTTGGGCTCTCCTCCCCTCCCACATGGTCATGGCCAGCCTACATTTCTCTCTCTCTCTCTCTCTCTCTCTCTCTCTCTCTCTCTCTCTCTCTCTCTCTCTCTCTCTCTCTCCCCCTCTCTGCCTTTCTCTACCACTAACTCCCATCCTCCACCCTGAATAAACTCTATTCTATACCATGTCTGTGTGCTTGTGGTCCCTCAGGGGAAAGAGGTGCTTGGGCAAGGGCCCTCCTGGGCACCCTCTTCCCCCACACCGCCATGCCACACGCCCTTAACCCCCATTCTCTCTTCTTAAGCCCCCTTCATTGGTGCATTGGCCCTTCAGCTCAGTTTCCCAGAATTCAGTTCCTGGTAGCCTCTCATTTCATTCAGTCCAGACCCTCCACCAGCCAGCTAGTACCACACGACTCCAGTGTCCGTTAGCTGACCCAAGTCGCCCTCTCCAGCTCATCCTGAGCCCGTTTGCCTTCACTGAGAGGGTTTTGCCTCACTCTTTCTGTTTGTGATGCTTGAAATTAAGCCCAGATCTTCATGAAATGCTAGATAAGTCCAGGTGTGAAGAGATGCATGGTGCCAGATTTATTATGTGGTGGTATCAGTACACAAGTGACAATGTTCTGTAAATTACAGGAAGCTATCAAAAGAAGTATTCTTGATTTTTCATACCCCCCCCCCAAAAATAAAGCCAGAGACCCAGCATAGCTAGGAGAAATGTCAGTGGCAATGCTCTTGCTAACAAGATGCCATCGTAAATTTCATAGACATTAAAAGGCCCCTTAGTTGTCAGAGCAGCCCGAGGGCCCCTCAGTCTGCCCTGCTCTGGTTTCTGTTGATCTGAGAACAGGGCAAGCGGCAGGCTTGTTTTAACTCCCATTTCCAGGTAGGTAGGTTATCATCCACCACTGTGGGAGCGTCACCCCAAATCCACACTGAAAAGTATGTCTCTACGTGTCATTTTGTATTTCCTGTCTGTCCCTCCCTCCCACGCCCCCCCCCCAGCGAAGTCTTTTTTTTATAGGAAAGCAAGTTAAAAATAAATAAAGTTTAGCAGCCAATGTGGCTCATGCCTGCATCCTCGGATGTAAGAGGCTGAGACAGGAGGACTGAGAACTCCAGGCCAGCCTGGGCTAGTCTATCCCAATAAATAAATAAATAAATAAATAAATAAATAAATAAATAAATAAATAAATAAATAAATGATTAGTATACATGTATGAACATGTCACAATGAAACCCACTATTCTGAATAATTACTATGCATTGATAAAGGAGCTAGAGAGATGGATCCTCGTTGACCCTCCAGAGGACCAAGTTCAGTTACCCAGTTCCCAGCACCTGCATCAGGCAGGCAGCTCACAACTGCCTGTAGCTAGCGCTCACAACTGCCTGTAACTACAGCTCACTCCTCCTCCTCCTGGTTTCTGCAAGCACCTGAACACAACACATAGTACACAATCAAGCACACATGAATAAAAAAGGAATAAGTCTTTTACATATATGAGTATATACTGATTAAAACCAAAACAAAAACCCCAAATCACAAACAAGAAACATGCATCCTTGGTGCATGCCGAGGACAGAGCCCACGGCCTGACATAGTAATGCCCTGGAGAATTTTCAGCATCAGCAGGTAAAGGCTGGCCTGTCTCACAAAATGGCATGCTACAAGTCAGCCCGTGGCCTCCACACGTGTATACCCAGGTGAGCATGCCCGCACACATATGTGCATACGAACATCTGTGCCAGTCTCCCACCCCCACACAAACTTCTTGCTTCAGTGGTTACATGCTTGCTTAGCAGGCCTAAGGCCCTAGTTTGACTCTCAGTACTGCAAATGAATCAACAAACATCCCTTTAATTTGTTTACCACAAGCCATCTATTAGCCTTGTGTAACAAATTTAATGTGCTTTGAAGCAAACAAGCGTTAAAGGTCATTTTTTTTTTTGTCATGCTCAAAAAAAAAATAAATAAATAAAGTAAAATAAAAAGACACTTTGTGAGCTAAGCCAAAAAGTCTTTAAGTCTTACTCGGCTAAGACTAAAAGGCCAAAAGTTTGTTCCATAAAGGGGCAGAGAGATGCCCTGGAAGCAGAAGCAGTTTTCAGCATTAATGGAGAAATTTACTGATCAAAGATTATTGATCTATGTAGAGTACAGATCCATTTCAACTATGTTTTGTAAAGAACATCATGACAGTGCAAACATGTGGAGAGAGGAGGCTCACATCACAGTAGGCAGGGAGCAGAGCCGAGGCCAAGGTCAGGGCCTGAGCCCCAGCACAGCTGCAGCGCCCTCCTTCCACCTTCCAGCGGTGCCACAGCCTTCCCGCAATAGTGCTGCCCCCTGAAAGGTGCTTCCTACCTGACAGAAGAGGGCCTGGCTGCAGAGCCAGGGGCCCTCGATCCTGGGGGACACCCAGGGCCTGAGGCTGCACCTGCTGCTTCTCCACCAGGCTTCCCCATCTCATCCATAGCCCAGCACAGAGCAGTAGAGTCCTGGAGGGTTCTCGGTCAGCTGACCAAAGAGACAGCTGTCTGCTTCTGAGAGAGACGATGACGTGTCCCTCAAGAGCCCTCCCCAGCTCCTCTCATCTTGTCTGCTTCTGAGAGAGATGACATGTCCTCCCAAGAGACCCTCCCCAGCTCCTCTGATCGCTCCCCTTTGATTTATATCCTCATCTCTGGCTTACTCTCTTGTGGATTTAATTCTTGGTAAACCATGTCTCATCCTCTCCCTAGACATAAAACTATGTTTCACAGACCTTGAACTCCAGATGTGATTTAAGGCACAAACGCTAGTTCTAGTTTCTCTGTGTTCATTGTGATGATTTCCACTAGTGACCAAAAGGACCCATTTGTGTCCCACTCAAGGCTGGTTTCTGAGTTTCACAGCTGCTCACACTAACCCTCTGTTACTAAATCCAGGCCGAGGTGCTCTTGAGACGGAGCTGGCTGACCGCACGTGTCTCTTGCTTCCTCCCAGGAGCCGAGGACAGGAGCTGGCAACACGGGCAGCAGCCTCGCAGTATTGCGGTTCACTCATGCCCCAAGTGTGGGGAGGTCCTGCCGGACATGGACACACTTCAGATCCACGTGATGGACTGCATCATTTGAGTTCCTCTCCACTCCCCAAAGCTCTTGGTAAACGCCAGATTTCTCCTCCAACACTTGTACTTCTGTCTTCTTTTTTGTCACACAAATATTTCTGCCACACTATCCTTATTTCTGGAGAAAGGAAGTTGTACCCCTCCTAAGGAGAGCGCCTGGACCGACAGGAAGTCACAAACAAGAATCGAATTAGCACCCTTCCAATACGAGAGCCAGTGTTTTTATGTTCTGCTCATGAGAGTCGCTGAGAGCAGTCAGCCAGAATGGGACAGCCATGTGACCAAGTTCGTGAAATGACATGGGAGGAACTCACTGAAGGTGAGAACCTGTAAGAGGCAGGAAATTGAAATGGTGGGGAAGCACGGCTGCAGTGTTTATCTAGGGAATCCTTCCCCCGCAGGCATCGCGTTCTGTGTGCACTTATGTGGAAGTTACATGTGGCTCCTTCTGAGCGAGCCCTGGGGTATCTGTTGATACCAGGACAGGTGGGGCTCGGAGTGTATGTAGCTCAGGATTGCGGTACTTCCCTCCGCTGCTCAGTGTAACGTTACCCTCAGTCTCTGTACCGGAGGTGCACAGGCTAGTACAGTACATAGTTTAATTTTTAAGAGCAGCTACTTTCTTCATGATGAAGTAGCAGCTTACAGTTATTACAAAGTGAACTTTTGTGATATGTGTGTTCCGCTGCTCATACATGACCAGCAACACTGTAGTGTGTATATTAATACTGAGATGTTCTGATCAATGTGGATAGGAGCGGGTCCTTTTACTAGAGGCCCATGCATGCTTGAATGAGATTCCTGATATAGACGTAGCCAGAGCCATGTGCGGCGGCGGCGGTGATGGTGCATAGCACACCCGCACGGGAGACCGAGGCAGGGGATCGCCAGCTCGTGGCCACATAGGTCTACACAGAATAATGGGGATTTGCCATACTTTGTGTTAAAAAAGTTAGCAAGAACTAAACAAGTCCACAAGTAAACAGCATCAAGTCCTAACACAATTAAGAGAATTGTTTTGTGTTGATCATAGGACCTGGGGTTAAATATACACAGATGTGTATTTAAATAAAATAAAAATACTTCATTCATCTCAATGGAACAGAGTCCTCAGATGACAGGTAATCCTCACACCTGAACAGTTATCCCCTCCAAGACAGTAGAACACAGGACTGTTCATCAGTAGTTAGTTTAGAACCCCCCTCAGACTCTAGGGACAATGTTTGCTAATGACATTTCTAAAATTACAATGACATTTTTTCTTTTCTTATTGTTTCTAGTATAAATTTCTTTACTATTTTATACTGGATAAAGCAGGTTTTTAATGTATCCCAGATCCAGGAGGAAACCAAACCGTTTTACAATGAGGTTACTGGGGAAATCCTTTTGCTTTGTTCAAGTATAATTATCTGATAAATCTAGAATGTGAAGTGAACACTCAAATGGTCTTACTAAGACTATGACCTACGCATTTGTTTGATCATGAAGAGGATTACAAATGAAGATAAGTTCAGATTAAGACTTAGAGAGAGATCTATGTACAGCATCTTCCACAGCAGCTAGGATACAGTGCAACCTAGGCATCCATTCCCTGGGATTGGATAAGGAAACGCAATACTCAGATACAGTGAAGTAGTACCCAGCCTTGAAAAAGAAGGATTATATCACCTGGAGGGCAGCAAGCCAAGTGAAATAAGCTAGTCATAGATACCACGTGATCTCACATGTGGACTCTGAAGAAACGTAGCGGTGGATGTTTAGAGCTGCGCAGTGCTTAGCAGGACAGGAGGAAGGCGTAGGAAGGTAGAGATGCCGGACGAAGGCACAAAGTCTCAGGAGGGATAAACTGTAGTGATCTACTGTACAGAATAGTGACTGTAATAATTTGTATATTAAGGCTATATCACCAGTTTAGTAAACAACTTGTAAACCCTCTGTGCGTTATCTGATTTATTTCATCTGTCTGCTCTAAGGCCTTGTTGCATGGTACCAGTTAGCATGTTACAAGCCATAGGAGTTTTATGCATGTTATTTTCTTTCTTTTCTTCTTGATCGTGGTTTTTCCGAGACAGGGTTGCACTGTGTAGCCCTGGCTGTCCTGGAACTCATTTTGTGGACCAGGCTGGCTTCAAACTCAACAGAGATCCACCTGCCTCCCTCCTGAGTGCTGGAACTAAAGGCGTGCGCCACCACACCTGGCTATACGTGTCACTCTCCTGCCTGAAAAATCATCACCCACGTTTTATCTGCATGTGTTAATCAGACTTTTGCTGCTGTGATGAAATATCTGACCAAAAATGGAAAAGGAAGAAAAGTTTCTTAAGGCTCAGTGTGTCAAAGGCCCTGGTCTTTCCTGGTGGGGAGGCTGTGGTGGACATGGGCTGCTTCCGCCATGGGAGGCCAGGGAACAGAGAGATGGCCTCATCCCACTGGACTCCCACCTGCCAAGCAGTGCTGCCCATGTTTAATGTCAACCCTTCCCTCTCCAGACACCAAGGAGAGAAGTTCTAACCTCCGGGGCACTTTGCAACAGCAGTCACACTGACAGTCGCAGTTAGCAGCCATCTCACTGCTCTCGGAGCAAAGCCCCTCGTTGCCGGGCTTACGGGGCAAGCACATCATTTCACTAGCCCTTCATCCTTATTAATATTGGCTGTCTGTCCGTTCATCTGTCTGTCCTTCTTTCCTGTTTCTGATGATAATAGCCACCTTAACAGATAAGATATTTTATGTCATTTGGCTTTGTGATTTCCCAGTGATGTTATCCTGAGCCTTCTATATACCTCTTGGCCAAGTAAAAGTCTTTGGAGATATGTCTACTCCAGTTCTTTGACTGTTTTAAAATTTCAATACTTGGCTTATTGGGTTTTATTCCATTTATGGTTGGTGGCTGATATTTTATTCATTGACCACTTTGTGTATAAACACACACACACACACACACACAGAGAGAGAGAGAGAGAGAGAGAGAGAGAGAGAGATTGCTTTGCAAATATTTCCTTTCATACTGTAGTTGGTTATTTCTTTGGCCAGGCAGACTTCTTTTATTCTGATATAGTTAAGTTCCACTTTCCTATTTTCATTTCTCTCCTTATACTTTTAATAGATTACTAATAGTGAGTGACTGCTGAGCGTCCAGATTAAATAAAACATCTGTATTCTCCAACCCCAGGCGCAGGGAATATCACAGGAGGAAATCAATAGATGGCTAGGGGTGCAATGATATTTTGGCTGCTGCACCCAAGAACTCAGAGCAAATGTGGATCTCTGCATACTCCAACACAAGACAGGACTCCTCACTGATGATGGAAGTGTCCCTAGTGTCCTATCCCTCCTTAAACTGTTGACAGTTAATGGGTTGTCGGAGGGAGGGGAGCCCTTCTTCTCCGTGGAACACTGGAAAACTGCCCGCACATTACTAAGACACTCCTCTCTGCTCATGGTGGCCACGCTGGGGAAACTCAGCGGGCTTATTAAGACATGACAGTAAGAGGAGGGTTAGGTAGGAAGGAGGTCAGCAGGAAAGGGTGGGAACAAGACAGTAATGGAGGATAATCTGATTAAAGACATTGCATTCATGCATAGGATTTTCAAAACACATTCTATACATATAAAAATTTCAAGATGTCAGGTCTGACTTTAATGCAATTCCAGTCAAACTCCTGGCAAGCTATTTTGAGGATATCAACAAAGTAACATCTAAATCTTACGTAGGAAGGTATTAATATAAAAGACCTGAAGGAGCCAGTGCAGTACTGAATAATGAAGCCAAAGACTTTCTTTTTGTTTGTTTGGTTGGTTGGTTTGGTTTTTTGTTTGTTTTTTCTAGATAGGGTTTCTCTGTGTAGCCCTGGCTGTCCTGGAACTCACTCTGTAGACCAGGCTGGCCTCGAACTCAGAAATCCGCCTGCCTCTCCCTCCCAGAGTGCTGGGATTACAGGCGTGCGCCACCACCACCCGGCCTCCAAAGACTTTCTTAAGTGCCTGGTTGTTGCTATTGTTTTGTTGTTAAGTTTTGTTCAGTTGTGTGTGTGTGTGTGTGTGTGTGTGTGTGTATACATATATATGTACATGTTTTTCAAATACTCTCAATACACTGGAAAAATACAAACAAGACTAGAGCACTGGCAGTGAAACAGACAACAGCGAGAATAGCATGCCCCGAAAGAAGCCAGCTCACACAGATGCAGTCACCTCATACTTGAGGATGGGGCCACATGAAGGGCGGGGCTCAGGATGAGGACAGCCCATTGCCCTCCCCACTCTGACTGTTCTGACCATTGGTTCCTCTTCCCAGTTTCTGGTCTTCTGCACCAAAGGCTCCTGACACTCACTCTATAGACCAGGCTGGCCTTGAACCCATAGAGATCCACCTGTCTCTGCCTCCCGAGTGCTGGGATTAAAGTATGGGTCACCACCACACCCATCGTCAGAATTTGAGAGACATCTGGACTAGTTTCCAGAAAGTATACAAACCCCTGAAAAGCATAAAAACTCTTGATGTATGTATGTGTTTTACTAGAAGGGAAAAAAAAAAAAAACCCTACTAGATTATTTTCTCAAAGAGGTCTGTAAGCACCTACCCCTATCCCCCAAATTAAGAACCACTACATGGTGCAATTTCTAATAGCAGCACTTGGGAAGCTGAGGCAGGAGAACTACCAGGAGTTCAAAGACAGCCAGAGCAACTCAGCAAATCTGAAAAAGAAAGCAAAAGCAACCGTGTAATAGTTTAGACCTGATGTGTGGGCCTCAGCTCTTCTTCTGGGGTGCAGCCTTTCTTCAGAGCCGCAGACTCAAGAGGCGGGGCAAGCTGTTCCTGGACAGCTTCATCCTCTTAGTGTGATGCTTTAGATATGAAATGTCTGCCTCAAAAGCTTCCTGCATTGAAGGTCTGGGCCCCAGGAGAAGCAATGCTCAGAAGAGGCGCCTTCAGATCGCGTGCATTAATCCACTGTGGGTTCCAGGTGTGAACAGACTACGTGTGGTGGGATAATTTTGGTATTTTGGTTTCTTTAAAAAGCAAAAATAGCCGGGCGGTGGTGGTGCACGCCTTTAATCCCAGCACTTGGGAGGCAGAGGCAGGCAGATTTCTGAGTTCAAGGCCAGCCTGGTCTACAGAGTGAGTTCCAGGACAGCCAGGGCTACACAGAGAAACCCTGTCTTGAAAAAAACAAAGCAAACAAAAACAACCCACAAAAATACCTTAAGAATATGTCTTGGTCTGTGAAATATGGGACCACTTCAGCTGTGGCAGTAGCTAACTATGATTTGCCTCATGCTGTGATGGGCATTTGATTTTTGCCAGATGCAGATGAATGTTTGGGATTCTGGGGACTTATTTGGAGGTTATATAAATGCTAGAAACCTGGTGGGTTGTTGGTTGATGTTGGTCCCAGTTTGTTAATTAGCCATGTGTAACGAAGAAACAACAGGAAGAAATTAAGATATCCTTTTGTTTTTTTACTATAGCTGTCTTCAGACACTCCAGAAGAGGGCGTCAGATCTCATTATGAATGGTTGTGGATGGTTGTGAGCCACCATGTGGTTGCTGGGATTTGAACTTGGGACCTTAACCACTGAGCCATCTCTCCAGCCCAAAATTAGATATCCCAATGGCAAAGATCAAACTTGCCCCAAGGAACTCAGACACCCCAGTCAGCAAGAAGTAGTCTAACAATGTGACCCCATTTCTGACCTTTGACTTTATTCAGGGATTTCTTTATCCTTTTATCTAGTGTTGGGAGGTTGGAAGGGTGGAAGAAAAAAGAACCCACAAAGTAGCGGAAGACCAGCTACAGTGAGGTGGTGGCGCACACCTTTAATCTTAGCATTTGGGAGGCAGAAGCAGGTAGATCTGAGTTAAAGGCCAGCCTGGTCTACAGAGAACACTCCAGGACAGCCAGGGCTACACAGAGAGATCGTGTCTCAAAAACACAAAACAGAAGACCCTGGAGAGGTCGTGAGACTGTGGAAGGCGGGGCCTAGTTGGAGGAAGTGGGACTGTGGAAGGCGGGGCCTAGTTGGAGGAAGTGGGACTGTGGGAGGCGGGGCCTAGTTGGAGGATGTGGGACTGTGGAAGGCGGGGCTTAGTTGGAGGAAGTTGGTCTCTGAGTGTTAGGGAAAGCAGGAGTGATAAACTTTGCTCTTGATCTTCCTGTCATCCTGCTTCCTGGCTGCATGAAATGAGCTGCCCTGCTCAACCACACTACCCCTTTCCACCATGCTGTGCCTTGCACCTCGTCCATCATACCCTTCTTGCCTTAGCAATCTTCTTCCTCACCCAGGTCTAGGAACAATAGAACCAAAATCCTTCCTGCCTTACGTCACCTCGGGCATTTCTAGTTTGACATCAGGAGCTCTAATTTCTTCTTGTAATCCTTCCTGCCTGAAGTTGTCACAGGAGCGAGAAGTCTGACTAACATATACAGATGCCACCTGAAACCAAGTGGACTCTATTGTGTGTGTCCCTTAAACTTTGACTTTCCATGTTCCCTGCTAAAGTGCGTTACCTCCAGAGACAACTAAGCAACTAGGCGCACAAGGCTCAGCTAGCCTTCCTCTGACTTTCCTTTGCCCTCTTTCTCTCTCCTCAATATCCCACATGCACTGGATTCTGAATTTATTTTTCCCCAAAATCACTACCTCCTCTTTCCTCGAATTTGCCACTAAACCAATTAATACAAATTGCTTGGCTCTCCGTATCCATTTGTGCTTGGATGCTTTGGTTGACACTGTTTCCTGTTCCTCGGATCCCACGGAAGCAAAGGTTACCTGCAAAGTCACGGGGAAGAAAGGAACTAGAGAGTGCCAACAAGAACTAGTCCAGCTAATTAGTGAAGTCTCTCCTCTCACTGTGAAATTTTCACAGTAGAATTACTCCTAAACCTGGGCCAGTAGCACAGGCTTTAATAACGATGAGATGGAGCATTAGTACCCATGGTACAAGTACGTGGAGCTGGGTGTGATGACTGTAATCCCAGCACTCTGGAAGCTGAGGCAGAAGGTTTCAAGAATTCTAGGCCAGGGGTGTGAATATAGCTCCGGGGCACAGGGCACCCCTTAATCCAATCATCAGCACAAAGGAAAAAGAAGAGGGGAGGGCGGAGGAATTCCAGGACACTCCGGGTTCTGCTACATACTGTTTTAAAACAATCCAGGCAGGTACTCTAATCCCAGTACGTGGGAAGCAGAGTGTGAGTTCAAGACTCATCTCATCTATGTAGAAAGTTCAAAGCCAGAGCTTCGAGGAGAGACCCTGTCTCAAACATCAACAAAGCTGTACATGGAAGTCTTTGGAATTGTGGGGACTAAATATTCTGCATTTGGGAAATGGTTTTAATACTATATATAAACACTCATAAATAAAGTTTGAATTTTACTAAAGAATGATCGATACATTATTCTCAACTCTGACATAATCTAGTCCCCCGAATCTGCACTATTCTAGGAATATTGTTTTCTGTATCCAAAAATATCATCTAGCCGTTCCCTCGTTTACAGGTGGAGAAACAAAATCTGAAGAAATGTTAGTTCCTGTAAGTCAGAGTGAAAGGTAGAAACTTTCCATGGCTCTCTATTCAAATCCGAATATCTAAACTGGACACGAGATCAGCAAAACTGGTTCGGACGTCGGTAGGTTTACTTACATCAAGGAAACCACTGAGGACAGCGGTGAGTGTCCATTGGTAGAAGTTTAGGCTTCTTTGATCCTCACTTATAGAGATGGACTGAGCTCCGGCGTTGGCAATAATGATCCACCTCCTCCGCGCTAGAGGGCGCCAGACCCCTTACTTTAGTTACGGGAATCTGAGACTTCACTAGCCGGAAGTTCTTTGCCCATAACAAAGATGGCGTCTGGTAACCTACTACGCCAATCAGGTTGCTCTGAGAGGCGGTACTTCCCCCCAGCCAAGGATCTGTATGGTCCGAGAGTTCCGGCGTAGCCAATCAGAGCGACCGCCACAGACGAACGCGTTGGCGTCAGAGGTGGGGGGAGTTCAATTTTAATTTTTGGCGGGATCCGGTGCGGGCCGGGAAGAGGACCGGTGTTGGGTGAGCTTCACGGGCTTAGCGTGTGCCGGGGACTCTGGGCGTCCGCGCAGGGATTGGGGTCTGAGGGCGAGAGGCGCCGAGATCTGGGGCGGGCGGAGCAGGCGACTTCGGCCGGGGCTGGGAAGGGCAAGGCGCCGGGGCTGGAAGATCGAGGCTCGTGTGCTTGAGGAGCCCGTTTTGGTTTGTTTTCTTTTTCAAGAGCGCCCTTTTATTTCTGATTTTTAAAAGTTTATCTCTGACAGTGTCCTTTATGTACATGTAGATACGGCAGTTTTGGTTATATTCAGCCCCGTTCCTCTCTTAACCGCTTCCCTTTTCTCTGAACCCCTTCTTCACCGAACGTATCCGGCTACTTTCATGTTTGGTTGTTGTTGTTGTTGTTGTTGGTTGTTGTTGTTGTTGTTGTTGTTGTTGTTTAAACCCACCGAGGCCGTTAGAGTTGCCCGCATAAAGAGAGCACCCTTTTAAAAATGCTCGCGTCTCCCTGACCCCTGCTAAATGCATACCTTGTGCCGGGCTCCGGTAGAGACACGTAGTAATATCCGCTCTAGCCTTCCGACCTAGCCCTCCGGAGAGGTCTCAGAACCAGCACACAATAGCGGGCCAATGTGCAGTTAGCTAGGGCAGAGAGGGGACCATCCGGGTGTGGCCGATTGGAAAGGCTCAGAAGTTAGATAATTGGAGAAGAGAAAGAACTCTAGAAGAGCTTTCTAGACAAAGTGCCTGAA
Source organism: Apodemus sylvaticus (assembly GCF_947179515.1). Taxonomy (NCBI): domain Eukaryota; kingdom Metazoa; phylum Chordata; class Mammalia; order Rodentia; family Muridae; genus Apodemus; species Apodemus sylvaticus. Next base: position 71,118,675 of record NC_067485.1, on the reverse strand, counting down.
GCCGGAAGCACTTCAAGAAGTTGAAAGCAAACTAATCTAGCAGAAAGGTGAGGAAATAGAAACAAGGAAGGAGGAAGGCACTCTTTGCCTCACAGGCTTTGTGAATCTTGTTCTGAGGATGATTGAAAGCATCAGAATGGTTCAACTGAAAGAACTCGGTGGGCCCAATGGCTGGGGGAGGTGGCAGCATTTGGGAGGCAGAAAGTCGAGGTAAGCTCGGTGATTTTGAGGCCGGCTAGAGCTACACAGGGAGATCCTGTCTCAGAGAATGAATGAACTGCAGGGTAACAGGGATGGTTGTGGGGGACCAAAGAAAAGACGAAGGAAGGCTTAAAAAGTTAACGGAGACTTAATTGGGGTGTTAGCTGAGAGCTCAGAGAACAGAGGAAAGTGTGCACAATGTTTTGTAGGTTGGAGCTGTTGTGCTTTTAGGATCTCTCAGGACCAGAAGGATGTACTGGTTTGATTTGGGGAAGCAAGGCAAGACACTGGGAGGAATGAGCCCAGACGTTTGCTCCTAACCCTCCAGAAACTTATACTTGGGAATGCCTCTGCAGATAACACATGACTCCTGCTATCATCCTTGCAAACGTTTGCTGAGAGAGTGAGGGAAAAATACCATATTTAGCAGGGTGATGTTGGCGTGTGCCTTTAACAACTTCGCCAGTTTCAGTGTGCTCTTGTAAACAAATGTGACAGAACAGTGGTTTGAGCAAGGCTGTCTGAGTTTAGAAGACCATGTAAATAAGTATACAGTAAGCACATACTAAATATTAACAGAACAACCCTTTTCCAGAATGTTTTCAGAACAGTTTAAACAATAGCCTGGCATACACAGTATAGTTTATATCTGAGGAAACACTAAAAGCAAGGAAGGCAGCAGGCCGTGTCCAGAGTCATACACGGAAGACAGCGCTCAACCTATCCACTATAGCCGTGTTCCCACATCCAACAGGAACAAACATGTCTTATAAGTTGAATGTAAATGTTTGTCACAGGAGTCTGGAAATCAGGTCCAAGAACAATCCAGGGAGCAAACTGTACTGGAGGCTAAAGGCACTCTGTCCCCATCCCCACCCCACCCCACCCCCGAGCCTCTCTCACAGTTCACTGTTTGGCAGGATGGCCCGGGTTCTGACAACTTGCTTGCTCCTCCCCGAGTACTGCAATTAAAGGCATTTGATACTGCACCCAGCTTCGATGTTATCTTTCTATCTTAATTGTTCTGGTCATCTATGTTTCAATAACTACTGTGGAAGTCAAATCCTGACTCAGGGTACAGCTATGTATCACACTTCAGTGGATAATGTAGACCTCAGAAAACAAAAAGCAGGATAGTGACCCTAAATCTCACTTCAGCCTGAGTAGTACTTGTTCACAGAGTCTGCCGTCTACCTCACACCCTGCACTGTACTGTTGCTTGGTGTCTAGCCACACTTTGAAGCCAGATAGAAATGCTAATGTGAGAGGAGGGGTGCCCCTGAGCTGCTGGTGAGAGGTGATGAGACATCCCAGGTGCTAGGCAAATCCTAAGGTTAGTGACACAGAATCTCCGGGATGTAGCTTTGTTGGATGCGCCTTGTGAAGAGAGTCAAGAGTGACTTCTCTGCTACTGATTTGTATGCAGCCAAGAGTCTTCGCTGCACGTCTCCTGGGCCGCCGACCTGATCCTCCTTCACCCTTGTTCATCTCGGCTCTTCTGTTGACAGCATGGATGGTAAGGTCTTCTAGTTTTGTGGATTCCTCTTAGCTTTGTGGAGGACTGCCATTTCATCATTCTACCACAAAATAGCAGGGAGCCAGGGCTGCTTAGTAACTTACGTCCAATTGTCAGGCCAGGGCGCTCTGACTCCAGAGTTACTTTGTTTGTTTGTTTTTCAGGGATTTGTACAAAGAAAAATCCCAATGAAAAAAATATTGTTCTGTTAAGCAAAGCTCAATGGAGCAGCACAGAGCGTCTGCGCTGATTCTCCAGGCCCTGGGCAAGCAGACTGCGGGGTGGGGTGAGGTGGTTGTTCTCTTTGGTTACATAACTGAGCTCATTGCCAGACACTGTCTTTCTTTTTGACCCTGGTTTATTAGACTTTGTCCTCTTTAAGAAAAGTAAAGGCAAACATTGAAATTACTCCACTGGGTTGGGTGTGGTGGCTTAGCCCTTTAATCTCAACACTCAGGAGTCAGAGGCAGGTAAATCTCTTGAGTTCAGCTAGCACAGGGCTATATGAGATCTTGTCTCAAGATTTGGATTCATTTTATCTTGAACATGAAATTACCAGTGAAATAAAATGTTACTTAATAATGAAAGGTCAAATAAAAGCAAATATGGCAGAAATGTTAATGATAGCTAATTATGGGTGATGAGTATTTATATATCTTTTTCCATTTAAAAGTAACAATTGGCCAGATGGTGTGTCAGCCGCCTTTAATCCCAGCACTAGGGAGGCAGAGGCAGGAGGATCTCTTGAGTTTGAAGCCGGCCTGGTCTACAGAGCAAGTTCCAGGTTGGCCAAAGCTAAAACAGACAAACCCTGACTTGAAATACAAACATACATACATAAATGAATGAATGAATGAATAAATAAATAAATAAATAAATAAATAAATAAATAAATTAAAAATGACAAAAAGTGAAACAGCAAGTTCCAGGTTGGCCAAAGCTAAAACAGACAAACCCTGACTTGAAATACAAACATACATACATACATACATACATACATACATACATACATAAAAATTAAAAATGACAAAAAGTGAAACAGCAGGCAAGGTCGATATCTATATTAAAGTGTTTTTTAATTATTCCTTACTGGTCAGATATCATGAAACAGTATTGTAGGACGGTAGCTTGTTAAAGTAGTGCAGGGGGAGCTCTAGCCTGGTGCCTGGCCCACCTGCTCTGCCCTCTCCTTGGTGCCTTCTAAGAAGCGCTGGGGCGGGGGAGTAGGTACAAGAGCAGCAGGCAGAATGGCCAACCTGGAGGCTCCTCTCAGTTGCCCTGTGAGTGCTGACGGTGAGTGTGGTGTGCTTGTCTCAGACACTGCCCTGGGTAGACTCTTGCTCCCATTTCTTCTAGTGGAGGAGGATGACTTGTGTCTGCTGACATCTCTGCTGGAGGAGAGCGAGGCAGCCTTGCCCTGTAGTTCAGGAGAGAATAAGTCCTTGTCTCTGGAAGATGGCGGCGACCCAGATGAATTTGATGAGCTTTTTGATGCTGATGGTGACGGTGAATCTTACACAGAAGAGGCTGACAGCGAAGAGGGAAAGACCGGAAACCAGGAGGAGTGCTTGGCCACTCTCTTTGGCGATGTGGAGGACTTAACAGATGATGAAGTTCCTACATCACAGGTTGACAGCAGCGTCCCCCCTGCTCCTGCGCCCAGACAGGAGAAAACCAATCAGGAGTTGCAAGGTAACCCCGATTGGAGGGCTTGCTTTCTCCTGTTTACTCACGAGACAGTCGGTGCTCCCAAGGTGGACAGTTTTCATTAAAATAACTGCAGATACAAGGGTGGCGACCAATGGGTTTATTTTTTTCAAAATGGTGGAAAGATGGCTTAGTAAGATGCATGCACTAGGACCCAAGTCCAGAACCCCAGTTCGAGGAGCCAACCTAGCAGAATCCGTGAGCTCAGTGAGAGACCCTGACTCAAAAAATTAGGCAGGAGCAATCAAGGGGTACCGACCGTAAAGCCCTTTGTGTGCTGACCTTGAATGAGGGGCACATGGGGCATTTAAAGTCAGCATTGCATCGCTCCTGGTCCTCCTTACGTCCTGGTCAGCCAGCTGGACTTGACCTTTGCAAAGCGGCTCTAACCCTGTCCATACTTGTTGCAGAATGTGTTACTTTAGGATGTATGTTCATGGGGGGGCGGGGGGGAGGGGGCGGGCGAGGCTACAAAGTTCCCACACGGTTGTGTTGAGCAAGAGGCCATTCCTGGACTGCCGCTTCACTGGTCCTGGCCCCTTCGCTGGTCCTGGCCCCTTCGCGTGTATCTAATACAGAAGCCAGCACTGATGGTACTAGTTATGGTATTTCAACTTAGATTGCTTGACCTCTGTAACACATTCGTACGAATTCCTCTTTGGGGTTTTGTTGGGGGTCTATGTTTTCCCGACGCGGGGTCTTACTAGGCAGCTTAGGCTGACCTCGGCTCCCTTTCTGCCCCCTCCCGAGCGCTGGAACTGCAGGTTTACACCACCATGCCTGCTCCTTGAATAAGCTCCTGGCTAGCTCAGGTGTCAAAAGGCTTGATTGCTAGGGATAAAAAGATTTTTTAAGGAACCTCTCTGAAGTGTACAGCTACTAAGGAATTGTATTGTGAACCTCGAGGGCTGTGGTGGGGATAATAAAAATACGGCCAGTATTTGTGTCAGATGGAGTATGCTAGTCTATCTGATTCTAATATACTTTCCTTTGTAGATGAATTAAAGAAGTTGCAAGAGCAAATGAAATCCTTACAGGAACAGCTAAAAGCTGCATCAATTAAACAGCCGCCTCTGTGCACGGCCCCTTTGAAGGAACCGCCTGGTAATGTGACTGTGATTGGAGCAATCATATGCATTTTTCTTACCAAGCAACAGTAGCATTATTAGTATTTTCGCCCAGCTCCTGCAAAAACTGTAGCATTCCTAATTTCTTTCCTTTTCAATCGCAAAGGTGCCTCTCTGCAGCCCCCACGTAAGGAGAAGAAAATTCGGAGAATTCAGGAGTCAGCGTGCTTTTCTGCAGAGCTCGATGCCCCCGCTTTACCCAGAGCCAAGCGGGTGGCACGGACGCCAAAGACTCCTGCAGGTGTGCTTCTCAAGGCCTTGTGGGGTCTCACGGCTCAGCTCTGTTGAAAATACATTCTACTGCTGTGTGTGTGGGGGGAGGGGTGAGAGAGTTTTGCGGGCAAGTAAGCTTGTGTGTGTGCAGATACTTACAGAGGGGTGGGATCCCTGGAGTCACTAGCATTTGTGAGCTGCCCAGCCATTGCCACACAAAGGTCTACTAGACGCCCCTGCAGAGACCTGGATGATCATCACAAAGTGGTCTTGTTCTGTGGCACGAGTGGATTGCGTGAGACCTATTGGTACACGCTTCTACATCTAGCATTTGGAGGAACCTACATTATAGGCCAGCCTGAGCTACCGAGTGAGACCCAGTCTCAAAATAGCAACAAGAAACTATCCTATGTGTTGATTTCAAAAGAATGCCTTGCTGGGTGGTGGCACGCCTTTAATCCCAGCACTTGGGAGGCAGAGGCAGGCGGATTTCTGAGTTCAAGGCCAGCCTGGTCTACAAAGTGGGTTCCAGGACAGCCAGGGCTACACAGAGAAACCTGTCTCGAAAAAAACAACAACAAAAAAAAGGAATGCCATGAACAGGCTTTATGCCCTCAGTCATTTCCTGTCCACTGCTTATGCTAATTTTCTAGAGCCATCTTCAAGGATCAGCACACCCTCACAGCCACTACAGCTTACTTCCAGTTTTCTAGCCCCGAAAAGCTCCTCTTCAGGGTCGGCAAGCCCGCCCTCACCTCAAGCTGTTCCTGGAAACAGACGCAGTGGGATGACTGGACATCAAAGCAGGGCGACCCCGGGGACTTCTGGGGAGCGGCCCCCGCAGGTTTCCCAGGTCTCTGTGGAAGCCTTCTCAGGCCTACGCCTCAGGTCAGTAGCTATATCGACCCTTTGTGTCCCTCTATCTGTCCCGCTAGATGACTCTTACTCCTATCAGAAGATGGGTCTTCTAGAGGCAGTGTGTGCGCCACAGGTCCACATAGCAGCAGCTCTGACTGAGGGATCTTAGCTCGGTGCACTGTGGTGTGGACTGTTTAGGAAGGTGTGTCTACACAACGATAATGGTGGGCAGCGCACACCTTTAGTGCCAGCAGTCTGAACCCAGAAGCAGGAAGAGCTTTGTGAGTTTAAGGCCAGCCTGGTCTACAAAGTGACACAGATGTCATTATAAAACACCCCATCATTGTATGTGTATGGTGTAGTCTGTATTACTGTGTACAGTTACGATGCTAGACAATTCTTAAATGTATACAGTTGAAGTGTATACAACTTGTAAGTATATGCAGTCTGTAATTCCCACACGCAGAATGCTGAGGAAGGAGGACTGGGAAATAAGGCTAGCCTGCGTAACTCCAAGTAACTCCAACTCCGTGGCCAGCCCAGGCTTCAGCATTAACCTAGGTCTCGAAAGCAAAAACGGAGGCAGGGTTCCAGGCCAGTCTGGGCTACATAGTGAGGTTCTGTCCCAAGAAACCAAACTAACTAAATAAAAATAAGTATATACTGTTCATATTCTATAGACGTACCCCAAGACACGGGAGAGGTTGCTGCCTGTAATATTCCCCTGACCACCTAGTAAGGTGCCAGACAGTCTGTTACCAGAATAATAACCTAGCAATTACTGGCCTCTTGACCCAGGCGACCTCGAGTCTCCTCCACAGAAATGAACAGGAAGATGACAGGCCGGAAACTGATCCGACTGTCTCAGATCAAGGAGAAGATGGCAACTGAGAACCTGGAAGAGAAGGACTGGGTGACATTTGGGGTTATTCTGAGGAAGGTCACTCCACAGAGCGCTAACAGTGTAAGTGCTTTACTGATTGCTGAGCTCCGCCTGCCCTGGGCTAAAGGGTTCCCCGGCTCTTCGTCTGGCACCTGCCAGCCCTCCTTTTAAAATAACACCTAGTGGGCGCTCATCTTTGGGTTGGCATTCAAGGGTAGTGTCTGCAAAGAACAGGGCTGAGAGACAGTGAGGGCGCACAGTGGGACTGTGTGTTGTCCAGTCCTTCTGACTGTGTTTCAGTTCTCACCATTTATGGGACACCTGTGTTGGTCCCTAAGATACTGTCATGTCTCCTGTGGAGAAGGCCAAGTAATCAGGCTGAGTCCACAAATCCCAGAGATCCCTGTGAATATGAGGTGCTGAGATGGTGGGCCCAGTCAGTGAGGTATGTACTGAGGTAGCTCTTAAGAGCAGTGCCGGTGACGATCAGTCACCTGCTCTGAACCCTGTGATCAGTATGAATGCAGTGCTGTAGCTGCCTCTCGTCTCACACCAGGATGGTAGGGGATGTTGCTGCACGCGATCCCTACCTGTGGTACTGGACGGCAGCTAGATTGCCGCTAAGGTATACTCTACTAAATTTGCTTGTGGCCTGCCTTGCTTCTGTTCATCCCAAATGTGGCAGGTAATGAACGCTAGAGCCCAAAGAAAGAATTAATTTGTAATTTGAAAGCCCGCTGACAACCATTTATTTCAGGTGAATTATATTGAGATAATTTTCTACAATAAGACACCTGAACCATTACACGGAGGCACCGTAAGCCACGGTTCAAAGGTGACTGAAAGGGACTCTCTTCTCTCCAGGGGAAGACGTTTAGCATCTGGAAACTGAACGACCTTCGAGACCTGACTCAGTGTGTGTCCTTGTTCTTGTTTGGAGACGTCCACAAAGATCTCTGGAAGACGGAGCAGGGGACTGTCGTAGGATTGCTCAACGCCAATCCCATGAAGCCCAAAGATGGCTCGGCCGAGGTGAGGCTTGAACTCAGCTTGGGCTGCTGGCTGCTGGCTGCTGGCTCCTGCAGTCACTGTTTTATCAGAAACATCTGTGTTAACCTTCCTCTGGGCTGTACCTGATTCTCTCCCCACTATTCTGCCTCTTCAGTTGTTGGCTCACTGCTTACCAATATTCTGAGAAATCTACTTATTCTAAACGAACTCCTATTATCACTGCTATTTTATTTATTATCAAAGAGAACTAGAGAACACACACACACACACACTCACTCACACACTGACATGGCTCACGTGTGGAGGTGAAAGAACAACTTTATGGAATCTCGTCCCTACCTTTATGTGAGTCTGGGGATTGAACTCGGGGCTGCAGCCTTGCACGGCAAGCACTTGTACCTGCTGGGTCATCGTCACCAGCTCAGTGCTCCTAAATTTGCCCGCTTGGGGCTCCTAAAGCCCCTCATATATGTCCATGGTTGTATGAAGAGATCGTGTGATACAGCTGAATGAGTTTTACAGCCCTAGCTGGTACTTCGAGGCAAAGCAAATCTTCATCCTCCCAATCTGCTAGAGTTTTGTGTTACTGTTCCTAGTGAGTTGCTAACCAGTGTAAATTACAACGGATAGTTTTTCTGCTCTGTCCCAGCAAGGGCTTTATTTTCAGTAGAGAACGACAAAAGTCTTCATTTGTTGCTTGGGAGTATATTTGATCATTTGTAACAACACAACAAAAAAATTCTCTACAGTTTCTTTTAAACAAACAGTTGGATTTAGGTGGGTGTGGTGATTCACATCTGTAATCCCAGCAGCCAAAGGCCAGAGGATTACCATTACTTCAAGGCCAGTCTGGGCTCCGAGGTCAGGTCCTGTCTCATAAAACCAAAATAACTGTGTGTGTGTGTGTCTGTGTCTGTGTGTCTGTGTGTGTGTCTGTGTGTGTCTATGCATGTCTGTGTGCGCACACTAGCAGCAGGCCTCTTATCTCTGCCTCCCAGATTCTAGGATTATAGGTATAAGTTACCATTTCCAACTATTTTTCCTTTTCTTTCTTCCCGTTTTCTCTTTTAACTTACTGCCTTTATTAGTTCATGTGGGGTTGACGGGTGTCAGCATATATGTGGAGCTCAGGGGACAACTTGCAGAATGGGTTCTCACCCGCCAGCATGTGGGTTCCTAGAGTTGTACTCATGTCATGGGGTTTGTTAGCCAGTACCTTTACCCACCATCTTGCCAGCCCAGTTTTCTTCTAAGTCCAGTCTAGTATTATGATAGGTATGGGGGGAGTCATAAGCCTTGGGCCATCCTGGGCTATGTGTGAATTTAGACTATTCTTTAGTATACAACAAGACCCTGGCCTCTCTTCAGAAAAACAAGGACACTAGAAACAGACAGTGTCGTGAAGCCCTATCTCTCAGTGTCTTAGTTACCTTTTTATCTCTGTGAAGAGGCAACATGACCACAGCAACTTATAAAGAAAGCTGTACTGCTCCAGAGGGTGGGTCCCTGAGGATCATGGTGGGGAGCAGGACAGCAGACAGGCAGGCGTGGCATTATGATGGTAGCTGAGCCTACATCCTAATCCATAAATTTGAGGCAGAGAGACCCCCAGTGATATACCTCTTCCAAAAGGCCACACCTGATTCTTCTCAAAATATCTCCAGCCAACCGGGTGCCACGTATTCAAATACATGAACCTATGGGGCAGTTTTTAGTCAAAGCGCAACAGTGAGTCTCTGCCTTTCCCTCTTGGTCAAAAGATGACAGCAAATCACTATGAAGCAGAGAACTGTATCTCCCTACCCTGGAGGCGGAGAGGCTCTAAACGGCTTGATATTTTCTGCTAAAACTCCTAGATCTGATGGGAGGTCTTGCACAAATTCAGCCACCAGGCAGAGCAGCCGTTACAGATGGGCTGCTGTGGGCTCTTCCCTCCAGGCTGGGGACAACTGCCCAGTGTGGATGGGGGCTTACCTGTGGCCGAGTTTGCACGGAGGCTGGCTGGGGATTCTGTTACCTAACAACCACTGGGCCCTATGACTTCAAGGGGCCGATGCCCTGTTCTGGGAGCAAGGAGAGAGCCCAGGCACTTGAGGACAGTCCTTATCTCAGCCTGTATCCTCGGAAGGTAGATAGGTAGGCCTGCCTGAGAACCTGAGTCAGACAAGGTCACTAAGGCTGTCCCCCAGCCCCTTATCACCATTGGTGACCTGATGAAGAAAGGTGAGCCAGCTGTCTTTTTAGTAGGAAATCAAGAACTTACTTCCCTATCGATTCCTGTTCCAGTCTACTTTGCCAAACCTTAGTCACTCGATTACAGTGAGCTGTAAGGAAATGCTGGGAAAACAGGGTTGCCTCCTTTGTCTGGGGCTGAGCACTTGGCCAGCCTGGGCAGTCAAGATTCCGACAGCCAAGAGGGAGGGAAAGCCTGTTACAGAAACGGAAGCTGGGATTGAGTCTTCTGCATGCCGGGTCCACAGCTGTGAGCTCTGGCTTCAAAGATGCCTTCCAAAACCAGACATACGTTTGCCCATTCTTAGGATAAAGACCTTTAGCACTTACATAAGCATTCTCTCACAGGTGTGCTTATCTATTGATCATCCCCAAAAAGTCTTAATTATGGGAGAAGCCATGGACCTGGGAACCTGTAAAGCTAAGAAGAAGAACGGAGAGCCGTGTACACAAACCGTCAACTTGGTGGGTCTCAGATCCTTTAGTATTCGCCTATGGACCATCAGCTGTGAGGGATGGGGGATGGGGGATGGACTTTAGGTGCTGTGGTGGCGTGCAAAGGGGAGGACTGGAGGTCACAGGGATTCGGTGGGCACATAGTGTTGTCAGACTAGGAGAGATGGGCGTGCGTCCCTGCTCCCGGGGCTGCTGACCTGGGCCCTCATCTGGTGCTTCTCCCTGCAGCACGACTGTGAATACTGCCAGTATCACATCCAGGCCCAGTACAGGAAGCTCAGCGCCAAGCGCTCCGACCTGCAGTCCACTTTCTCTGGGGGACGAATTCCAAAGAAGTTCCGCAAAGGCACCAGCCTGAAGGAGCGGCTGTGTCAAGATGGCTTCTACTACGGCGGCGTATCTTCCGAATCCTTTGCAGCATCCATGTAAGGCGTTTCTCAGGTCTGCTCTTGGGAAAGGATTTTGCTTCTCTCTTAAGAGGAAGCTGGTGGTAGACTGTCCTGGAGCTGTCCTAGGATGCTTACCTGAGCTTAGTTCTTCGACGCTGAAGCCAGTGGTCAAGGACATCTTTTATTCCTAGGAAGAGAGGAGCACATGGGAATGAATGGGCAGTGAGTCATGTAATCTGAACATTGAACCTTAGTTGGGGTTTTACTGATGTGAGCAGACACCATGACCAAGGACAACATTTCACTGGGGCTGGCTTACAGGTTCAGAGATTCAGTCCATTATCATCAAGGCAGAGCATGGCAGCCTCTAGGCAGGCACGGTGCAGGAGGAGCTGAGAGTTCTACATCTTCATCTGAAGGGTGTTAGCAGAATACTGGCTTCTAGCAGCTAGGATGAGGGTCTTAAAGCCCACGCCCACAGTGACACAGCTACTCCAACAGGGCCACACCTCCTACTAGTGCCACTCCTGGGCCAAGCGCATACAGACCGTCACAGAGCCCATGCTTTACGTCTTGTACCTGCAGTCCCAGCTCTGGGGAGACTGGGACAGAAAGAACATGAAGCCATGGCTAGCCTACTCGGTCTAGGGGGACCCTATCTCAAATGGAGAAAACCGAGTTTGTTTTCCAGTGCATACAGCACCCATGTCCGGTGGCCCGACCGCTGTAACCCCAGCTTGGGCAGGTCTGATGCTCTTTTGTGGCCTCTCCGTCAGTGTGCACAAACCTACTCTCAGACCCATGCACATACACCCAAAGGATTAAATGAATAAAACCGTTTTTTTGATGAGCCAACACCAAGAGGTGAAGGCAGCAGAATGAGTAGTCGGTGCCAGCCAAGCATCTGAGCATCTGACAGGTCAGAACACGCACAAAGGAGCTGTGCTTGAATGTAAAACTTTGCCAGAGAGCCAGAAACACCAAAAAAAATACACCAGTTCTGTGATGCAGAAGCCTAGGAATAACTGATAATGAAACATTAATGACTGTTAAAGTTTAGTATGGTACAATCCTAGGTCCTTTTAGAATGTTATGAGAAGCTGGGCAGAGTGACATGTACCTGTTATCCCACCAGGGAGATGGAGGCAGGAGGGCAAGGGGCTCAAGGCCAGGCTTGCCTGTACACTGAGTTCAAGCTAGCCTGGGCTACATGAAATCTTGTCTCAAAAAATTAGAAAGGAAGGAAGGAAGGAAGGAAGGAAGGAAGGAAGGAAGGAAGGAAGGAAGGAAGGAAGGAAGGAAGGAAGGGAAAGAAAGAAAAAGAAAGAAAGAAAGAAAGAAAGAAAGAAAGAAAGAAAGAAAGAAAGAAAGAAAGAAAGAAAGAAAGAAAGAAAGAAAGAAAGAAAGAAAGAAAGTGAAAGGAAAAAGACAGACTACAATGTTATTAGAAATAACATTAGCATTTACCCATATGGAATATGGTAAATAATCATATAAAGGATACTCTATAGCTACTAAAAATAATGATTAAAGAGCTATTTGTTACTTAATATAAAGTACAAGTCTTTGTGCCTTATTCTGTAAGGTCGGAAAAGCTTAAAGCCTGCTTGCTTTAAATTTACTCACAGTTCCTTTGTGCATGTTCTGACCTGTCGTATGCTCAGATGCCATCCTTATGGTGAGATGACAAGTCCACACATCACCGGGGTTCCTCAGGCAAATCTGCAGGCTCCGTCAGTGTTTAGTGTATAAGCCAGGACTGCTGGCTGCTGAGCTGTGGCTGGCAAAGCCTGTGTGCGTGGGGCTTGGAAAACTTGGACCACTGGTAACAGATGCATAGGGAATCCTCATATTGTTTCAGAAGGCATTGTAGCTCAGTGACTTTCTCTCTGCTTTGGCTCTTGTCATTACAGGGTGGCAGCCACTGCTCCTAAGAAGAAGGTTCAAACCACGCTGACCAATCTGGTTGTGAGGGGCACAAACTCAATCATCCAGGAAACAAAACAAAAACTTGGTAATTCTCTCTTCCCCCACCCTGTCTCCGGTGGATGTGGTATCTGGGACTAAGGAAGGGTATGGCTTGTTCATACTCTTCAATGACGAGCAGCCTGTCATCACCTGAGCTTAGTGGACGATATGGTGTAGGCTAAAGAAGAAAGCTTGGTGACTGAGCAGTAAGGAAAATCTTCAGCTTGATCTTAGCGGGTCAACCTCTCAATATCCAGCATTAGTACCAGGTTCCCGGCTGATCTGATCAGCCTAGGTTAGATAGGGCCGGTCCACCCATACCTTTGGTCCTAAGAGTGACCAGGAGCCTGCATAGCCTCTTACTCATGCGTATTCCAGAAATGGCATGGCTGTGGGCCCCACAATCCTTAGGGGCTTAGTGTCTGAACCCCTTGCTGTCCTACCTTTAAGTTAAAAGTTCTGCACTGGCTGGAGAGATGACTCAGCAGTTAAGAGCACCGACTACCCTTCCAGAGGTCCTGGGTTCAATTCTCAGCAAGCACATGGTGGCTCACAACCATCTGTAATGAGATCTGATGCCCTCTCCTGGTGTGTCTGAAGAGAGCAATGGTGATGTACTCACCTGAAATAAATAAATAAATAATCTTTTAAAAAAGTATTCTATCCTATGCACTAAAAGGTTACTAAGTTATGACTAGAGTTTAAAAAGTGATCTCACATGATATCAAACCATTTACATATTGAATCCTCTAAAATTAATGTCTGCGTGTTTCAGGAATTCCCCAGAAGAGCTTGTCTTGCTCTGAGGAGTTCAGGGAACTGATGGCCCTACCCACATTTGGAGCCAGAAACTTACAAAAGCATTTAGCCAGAGCCAAGTCTTCAGGTACGGTCAATGTGTATGGTTATGGTGTGTGTGCCCGTGCTCCCCAGATCGTTCTACAGACCCTCAGTGTGTGGCCTGTGTTTTAGGGAGCCCCAAACCTGCCATCCAATCCATCTCAGCGTCAGCCCTCTTGAAGCAGCAGAAACAACAGATGCTGGAAATGCGGAAGAGGAGATCAGAAGAAATGCAGAAGCGGTAAGAGTGGATTCCGCTCCCTGCCTCTGAGCACTGAGAGCCTGGTGTTGGGGCGAGCAGTTGCTGTGGCGCTGGAGAGGGGGAAGGGAGACAGTGTGCACAGGCTTGCAGGGCACTGGCCAGCTCCGTAGTTAGTTCATCTGCACAATGAGAATTCTGGGTGCTGTGGATCTGAAGTTATTTCAAAGGTGCCGGGCTGGCAGGGTGGCTCAGTGGGTAAGCATGACGGCTACCAAGCCATACAAACTGGGTTCCATCAACAAGAAAACTGCAGTGGCCTTTTTGTTATGGGTTTTTGTTTGGTTGTTTTTGGTTTGGGGGGTTTTTTTGTTTGTTGGTTGGTTGGTTTCTTTTTGGTTTGGTTTAGCTTTTTGTTTGTTTTTCAAGGTAGGGTTTCTCTGTGTAACCTTGGCTGTTCTGGAACTTGTTCTGTAGACAGGCTAGCTTTGAACTCAGAGCTGCCTGCTTCTGCCTCCTGGGTGTGGGCCTTATAGGTGTGTACCACCACCCAGCTTAGGTTAGGGGTTTTTTGCTTGTTTTTTTGTTTGTTTGTTTTGTTTTGTTTTTCTTTAATTCTCTGACAGTTCCATACATGCCTATAAGGAATTGTAGTCATTTCACCCCGGGCCATTTCAACATCTCCTCCCTCCTCCCTTGTGAAGGGTTTCTAGGCATCCCTGCGTATTCCCATCCTGTAGGATAAGCTGAGAAGCAGGGAGATGTGGTGAGGCCCTAAGGGTCTCACAGCTAACCACACACAGATGCCTCCACATTATAATTTTAGATGTGTGCTGTAGGCAGCATCTCTGGCCAAGCCGGTTGGTAAAACAGTCATCAGTTAGGAAGCGTGGAACACCCACAGCATCCTCAGTTAGGCAAGAATGAGCAAAGCTGGTGTTGTTGATTGCTAATTTGAGTTATTATCCAAAGGAAGGAAATTGTTTACCAACAACTAATTGTCCTCTCTAACTTACCCAAGGTCTCCTGGTCTATTCTGAGTTCTAAGTCTTTTGAGCCTTGGGTATATGTTTATCATTTATGTTTACTTAGTTTGGGTTTTGATTGTAGCATGGAGCCTAGGGGCTAGGGCATGCTAGGCAAATAAACGCTGAGCCACACACCCAACCCCATGTTTAGTTTCTTCATATTCCTTTTAAGATTCCTCCAAAGCACAAGTGAAGTCCAGAGCCCAGCAGTACCGTCTTCCTCTCAACAGGCTGCCGCCCAGTCTCCTCGAACTGGGGCTGAGTTCCCCAGGCTGGAAGGAACCGCATCCCCACGGATGCCCCAGCTGGGCAGAGGCATCTCAGAAGGGGACGATGTTCTCTTCTTTGATGAATCACCACCACCAAGACCAAAACTGAGCGCAGCAGCAGAAGCTAAAAAGGTGACTGGGGTGTTGGGCAGCCATGCCAAACTGTGTGCTTACTGTGCTTGAGGACCTGAGTTTGGATCCCTAGTATGAAAGTAAAAGGCCAGGCATGGTGGTGGCTGCATGTGACCCTGGGGGCGGGGGGTGGGGGGTGTGAACACAAATGGATTCATGACAGCCAGCCCAGCCATTCTGGCCACTTGGTGAGTTCTGACTCGGGAAGATCTTATCTCAAAAGAAAGGACAGGGACTGGAGAGCCCGGTCACTGCTTGGACACGTGGGTGGTCTTGGCGAGGACCCAGGCTAGGTTCCAAGCACCGGCCTGGCAACTCCTAGAGCATGTGACTTCAGTTCCAGGCTCTAACACACACCTTCCTCTGGCCTTCAGGGCACCCATACACACATGGTACACAGACAAGCAGGCACTAGACAGACAAACAGTTTTAAATAATAAGGTGAGGGTGATGAAGGCAGAAAGACACTTGTTAGTTTATACACATGTAGACAAGCACTCGGGATGCTATACACACCCAAGTCTATTGTTTAAAAAATGTAAAGGTTTATTTATTTTTGCTGGCTTCTATTTTCATTGCTTGGCTTTGCATTCTGTGGCGAGATGGTTTTTAAAGCTATACTCTGGCCAGGAAAGTCACTGAGCAGCTGTCAGCCAAGCATCCTAAATAGTTCCAAAGTAAGTGCAATGTTAATGGTGCTGGCATAGGGTCTTTAAGTTTGTCTAAGGACTTGAGAGCCATTGTTGGTACAATTTCTTGTCAATCTAGAGGAGGAGGCAGCCTCAGGAAGGTATTGTTCTACAGCTGGGGACAGTAGCATTAGGCAGAAGATCCCTGTAATGGTCGTGGTAGAAAGTTCAGCCTCTTATCCAAGGCTACCAACTGATTTGGGGCTCTCGTAACTCACGATATGAGTCGTGAACATTGTATTACTGATAAAAGGCTTCGAGTACACCGTGTCCGAAAATTAACTCAAGAGTCAAACACAGAACAAATCCAGGCTATCCGTGGGAATCCTTGCCCGTGCTGATGAAGACACTTCACTACAGGCCTGCTTCTGAGACTTCTGCATGTGCACTTTGTCTGACGAACACACCATCTCAGCACACAGTACCAATGAGCTGTCTGACACCCTTGACTAAAGTTCCATGCTGTTTTATATAATAGTCTGCAATGGTCTTGGTATATGCTCAATTTCTACTCTTCAAGATGATTTAAATATGGAAATTAAGCATAATGGCTTAATTGTAGCAAGCAAAGACATTTAATATTTCCCTTCTATTATTCCTTAGCATGGAAGTATCAAAAATAATATATCTTTGAAATATATTGTTAGAACATTTGATTTTAAAAGTTGCTAAATGAATTTTTGGGCCTGAGATTTGGATAGGCTTTCTGACAATTTCCAAAAGGGCCCTAAACATACTTCTGCTATTTCATAGTGTGTATTTCTCTTAAACATCATTTATTTATATCTGTTTATAGACTTACTGTTGTCCTGTCGACTTCCAGTACAGTCTTTTGTTTGTGTGTGTGTGTGTGTGTGTGTGTGTACGTACGTACACGTGCCACCATGCGGTGGGCAGAAGACAACTTGCAGGAATTGGTTCTCTCCAGCCACCATGTGCGTTCTCAAGTTAGAACTCAGGTGGTCAGGCTCTGCCTACCGGGCCATCCACAACCTAGTTTCTGTTAGAGAACCAAGGGCTGGGGGTTATAGGTGCCTGTTGTATCTCAACTGGTTGTTTGTCTCTTTGTTTCTAGTTAGCTGCTATTGCAAAATTAAGGGCAAAGGGCCAGATTCTTACAAAAATAGACCCAAACAATATTATAAGGAAGCCAGTGGACGCCCGAGCCGCGCTGGGAGTGAAGGAGCGTGCGGAGAACAGTGGCACAGTTTCTCCTGAAGGTACTGTGACTTCGCCGTCATAGTTGGGGACAGATCCTGTTTAGAGATGACGCATTCTAAGCACACTTAGTCCTCCAACATCAAGCATCAGTTTGGGTAAATAGTCCAGGCTGCCTCCCTCCAGCTCTGTCTTCTTGCCCAGAGCCCTGGGGCTGGGTTACAGTCACAATCCCCTGCCTGGCTACAGTCACAATCCCCTGCCTGGCTCATCCAGTGACTCGTTTAGTCACACGAACTTGGAATGGCATTGTGCGTGAGCAGAGCAGATGCAGAAAGGATTGCTCCCTGAATCTTTATGCATTTTATAGTAACATCAGATTTTTGAAAGGAATTTGCTGTTTTTAACTAATTAAGACATGGGAACTGCTAAATGTCATTTAAAATGGGCTTGTAAGTCACATTTTTGTTCTTCTGTCACCAAAATCAGAAGTAAAGAGTCTCTTGTCAAGCACTCTGCCCCGGTCTACGCTCCTTAATTTTTGGTTACTGTTTGTTTAAAGGTTGTCTTCAAACTTGGCAATCCTCCTGCCTTATCTTTACCAATAATGGGATCGCAGGCCATCATACCTAGCTCACTGTACATGGAGGTCACCCTTGCCAGTTCCCAACTGGGGTCCTGATGTCAGGGTTGAAGAGCCCGGAATGTGGAGTTAAGGGGTGAAGCACACTGTCTGTCTGTCTCTCTCTCTCTCTCTGTCTATCTATCTATCTATCTCTCCCCTCCCTCCTCAGTAATGACTAGTGCTGTTCTTTTACAGATGAACTGGAGCCTGCCAGGAAGAAAAGGCGAGAGCAGCTGGCCTACTTAGAGTCAGAGGAATTTCAGAAAATTCTGAAAGCAAAGTCCAAGCACACAGACATCCTGAAGGAGGTAAGCGCCCAAGGGATCAGGCCCGAGTCCTTCAATACCGAGCTCTAGGAGGCCTGTGTGTGTGTGTGTGTGTGTGTGTGTGTGTGTGTGTGTGTGTGTGTGTGTGGTGTGACTGCCCCCACCTCTACTGCTGTTTGCGTGGGACGTTCTTGTGCCCTGAGCATTCGGAGCGGCCAGCACCTAGCCAGTGGGGCTGTCATCCGTGGGGCGGCTCGTGCCTGCCTTCTGCGGTCTGTCGGAATGGTGTGTTGAACTGGCTGTCTGCTCATACACTCTCAACGGACTGCCAATTTGATAATCACATCTGTTCTTATTCAAACTTTTTCTAAAAACCAAATGTCTTTAGGTCTTTTTAATCTTCTTTTACTCCCTGTTTTAAGGTTTTTAGTTGTTAGGGTTTGTTTGTTTGGTTTTGTTTTTGTTTTTTAACTATTATGATCTTTGGCTTGCAGTTGGTTTACTCTATGTAGCGTTCCGACATTTTGCCTGTCTTCCTCTGCTCTGCTTAGATGATGATTAAATCTCGGCAGTCATTATTCTGAGCTTATACTGGGTTTGGTGCAGTTACCCCGGTGGCTTTTGTCATTCAGGCCGAGGCTGAGCTACAGGAATCCTATTTTGAGCCACTAGTGAAAAAAGAACAAATGGAAGAAAAGATGAGAGCCACCCGCGAAGTGAAGTGCCGAGTGGTGACGTGCAGGACGGTGCGTGTGGGCGGGGCTCCGGTGTGTGGGCGGGGCTCCGCCTCAGGGGCCGCTCGACAGGACCTGGGGAGTTGTGGGATGTGGCGCTGTAGATTGGAATATGTCATTCAGAGTTGAAAATAAATAGCGCAAGACAGACAAGGTTCAGGTTCCCTGCTTGACCTGTAGCTGTGCAGTGGAGTGTTTATAGGCAAGGACCAAGTTGTTCCTATTGCTGTTGTCGAGTTCTGACAAATCCAGATATATTGATAGTTCAAAGTTTGCTATCTCTGGAACCTTGACCAAAATTTTAAAAAACAAAAAAGGAAAAAGGAAAATTTTATTTTGAATCTCACTATTAGTTCTGGCTGATCTGAAATGCACTATGTAGCCAAGGCTGTCCTTGAGCTTGCAACCCTTCTGTGTGAGCCCAATAGGGCTGACATTAGAAAATAGGAATTAGTTTAGGAGAGAGCCACGGACTCCACCTGAGCCTGGCGAGGTGACTTGTGCCTCCGATCCCAGCATTTGGGAGGTAGTGGTAGGAGACTGACATAAGTACAAGTTTAAGACTAGCCTGGGCTATAGAATCCCCGTGTCAAGAAGAAAAGCATCATTAAAGATTAGTTGGTCAAGTCCCAGCAGTGGCAGAGTGCAGAGGGCCCCGAGAGCAGCTCCTCCTCCTGCCTCAGAGCTGCTCACTCACCCGGTGTGTGGTCTGTGTCCCCTGCAGTGCACCTATACCCACTTCAAGCCTCTGGAGACCTGCGTCAGCGAGCAGCATAGCCTCCACTGGCATGACGGCATCAAGAGGTTTTTCAAATGTCCTTGTGGAAACAGGACTATCTCCCTGGACAAGCTCCCAAATAAACATTGTCGGTATGAGCATCACTGCCTCTCTGACTCCGTGGTACTTCCTGGAACATGGGATCATCACCCCGAGCTTTCCCGCAGCTCCTGATAGCCCTCTGTTAGGAACTGTTAGCTGAGACCCTTAAGAGGCAGAGCCTCCCCCAGAGGAAGAATGCACACGGTGGTGGGCTGTAGTGCTGTCGCCTGAAGTTTCCTCTCTGAAGCCTCAGGTTACCGAGGAGTGGAAGGCTGTGTGTCAAGCCACTGAAGTCCTTATTCTCCGTAGCACTGAGCATGACCCTAGATGAGGTGGATGTCGGGGTGCCTCCTGGAGCAGCTCTTCCTTGGATGAAGGGGCAGCTTTTTCCCTCTGCCCCACCCCAACCCCATTGTCTTCTCGCCGTTATATATCTTACTATCGAGTGAAGCCATTTTTTTCTGTTTCAGTAACTGTGGCCTCTACAAGTGGGAACGGGATGGGATGCTAAAGGTATGTGTGCTGATCTGTTTTTCATTACTGTGACAAAAATTACCTGAGATGATCAACTTTAAAAGAGGGAAGGTTTCCTTTGGTTCACGGTTCTCCGCTTTCTGCCGGGTTAGTCCGGTTTTGGACCTTAGGGGAAAAGATGACAAAGGCTTATTTATCTCAGACAGAACAGGAAAGATCCCTGGGCCCTACTGTTCCTTTGGGGCCTCGTCCCCAGTGATTTAAGAATGCCCACTCGGTCCCACTACCTCCCAAGAGCACCAGCCTGGTGCCAGCTGTAAGAGACGGCCTTGGGAACATTCTAGACATTACCTAGCTGGGTACGACTGTATTCTAATTCGTAATTAAGTTGGTGGCCCAGGAAAATAAAGATAAAGCATCTCTTACTCATGCGCTCTCCTTTTTCTAGGAGAAGACTGGTCCAAAGATAGGAGGCGAAACCCTGCTGCCTAGAGGAGAAGAGCACGCCAAGTTCCTCAACAGCCTTAAATGAGTCTCTCAGCCTCGCCCAGCTGGCCGTGGTGCTGTGGCTCTGTGCTGTGCCTTTTCCTGGTTGACACTGTGAGAAAGAAGTGCTTAGTAATCCCAGGGCCTACTCCCTTTCCTCCGTGCTGGCCTGACACCATAGTTAACATTCGTGTGCACCTGGGAAACCAGGCCCTGCGGCCTTTCCTCAACTCGCAGATGCCTGCTGTACAGCAGCCACACAGATTTTTGTCCCAGAACTGAAAGGCGACTCAGAACCTTTGCCTCTGGGTCTCCTTCAAGCATTAATGGGGACACTGAGAGACCGAAGAGCTAATGTGCATGGTTATCACCCACTTGCACACGCGGTCCTTATGTGGAAATGAAGCCCCGGCTGCATGTCTGACATCGCAGCACTCGGGTTCTGGATGATGGATGCCGCTGCTGCTTGTGTTGTCCGGACGTGCTGACATCGAATGCCACATTCTTTCCGTCTGGTATACTGTGATTTCAGCCTTTTCTTTGAAATGAAGTCACTGAGCCAATTTGTGACCGAGTCCTTTCATATAGAGAAGGAAGTGTTTCTCCTACAGCACTGTGGGACTCAGAAACTCCTAAGCTCTCATCGCCTTTAGTGTGGGTTTATTTAAAATAAAGTTTGATGCTCCTAATAAAAGCAGATATGCAACTTGAGAAGATGTAAAACGTGACTCAGAAACCAACTGTACGGACAGAATCTCAAGGACTTTGGGTAGGGTTACAGGTATATTTATTATTAAATGTGTCAAGAACCCTAAATCAACACATACATAGCTAATCACAGTAAACATTTAGTTCTCCAGATTAGACTAGTTGGACAAACTATTTTCACACAGTATTTGGTCCACGTGAATGCTGGTACTGTCTAAGTGTAAGATAACGGCAGGACCATTATCCTGGAGTCTGAACTCTAGCTAGACATGTTTGGGTTCTGTCCCAGACAGCATGTTGAGAGGGTAAAAGCAGTTATCGGCTTCCAAGAGCCAAAGGAACAGTCGCGTGGCCGGGCCGGCCTCCAGCTTTGTGTCTGCTCTCTGGGCTGAAGGAGCTGACCACTGTGGTCCCTGAATCCCTGGAGGTCTGACCACCATTTTATAGGGGTGTTTGTGCTTACATGGGGTTTTGGCTTTGGTTTCTAACTCAGCTAAGAAAAAAAAAGTGTTTATTAGTAAGAACCAAAGGTTCTTAAAACTAATCTGAAAAGAGATGTGTGTGAAGTGAGCAGCGCAGATATGTAGATCAGGAAGAGCAGACTGCTCTCAGAGCTCCTGCGCTGTGTGGGAAACGCGTTCTTGTCTGCTGGGTCTTGGCCGTCTATAAGATGTTCAGATGCTCACAAAGCTCTGAGACCTGAGTATGGCTGCCTTCGTTCTTTTACATTTTAATTTCTAAATAACTACACACAGTGGAAGCCCTTATACTCTCACGGACACTGAGAGGTTGGATTTGTGTGCATTGTGTGTGTGGTTTCCAGAATATTCAGGGGTGAGAACGGGTGGAGGGAACTACCCGAGAGCCTTGAAAATATTCATTAATGGACTTAACCTTTGAATCCTTCCTTTTAGTGATTTTACGAGCAATTAAATAGTTCCATGCAAATCCACTATATGTTTATCCTTTTTTGACTTAATGTCAGAGCTTTATCAGGTCATCAGGCACTTAGAACTGGGCAAGCACTCAGCAGGAGCAGAAACTGGCTGATCTGAATCTATCTTCAGGATTTTTTTTGTTTTAGGTTTTTTTCATGCCTTTTTTTTTTCTATTTAGAAAAAAAGTAACATTTTAAAAAACAAAATCCTGTTTCCAAGCAAGAAAGATGAACTCTTTTAGATAACAATCTTGTAGAATAGAAAATAGGAAACTTATAGCGGGGCAGTGGGGGTGCATGCCTTTAATCCCAGCACTTGGGAGGCAGAGGCAGGTGGATGTATGAGTTTGAGGCCAGCCTTATCTACAGAGTGAGTTCAAGGACAGCCAGGGCTATACAGAAAAACCATGGCTAAAAAAAAAGAAAATAGGGAACTTCTGAATGTCTGGTAAATTGTCCCCAACAGAAGCTAAAACACCAGATGCCTCGGGGTGGCTGGGGTTTAGCAAAGTAAACGGGCTGGTTAAATAATGTCCGAAGGTGTTTATTGATTAGAATCAGGGGCATGGGCGGCAGGGCTATGGCTCAGCAGTTAGGAACTCTGACAGGAGAGTTGGGTGCAGTTTGCGCGTGCACACACACACTTTCTGGCCTATAAAATGCACTTACATGCAGGCACAACACTCCTACACACAAAATAAAAATAAAATCTTTTTTAAAAGCAGGAGCACAAGTCGTTTGTCTACGAGTGTCACGAATACCCATCAACGTGTGCTCTGCCATGAAAGTCAGAGTCTACCCTGCGGCAGGGCTTGGATGTCCTAAGTCCAGAAATGTGGAGAGTTCAAACAGGGAAATTCTACATTTGCCAATATTTCAAAGGAGGGATGAAAGGTCAGTTGGTTAAAGTTAGAAGCAATTTGTAGAAAAACACAAACAAAATTTAAAAATTAAAAGTGCAGTCAACAGGACATTAGCCTAAAGCCAGTTTCCTGTAAAAGCCCAACCTAGACCCTGCCCCCATTAGGACCAATGTAGAAAATAATCCATTTCCTATCACTTTCTACTTGTCTTTCCTAGAGTTCAGGATAAATGGTATCACATAGGATGCACTCCAATGTCCGGCATCTTTCCCTTGCATGGCATTGTGAGGTCCTTCCCTGTGGCCGCATGTTCCCATGTTATTACTAAGCATGCTACGAATGAATGTGCTTGCCATTGGTTTATTTAATCACCGATTAAAGGGCATTGAGCTTTGAGGCTTTGACTAAAGCTGCTATGAACATCCATTCAGAAGTATTTCTGTGCCTACATCTTTGGATCTTTTAGATTATAAAAAATTTCTAAAAAAAAAAACAAACAAAAAAATTTCTATAAATGGAATATCTAGGTTGTATCATAAATAGATGTGTGTTAGCTTTATAGGAAGCTGCCAACCTTACTCTAAAGTGGTTGTACCCTCTGACACACCGTCTAGTAAATGTACGGGAATTCCATTTCCCATTTGCTCCAAGGCTTTCACCAACACCTGATACTGTCAATCTTTTACATTTTAAATTTATATGTGAGTGTGTATGTGTGTGTGTGTGTGTGTGTGTGTGTATGCAAGTAGCTACAGAAGCCAAAAGAGGGCATCAGATGCCCAGGAGCTGGAGTCACAGGCTATGGAGAGCCGCCCTATGTGGGTGCTGGGGACCACAGTCACCTAGAAGAGCAGCAAGTGTCTTGACTGTCCAGCCATCTCCCCAGCCCATCTGTCCTTAAGTTCAGCAGTTCAGGTCAGCGTATGGTGACACCTCACTGTGGTTTCAGTGCTCATCACCAGTACTGAACATCTTGTCACGTGCTATCGACCAGCCGAAGCTTGGTATCATTAGGTGGACTTGTCAAATTTTCTTTCTATATTCTGAATACAAAGGCTTGCTTGAACCATAAGGGACTCTGAAGGTGGCTGTGTATAGTCTAAGCAGGGATCCTCAAGCTTCCGAATGCTGAGACTCATTCACAGTCTCATGTGGTGACCCCCCAACAATAACATTTTTGTTACTACTTTATAATTGTAATTCTGCCACTGTTATGGATCATAATGTAAATACTGATATGCGGGGTATCTGATATGCAACCCCTGTGAGCCATCCAACCTTCTCCTGCAGTGGGGTCACAACCCAGAGGTTGAGAACTACTGGTCTAGAGATGGTCTGCACTAGCCATATATTTTATTTTGAATGAGTGAGTTCATTAAATATATATACATACATACATATATTTGTATATACATATATTTGTGTATGTATATGTGTATGTGTATATATATATATATATATATATATATACCAGTTACAGAATAAATAGATATAGCTAATGTGCCTGAGGTCAGAGGACAACTTGGAAGTAGTTGGTTCTGTTTCTACCATGTCAGTCTTGGGGACTGAACTCTCCTATGTCATCAGGCTTAGCACCGGCAGTTTGACCATTTCACCAACCTAAATTATGACAATCTTAGGAAAGCATTAGAACACTGTTGTTTGAAAAGCAATTAGAAATTAAGTAACCCAACCAGATGGGGAAGCGCAGGAGAGGTTTACAGAAAACACAATTAATTCACTGTGGGGCTTAGGAAAATCACCAGCCTCTTCTCAGAAAGTCAGAGTAAACAGAATCAGCCCAGAGCATACAGCTTCCTTAGTCACTGCCTCGGTTTGTTTTGGGTGGTGCTGGGAACTGAGCCCGGGACCCTGAACTTGGTGAGCAAGTGCTTTGCCAGTCTGACTCCCAGGTGAGCCCCACCTCCCTGTATTTGTAAATAAAACATGTGAGATGAATGAATAGAAATTACTAAGGAATTTTTGACACATTTGTTCTCCACCTCCTCAGAATGAGTGCGTAGTGATGAGAAGGAATGGAAGAGACACAGCGAGCCCTGAAGCTGCCCTTGGCAAGGCCAGCCTCAAGTACAGATGGCCCTGTTGCTGTTTCATAGGCATATGAAGTTTGGTCACTCAGATTCCTGGTTTTGTTACCTCTGGCATAGTTCCCACTATGAATAACAGTGCTCGGCCTTTCGTGAAGCAATCCTAGGCTGAACTTGGAAAAACTTAAGAATAATGCCCCCCTTGTTAAGGACAGGGGTGAATGAGGTGAAAGGATTCCTACCCAGGCCCTCAAGGCCAGAACTCTTTATCTAGAGCCAGAATGCCAAGTGCAGCAGTTGAAGAGGCAAGGGCAGTTTTGTTCAGGGTTTGTTTCCTTCACTTTTAAACTGGCTGTTCTCCCAAACCTTGCTTCCCTTAGAAATCTACTCGGTGTGAGCATTCCTTCCCTCAGACACAATGGGGGATGGGGGGAATGTGTGGGATGCATCTCAGAATGCAGCCAGCTGTGACCCTCTACCTGTGCACTAGCCTGTGGGAGGAGATGCCAATCAGCCGGTGTGAATGAAAGTGAGCCGGCCACGTGACAGGATCACCCAGATTAGGACCCTTGCCTCCCTGGAAAGTAGAGAGAGCTGTGTTTGTTGCCTTCTGTTGCCCAGCTGGGCGTGTAATAGAGGGATGTGTGGATTTTGCGTTTACCAGCTCAACAAACCCCAGATTAAAAACATCTGAGACAGATGGCATCTGCACTAACTACAGACATGTTTGTAATTGTTCTCAGTCATTTGAGAGTAATATATACTACGTACATTGTATTCCGATTAAGTAATCTAGAGATGAACTGGATCATGCAAGGAGATGGGGGGTTATATGCAAATGCTGCTGCATACATGGCTTGGTTATGTAAAAGACAAGTGTTGGCCTTCTGTCTAAGCTCCGCCCCACAGTTACCTAGCAACAGCCAGGTGTACCTGACTCACTGTAAAAGGGGGGCTGCTTGCCCCCTGCTCTCTTGCTCTTGCTTCCCCCCTCCCCATTTCCTTCCCCGTCCCCAATCTCTCCATGGCTGGCTTCTACTCATCTACTCAACTTCTCTCTCTCTCTCTCTCTCTCTCTCTCTCTCTCTCTCTCTCTGCCTTTCTCTGCCTCTCCTACCCTCTTGACTCCCCTCCCCATGCCCTGAACAAACTCTCTTCTATACGATACCACCGTTGTATGGCTGGTCCCTCAGGAGGAAGGGATGCCTCGGCATGGGCCCGCAGAGGCACTCCCTTCCCCCACACCTTCATAGAACATAGAACATTTATCTTTTTATAAACACATCAACGAGCATCTTCAACTATTGGTAGGTCTGGGGCCCAGTCTTCCTGAGATACAAAGAGACAACTGTAGTCCATTTGGAAAGCACCTTGTCTCCTAAATTACCCATCAGAGGGGAAAGTTCTCAAGGCCTGTGCTGTCTTCTAGTTCCTGGCCAAGCAGAAAGGTTATGTAACCACAATCCAACCTCCCTTAGAGCACAGCAAGCTAAGCTTGTATCTCTGCCTACGTGTCAGCTCCAGTCAAAAGGTCTGCCTCCCATCATGCTCGGCGGCCCGGAAGGTGAGAATGAAGTTGGGTCTGTCTGGGATTCTAATACAGCTGTGGAGAAGGAATGTAGAGGAGCCAGCCCTAAGAGAACAACTTTAGGAATTAAAAGTAAAAAAAAAAAAAAAAAAGGCTTGCTGTGTTCTTACAGGCGGGATCCGTGCAGGATCTGAGTCTCTTACCCGGTTGCTCAGAGAAGGACATCTCTGTGCAGGATCTGAGTCTCTTACCCGGTTGCTCAGAGAAGGACATCTCTGACATTTGCTCTGCTCAGACCTCCTTGCCTTCTCCACTTTGGCTCAGGGACTGACTGTGCTGAGATTTTTATCTTCCAAGCATTGAGATGTCATGTCTCCTATGTTACCCCAGCACCCTCAGGTAATAGAGTAATAAAAGTAGCTACAGAACAGGGAGGTACCTTGTCAGGCTTTTAGCTTAGAGTTCTGCCAGTCCATATGCCAGCTTCCAGCTGCACGGCAGGTCTAGAGGGCAGCTGTTAGCTCTCCGTACCTGTGACAAATACTTGTGGAAGAGCACTTCATAGAGAGAATAGAGTTCCAGTCCTTCTTGGTCTGGAGGTTTCAATCTGTGATTGATAGGCCCTGTGGCTTTGCATGAGGCCTTTCATTGTAGAAGGAATATATGTATGGTGCTCATTTCATGGTCATCAACAAGAGAGGAAAGACATTAAGGTGCACAGCCCTCTTGAGGCATTTGTCCCAGAATACCCCCTTCCAGTAGCACAAAATTTGCAATCAGACACCAGGCTTTAACAGTGCGTTCTTGCTGATAGACCAGATTATGGCAACTGGGTTTCGGAACGGCCTTTCTGTTGGGCCTCACCCAGAAGCAACAGGGGAGGAATATGCAAGTTGAACAGGTGAGGGTGCACTGGTGACCTGCGAGGTCATGGGTGACAGTGAGATGGCACCAGTAATAGTAATATATCTCAAGGCCGTCTTTCCTCAAGACTTTCCCTGTAAATGTTTTCAAATCAATGATGTCTCCGGGTTGGAAGTGTAGAAGTTAGGGCCCACAGGTCACCACCTTACTGAAGAAGGAATGGGAGGGCAGCACAGCCCAAAAGCACCCCAAAAGCACCAGTGGTTTCAGTATAAAACACTTAAAGGAAGAAAAACTTGAAAGCACAGAAAATTTTCTAAATACCTGTTACCCCACAGAGAAACTGCCTGCTGTGGAAATTGGAGCATCCTGTACCATGACCACAGGGGAGGAGAAATAGGGAAAGAGACGGCTATGTACCTGTGGATCTACAAAAGTAGCCATGGGACCTGGAGGCGGGTTTGGCTTTTGCTGTGACGCCACTTGTATTCCAAGCTTGATTCCCCCAAAACAAAAGGCTCTGTTTTGAAGACAGAGCACCAGGTGCTTGGGAGAGGGTGGTCCCTCCAATCTGCCTGTCCACAGTGTTTTTGTACTGCAAGTTAGGGCTGGGGTGTAGCTCAGAGGTAGAGCGTGTGCTTAGCATGACACTCAGACACACAGCAGCTTCCTTGGAGTTTTGTGGCAATGATAACACAAGGTGGATTCAGCACTTTATTAATAGGTTATAAGCAAGCTTAAAATCTTTACACTTCGATCCTTCAAGTGTCCTATCAGATGGGCATTTTAATTCCGGTTTCCGGTGGCTAAGCAAGGGGGCAGGGTGTAGATTTGATGCTGGGAAGAACCACAGATGGTTGTTCACTCAAAAGCACAACAAAGCAAACATTCAGAAAGAAGCGAAAGCCAGGCATCGGAACAAAGGCAGTGTTTCCTGGAGCTGTTGGCCAGGGTAGCGAGAGGGCTTCACCTTGTGGGTCCCTCTGGGGAGAGGTGGGAGGCATGTGGCATGCTTCTGTTCCCCAGTTGCTTCAGGATGAGGTCAGATGTTTTGGCGGTTGTAAAGGTAGGAAGGATACAGGCCATCGTAATGCCACTGACGCCACTGCTCCACTGCCTCCCTGGTTCTCTCTTCCTGCTCTGAAGGGGGGAAGATAAAAGGCCATTGTCCTGATTAGAAGACACCCAACCCAGCAGCAGTTGTTGATCAGCCCCCAGCACCCACTGAAGGGACAGTGAGCGGAAGTGTGCCTGTGCACCGCCCTGGAGAAGTCCAAGATTGGAGCTGGGAGGGGCTGATGAGCATCTGTACAAAGGTTTCTGTTTTGGAGCAGGTCAGAGGGTAAAGGTCAGAGGTGGTTGCCAGCAGAACTGAAGCTAAAGCTCAGCCGCCGGCCTCCTTACCAGCAATGGGGGAAAGAGTCTTAAGCAGATGACCAGGCAGCAAAGGAACAGGGAACAGCACGAGAGTCACGTGGAAATGCAAGCCACACCTTGCTGGCCAACAGTGAGCAGCCATCCTAGGCCATCTGCTAGCACATCAATGTGGGGACCGTGTTTCCTTTTAAAGCCTCAGTCTTTCAGTCTGTAAAGTGGGGATGGTGAGGCCTGTCTTCAGAGGAATGTGGCAAGCATTAGACAGTTTCGGTACAAATGTTCAGTGCCAACAGTGCTATGGTGACAATCCCCAACAGCTTCTACCCTGATGCGCTTCTCTGCGTGGGTGGAGCTCAAGGACCATGGTCTTAGTATCTGCTAGGTGGTAACCCCACATCCCAACTCATCATGAAAGAGCAAACTTGTCAGTTTTTTCCACCCATAGGCTGAAATTTGAAACTGATACATTTTGCTTGTCATTGGGGCTTTTTGGTTGTTGTTTTGTTGTTGTTGTTTTCATTTTGTTTTGTTTTGTTTTTTTACACAGTTTCACTATGTGGCCCAGGCTGGCTTCAAAACTGAGATTCTCCCTGCTTCAGTCCACTGAAGTAAATAAGTCCTGGGATTATGAGGCAGCACCGCCAGGCCTGTCTGAAACATTGGAGATGGCACCGAGTCGAGTGTTATTAGGAACAGTGTGAGTAAAAATCACACCGAAGGAAATCTAGATTCCAAATCCTCAGGTTTTAAAAACAAGACAGCTCCCCTCAGCTGTTCCCCTCAGCAGCCTGCCAAGGTCAACAAGTCTCCAACAACAGAGGTGACAGGCTGAGCTCTTTACACTGTGTTCCCAAGAAAGTCTGACTCCTGACTTCCCTGGATGGGAGCCCAACACCTGCTTGCAGCCTTTAGCTAGGTGACCTCTGCCAGGCAATGGGAACAGCCTTCGGCCCTCAGTCCCCAGAGCCTGTGCCCTGTGCCCTTAGAGGAAAACCCTCCACACCCATCAGAGCCCAGGAGTCAGAACTAATACCAAGTTCTGTCAGGACCTGAATGAAGCTGGTGTGCCCGAGCTTCCAAGACACTTGTGGGTGTACATCAGGCTTGAAATCAGAAACAAGAGAGAAATAGTCACACCCTCATTCTTCCCCATCAACCCTTTCTTCCACGTCTTCTCCCTCTTTCTCTCCCTCTCTTTCCATCAGGTGTCCCTATGCATGTTTATTATGGGTGACACTTGAGACCTCTAGCCAGCCTTGGTTCAGACAGAACCGCTCTGAACTGCCTCCACCCACACCTCTGCAGAGGCCTGGTTTGTGTCCTGAGGGCAGCTAGGAGGAATGAAATGTGCCTCTTGCCTCATCAGAAACCCTAAGCTGTCTGTCACTTTTCTGCTGTATTGACAGGAGCGAGGCATTAGTTTAAAAGGTGACAGATGAGAAGAGACACAGACAACCATGCACAAAAGCCTTTCAGGAATCCACATTGCTATTGGGTGACTGAGAGGCCATGATAGAATAGAGATATTAGAAGTCAAGTGCAGGGCAGGTAAAAGGAGCGGTGCTTTTGTAACATCAGCTCTCTGTATAAAAGTGTTGTTATGGGCTGGCAAGATGGTGTAGCATATAATGAGCTTGCCAAAGACAAGTGTGAGCTCCACAATCTATAAAATGCTGGGCGGACATGGTACTCTGAGCCTCCGAAGGTGGAGGAGACAGGGGTGTCAAAGCAAGCCAAGGCTGGCCATATTGACCGACTCTGGGTTTGATTGAGAAGCCCTGCCTCTTAATTGACTGACTCTGGGTTTGATTGAGAAGCCCTACCTCTGTGGATAAGAGCAAGACCTGGAGAGATGGCTCAGTGGTTAGGAGCACTGGCTGCTCTTCCAGAGGTCCTGAGTTCAATTCCCAACAACCACTTACAGCTATCTGTAATGGGATCTGATGCCCTCTTCTGGTGTCTGAAGACAGCTACAGTGTACTCATATAAATGGAATAAATCTTTTTTAAGAAATGCAAACAGGAAGGGGACACAGATTATAATGACTAGGTAAGTGGTCCTCATTTTCCGGGATTAAGTAGCACCTGGAATTGGCACATTAATGTCTAAGGAACTCATGATCGTGACTTTGATATTCACCTGTCAACTCTGCAGGAGCTAAGTCACATTTGGGGCCCTTAGATCCACAGTGATTCCAAAAAAGAGATGGGGGAATTATCCTTCCATACGGTCAATATGTATACTTCCATACAGACCAATAACTCCCTGGTCTCCACCGTCCCACCCCCACCCCCACCCCCCGCCGAGCGTGTCCCCAACCCCTATGTCCTTTACCCTGTTCCACAACTTTTAAAGTCTGCATAGTCATTTCTGTGGCTCGTTCTCTTCACATCTACCATGGATAGGAGATGAAAATGGATTCCCCATCCATACCTCCTTCCTCCAATCAGCATGGGGAGACACGGGGGCAGGCCTGGAATTTCCTCTGTGCTCTCCTCCCACAAGGCTGCGGCCGGAGAGCGCTTAGCTTACCATCTCTCTGTTCCTCCACGAAGTTCTCGAACTCATTCCTTTGCTCCTCGTAGTACTCCCTCCGCAGCTCGTCATCCCGCAGCCTCTGTCTGTTTTCCGCTGTGAAGACAGAGTTGCTCTTGAGAAAGAGGAGGAGGCGCATGTGTGAGGGACACCACGCTATACCTGAGAAACTGGACCTGGTGAAGAGGGTGGACAAGGGTTTTGCCCAGATAGTTTGTGCCTGCCTTGACTTTAAAACATGAAGGGCCTGGGAGACCATTCTATCCAGTGAGCCCATTTTGCAGATGAGAAGATGGAGGCCCAAAGGGTTAAGTGCTTTGGCTCTGGTCACAAAGCCAGTGATGTGATCTAAGTACCAGACTGCTTAGAAACTTGAACTCGCATGACTTGAACTCACATGATGGGAAATGAACTCTTAAGATTAAATGTCTTAAGCTGGGCGGTGGTGACTCCTTAAGAGGGACAGCCTTGCCTTGCAGTTAAGAAGAGTATGAAATCAGTATCAGCAGGCTTGGGGGTGTGACTCCATGGTAGAGCACTTGCCCAGAATATGCAAGACCCTAGGTTTAATTCCCAACACTGCAAAATAGCGCTAAACGGTCAAATAAGTTTTTACTTCCATGATGGTATCTAGGAAAAAAGACTGAGAGCCGCGATGTTCTGGGAGGTGATATTTAAAGCTCCTTAAAGGTGCTTAGAGCATGCCCTTCAACCAGAAAACACAGTGAAGGCCTGTGGGACACAGAGTGGGTCCCTCAGATCGCCTTGCACTGTCAAGGCAAGTGTTCCCCGACATCATCACTAGAGACTACAGTGCCCGTTGCTTGGCAACACTGGTATGCAAAAGGAGAGGGAGACACAGGAAGGCTGAGGCAAGCCATGGTACCCATCTCACCCCACAGCACAGCGTCTGGCTTGCCTGGCATGCACGAGGCCTAGAAGTCCATACCTAGCACTGGGGGGATGGGGAAGGAGAGCGAAGAGAGAGACCATTTGTAGATGCTGATTCCTCCCACATGTGGATTCTGGGGTTCAAACACAGGTTGTCAGGCTTGGTGGTAAATAACTTATTGCTTCCACAAATGGTCCTCTGACCTACACACACACACACACACATGTGTAAGCACATGTGCACACACCCCACAGAGTAAATCAACAAATGGGTTTTTTGTTTGTTTGTTTTGTTCGTTTGAGGGAGGAAAGAAGGAAAAAGAACTAAGAAAGTAGAAAAGAAAATCTCAAATCCCTCCTGGTAGCAAGAAGCTGATATTCATAAGTAAATATGTGAATACTAGTTAACTCATAAAAACCAGGTTATCTGTGAGTTTGCCTTAGGCCAGATTTCTGAGAGACGTCCTATGTTTCTTTACAAAGTTCTGCCTTTATTTACAATAGCAGAAATCTTTTTCCTGACAGAAATGATAGTCTAGTCTAGTCTAGCTCCCCACCCTTCAGATTTCTCAGGAGGTGATTCAAACCCAGAGAGATATTGTTAGGATTCTAAGCTCCACCCCAGAGTTCCCTGGGGACAGCCAGGTGGGCCTGGCCTACTATAAAAAGGGCTGCTCAGCCCCTCCTCCTCTCTCTCTCTCTCTCTCTCTCTCTCTCTCTCTCTCTCTCTCTTTTACATCTCTTATTCTCACACTCTCAGCTTCTCTCTTGCCCCCTTGGGCTCTCTTCCCCTACCCACTCTCTCCACATGGTCATGGCCGGTCACTGCTTCTCTACTCTCTCCCTCTCTCTGCCTCTCTCCGCCTCTCCTACCCCCTTAACTCCCCTCCCCATGCCCTGAATAAACTCTATTCTATACTGGCATTTATCTGGACCCTCACAGGGAAGGGATGCCTCAGCAAGGGCCCGCTGAGCCACCCTCTTCCCCCACACTGAGGAAGAACATGTTCTCTAACCTCTTTCTCTTTTTAGGATCACAACAGGTGTGGTGGCCTAATGGAGGTCACACAGCTGTCTTGCCAGAGCACCATGCAGGGCAGTGCCTCCCTTCTGACTCACCTGAGGCTCCGAGGCAGCTCTAGGTATCCCAGAGCTGCCTCGAGAAGGTTCGGCTTTTAGGAAGGACTTCACAAGTGACTACCAGTTCCCGAAGAAGCATCTTTGTAATAGAAACCATCCAAAAGTTGGACATCTGACCCAAAAACAATTTCATTCTCCTCCAAAAGGGTGTTTTATACTAGGTTGCCAACAAACACATTCTATACATGTTTTAAAACGTAACTGGGCATGGTATCCTACACTTGTAATCCCAGAGCTGGGATAGAGGAAACAGGTCCCAGGGATTTGCTGTGAGCAAACTAGACTTCTGGCAAGTTCCAGGCCACTGAGAGACCCTGCCTCTAAAGGAAAAGTAGGCAACAACTTAGAAACAACACCTGAAGTTGTCTTCTGCCCCCCCCACACACACACAAATATACACCCATCCAATTCTTACTCTAAAGCATTTCTAAATCCAAGTTAATCCCAAGGTCATGCTTCTCTACCTGTCCACAGAACTTGACCTAGTAACTGCTGAGTGCATATGTAAAGTCCTAGTATTCACTTGGATACCCATCTACTGCCTGCCTGAGCTTCTATGTAAGATTAAAGACCTCAGGCTTAATCGACTACCCCATTACTCGAGTCAGTTTTACAGGACAGAAGATAGCTGCCTCCCCCAGAGTCTGCCAGACTTTGCTTCTCTGATTGTAATCAAGGACCGCACCTCTAGCGCAGACTTTCAGTGTGCAGTCTGGTGATTTTCCTACTGTAGTTAGACTTCTCCACGTTTCAAAAAAGAATGATCTGCCAAGTATTTCCATCTGTTCTTCCCCATCATTTGAAAATAATCCTGCTGTTTGATTGAACAAGTCACCTCCTTGCTGAGTGTGGTAAGAGAGACAAAGAGTTCATTCACCCCCAGGCACAAGGAAAGAATCCAACCACACACTCAGCCAGGATGTCCTGAGCTCAGAGGCTTGAGAGAATCAAGTGCCTCCTCGGCTGGAAGATCAATAACCAACTGGGGTATTCAGAGGCCTGGAGAGTCTGAGATTTACAGAAAATAAACTGAAGAAAAACAAAACAAAACAAACAATACACACACACACACACACACACACACACACACACACACACATATATATATATATATATATATATATATATATATATATATATATATATATACCAGCTCCCTCCCTTGACACATTGTCACCAGCTTTCCCCCAAGTTTATAGATAAGGAAATTGGAAACACAGCAAGGGAGTGGCTAAGGCCACTCAGCAGCTGAACTGTCACCAAACCACCTCCTCTCAGCACTCGGGTCCCTTGTGCTTGTCCCCTGATGACACATTGTTGTCCTGGGTGCATCAGGCCGCTACCCTTACACTGAAGTGTCCCATTCACTTTACACCTAGTAGACGTTCTAAGTTTATTTCACTTTCTGAATCTGGATACATCCTGGTGCTCTCGATGGGGTTTATTCTATATTGTTCATTACTCTTATGCCACATGCAGTTCAACCCGTGGTCCACAACCAGTGAAATATGATATCACTTCTATATTTTTATTTATTTCATTTGCTAGGGACATATTCATACCACTGCGTGGACATGGAGGTCAGAAAATAACTTGTTAGCTGGGCGATGGTGGCGCACGCCTGTAATCCCAGCACTCTGGGAGGCAGAGGCAGGAGGATTTCTGAGTTTGAGGCCAGCCTGGTCTACAGAGTGAGTTCCAGGACAGCCAGGGCTACACAGAGAAACCCTGTCTCCAGAAAAAAAAAAAAAAAGAAAAAGAAAAAAAAAGAAAAAAACCCAACTTGTTGCGGCCAGTTGTCTTCTACCATGGGAGGTCTAAGGATTGAATTCTTCTCACTTTCACCCTTTGAGCCGTCTCACGGGCCCCAGATATGGTACTATTGCCCGTAGAGCTTAATATCCCAGAGCTTTGGTCTTCTACTGTGGGAGGGAGACCGTCCAAGCATCCTTACCATTAACTTCATCTCGGGACTTCGGAGACCGTTTGCCACGCCTCTTAAGGAAATTCGAGGCATCAGATTCTTGCATGAAAATCTTCTGTTTCATACCTGAAACCAAAAAGGAACTCTTCACACTCAGCATGGGGTGTGGAGGAGCAGGATCCCACATGTAGGGGTAGCCCCTGGACTCACCTTCCGGCACTTCCTCTCCAGCTGCCTGCCTGTTGCCCACAGAAGCGCTGGTCCCCTCCTGCAGCACTGTAGGATAAGGTACAAGGAGAGGCTGCACCACAGAGGCCCCGGGAGGGCTTCAATAGCTCTGGGTGCAGTGGCTTGCCAGACTTCATGTGGGGCCTCCTGCCCTTGCCGTGCCATCCAATCTTGATGGGAACCCACCATATAAGCTGGGTTGTTTCCTATATTTTATCTTTGCTGTTTTTCTCTGTTACATTATCTTTTGCACACACACAAACACACACCAAGAATAGTTGCCTTACCAAACACACCCCTCCTACCTACGGCACCTGAACGAATTTACCTAGACCTAGTCTTACTGTGTAGTTAACACGGCCCACCCCTTGACCCCTCCCATACTCACGACACAGGAGCACCAGAGCCGAGAGAGAGGTGAGGAGAACGGCTTGTCTCCACGACATCTTTACAGTGCACCCCCAGAAACCACAGGGCAGATAATAAGGTGAGGTATCTTGGAAGTCCCCAGTACTGCTGAAGCTGCTGCCCAGTAAGTCCTCACTCACTTGTGAGTCAGGCAAGAGAGAGAAACAGGCGGCAGGAAGCTGGGATGGCACTGGGGGGAGAGTGGGAGGGGTCCTGGCTATGGTTTCCACTGGCTGCTCCAGGCCAGAGCCCTGGAGATGTTTTTGGCGCCTGGAAAAAGTTCCACAGGAGTGGAGCTTGCAGCTGGTGGAGGCCCCGGCAGGGGCAGTTTTGAACTGTCCTTGCCAACATCCATGCCCAGGGAGATGCGACGAGGAATGCCCAGCCTGAGTCAGAGTGGGAGAGGCAAATGACATGTCTGAATGAATCCTTCGCATGTCCTCAAGATGGGGTAGGATGCTGGGAACCATGGCTGAAACCTGTGGGGCCAAAGGGAGACAGGACTACTCAGAGATCATTTGCATCCAAACGTCAGACAAGGGTGGCTACTGATATCTGAATACAAGATGTCTGGTGATGCTCACTGAGACACAGGGATGTCTGATGACACCTACAGGATTTCCTCACCTGATACATTGTTTCCAGGGATGATTATTATGAAGTAAAACATGACGTCCTTGACCTAAGGATATAGCTCAGTGATGGGGAGGGCCTAGGTTCCACCTCCAGGACTACATTAATATCCATGAATTAACGGACTGTATTAATATTAATGAATTCTTTATAAATGGCTTTAAAATGCAAAACTCTAGGTTTGCGGAGATGGAGGAAGACAATGACAATACTTGTTTATGACTGGACCAGCAAGATGGCTCAGCCTTTAAATTATACTTGCTGCTCTTGCAGAGGACTGGACGAGAACACCCTCTTCTCACGTCAAGGGGACAAATACATGCACACAAATATCAAAAATACTTCCTAATAACCACTTGCACCCGGCCCTTCCAGGCCTCTGAGCTGTGTGGAGCACCAGAACACAGTTCCTTTAATGTTTCAGTGTGTTCCTGGAATGGTCCTCTGTAGGGCGCCATAGCAGCTTGTTGGGTGCACGGCGCTGGGGGGGTGACGGGGCTGACCTGGTAGATATGGGAAAGACTTGTGGCAGCCTTGACATCTTCAGCCCGCCTGTGCCCATTTAAAGAGCATCCCGTCCAACCATAGACATTTACTGAGCACCAACTTTCTCCGGAGCCCCTGGACCAGTCACTGACCAGTGAGTGGTACCACCTTCCTCCAAGGTCACTTATTCCCACATTGGGGTTTCATAAACCCACTGTCTCTGCCAAAAGGCCTAGAGAGTAAGCTCCACGCTGTTCTCCCAGAGCCAGCGTGGCAGAAGATGGCCAGATATCAGAAGTCACTGGGCAGAGTAACAGAACCCACTAATGAGAATGAAGTGTGCATGTCTCATGTCTAAGCTTCCATTTGTGCCACCTGTGCTGCCCTGGTCCAAGAAATGGTCCCTAGCTGCTTCCCATGATCTCTAGGTCCCCTCAGAACTTTCTGTCCCAAACCACTGGAATCCACTGTCATAACTTTTCAGTCCTCACTTGCTCTGCCCCAGGGCTGCCCACCAGGCTGTGTGCACAGCGGAGCTGGCCACCTCATGACCTTTCACCCTGTGGTATAGAAAGCCATGTCACCTCAAGAAAGGGTCACAGCTCTAGTGACTGGAAATGAGAAGTGTTCTGGATCAGAAATCAGGAGACTTAGGTGGACTCTTGTGTGTACTCCCGAAGGCGTCACAGTAAGAACGAGATAGACACGTCTGTTCCCTGTGACGCCATTCACAACAGCCAAGTTATCCTGTCACCTCAGTTGCTGTCAACAGAAGAGTAGATAGAGAAAATGGCTCAGGGAGGGAGTTCAGTTCCTAAAATGTCTGCCCAGCAAGCATGACGACCTGGGTTTGGATCCCTATGTGAAAAGGCAGGGGGAGGGGGCGGGGCTCTAGGGTGCAGAGACAGGCAGGTCACTGACCCTCACCGGCCACCCAGCCGAGCAGAACCCAGGAGCTCAGTGAGGCTCAAAAAACGATAAAGACGGAGAATGTTCAAGAAAAGACACCTGGTGTCAATCTCACGCCTCCACATGCACGCGCATGAGTGTGCACACGCACACTATCAAGTAGGCTTGCTATGCACACTGGTGGTGGGGGAGGGAAAAGGTGAGAGGGAGGGAAGGGGGAGATACACACAATGGAGTTTTGTTTAGCTGTAAGAAAAAATGAAATTATGTCATCTGTAGAAAAATGGCTGGAACTGGAGAATCTCATGTTACATAAAATAAGTCAGACTAAGGCTAGGTGTGGTGACGCACGCCTTTAATCCCAGCACATGGGAGGCAGAAGCAGGTAGAACCCTGTGAATCTGAGGCTAGCCTGATATACTTAGTGAGTTCTAGGACCAATGGAATTACGTAATGAGACAAATACTACTGCAATACTACTACTACTACTACTACTACTACTACTACTACTACTACTACTACTACGCCTCCTTGGATACACATAATGGAGTTTTATTTAGCTATAAGAAAAAATGAAATTATATGCATAATAA
Organism: Apodemus sylvaticus; assembly: GCF_947179515.1. Taxonomy (NCBI): domain Eukaryota; kingdom Metazoa; phylum Chordata; class Mammalia; order Rodentia; family Muridae; genus Apodemus; species Apodemus sylvaticus. The sequence goes on along the minus strand of NC_067485.1, from coordinate 71,080,322 downwards.
TAATAAGAGGCCATGTTGGATTCCACAGGTACTGTTTGCCAGATTTGGCCAGTGACATGAGGTTTACACCCTCCCTTTCTTCTGTTTTTTGCATTTCCATGAGTGATCCTACCATCCATCCACCCAGTTATTCAAACAGAAACTCAAAAGCAAGCCAGGTGGTGGTGGAGCATGCCTTTAATGGCAGCGCTCAGGAGGCAGAGACAGGTGAATCTCTTGAGTTCAAGGCCAGACTGGTTTACAAAGCAAGTTCCAGAACACTCGGGGCTACACGGCCAAACCCTATCTTAAAAAACACACAAGGAAACAAACAAAGCCCTTGGTAGCCACCTAAAGGCACACCTCCACCCCTCCTCCCTGCCTTAGCTTGTTAGTTATCACACCCTAGGGTTTCTTCTTCTTCTTCTTTTTTTTTTTTTTTTTTTGGTTTTTTTTTTTGAGACAGGGTTTCTCTGTGTAGCCCTGGCTGTCCTGGAACTCGCTCTGTAGACCAGGCTAGCCTTGAACTCAGAAATCCGCCTGCCTCTGCCTCCCAAGTGCTGGGATTACAGGCATGCGCCACCACTGCCCGGCCTAGGGTTTCTTCTTAAAGCTTTTTCAACGTTCTCTCCTTGCCATCCCCGCTGCTCCTGACCTCCCCAAACACCATCCTCTGTGGACAACCGTGACTCCTCCCTTCTCATTGTTTTAGTCTGGTCCTTTCAGCCTCTGCTTCATGGAGATGAGTGTCTTGACAGTAATTCATCATCACGTGATGTCAACACACATGCCCAGATGCTCAGAGCCTGCCAGACCCCATTGCAGGGACGTCGGATGCCTCTGTGCTATCTGTGTTAGAGAGAAGAGGATGAGGAAAGTGAAGTGACTTGCAGTGACTTGCTCAGTCCACAGATGCAAAGATGGAATTGAGTGCAAGTAGCCCAGCCCTGGCCTGCCATGCCCAGGCAATGTCTGTCCCTAGACTTTCCACAGACACCTATGATCTGGGACCGCTGGAGCACCTGCGTGTCCTCAGGGATGTGTCTCCTTCAGAGCTGTGCGGTCTCTTTAAAGGAAGGCGTCACGTTCATCACGTACACGTCCATCACGTAAATCACGTCCATCACGTAAATCACGTCCATCACGTAAATCACGTTCATCACGTACATCACGTACATCACGTTCATCCCTAATAGAAAACCAAGCTCAAATGAGCTGCTTCATAGATGTTTATTGAGTCAATCCAGGACAACATTCTTGCCTGAGAATATGAGAAGAAAACATGCATGAGATGATTTCTACCACACTTCCCCTCTTCCCAAATAACTCTGGAAACCTGGGCATTGAAGCTGCAAGCTTCATCTCCGGCGTCGCTTCCCCTTGAGACCCTCATGCTGCACCCTGCTTTTTGACTACTGGACATGAGGACTTGCTTTTATTTGTATGTGTTTGCTTCTGTGTGAGCGTATGAAGAGGTATGTGTGGTACCCGAGGTGGTCCAAAGCAGGGTGTCAGACTCCTTAGAGTGGGGTTACAGGCAGTTAGGGTTTCTGTTTGTGTTTGCTTGCTTGCTTGCTTGCTTTAGTTGTTTGTCTTAACTGAGTGCTGGAATTAAAGACAGGCAATGGTGCCTCCCTCACATCTTTAATCCCAGCACTCAGGAGGCAGAAGCAGGCAGATCTCTGGAGTTCAAGGCCAGCCTGCTCTACAGAGTTGCAGGACGGTCGAGGCTACACAGAGAAACCCTGTCTTGGATTTGCCACCATACCTATAAGTCACTCGAATCTGTGAGCTGCCCAGTGTTGGTGCTGGGATCTTAACTTGAGGGCTCAGGATTGAACAGCAAGTGTTCTTAGCCACTGAGCCATCTCTGAAACCCCCATAGTGACAAGCTTTTTGAGAAGGAATTTGTGGGCCACATACGACACCCATCAAAAAGTGCACAACTCAGCCGTTTCAGCCGATTCACAAAATGGGGCACCCCTCACCACAATCAACTTCACTTTGTTTGTTTGTTTGCTTGTTTGTTTTCAAGGAAACCCTGTGTCATCAGCACCCAATTCCTCATCTCCAAGGCCTTAGGCCTTAGTCTCTCACGCATGCTCTGTGACTGGATTTGCTGAGCCTAGACATTTCCACCCAACAGAATCATACAGCACGTAGCCTTCTGTGCCTGGCAGTTTTCATTTGGTGTAATGATTTATGGGTCTACTGATGGTGTGGCGTGAATCAGAGCTTCGTTCCTTCTCCATTGGCGACTAATACTGAAGAACAGCAAATGACACATCTCCCTGTCACCATTGGTTCAACACATGGTTTCCACCATATGCTCACTGGGAATTGTGCTACAGTGAACTTCAGTGTATGGATGTTTGTGTGGCCATGTTTGTGTGGCCACCAAGTCTCTTGGGGAGGTCTGGATCCCAGGGCAACTTTATGTTGAATATTTTTATTTATTCGTCTCTCTTCTTTTGGTGTTTTGAGGTTTCTTTGAGGGAAATTTCCACCTGGATCATATCCAACATACCACCTGGCACAGCCGAGCTGCCTCATAAATGTTTATTGAATCACTCAATGAAAATTCCCTTCCCTGACAACGTTAAAAAGGAACACTCATATGTTCGTCTCAATGGGCCGTTCATGAGAGGGAACTCATACAGGGGCCAGAGAGTTCCCCAGGATACAGTCTTTCTCAAACAGCAAGAGTGAATTTTGGGGATGTGCTTATGAAGAACTGCACAGAAGGACCATCAAGATGTCCTTAACATCCCCCCAAGTTTAATCAAACTTTAGACAACTCTCTTCCTTCCTTGAAGCCCCTGCATTACCTTCTCGTGGAGTGTTTGATTTAAAAGATAAATTTTCCCAGCCTGAGGTAGGGTGAGTCCTGGCCTCCCTGTGGATAGCCAAAGGGCTCAGGGCCCTTAAATGAAAGTGGTACCATGGGCTGGAAAGATGGCTCAAAGGTTAAGAGCACTGGCTGTTCTTCCAGAGGTCCTGAATTCAATTCCCAGCAACCACATGGTGGCTCATAACCATCCATAATGAGATCTGGTATCTTCTTCTGGCCTACAGGCATACATACAGGCAGAACATTGTATGTGTAATATATAAATAAATCATTTAAAAATGGTACTGCATATGCATACAAGCTATGCACATTTTCTATCCTCTTTCTTTGGCTTGTTCATTGAAGCATTGCCTTGCTACATAGATCAAACTGATCTCAGACTCAACTCAGTAGTCCAGGCTGACCTTGAACTCATAATTCCATAGTCTAAGCTTCCCAAATGCTGGGATTATAAACTTGCATCATGGTGACTGGCTCCCATACACTTTAGGACATCTCTCTAGATTACTTATAATATCCAATACAATGTGCATGCTATGTAAGTAATTGTTACGTTAGCTAAGGAATAGTTTGCTGAGTTTGAGACTATATCTTTTAGGTTCAGACTCCATCTTAGAGACCCTGACCTAAGGTTGAACTCAAGTTAACTAACAGGCTGGAACCTACACCAGTTTCCAAGTTATTCCCCCAACAAATCTGCACCCCCAGGTTACAAGTTTGCCCCTGACATTTCACTTCCTAACAACCACCAATTAGGAGGAAAACAGATGTTAAGTTTATAGTTTGATTCCCAGTATCAGCCAATTATGCTAAAGGCCATAATGGCTCCCCAGGCAGATATATGCCAGGCTAGATACCCACTTCTTGCCTCTGTAAACACTTGCCTGAAACTGGCTCACAGCAGAGCCCTCCCATTCTGCTGCATCACAGACTGTGGTGTGGACCAAGCTGGAGCTTAAATAAAGAGACCTTAGTGCAATTACATCAGAATCAGCTCCTTGGTGGCCTTTTGGTGTTCACAAACACTTCCTAGCACAACAAGTTTGTCTGTAATTTATTTTTATCTTATGTTTATGAGGGTTTTTGTCTGCATGGAGGTCTGTGCATCGTATGTGTAGAGTGTTCAGAGCAGCCAGAAAAGGGCATCAGCTTCCCTGGAACTGAAGTCACAGTTGTGAGCAGCCATGCAGATGCTATGAATAAACCAAGGTCCTCTGAAACAAGTAACCAGTGGTCTAAACTGGGAGCCATTTCTCCTCTCCCTACCCCTCCAGACAGACAGATAGACAGAGACACACAGACACAGACACACACACACACACACTTTTCTGAGTCAGGGTCTTAATATGTATCTCTGGCTGGCTTGGAGCTTATTATGTTGACCAGGCTAGCCTTGAACTCACAGAGATCTGCCTGCCTCTGCCTCCCAAGTGCTGGGACTGATTGAGTGCGCAATCACACTCAACACACCTGCAATTTTTAAAATGTGTGTTTGAGAGACTGGAATGATAGCTCAGTGGTTAAGAGAACACTTACTGCTTTTCCAGAGGACCTGGGTTTGACCCACATGGTGGCTCACAACTGTCTGTAACTCCAGTTCCGGGGGGCTGTGATGACTTCTTCTGGCTTCCCCAGGAGCCAGGCACTAATGTGCTGGAGGTATACAGACACACACACAAGCAAAACACTCTTACACATAAAATAAAATTTTTTCAAGAAAATATATTTTGAATAATTCTGGAGAAATTGAAGATGCAACATTCTGGATTCAGAAGGGTAACGATATATGTGACTTCTGTTTTCATTCGGGAATGTCATTTAGAAGTCCCTGAGATTCATCTTTCTGCCACAGAAACCTGGGAAGATCTGTGTCCCAGCCTTGGTGAAAGGGTAGGTGGTTAACTTTAGAGTCACGACAGCCAAATAATCACACACGGGTATTCTGTACTTCTCCCATGAGGCTCTCCAAACCCATCCAGCCCTTTGGTTTTAGTGCAATTGCTTCAGGCCCACTCAAATGTCACAATGGTCTTGAATAAAGACTAAAATTGTTGGATCCATTTTAGCTTTGCCGATAACATTGACTCAGTGTGCCATCCAGTCCTCCGAGGACATTGGGCATAACTCATATGTCATGTGGAAATGACCCTAGGGAAGTGTGTCCATGAAGACGAGATGTCTAAATGCCCTGGTCCACCTATCATGCTGCCTAGTATAAACATGCACAGCCTTGTCTGTTCCTAATGTCAACATTACATGCTTCCTTTTAAAAAAATGATTTATTTATTATTATATGTAAGTACACTGTAGCTGTCTTCAGACACACCAGAGGAGGGCATCAGATCTCATTACAGATAGTTGTGAGCCACCATGTGGTTTCTGGGATTTGAACTCAGGACCTACAGAAGAGCAATCAGTGCCCTTACCCACTGACCCATCTCTCCAGCCCCCCATTACAGGATTCCTAATGTCAGTCAACAATACGTGGTTCCTAATGTCGACAATACACGGTGTACTTTCATTTTTATTTATTTTTTTGTCTTTAGAAAGGGTTTCACTGTGTACCCCTAGTTGAGTCTTGGAACTCAATCTGTAGATCAGGCTGGCCTTGAACTCAGAGATCTATCTCTGCTTCCTGAGTGCTAGGATTAAAGGCATAAAGTAGGGGTTGTATCACAAGAGGAATTCCTGACACTTGGAACCAAGAAGTTTCCAGAACTGAGCCCTGTCTGGGAAGACATGAGTATCTTTCCTCTATTCTCCATGGAAGGGAAACATCTTAAATGCAAATGTGGGTGGGTTAGACCTGCTTGTTAGACTCATGTTGCAATAAAGACAGATTGTAATGTTTTATTAATCCATTTATTTGGCATCCCTTTGGAGCTGTGTTGACACCGGTGTGTGTGGAAAATGAGATCTCCACACGTTAGGATGTTTCTAAATCCCACCTGGTGTCTTATCTTCCTGTGAAAGCCATTTTCCCTTAAGTGCAGATCCACAGCCTCGCGAGCATTCTACACAGAACCTTTCCTTCACTCATTTCTTACTGTGATAAAATATCCCAACAGAAAGCAATTTACAGGAGAAGGTGTTTGTTTTATCTTATAATTCCAGGTTATAATCTATCTTCTTAGGGAAGCCACAGTGGCCAGAGCCTCAAACAGCTAGTCACCACAGCCAAGAACAAAAATAAATAGATCTCACACTTACTGTTCAGCTAGCTCTCTCTACTCTTAGGCAGTCTAGGGACCCAACCCTGCTAATGGTGCTGCTTATAATCAGGTGAGGTCTTTCTACACTAGCGAAGGCAATCAAAATAATAACACACAAACATACCCACAGAACTACCTGACCAAAATACTCACCCACCCATGTGTCAGATGGTGGTCATGAGTGCCTTTCATTTCAGCACTGGAGAGGCAGAGGCAGATGTACCTCTGTAAGTTCGAGGCCAGCCTGTGAGTTTCAGGACAGCCAGGGCTACACAGAGAAACCCTGTTTCAACCCTTCCCAACAGACAGTCACCCACAAACATGCCCACAGGACAACCTGATCCAAATAGTCCCTCACTGAGACTGTCTTCTGGGTGACTATGGGTTGTGTCAGGTTGACAATCAAACTAACCATCCCAGGTCATCAGCACTATTCTAGCTATTCAAGTCATTCAAATATCAAGCTATTTCCTTGCCTGGCAGGAAGCACATAGTAATTGCAACTACTCAGTAGAGGCTATGGTCGGAGGATCCTAAAATCAGGACCAGCTGGGCAGCTCAGCAAGACTGTCTCAAAACAAAGTCTGAGGACACAGCCCTGTAGGAATGTATCCATTAGCGTTCATAAGGCCCTAGGATCGATGTATATTACATCCACCTTCAGTCTCGATCCGGCATCAATAGCTGCTGCTAGCCTGCGTCCTGTCCCACTGCCCTCTACTGCTAATCTCAGGCCTTACCACCTAGAGTGGGTGACCCTTGGCTCAGCCTTTCAGAAAACTGCTTGTGCTTACAGAGAGGCTTGGTTCTAGATGGAAAATGTCTGTCCTATGCCTGGGAAGTATTTTTAATTTTTCTCTGAATTCACAGGGTTGTTTTAGCGTTCACGGTTCTCCTGAATTTGTCCTGTACGTTCCCTGTCTCTTCTTGGTTCCCATCCTGAAATTCTTCTCCCCCAGCCCCATCAACATCTCATCCCCTTACAAAGAGTCTCATGCAGGTAAGTCAATAAAGAGCATCTTTAACTTTGAAAATGCAAAACTGGAGACAACCAAGATAGAAGACCCCAGGAGTACCCTGGGGTGTACTCATCTGAGAACAGAACATGCATTTATTAGAAATGTCTCCTTCCTCCCTCCTTCCCCGTCTCTCCCACTCCTTCCATCTCTCCCTCCGTCAGACACAGGCCTGCTTTCTGATCTCATGATAGGATTTATGGACTAGACAGGGAGCGACTGCTGGCAAAACCTCCGAAGGAGCACATAAACATGGTCTGTGGGTAAACGGCATCTACCCAGCAGACTGGTCTTCCAGGAATCCGTGAATGTGTGGTTTATGCTTGGCGTTCTCATCAGGTCTGGGCAGCCGAGCCAGGACTGTGTCTAGATTATGCTACAGCTGGGTCCAGCAGCCAGGATCTGAAGGAAGCCTGGGCCTGACTGAGCCTTGCCAAGGGGAAGAAGAAACACAGGATCCACTCTTCTCCTCCTGGGCATGACTTTAAGGGCAGCCTTCGGCAGAGACTCTGCTTGGTAAAGTCTCAAGGGGACCTAGAGAACCAAGGAAATTGGGAAATGGCTACCCTGACCTCTGATGACCTCTGGTTCTTTTCTCCTATTAGAGGTCAAAAGGCATCTTACTTGGAGAGAGTGTGCTCTGTAACTTCACAATTCCTGCTTTTCTTCTCCTCCTCCTCCTCCTCCTTCTTCCTCTTCCTCCTCCTCTTCTTTTTCTTCTTCTTCCTCCTCCTCCTTCTCCTCATCTTCTTCCTCCTCTTCTTCTTCCTCTTCCTCCTCCTCTTCTTCTCTCGTCCTGACTGAAGTTTCCCCTTCCTCCTATCCTCCTAGTCCCCCCCAACCTTGCCACCTCCCCTCTCCCCCAAATCCACTCCTCCTTTACCCTTCAGAAATCCCCTCCCCAGCTTTCCTCATCAAGTGCAGAAGCTCAAGGATCCCCTCATGGCTTACCAGCCTGTCAGTGACCGCTTCTCTGCCCTTCATGTCACCCACTGCCCTCCTCCTCTCCAGTCTCTCCTAAAAGAGCAAGTGGCAAGCACTTCAGGGCTCTTCAACTTTTCTTTTCCAATTACGATTGATCAACTCCTCAGATTCCATGCCTCCCAGTGTTTAGATGTCTTGAGACCTTGGACAATTGCTTCCTTGCTCTGCTTAAGTGAAAACAGAAATGCAGTCAACGCAAAACAGACTCTGAAACAAAAGTCTTTAAATCTTCATTACATTTATTTATTTACCATTTGCGTATGTGCACACACACGGACATGTGGGTGGTCATGGGTATGTCATGGCTCAGGTATGGAAAGGTCAGAAGACAACTTTTGGCAATCAGTTCTCTGATTCCCAGAATGTGGATTGACAGCCGCAGTTTTGGAGTTTAAATTATTATAAATACTTTTAGCCATGTCCTAAGTGTGCCCTTTCCCCAGCCTTGAGCAGGCTAAACAGACTGTTTGCCACACTTGGATCTCAACCACCTAGGTGAAGTCTTCTGTCTTGCTGCACCTGAAATTTCCTCCAGGAGCAGACTCCCCGCTGAGCTTGCTTTGCAACCTAATCCAGCTGAAACAAAGGATGGGTCTGTGGCTCTCCCTATATAAATGCAGTGCTAACTATTAAACTTTGAGCCTTGATCAGAAACTTTTGTCTTGGCTTCATCCTTCTCTACCCCTTCCCCCTCCCCCATTTTTTTCATTTCCAGCCCCCCCCCCTTCAGGTAACCCAGTTCATCCATGGCTGCTGGACAGCTGCACCTAGGTATTAACATTTTAGATAAAATGGCTACATTGTAAACCTGGTGGACTCCAGATACAGCAGTGGGTTTAAAGCCACTACTAGCCTTCCCCCCCACATCCCCTGTATACATGGACAGGGTATTTTTTACTGTTAGAAGGTGGACTCTTGGTCCTTGATTTTTACAGCACACCTATTGTGTGAAACTGCATGTACCACTGCCCTAGGGCCTTTCTGTTCAGATTCTTCACATACATTTGCACACTAGTTTCTCCTTGAAACCTGGGGAGTTGGGATAGATATTTCTTTTTTTTTTTTAAGATTTATTTTATTTATTGCTTGTAAGTACACTGTAGCTGTTTTCAGACACACCAGAAGAGGGCATCAGATCTCACTATAGATGGTTGTGAGCCACCATGTGGTTGCTGGAATTTGAACTCAGGACCTTCGGAAGAGCAGTCGGTGATCTTAACCGCCAAGCCATCTCTCCAGCCCGGGATAGATGTTTCTTAACTCCCACAGGAAAGGGATCTTAATGACAACCAATCAGCTAACAGCTAACTGGGCCTTTTAATTATGAAGAAAACAACACAGTTGGAAAAGAATTTGTCCCATCATTAAAATAATTTTCTTTGAGGCCTTCTTGAAAAAGAAAGATGTCAAGCCAGGCGATGGTAGCACACGCCTGTAATCCCAGCACTCTGGGAGGCAGAGGCAGAGGCAGGCAGATTTCTGAGTTCGAGGCCAGCCTGGTCTACAGAGTGAGCTCCAGGATAGCCAGGGCTACACAGAAAAGCCCTGTCTCGAAAAAAACAAATCAACAAAAAAAAAAAAGAAAGAAAGAAAGAAAGAAAGAAAGAAAGAAAGAAAGAAAGAAAGAAAGAAAGAAAGAAAGAAAGAAAGAAAAAGAAAAATGTCATCAAGCCTTCTGGACTGGTGGTGTAGCTCAGTGGTTAAGTGCTTGCCTAGAAGGTATAGGGTCCTAGACTTTTAAGTTCCAATACAGGAATGGGGAAGGGGAAAAAAGTCCTGAAATTATTGACTAAACATTAATAAAAATAAGCAAAAATTTTGTCATAACCATGTCTTAAATATTTTTCATCAAACACTGAGCTACATCATTTTTTCCAGGGTAGGGGGAGTAAGGACCCCAAGGACATACCCAAAGAAGGCAAGTTCTACACCACAGGGCCGAATGCCCTGGCCATGTCACTAAATAAATCTTGTCACCTAACCACACTGAAGAACCAATCCACTTTATCATAAACTCTGGTCAACCTACTCGAACTTGCTGCCACCAAAACATCATCTGTGTTTTTCAGATAAGATAAATCTGCTCACACATTTCTCACGAAAACTGTCTTGTTCTAAACTCTTCTAGGGGACCACAAGAGAATGCACACAGGCCTCACCAAGAGTCTGTCCCCCGGCCTTTCCTCTCTGATATGCTTTTTGCTTTCCTCTCAACATTCTTAGCTGCAGATATGCCTAGGGGGTTGTATGTCCTTGATGAGTCTCACGGAGGTTAAAAGATTTGGGGCTAGAGAGACAACTCAGCCTGCTGCTCTTACAGAAGACCTGGGTTTGGTTCCCATCACCTGCATGACAGCTCATAACCATCTGCAGCTCCAGGTCCAGAGGATCCCATGCCCACTTCTGGCCTCAAATGGGCACTGCACACACATGGTGTCAACACATGTACTTAAAAATGCTAAATAAGGGCTGCTCAGTGGGTGAGAGCACCGACTGCTCTTCTGGATGTCATGAGTTCAAATCCCAGCAGCCACATGGTGGCTCACAACCATCCGTAAAGAGATCTGACACCCTCTTCTGGTACATCTGAAGACAGCTACAGTGAACTTACATATAATAAATAAATGTTTTGTTTTTAAATGGTAAGTAAATAAATCTTTGTTTCAAAGATCCAGAAATGTAAAGGGCCTTGTTATCTCTTTTTCCCTCTATTTTTAATTATGGCAAAATGCACATCACATAAAATTTTCCAGGGCGGACTAGAGATCCAGTAAAAAACAAAAGCGCTCTGGCTTTTCCATCACCACTGGGCAGGCATGCCCTTTTTCTGTAGGGTCTCACTGTGTAGGCCTGACTGGCCTGAAGTTCACTATGCAGAGACCAGGTTGGCTTTCAACTCATAGTGATCCGCCTCTGCCTCTGCCTCTGCCTCTGCCTCTGCCTCTCTGTCTCTGCCTCTCTGTCTCTGCCTCTCTGCCTCTCTGCCTCTGCCTCTGCCTCTGCCTCTCTGCCTCTGCCTCTGCCTCTGCGTCTCTGTCTCTGCCTCTCTGCCTCTGCCTCTGCCTTTCTGCCTCTGCCTCTGCCTCTCTGCCTCTGCCTCTGCCTCTCTGTCTCTGCCTCTCTGCCTCTGCCTCTCTGCCTCTGCCTCTGTCTCTGCCTCTCTGCCTCTGCCTCTGTCTCTGCCTCTCTGCCTCTCTGCCTCTCTGCCTCTGCCTCTGCCTCTGCCTCTGCCTCTGCCTCTCTGTCTCTGCCTCTCTGTCTCTGCCTCTCTGCCTCTCTGCCTCTGCCTCTCTGCCTCTGCCTCTGCCTCTGCGTCTCTGTCTCTGCCTCTCTGCCTCTGCCTCTGCCTTTCTGCCTCTGCCTCTGCCTCTCTGCTCTGCCTCTGCCTCTGCCTCTCTGTCTCTGCCTCTCTGCCTCTGCCTCTCTGCCTCTGCCTCTGTCTCTGCCTCTCTGCCTCTCTGCCTCTCTGCCTCTGCCTCTGCCTCTGCCTCTGCCTCTCTGCCTCTGCCTCTCTGTCTCTGCCTCTCTGCCTCTGCCTCTGCCTCTCTGCCTCTGCCTCTCTGTCTCTGCCTCTGCCTCTGCCTCTCTGCCTCTGCCTCTGCCTCTGCGTCTCTGTCTCTGCCTCTCTGCCTCTGCCTCTGCCTTTCTGCCTCTGCCTCTGCCTCTCTGCCTCTGCCTCTGCCTCTGCCTTTCTGCCTCTGCCCCTGCCCCTGCCCCTTGCCCCTGCCCTGCCTCCCTTGGGCTTAGGCTGGTCTTAAAGGCATGTGCCACCACATCCGGCTGAGCATTCTTTACTCTGGCACTCCAGTTATATGGGAAAATATCTTTTCTTTACTGCAGAATAGATTTTTTTTCCTGCGACTTACCACCAAAAGCACCACTAAAGACTGAAAATGTTTTAAATGACTTGATAAGACATGACAACGTTTTTTGTTAGTTCGGTGCTCTCTAGCTACATGGCTGTCCTGTCTTCTCCTCTTGGGCACATCACACGCTGCCCATGAATTCCCTTCTCCACATACTCTGGTGAGCAACTTTCTCTTTTTTAAAAAAAATATTTAGCAGTTTGCTGGTTTTTCCAAAGGTCCTTCTTTTCTAGACCTCTCTCCTCAATTCCAGGTAGACACCATCTTCCTTTCCTAGAACTCCCTCTTCTCGTCTTTCCCTGGGTTCACACTTTCTTTCCTTTGTGTTTCTCCTCAGGTCTACAGCCTGCCTCTCTCTGTACACAAGATTTCATGGGGTTTCCCCAGCTGCCTCTGCCTGAGCACCGGCCAGGCCTTATCCCGTTCTCCCAGGGGTCCCTAATGCTGCTGCACGCGTGGTATCAGTAAATATTTGCTAGCAGGAGATTGATCCGGAGCCGTTGGGTAGGAGCCGGGAGAAGGGGAGCCGCGGCCAGGTAAAGCTGGCGGACCAGGCAGGAAGCGGGTGTGCGCACACGCCCGCCCGAGGAAACGCATGAAAGGGCGTCTGTGAACAGCTCAAGTGTTAACCAGGCGAGTGAGTGAAGGCTTGTGAGAGGAAGCAGCCCAGCGGTGAGAGGAGGTATGAAAGGGAGCTTGTTCGAGGGACTGGGGCCGTCTTTGTCTTTGAGATGGTTGGCATCAAGACTCTGAGACTGGTCAGAGGCACGCCAGGAATGTACACACAAGTTCCTGGTCGCTCACCTTTTGGAAGGTCTGAGACCGTTTCCTCGGGCTGGCTTCGGCCCTCATGAAACCCTCATTTCTAAACCTTTCATTATGCCTTCTCCTCTCTCCCAGTGCGAGCTCGCCACATCCCTTTCAAGGAATGAGAATTTACCAAGGCAAACTGTCCCAGTAACAAGCGGGTTACCGCTGTGTGCGCGGCCCAGGTGTTCTTGAAAAATAAATGAGGACTTTTCTGTCTTGCCATTTAACATTTATTAGCATGTATTGATTACACACAGTAATATATTTCAGTATGCTATTTTCATATTTACCTAATGCAATTGTATTTTTTTTTTTGTTTTTTTGTTTTTTTGGGGTTTTTTTGTTTTTTGTTTTTTTGTTTTTTTGTTTTTTTTTTTGTTTTTTTGTTTTTTGTTTTGACAGGGTTTCTTTGTATAGCCCTGGCTGCCCTAAAACTCACTCTGTAGACCAGGCTGGCCTCGAACTAAGAAATCCACCTGCCTCTGCCTCCCGAGTGCTAATTAAAGGCGTGCACCACCACTGCCTGGCCATATGTTTACCTAACGCAATTGTATTCATTCCTGTTACCCCTCTCTTGTCCCACTGAAAATTTGGTTTTGTGCTCCTTCTTGGAATTACCTGAGGGCCTTCAGATCTCTGGGTACCAGAAGACCCTTGGGTACTTAAAGATATATAGCTTTGAAGGCTCCATCACAGTAATACAGGATCCTCCTTCCCATGGTTCAAAATCTTCAATGGAGTTGTTACTGACATGGGATGGCTTTATACATATTTCACTGTGAAAAGGTCAGGGTTTTTTTTGTTGTTGTTGTTTTTGTTTGTTTGCTTGCTGTTAGTCAGGGTCTCGTGCACCTCAGGCTGGCCTCCAACTTGTTATGTAGCTGAGGATGACTTTGAATTTCTGTTTCAGCTGCCTCCTACTCTCAGACGCTCAGATTACCAGGGCGTGCAACCACATTCAGTTTTATGCGGTGCCGGGGATTAAACCTAGGACTTTATGCATTCTAGGTAGTGTAGGACCTCCTTTTGAGGGAGACCCCCACTCCATTCTCGGGATAGCGTACACCCAAGGAAACATGAGAGACCGACTTGATGCAAATGCATGAGGTAGTTTATTATCAGAGCTCTGGATCGACACGTATCTCACACAGGAGACAGTGGAGTCGACCTTGAGGCTCAAAAGTTAGGGGGGTTGTCAGGGGGGTTGGCGCGGTTACACATGATTTGCTGGTTCAAACATTGGCGGGGGATTCTGGCGCGCAGGGTGGGTTTTTTTTGGCATACGTGCAGATCGGGCCATCAGCAATGTAGGAGGGCGGTTTATTTTTGTTAGCAGGAAGGTCACTTTGACATTAGTAAACTGCATCCAAGGGACAGGAGAAAGGAGACTCCAGTCCAGATAGTGTATGACCCATAGGAGTTTTCCCGGGCATGCCCCTTATCTTTTATGGCCTGTCTGTTTGTGGAATGGCTCAACCACAACCTTGCTACAAGCTTGTCCAGCATGCCCTGGCTCTAGTCTGCTTGCTGCCTCAACTATGGATTCTGAAAAGTCCCAACTCCCTTCAGTAGACACTCTACCTGCTGAGCTACAATTCCTAGTCCCTGGTTAGGATGTTTGGATTTGGTTTATTTTAATTTAATTTTAGAGATACAGTCTAGCCTTGTGTCATAGTCTAGCCTTGAACCTGATGATCCTCTGGTTTCTGCCTCTCAAATGCTGGCATTATAGATGTCCACTATCATATATTGGCATGACCTCCATTTTTATTTTCCAAAAGACCTCTGAATGGATTGCTCCATAGAGAATAAAGATGGGGGAAATACCCAACATTCCTCTCTTATGTTCAACCTCCAAAACTACCTCATGAAGCCCCATTCCAGAAACAATGTCTAGAGATGTCTAGTGACTCACACAGGTACTATGAAATGGGGTTGGCGTTTCCCTCCAGGCCTGACTGTGGGGACCCTCCAAGGAGCGCTCTTGTCTTTTGTACCTGATTTCGGACTGTTTGTTTGTTTGTGTTGCTTAAAGAGAGCTCTTAGAGCCATGGGGCAATTGGACTGGGCCACCAGACAGAAGAACGGATAAGGTCGAGACAGCCCAAACCCTGGGAAATCTCAGCATTGAGAACGGTGGCCGGTGGCCATTGAAGCCAGCTCTCTGCCAAACTATCTCATCTGTAACACCATGAACTCCCACTGAGAGGACCCTGACAATCAGTCATGTAGCATAAAAAAAACTAAAAGTTCTCCATGCTAACGAGGTATCTAGATAGGCGCGGAGTAGAGTGTTTAGCCAATGAGATTCTTTCCCATCCTGGGCATTCCTTCTTGAAAAAAGACAAATGCATTCATATCCACCATCAAATAAAGCAGTTCAGGCAAGGACTGTCTCCTTCATCAAGGGTCGCCTGGGGTGGGGGTTGGGCTTTATCATGAAGAGCCATGTCTAAATCTCCCAGAGAAGGCCTTCTTTCTTCCAGCCCTCCATCCTCTCGGAACTAAAGTGGACTCCCCACCTCCAACCTCGTCCCCCACCCCTCATCCTGGGCTCAGCCATCTTCTTCCTGCCTAGACTTACTTAGGAGAAGTGCGGACCCAAGGACCACCATTCCCAACTTCCTGCAGTCCCCAGCAGCATCTGGGTACACAGGAGGCCAGGAACCATAGAGTGTGTCTCAGACCTCTCTGTTTCGCATCCGGGAATCCATGGCCTGGGACCTCTATGATGGACCGTGCTCTGCCTCCATGTGTGAGCGCCTTGGGTCACCCCAGCGTCGAGTCATCTTGACACTGAGCAGAGTAAGGTATAGAGCTATCCATGTGGCCGGTGGGCAAGATAGTCTGGTTGAGTTATACGAACTAGCTAGAGACTGTCCAACAAAAGGCCCGAGCTTTAAACTTTATTAGCAGCCCCTGTGTCATTATTTCTACCATTGGTGGGTCTGCAGAAAATCCCGCTATAGGTGGGGATCAGATTAGTACTGCCCACATGCTAGGCAAGAACTCTAACACCAATCTCCAGGCCCCAGACACTTTTAATTTAAAAAAATTGAGACACGGTCTTGTTTTATAGCTCAGACTGGCCTCGAATTCACTGTTGTTCTGCCTCTTCCTGCTGAATAGCTTATACTACAGCATGAACTACCATGCCAAGTCCGTGTTTCTAAAAGAATGTGGCAGAGGCCTGCAAGGTGGCTCTGTGGGTCACGGTACCCACATGATGGAGAGAACAGATTCCTGCAAGTAGAACTCTAACCTCCATGTATATACAATGATACACACACACACACACACACACACACACACGAGCACGCATACACAGTGAGCAAGCAAATGAATGCAACTAGAAATTTTATAATAAAAAGTTTAAAAATGCCAATACATGGTAAAATACATAGAATGTAAACTTGGCCATTTGCCCATATTTAATCGGGAAGTTTCATGGTACAGATTACAGTCACATTTCTAGGTGCCCATGCCCACCACTTATATCCAGACCGCTTTCCACGTGCCAAAACAGAAGCTCGGCTCCCATTCTGCTGCTGTGACTCTGGAAACCATACTCTGCTAGCTCTGCAGTTGAATTTGCTATATGGACCTCACAGAAATGGACTCACACCACTGCGATCCTTGGGCTTGGCTTATTTCATTTGGACACAGCAGCCTGTAGCTTCCTCCAGGTGGTGGCACGGGTCAGAATTTCCTTCCATTTTTTTAGATTGTATAATATTTTATTGTGTATATAGGTCACATTTTTGCCTGTCCACTCACCCACTAAGGGACAATTGTTATTCTCTGCATAGTATGTCATGCTGCTATCAGCATGCAAATATCTTGTGTGCCTCTGACTTCAGTTCTTTTAAATTATCTATCCAGAAGTATATCAGGTGTTTCTTCAGTCACTCTCTACTGTGTGTGTGTGTGTGTGTGTGTGTGTGTGTATGTATGTGTGTGTGGTGTGTGTGTGTATGTATGTGTGTGTGTGGTGTGTGTGTATGTATGTGTGTGTGGTGTGTGTGTGTATGTATGTGTGTGTGTGGTGTGTGTGTATATGTATGTGTGTGTGTGGTGTGGTGTGTGTGTGTATGTATGTATGTGTGTGTGGTGTGTGTGTGTATGTGTGTGTGTGGTGTGTGTGTGTGTATGTGTGTGGTGTGTGTGTGTATGTGTGTGTGTGTGGTGTGTGTGTGTATGTATGTGTGTATGTATGTATGTATGTGTGTGGTGTGTGTGTGTATGTATGTGTGTGTGGTGTGTGTGTGTGTGTATGTGTGATGTGTGTGTGTGTGTGTGTGGTGTGTGTGTGTGTATGTATGTGTGTGTGTGTGGTGTGTGTGTGTGTGTATGTGTGATGTGTGTGTGTGTGTGTGTGTGGTGTGTGTGTGTGTATGTATGTGTGTGTGTGTGGTGTGTGTGTGTGTGTATGTGTGTGTGGTATGTGTGTGTGTATGTATGTGTGTGGTCTGTGTGTGTGTGAGACAGAGAGAGAGAGAGAGAGAGAGAGAGAGAGAGAGAGAGAGAGGGTCTCTCACTGAGCCTGCTGCTCACAGAGTTGCCAGGATGCCTGGGCAGCAAGCCTCAGGGGTGGGTGAGGCTCTGCCTCCCTGACACTGGAACCGGAGGCACAGGCCACCATGCTTCTCTTACAAGTGAATCTGGGGAATTGAAGTTTTGACAATTGCACAGTAAGCACCTAAGTGACAGAGTCCTCTCCGGAGGCCTGGCTTGCTGTATTTTGAGAGAGAGATGTTATCTAATAATCAGAGTGTTCGGGAATACTCTGAAACTGAACCTGCCACACCAGCCCCAGTAAAATCTGTGTGACAAGTTCCACAGATTGAGGCGAAAACATCAAAAGATGGAGGCCTCCTGGAACCAGTTGTGGAACACTTGACTGGAACAACATGTTGAGCTGTAGTTCTCATGGCGATTTATCTGTTTTGTTTTCTTTCATTCCTTATCTTATTTCCATGTTCCTGGTAGCCTACGCCAAGCTCTTAAGCAAGAATAATGAGTAGGAAACCAACCTTAAAGATGGAGTCACTAACATGACCTTATATCTCTGAGGAACCAACACTTTACTTTATAAATCATTTACAAAATTACTTAATAGTATTATAATAGATAAAAACTTTCCCAACAATAAAATTTCATATGGCTGCATATGTGTCATTGGAGGTGGGCTTTGGTATATGGTAAAGAGAGCCTCAAATAAAAAGATTTAAAATAGTTTAAATTTATGTGTTGATGACTTATAAAAAAAAAACAGGCATTAGATGTTAAACAATCATTGACCATAAAGATTTATTAACTTGCTCTTAGAAATATGGCACTAGCCTCGGATGCCTCACTGAATGCAACCGTTCAGCGTTGTAACACTTGGATGATTTCTATTAATAATGATGTTGCTTATTCTGTTTGTGATTTACTGAATACATCTTTTCAGAGTCCTAATGTTTGCTTGATTTTTGTGCTTTACTGTGCCAAAGGATAATGATGGTATCCATGACTGCTTCACTGAACACATTTTCTAAGAGTTGTAATATTTGTTCTTTTAATGTGTAAAAACCCTTGCTTGAGAGCTGCAAAATACACTCAGATTCAAACTGACTCTGTGTTTGTTTCTCTGTTTGTCACCGCTGACTCCTTACCCACCTAGCCTTCAAGGACCCTCATCCCAGGGACCCCCAGATCCAACTGGGGAGGTCTGTGGCATGAACCAAAGTAGTTATTTGGAGGGGGGGAGGAGCTCCCCACCCCCGTTCTCTCGGGTATTTTAGATACAATGATAAGAAAAGGAACAAACACATTGGGAACCTTAATACCTGCCTCTTAATTATTTTCCTAGTTGGCAATATATATATATTCCCAGTGGGATGATATATATATCATTCCAGCAAGCTAGCCTAGGGATCCAAAGGTTCCAGTGGCTGCTTCAGAGTTCCAAGAGGGTATGCCATGCACTGAACTGTGTCCACTAAAATTACTCACTGTCATATCCCTAGAACCTTCCTGCATTTGGAGATAGACCTTTAAAAGAGTTTGTGGTTCAGGTATTATGGTACACACCTCCCACCAATTGGGAGACAGAGGCAGAGAGGGAATCTTTGTTTGAGGCCAACTTGGGCCAGCCAGAGCTATACGAAGAGGCCCTGTCTTTAATAATACAATAACAACAGTAAAGAGATTGTTACGGTAAATAAAGCCCCAGCCTGATACGCCTGTGCCCTCCTAAGAAGCAGAAACATTAACCTAGACGCACAGGCACAGAGAAGGCAGCTGTCTGCAGACTAAGGTGAGGAGCTGTTTTCATTATTTTTCTTGTCACTGTGATCCAGTACAGGATACAAAGTGACTTAAAGAAAGGATTTATTTAGGCTCACTGTTCTAGGGTACAGTTGGCTGTGTAGACACGTGGCAGGAGCTTGATATAGCTGGTCACATTGCATCTGCACTCCGGAAGCAGAGTAAACAGGAAGTCCTTAGGAGGCTGAGATGGTTTGAATAGGAATGAACTCCTTAGGATCATAGATTTGAATGCTTGGTTGCTAGAGAGTGGCTGTATGGAGTTGACTGCTTGTTGGAGGAAGTGTGTCACTGGGGGTGGGCTTTGAGGTTTCAAATACTCAAGCCAGACTCAGTGTCCCTCCGTTCCTGTCACCGATGGATCCCGATGTAGAACTTCTTCTCCAGCACCTTGTCTTCCTATGTGCCACCATGCTTGCCGCCATGATGATATTGGACTGAACCTCTGACCCTGTAAGCCAGCCCCAGTGAAATGTTTTTCTTTAGAAGAGTTACTGTGGTCATGGTGTGTCTTCACAATAATAGAAACCCTAACTAAGACAGACAGCAGAACCTCTTAAAGGTTCCACAACCTTCCCAAACAGTATCACTATATGAGGACCAAGGGTTCAAACAAGGTACACCTACAGAGATCATGTTAACATTGAAACCAAGGAGCCGGGTGGTGGTGGTGCACACCTGTAATCCCAGCACTCTGGGAGGCAGAGGCAGGTGGATTTCTGAGTTTGAGGCCAGCCTGGTCTACAGAGCGAGTTCTAGGACAGCCAGGGCTACACAGAGAAACCCTGTCTTGGGGGGCGTTGGGGGGGGGGGAAGCAACCAAATCCAGAAACCTCCCAAGGAAACAGCTAACACCTCCAGCTCAGATTTCCTGCCTCAAGAACTGAGAAAACAGAGGCCAGTGGTCTAAGTCTCTCACGCTCGTGGGAATCTGTCAGGGCAGCCACAGAAAACTGTTCTACATGTAAGTCATGAGCACGGCTCTTGGAGAGTGTAGCTTTTCACCACACCCAACCGTAAGAAGTCCACTCTGAATCAGGATCTAAAATGCGCACACACGTCTAAAGCAAAGCGCCAGGCCCTTACTTATGCAGGCCTCTGTGGCCCTTTCTTTCCCATTTTTAAACTTTTATTCACAAAGCTATGATCCACTCCAGAATGTACTGCCACAAGCTAGATCCCAGAGGCGACACTAGGAAGCTAAGACAGACTGTCTGGGGGGCGGGGCTGAGAGAGTGGCATCTGCTCAGGGAGGGGCCACAGAAGACCCGTATGCTTCTCTTCAGTGCTCTCAGAATGAGGCTCCAGGCAGACCACCTGTGAAACTCAGCTGTGGGGCTGAATGTCCCCCGAGTATTGCGGTGGCCAGTGCCATGTTTGCCAGTCCTCCTCTCCTTTCCAAGGTGTCCTTGCTCTGGGTCAATCTTTGTTCCACTGTGGTGTATGGTCTTGAGAAAGACAATGACATCTTGCATCACCAAAAAACCCTGAAGAACTGGGCTGGAGCTGGAGCCCGGTTGGTAGAGTGCTTATCTAGCATTCAGGAAGCCCTGGGTTCCATTCCCACTCAGCACCTCATAAACCAGGCTTGGTGGTATTCAGCTATAATCCCAGCACTAGAGAGGGGAGACGGGAGGATTATTAATTCCAGGTCTTAACAAGTTTGAGGCTAGCCTAGGCTATGTAAGAACCTGTCTTTTTAAAGGACCTTCCTGTACCCCCTCCCAACTCTGCAGCCTGTGGCTCACATCCGCCCAGTAGAACCTATTCCTAGGATTTTGGCTCTAAAGCCAAGAACCGGGGTATGGGATAGGGAGTGGCCATCATATCTGCTTCTGCAGCTACCAATCCATCTGTCCTTGCTTTGGCCTCTGGTATGACGTCCTGGTGCCCCTGACATCCTGCTCTCAAATATTGTCAGTCTGTTGTTTGGACTAAAGGATCCAGTTGGAATTGAAGAGTGTCATCTTCCAGCCCACCTCAGAGCTGGTCCTTCGTGTGTTACAAGCAAGACATCAGAGACTCCAGGGATTAGCCGTTTTATTGGAATGTATTAACTGTACAAAATAGTAGGCATGGATATGCATTTGGGGCATGTTTATAATATACTTTGATCATATTCATATACCTTCATTATCCTCTCTTGACTGCCCTCTGACTGCTCCTCTCCAGGGTATGAATTGTAAATGCTATGCCAAATTTAAAAGTTGGCCACTTTGGGGGAGATCGGAGAAGGGAGCCTCAGCATGCCACACACGGGTGAGCAGACTCTTCTTCTCAGGGCTAGGGAAGATGACAACAGCCCAGCCTTCGCCCAGCCTTCCAAGAAGCAGCTGTGAGGCCCCAGAAGTATCATCGATTCTGGAGTGCATCTTGCCAGGACACAGAGCACTCATTTGCTTATTAAATTTGTACTTTGATTAGAACTGAACGAGCAAACCGGAGCCTGCAGGCAAATCTTTTTGTAGGCGGTATTTTCGGTTCCCGACCACACTCCTTTAGTTATGTGTTTCCGGCCACCTGCCTGCTCCAATGGCAGAGCTGAGTCAAGGAAGCCCGGACAGGGCAGCACAACTGAGAGCAAGGCTGTGGCTCTTGAGAGCTACATATGCCCCACCTAAGGCAGAAAAACCCACCACGCTGGGAGTTTTGCTTGCATTTCTAAGGGCTGGTCACTGTCCCTTCTGCCTGTTTATTGCTTCTGTTTCCAATACGTTCTAGTTTCCAAATAGGTCGTGTGGTTCAATTGAAATCAGACACATTCGAAGGCACACAGCATGTTCCAGGAAAATGACCAACCTCAAGGAGAATGGATAACAGTCTGACGATTTCAGGGACCAAATATACTCTGGGATCTCTGAGAACAGAGAGACACTTTTAGATCAGGTACTCTGAGACCAGGTGCCTGGCCCTGCCCAGTGTCCAATGCAGGGAATTCCAGGCATTGAGGTACACAACTGTCACTGCAGAGTGTGACCACAGGGTACTAGGAGTACACCTGACACCCAGATCCTACGCCTAGCAACCAGATCCTCACCCAGCACCCAGATTCTTGTCTCTAACATCATTGGCCAGAAAATGAACTGGGAGCAGCAGGAGGAGCTCACACAGCATGTATTATAATGGGACTTTCTAGACCCATTGGCAGTTAACTAATACCACAGAGACGTATTAATATTTAATTAATAAGGGTAGGCCTCCTCTTGGGCTTCCTTCCACCTAACTCGTTAGCTTAATCTCTCTTCCTAACCCAGGATCAGCCACAAGAATAGTTCTTTACCTCCCCCGACCCCACCCCAGCCCCCATCCCAGAGGCAAATCTGATGACCTCCATGGTTCCCTGGTGAATCCAACCATGTCCCATTCTTCTCACAGAGACCCCCCCCCCCACTCCAACTTGGCCTGGAAGTCCTGCCTTCCCTTGCCTGCCTAGCTATTAAACCAACCAGCAACTGATCTTCGCAAAACCAATATGCCATCTGAGAAAGGTACATTTACAAGATCCCAAGGCAGGTGATGAGCTATTAGGAATGACACTGCCGGGGCTGGAGAGATGGCTCAGAGGTTAAGAGTACTGACTGCTCTGCCAGAGGGTCCTGAGTTCAAATCCCAGCAACCACATCGCACCTCACAACCATCCCCGTATGGAGATCTGATACCCTCTTCTAGGGTGTGTCTGAAGACAGCTACAGTGTACACATATAAATAAGAAATAAATAAATCTTTTAAAAAATGACAATGCCAAAATCCAGCCAGTACCAGCTCTTAGCAGGTACAGCAATCAACAATTGAATAATACAAAGACTGCCTTCTTACAGTGCACTCCAACAGAGTGTGTGTGTGTGTGGGGGGGGGTTGTCTTGACAAAGAAACATCGCAAAACAGCAAATTCAGGAAAACTGGTACTTAGCAGAATATCAAGAAAGGAGCTTGTTACCCTAACTAAAAATTTGAAAATCAAGGAGCCTGTCTCCCTGCTGCCCCCACCTGGAAAGATACGGATGCAGTCATTGCCAGAGTCTACGCTCCACTCTGATGCTAACAGAAACAAGGATTCCCAAAGCCCTCTTTGAAAGAGGGAGGTTGGGGCTGGAGAGATGGCTCAGCAGGTAAGAGCACTGACTGCTTTTCCAGAGGTCCTGAGTTCAATTCCCAGCAACCACATGGTGGCTCACAGCCATCCGTAATGAGATCCAATTGCCTCTTCTGGTGTGTACTTACATATATAAATAAATCATTAAAAAAAAGAAAGAAAGAGGGAGGTTTTCGCTCATGAGCACACTCAAGCTCACGGGACAGGGTGCAGGAGTAGAAGGTTTTCAGCTGCCTGGCCCAACAGGAAATACAGACTAGGCACTCTTCATTCCTCAGCACCAAAGGAAAGTACTGGCGATGACTAACCTGTATTCTATGGAAGGTGTTGGGCTGACCTCTTGCAAGGTATCAAGTGTGGGAAAATGAGGTTCAACCCTTATCCACCCCCATGGATAAGCAGAGCGGGCTCTCTCCCGCTCACCAGTAGCTGTGACTGTCCACTACATGCTCTACATTAGAACAAACACCTCCATGATAGGAAACTGGTAGGAGGTGGGTTCGTGAGGGGGGGGGGGGGGATGTACACCTTGAGGTAGACTGAACTTCCAAGAAATCATTTCTGCTTATGTAGAAAGAAATTGACTGGATATGCTCCCATTATACTCAGCCACTTTGGGCTGGAGAGGTGGCTCAGAGGTTCCAGAGGTCCTGAGTTCAATTCCCAACAACCACATGGTGGCTCATAACCATCTGTAATGGGATCTGGTGCCCTCTTCTGGCCTGCAGGCATACATGCAGGGAGAACATTGAATATGTAACTTTATTAGTTATAGCCCAGGTTAGTTTTTCTTAAAACAGTAATATTTCACTCCATTAAAGCAATAGTACCACATTGATTAAGTTCATGTATCCCCAGTACATATGCCTTGATCTTGTTAACAGGTGATAAAAATTTAATTTAATCGAGACATCATCTCAATTTAGAAAAAAACAAAACATTTTCCTTAGATGTTTTATTTTGTTTTAAAGTTCTCTGTAAAAGAATTATAATGAAGAGCTCATTCTTTTCATTTTGTTTATGGGGGAAAGAGGAAGAGAGAGCATCTTGCTATGTAGCCCAGGCTGTACTCCAACTCTCGATGCTCCTGTCTCAGACTCTCATCACCGCCCCTCGCTCTTGAAGGGCTGTTTCAAAGGTTTATTCTTTCTCCTTTCACAAGTCGGCATCGAAACGCCCAAGTATCCTGAAATAATATCAAACAGAGTTTCAGAATACGTCCATGAGACAGAGGGCTCAAGTCTTTATAAATGATTAAATAGGGGGAATATTAATAGTTATATTGATTAATGGATAAACTATGTTCTAGGACTCCAGTCAAGATAGTGTAGATGACTGGTGACACAGGGGGTGTGATATCTGTGTACCCCACTGTACAGATGGCCCTGATGAGTCATCACTGATTCCGTGTTCTTGAGCCCTGCCCGTAGGGATTGACTGACTGATCGGCAACAACGCTGACTACCCATAGCTAAAGCCCTAGTTGCCATTCTTAGTGGGCTGAGTCACAGCTCTGAAGCGAGCACGGAACAGAAGCCTGTATGCTTTCAAATTAACCCCGGAGGAAGGAACCCCTAGTGTTTCCTCCGTGATCGCATGCCGGACCTTAAAGTCCACGATTCCTTGGACTCCATACTGTTTCTCTGCAATCTCGACAACTTCCCGTGCGATGTTTTCTTGGCTGGTGCCCCTCACGTCGATATACTTGCAGTCAGAGCTGCTGAAGTGGCAGGAGATTGCCTGTGAGGAAAAAGGCGGAGAAAAATCTGGAGAAGAGCAGCTTATCAATCCCATTATACCCCAAACCTAGCAGGGGCCTCCGAGAATGGGAATACTTCACTCGGGATTTAATTTCTCAATTGGAACGGTAGTCTATAAATTAAAATATTTAGCTTGATAGCTGGATTGTTGGCAGACCCTTAAGTTTTGTCCCAAGACAGAGCCTCTACCTCCTTTGCCTAATTCCAAGTTCTAGAGAAGCTAATGGGAACGTAAGTGAATGGAAGGTTATGTCTGGCGTCTTTTCTTTACCCTCAAAGAGCAGCAGGGCTGGATGGGAACCACAGGACAAACCATAAAACCCCACTTAGACACAAAGGAGCCCTGATGTTTGGTGTAGACCACTGTGTTCCCATGGGGAAGAGAGGACTCACAGGACTGGCAGATCTACTGAACTGGTGGACGTAAGAAGCAGGGGCATTTGTAGGGAACTTTTAATGTAGACAACACTGTATGAAGTTGTATATACACCCAGGCTAAGGAATCAGAGTGCCTGTTGAGTCTGATTTCTGTGTAAAGTTTAGAACTCAGTATCATTTAGGATCAATGCTATATTTCTCAGTAGTGAAGATATTATAAACTTCTCTCCTGTTGTTCCTTAGAATGAACATTATGAATTCCAAATGATACTCCTTTGGAAATTCAGCCATTGTTTTTGCCTCAGAAACAGCTGTGTGTAGAAAAGGACACTTTTGTTGAGAATTCTAGGAATGGTCTGCTTCAGTGATTAGGAGCCTACGGCATTTTGTTTCCTACCTAACAGAGTGAACATAAATGTCTATCTTGGTCAACAAAATGATTCCTCAGTGAGAAGTCCTGCAGTCTTTGCTATCTTAGCATATCTTGAGAACGCTGTTCTAGACCACTCATCTTTGGAGATGTAGCCATCTGGATCCATACTTTCCGGAATCCTTGAGTTCTGTTCCGACCAGATCCATGGATGAGCAGAGGATGGAAGAAAACAGTATCGCCTTTTTCCATCACCACATGGACCCGGGGGCTGTTCGGGTCATACTCTTGGATGCCATGGTACATTTTGTTAACTCCTCCCTAGAACACATAACAGAAGCCACACTCATAGTCAAAGTGCCACCATGAACAAGACTTCACCAGCAAAGCATCATGGGAAGTGAGAGTCCTTAAACTTCCTCCAAGACAGCAGTGTGTCTAACTTAGACTCTAAATTTCATTATATACATGTGCGTGCGCGCGCGCACACACACACACACTCTCCTCAAATGTCTGTTTTGTCCCATAAATCCCATGTTAGATGGTGAGCTGTCTCACTGGTTAACATGCCACAGAAGCACAACAACCCAGAACCTAAGGTAGACAGAGAGGACTGACTCTGAAAATTGTCCCCTGAGCTCCACACACCACAACAGCAAATTAACTCTGACTGGCTGGGAAGAGCTTGGCTTCCAGTGGTTAACACAGGTGTGGGGCTCAGTTTTAATGTTACCTGGTGTCTTAGTCAGGGTTTCTATTCCTGCACAAATATCATGACCAAGAAGCAAGTTGGGGAGGAAAGGGTTTATTCAGCTTACAGTTCTGCATTGCTGTTCAACACAAAAGGAAGTCAGGACTGGAACTCTAGCAGATCAGGAAGCAGGAGCTGATGCAGAGGCCATGGAGGGATGTTTCTTACTGGCTTGCTTCCCCTGGCTTGCTCAGCCTACTCTCTTATAGAACCCAAGAGCACCAGCCCAAAGGTGGTACCATCCACAAGGGGCCCTCTCCACTTGATCATTAATTGAGAAAATGCCCCACAGCTGGATCTCATGGAGGCACTTCCCCAACTGAAGCTCCTTTCTCTGTGATAACTCCAGCCTGTGTCAAGTTGACACACAAAACCAGCCAGTACACCTGGATATGTTTCAAAATCTCCTGAAGCTCCCTCACCTGAAGAATTAGGGGCTGCCAAAGGACTGTCTACATTTTGGTGCTTTATTGTCTGCTGTTGCTGCTGCCTTTGATGATGCTAGAACTGGTTTTTCCGGGTCTCTATCCTGGACTAAGAAGCATCAGCTCTCCAGAAACCTTCTAGGCTTTAGACGTCAGACAGGGACTGCTGAGACACTCGGCCTGGTCAACTGAGCAGCAACTACTGAGATCTCTCCCATGTGAGACTGCCACCCAGCCTTGAGGGACAGCTGGCGCTGCTATTTTAACATAAGTTGATTTAATAAGTTATATATATATGTGTATACATATATATGTGTATACATATATATAAAAAAAATACCCATCCACCCTATTGGTTCTGTTCCTGGCTAACCAAGCAGGCAGGCAGACCTTTGTCTTATGCGTGTCCAGCCCAAATCAGCAATGTTCTTTCCTGGCAAGACATTCTCCTTGTCCAGATTTTCCTGCATATCAGGACTATCATGGGGAAGCTAGTTTTTCCTCCCTAAATCAGGAGGGAAATACAAAATATTTATGTCACACTCAGAGTAAACCAAGAATAGTTTTTAAAAATGGTCAGGGAGCACATACTTGTAATCCCAGCACTTGGAAGGTAGAGGCACAAAGCCACATACATACAAACATACATACACACACACACACATACATACATACATACATACATCAACCCATAGTGTTGCTCCTCAGCTACTGTCTCCCATATTTCCCATTTGTACGTTTGTTGTTCTTCTTCTTTGACAATGTCATACCCAAGTGCACATGTGCATTCACATACACATGCACAGGAACACACACACACACACGAACACACACACAGCAGGATTCTCCATTTTCCCCGGGAGCTCACTCAGTCCCCTGCTTTTACTGTGGATACTTGCTTTACCCTCTTACCTGAGAGCTAAAGACCTTCTGGCCTGAGATGTGAAATGCTGAGAATCTCTCTCCTAGATCTCTGGCTCTGGCTTCCTACATTTTCGGTGCATCTTGTATCATCCCCCCAAATATCCGTTCTTGAGGACATTGTTTGCTCTCCTCATTCACAGAAACAAAAGCCTTATTAGCTCCCCACAGCAAGTGCTGAGTGGGTTAGCAGCCCAGGGTGCAGTCAAGCAGCCAAAGGAAGCTTGGTCATTAAAGAACTGAGCTATCGAGACATGCACCACATCACTGAATCCCGAAATCAGGGTGCTAAGCAAAAGAAGCCATACAAGAGTGAATGCAAAAAATGCTCAACTTCATTAGTCATTAGGGAAATGCAAATCAAAACAACCCTGAGATTTCATCTTACACCAGTCAGAATGGCTAAGATTAAAAATTCAGAAGACAGCAGGTGTTGGAGAGGGTGTGGAGAAAGAGGAACACTCCTCCACTGCTGGTGGGGTTGCAAATTGGTACAACCACTCTGGAAATCAGTCTGGCGGTTCCTCCGAAAACTGGGCACCTCACTTCCAGAAGATCCTGCTATACCACTCCTGGGCATATACCCAGAGGATTCCCCACCATGTAATAAGGATACATGCTCTACTATGTTCATAGCAGCCCTATTTATAATTGCCAGATGCTGGAAAGAACCCAGGTATCCCTCAACAGAAGAGTGGATGCAAAAAATGTGGTATATCTACACAATGGAGTACTATTCAGCCATTAGAAACAATGAATTCATGAAATTCTTAGGCAAATGGATGGAGCTAGAGAACATCATACTAAGTGAGGTAACCCAGACTCAAAAGGTGAATCATGGTATGCACTCACTAATAAGTGGTTATTAACCTAGAAAACTGGAATACCCAAAACATAATCCACACATCAAATGAGATACAAGAAGAAAGGAGGAGTGGCCCCTGGTTCTGGAAAGACTCAGTGAAACAGTATTCGGCAAAACCAGAACGGGGAAGTGGGAAAGGGTGGGAGGGAGGACAGGGGAAGAGAAGGGGGCTTACGGGACTTTCGGGGAGTGGGGGGCTAGAAAAGGGGAAATCATTTGAAATGTAAATAAATTATATCGAATAAAAAAAAGAGTGAATGCTATAGAACTGTGTTTAGCAACATCTTAGAAAGCGCAGACTAATCCATAAAAACATGGAAAACACCTCAGTGGTTGTTTTTGATAACAAAGAGAGAAAGGGGTTTTCCTTTTTCTTCTCCCTGTCTCTCTGTCTCTCTGTCTCTGTCCCTCTGTCTGTCTCTCTCTCCCTCTCTTGGCTCTTGCTCTGTCGCTCGGGCCATCCTGGAACTTGCCATCTTCCTGCATCAATCTCTCAAATGCTAAGATCACAGGCATGCGCCCCTATACCAGGCTAGGGGGGATTTTTATTCTCTTGAGTATGGTAACCAATATGTGTGCATTCCCAAAATGATCACAGTATGTACTAAAAATATGTATTGTGACTTATCTAACAACTATACCCTAAACAGAGTATAGTAAGCCCTCTCTCATCTGGTCCTAGAGCCACTGGGTAAGAAAGCCCTCTCTCTCTGGTCCTTTCGGGCTGTCCTCCCTCTGCTCATCTTTTGAATGTCCCTGCAGCTTCCAGCCCAACTGTGCTGCGAGCACCAAGCTCTGCTTGCTCCTTAGCATGTGCCTGTGTCTGCCCTTGACCTCCACACCCAAGAGGGATTTCTGCCATGTCCCTCCGTGCTCAGTTCAATCACCAGGTCTCTCTAGCGCAGTGGCTCTGCAACCTTTCAAATGTTGCAACTTTTTAATACAGTTCCTAATGTTCTGGTAACCCCAAAGCATAAAGCTATTTTCAGTGCTACTTTGTGACTATAATTTTGCTACTGTTAGAAACTGCAATGTAGGGCTGGAGAGATGGCTCAGCGGTCAAGAGCTCTGACTGCTCTTCCACAGGTCCTGAGTTCAAATCCCAGCAACCACATGGTGGCTCACAACTATCTGTTATGAAATCTGACGCCCTCTTCTGGTGTGTCTGAAGACAACTACAGCATACTTACATGTAATAAATAAATAAATCTTTAAAAAAAAAAAAAGAAACTGCAATGTAGATACCTGTGTTTTCCGATGTAAAAAGGTCATTTGACACCCCCCAAGGGAGTTGCCACTCACCGGCAACTGAATGTTTTGAGAACCAATGCTCTAGTGTCTCTGTTGGCTTTAGCAACTGCATGTGACAGTCTGACCCTCTTTTCACTCTGAGATCCGTCATCGATTGGTTAGTAAGACTAAGCTGTCATTTATCATGTGTCTAGGGCTGAATTGTTTAAAAATGGCCTCTATGGAAGTATGTAGCACTTACCCAAGTCCCCCACATTGGCTTGGCTTTCAAACTCATGTGGGAAGGACAGATGTCATTGGCTATTTTACCTGACATCCTCGGACTTGCTCTGATTCTAACTGTGTATCTCAAGATGATACTCTGCTAAGAAAGGAAGCACAGTCTCTTCTCTGGGCTCCTCATGTATGCTGATAAAAATTAAAACAGTAGCACTCAGTAGGGACGCTGAGGCGATGCCATTCCAGCGTGAGGACCTGAGCTTGGTCCTCAGAACTCATGTTTAAAAAAAGAAAAAAAGAAAAGAAAAAAAAAACCAGCTGGAAACGTGGTTAAGAGCACTAGCAACTCTTCCAGAGGACCTGGACTTGATTCCCAGCACCCACATGGTGTCTAGCACTATCTATAAATCCAGTTCTGTGGGCTCTGACCTCCACAGACATCAGGCACACACATACATGAAGGCAAACACTCAGATACATAACATAAAATAAAAGTAATTTTAAAAAGAAAATGCCAAGTGTGCAAATGTTTGCTTCAATCCCAGTGCTGGGGAGAAAGAGAGGAGGATCCCTGGGGCTCACTGGCCAGCTGGCCTAGCATACTTGGTGAGAGACTCTGTTTGAGAAACATAGATGGGGGCTGGAGAGATGG
The DNA here is from genome assembly GCF_947179515.1 of Apodemus sylvaticus. NCBI lineage: Eukaryota > Metazoa > Chordata > Mammalia > Rodentia > Muridae > Apodemus > Apodemus sylvaticus. Next base: position 71,049,607 of record NC_067485.1, on the reverse strand, counting down.
CTCAGTGGTTAAGAGCACTGACTGTTCTTCTGAAGGTCCTGAGTTCAAATCCCAGCAACCACATGGTGGCTCACTATCATCTGTAATGAGATGTGACACCCTCTTCTGGAGTGTCTAAAGACAGTTACAGTATTTATTTATTATTAATATAAAAAATCACTTATTTATTATATGTACTTACATATAATAAATAAATGAATCTTTTTTAAAAAGAAAAGAAAAAGATAGATGGGACCTGAGGAATCACATGCATGTATACACACGTGAATGCGTATGAACATACACAGGTCCCTCACACACACACACACACATACCACATACACATAGACTGAGCAGTTATGTAGACCTACCTCCCACTTGGGGTAATCATGTGGTTTCAGAGGGCCTTTGTGGGTTCCTGGGAGCACAACCAGACAACCATTGTTTCTGTCAATGTGCTCCATGGCTGTCCAAGCACAAACAATTCGGTCGCTGGGTCGGAAGGGGAAATAGTGCAGATCCTGATGCAAGGGATGCCGGGAAGTCTTCTTGCCTGCAAGAGAACCTGCTATCAAAATGATTTTGTAGTTTGCCTGAAAACCTGGAACACCAACCTATCTACCAAAACCAAAGAAATGAAACAAAAATGTGTCCAGAAATCAGTGGGAAGAGATAACAAAGTATCAAAGTATCAACTAGCGTTCCACGTTCTCTCCTTTCTTCCGGGTTCCACAGGAAGAGTGGTTAGTCCTTGATGCCTGCAATCACACAATCTCTGTTATATGTCATTCCTTCATTGCTTGGGATTTGTCACAGGGCAGCATTCAATAAGGAGCGTACTACAGCTGGAGTAATGACATTAAGGAGAATGCTATAGAGCCATGCCCTGGTTCTCCCTTTTAAGTGACTGAAGATTCTCTTAGAAGTTGTCTGTTGTCAGGGAGATGACAGACATATATCCAGTGGTTGCCACACTCCCAGGATTTGCCCTTGGATCATCTACTCCTGGGCTCTTGAAGAAAGAAACATGGTGATATTAGGCTTTTCTTTTCTTTTCTTTTCTTTTCTTTTTGCTGGGGGGTGGGGTGGGGTGGGGGGGTCCTGCTATCAGAAGGAAATGTGGAACAGCAAATGGCTCTCAGGGCTGATTTCTGCTGCCGGCAGGATTTCTCAGTATGAGTCAAGAGCCAAGTGCAGTAGAACGTGTAGGACTAGTTATTAATAGCCTGGATGCTATTACTGGTACAGTGAGTTCTTTGAATACACATGTAAGCAAGTCCAAGGCATCATAAGGAATCAAGTGTGATTTAAAATAATAGCTTTAATTTTGTTAGTCAAAATGTTTTCAGGAGAGGGGTGCAGACCTGCTACTGCAGCTAAGAACAGCTTAGAGCCATCCATGGCTTTGTGGGTAAACTATTTGCCTTGCAAGCCTAAGAACCTGACTTCAATCCTATTCAAACCTATGGCTAGACCATGTCAACTTGACACAAGCTAGAGTCATCTGAGAGAAGGGAACCTCAACTGTGAAGATGTCTCCAGAAGATCTGGCTGTATGGCATTTTCTTAACTATTGACTGACCTGGGGTGGCCCAGCCCATCATGACTATCACTGTGTGGTGGTCCTGGGTTCTATAGGAAAGCGGGCAAAGTAGGCCAGTAAGCAAGACCATGAGCTCTGCCTCAACTCCTGCCTCCAGGCTCCTGCCTTTCCTGTCCTGATCCCTCTGATGATGATATGGAAGTGTAAGCCAAACAAACCCTTCCCTCTCCAACTTTCTTTGGTCAGGATGCTTCATCACAGCAATAGTAACCCTGACTAAGACAGAACCCATGAAGCAATGCCAGGCCTGATAGTGCACACTTACAACCCCATCACTGAGGAGACAGAACAGGATTCCCCAGGGCTCCCTGGCCATCCAGCCTGATTGATGAGCTGCAGACTAATGGGAAATCCTGCCCCAAGGGAGACAGAGAATTCTCATGGTCCCCAAGGATGTCAACACACACACCCTCTCGTGAGCATGTAAGCTCATGTGGCAGCACTTGTACACACATGAGCACATATACATATAGTTAAAAAGATAAATTGAAAAGCTCAGACATGCTGGGCAGTGGTGGTGCAGGTCTTTAATCCCAGCACTCAGGAGGCAGAGGCAGGCAGATCTCGAAGTTCGGGGCCAGCCTGGTCTATAAAGTAAGTTCCAAGGCAGTCAGGGCTACACAGAGAAACCCTGTCTCAAAAACAAACAAACAAAACCCATAGTGAACAGGAGTTTATGATATACAAATTATTGTTTGCTACGCTCTGTGGCCCGTCATGTGACTATCACAATACCCCAACAGTAACTATGTGAAATCAGTTACTCTTCGGTATTGTCATAATATAAATTGTTGTAAGAGTTAAGTAAAAGTATATACATTCCCTCATCTAAAGTTTGACAGCTATACATATCACATGGGTTCCAACATCAACCTTCCGTACTTAATCTAACAATTCTTCTCTTTCCTGTTGCCCTAACAAACGAGAGTTCTTTACCAGAATCTGGAGGCTTGTTAATCAGCATCGAATGTACAGCCATAATATTAGGTCCTGTGAAACACTCCACATATTTCAGAATCTAAGAAAAAAAGCATTAAAAAAAATAATTTTATAGGAAATCGGAAGCACAGGCAAATGACAGAACATACGATGATCCACAGAGGAACCAAATGGCAGAGAGGGCTGAGGCAGGAGGATCCGAGCTGCAGAGTCAGCTTTAGATAGAGCAAGAGTCCGTCTAAAACAACAACTTAATAGCAAAAGCGCAGGGCTGGCGGTGTAGTTCAGGAGTTTATCAGCATTGTGTGATGGCCATATTTTGGGTCCAGCAAAACACTCCACATATTTTAGAACCTAAAGTGGGGGCTGTGAGCGACAGCGTAACTAGGGTATACAAGGCCCTGAATGAGATCAGCAACATCAAAACAAGCAAACGAACAATTTTTATACTGCTACCAACACAGCCGTTACAATAAATAAACTGACAAGCAATAGCTTTGTAACTGTCTGTGCCCTGTTCTTGAGTCTTAGATGAGGTCTATTGCTTTTTCACAACAAGCATAATTAACCCAGTCGATAGACAAGGCTTTCTCTCCATCACGATGCCATGGATAGTTGGGATGAGATAATCCTTCATTTGAAATGAAGGCGATTGTAGAGTCCCTGTGCGTTGTAGGATCTCTGGGTCCCACTAACAGCATCCGTGGTTTCTACTCCCCCTGCCCCCAGCCCAAGTGTGACAACTAGCAGTGTCTCCAGATGCCAATGGCCAGTGTGGGGTACAGTCATCTGCGCTTACGAGCATAGCTCCAGTACCCTATACAGAAAGGAGTTGGAAGGAGGCATGATGGGAGAGGCATGGGGCTAGATGGTGTGAACTGAGCAGATGCTGGAGACAGACCCACAGAGTTAATTTAGCAGGAAGGCAGGCTGGGCTCGCACCTGGGGGAGGGAGCAGTATCTGAAGAGTTCCTGGTCTTCTTGGAAGTCCTGGATCTTTGTAACCACCCTCTCACTTGGTGTATAATCCTGTTTCGCAATGGTCACATCTTTCATTATAATGATCCCCGGTGGTTTCACCTCCTTTCTGCAGATTCTTTCAAACTCTGCTCTAGAGATGAGATTTACAAAGAATGTTATTATGTGGGCTTCCAAATTCATGGCTGGCCCTGCTGGGAGGCTTTTTTAAACATATGTACATGCATATGTTTAGTCTAGACTGACTGGCCACCGAGTGTTCCTCTCCCCAGTACTGGGCTACAGGAATATACTGCTCTCCACGGTTTTTTACATGGGTGCCAGAGATTAGAACTCAGGTCCTTATCCTAGCACAGCGAGCACATTACCTGCTGAGCCCCATCCCTGGCTTGACACTGTAATAACAGAGGCTGAGTATCCCTTACCTGAAGTGCTTGGGAACAGAACTGTTTTGGATTTCAGATTTTTTTTTTCCAAGACAGGCTCTCATTCTGTAGCCTCAGTGATCTTGGAACTCGCTTTGTAGACCAGGTTGGCCTCAACTCACAGAGATCTGCTAGCCTCTGCCTCCTGCGTGCAGGGATCAAAGGTGTATGCTACCACACCTGGCTTGGATTTCAGATTAAAAAAAACAAAAACAAACAATACTTGGAATATTTACGTATGCATAATGAGATAACCTCATGATGGGACCCAGGTCTACACACAGAATTTTTGTGTTTCCCCCACAACCTATATACAGGCCTAAAGGTATCATTTTTGCCTATTTTGACTTCAACCCGTCACAAGGGGTCATGTGTGCGGTTTTCTAGCCATTGTCCCATGTCGTCACGCAGTGAGGCTTTAGATTTGGCAGTGAGATTTATTTAATATTAAAGGTTGAACATCCCTAATCCAAAAAAAAAAAAAAATCAGAAAAGCAAACATTTCTGTAGCAACTCTGGAATGCCAAACCGTGGTCCGAGTGACCGTCATTGATTTTCCCTTATTTTGGTCCCACAACAAGAAGACACCAGCGAGGTCAGAATCCCCCATTTAAAAACGGGGAAACCAGCCGGGCGTGGTGGGAGGCAGAGACAAGCGGATTTCTGAGTTTGAGGCCAGCCTGGTCTACAGAGTGAGTTCCAGGACAGCCAGGACTACACAGAGAAACCCTGTCTCAAAAAACCAAAAAAAAAACAAAAAAAAAAACAAAAAAAAAAAAAACGGGGAAACCAAGGCATAGGCAGATTGCCCAGGAACATTAGGCAGGGGGAGTGGGGGGGGGAGGGGGGAAACGACGACTAAGATTCAAGCCAGAGAATCTGGCCCTCAGGCTCACACACTTCTAAGTACTCCCAAATAAATCACATCATTATGTAAAAAATAAAATCTCTGACCATGCCTGGGGAGGTGACTCAGAGAGCCACACACCTGCTGGAATCCAGAAGGTAGCACTGGAGTGTGGAGCTGTATGCCCTTCATTGCTTCTATGAGATCTACACAGAGGCAGGAGAGTTACAGGGAGCCCTTGGGCCAGTGAATAATAATGGTAAACAAAATGGAGGCCCTGTCCCAAACAGGGAGAACAGAGGGACAGACAGACAGAGCGGTTGTCCTCAGACCTCTACATGCATGGGTTGGAACCCACACACATCAGTTCCCAGACTGATGAACACATAGAAGCTAATCTAAACCCGTGTTAACATTACATGCATGTAATGCAGCTTTTTGTAAAATTGTAAATAGACGTATTATACCGAAAACGTTGAATGTCATCATCAGATACCAGATTTTTAATGACGAGAAACCCATTTTCTTCATAAAATTTTCTCTGCTCCAGGCTGAGGACATTATTATCCAAAGTATACCTAAAGAAGAAAAAAAGAACACCCTCCAAGTAAGTCCCTATTTTAAATTACAAGCTAGCAGTATATCAAGAATCTGTCTCACTATATAGCTCTGACTGGCCTGGAACTTGCTAGGTAGACAAGGCTAGCCTTGAACTCAGAGATCTACCTGCCTCTGCCTCTTGAAAAAAGGGACCAAAGGTGTGTGCTGCCACACCCCGACTACATTCATACATTTTTATTTAGCATTTCAATTTGTATGGCATTAATGAAGTAGTATAGGAAACGTTTAGAGTGTTAAGTCCAAAACATAGGGTACGGTCACCAAAAAAAACGTGAATTACTGAAAAATATTAACCAAGGAATTATATCTGTGCCATAGATGTTTAAAATGAAGGGCAGAATACTGTGGGCACACTTATTATAAAAGGATAAAAGTCACATAAAACAAAACAGAGACAAAACACAGAAAGAGAGGAAGGTGAGGGCGTGGCAATGTAGCTGAGTAGTTGCAAAGAAATTTTGTTTTAAAATAATGGCTGCCTTTCAGTAATAATTTAAAATTCTGCATTTTAAATTTTCTACAGTGAATAAGCGTGGAGAGCTGTTCCCTTTCCCCCAGCCTTTGAGTGGGGAATTCAGACCTCGGTGCTAGCCGCAGGCCCCCTACCTAGGACAGAAAGGGGTTTTGGGAAAAAGGTTTTTGGGAAAAGGGTTTTGCCCTCACCTTTAAATTCTAAGTCAGCCATTAAAATCCCAGCCTTGATCAGCAATAACATTGTCTTGGTCTCAATCCTTTCTTTGTCTGGTCTTCCTATCTATTCCCTGTAACCCTCTCCAGGTAAGCCGGGCAGCTACAAAGAGCCACAGTACTTCTCGGAGGGCAGTGTGTGCAGCCAAGGTCATGGGAGCAGTGTGTGCAGCCAAGGTCATTATGAGAGCAGTGTGTGCAGCCAAGGGGAATTCCTATCTGTGTTTAGTCTGTAAAGGTATTTTCTCAGGAAGCTTTGTTTGCGGAAGTGCCTATAAAAAGTAAATGAAATACAGAAATAAACCTCAAGCCTTGATCAGAACATTGTCTTGGCTCTATTCTTCTCTCGCCTGTCTTTTCATTTCCAGCCCCGCCCCCTTCAGGTGACTCCTGCTTGACCGCAAGTCACCGAATGCTACAAATAAGCATTGCCTTTCAAATGGAAGATCGATTCAGTAAAGTATATGTGACATATATTTCTTAAGATAGGGCCTTACTTTGTAGCACAGGCTGGTCTTGAACTTGGAATCCTATTGCTTTGACTTAGCAAAGTCTGGGATTCCAAATTATACATTTTAAATTGTCCAGTCAGTACATTCTCAGAAGCAACCAAAGTAACAAAATACTCAAACTCAGATCAACCCACCCGCTCCTTAAGGTTGATATTGTGGCTTTATCTGTGATATTCATGAAGGTTGGGTGTTCCCCTTAAAAACAAGCAATACACATGGCAGGTGCTGGCTTACAGCTGTCTCAGCTGCTCAGGAGGCTGGAGGGTTCTAAAGCAAAAAGACCTGCCTGGTGAGACCTTGCGTCTCACACACAGTCTCTCTCCATGTGTGTCTCTTTGTGTCTCTGTCTGTCAGACCTGCCTGGTGAGACCTTGTGTCTCACACACAGTCTTTTTCCATGTGTGTCTCTTTGTGTCTCTATCTGTCAGACATGCCTGGTGAGACCTTGTGTCTCACACACAGTCTTTTTCCATGTGTGTCTCTTTGTGTCTCTATCTGTCAGACCTGCCTGGTGAGACCTTGTGTCTCACACACAGTCTTTCTCCATGTTGTCTCTTTGTGTCTCTGTCTGTCAGACCTGCCTGGTAAGACCTTGTGTCTCACACACAGTCTTTCTCCATGTTGTCTCTTTGTGTCTCTGTCTGTCAGACCTGCCTGGTGAGACCTTGTGTCTCACACACAGTCTCTCTCCATGTGTGTCTCTTTGTGTCTCTGTCTGTCAGACCTGCCTGGTGAGACCTTGTGTCTCACACACAGTCTTTCTTCATGTGTGTCTCTTTGTGTCTCTGTCTGTCAGACCTGCCTGGTAAGACCTTGTGTCTCACACACAGTCTTTCTCCATGTTGTCTCTTTGTGTCTCTGTCTGTCAGACCTGCCTGGTGAGACCTTGTGTCTCACACACAGTCTTTCTCCATGTGTGTCTCTTTGTGTCTCTGTCTGTCTCTCTCTGTGTTTCTCTGTGTGTCTCTTTGACTGTCTTTGTATATGTCTCCCTGCTCTGTCTCTCTCTTTCTCTCTCAGATCTGTCTCTCTCTCAAAATGCTAGCCAATATGTCAATAAAACCAAAGTAAACTAAATGTGACCTATGATGCTTGGATTTTTCAAGGGTTAGATTATGTATTTTCTAGCTTTTCTTCTTTTAACTTCCTTTTGGATTTTAGCTATGCTAGGAAAACTTAGCTTCTCCATAGTTCCCCCAAAGCAGTACAGGTTAGAACATTTTTCTGGAAGCAAAGTGTTTCTACAGTGAGTTCCAGTCAGGCAGCCTTACATGTTACCTGGTTGTAAAGAAGACATTCTATCCCAGCTCTTACTAGAAAAACTTTTAACATGCTATCCCAGTTAAGGTTAGTATTGCTGAGCCATGACCACATGACTTGGGGAGGAAAGGGTTTATCTGGCTTACAATTCCACATCATTGTTCATTATTAAAGGGGCTCAGGGCAGACACTCACACAGGGCAGGAACCTGGAGGCAGCAGCCGATGCAGAGACTGCGGAGGGGTGCCCGCTGCACCCCATGGCTTCCTCAGCCTTCTTTCTGAGAGAGAACAGGATCACCAGCCCAGGCATGGCCCCACCCACAATGGGCTGGGCCCTCCCCCATCAATCACTAATTAGAAAATGATCCCCAGGACTGCCCTACAGCCTAGGCTGATAGAGGCATTCCTCAATCATTCTTAGATGATTCTATCTTGTGTCGAGTTGTCATAACATTAGTCAGAACACGTACATTGTGTTGACATGACAGGTTGACATGAGATCTACTTACCGGAATTGTTCAGGACAGAAACTGGCAGGGGAGGCCGACCCTGATACAGGCTGGGCTACCTAGGTAAGAATTAAGGAAAAGAAGGTAGAATACAGGAGCCAACCTTGTTTGCCGAACACTGGCCTCCTGCCTGGCTTCTGTGTGTGGCTAGCACAGCCAGTACTTACGTTTCCTCATCTCTGTCACCACAGCCTGAAGAGGAGCCATGAAAGTCTGCCGTTCAAAGCAAGAGGCCTGATTGGCTCAGTCCCCGTAGTTCTCTCACTCAAAAGAGAAATGACCTAGCCAGGGCCTAAGCCCCGGTTTCTACCTGTAACTCCAGTCAGCCACAGTCCTACAATTTCCTGCCGCTAAACTCCAGAGCAAATAAAACACCAAAGGTGGCATTTTAGAAGGAAGGAGAAAAGCTTGGACCTAGTGGGAGTGCAGTCTAAACCGGGAAGAGCCTGGCAATCATTAGGGTACAAAAAGGCTGAGCCACACAGACAAGGAAACATTTAAACATCCAGAAGACCAGGAATCCATTTGTAAGATCTTTTCCCCCCACTCAGTAACTACAGATTAGGAACGGCCCTTTTCTGTTTTTCAGTTCCCCGCAGCTGAGAACTGAAGGCAGAACCTGCGGCAGGTGGGGTTTGAGTTTGGTCAACTTGATCTCCATAGAGGGTTTTGGGCCAATCAGGGCCACTCTGTGAGAGCCTGTCTCAAAGCAACCAAGCGACTCCACGAGGTCACTTCACACAATGTCACTTCACGAACATGTCATCTATTTTTGTTCATTTGTTTATTGAAACAGGATCTCGCTATGCACCTAAGATGGGCCCTGGAGACTCAATAGCTCAGCTGGCCTGAGCCTCTTCCTGCCTTCATCTCCTGAGTGCTGGGACTACAGATGTGCAATGCAGGCCTGGACTGCGTTTATTTTATTTTGTTTACTTATGACTTTTCCAAACAGAGAACATTCAACATGTGCTAGCTGTGAGTGAGTTTAATTATGTAGCCACGGATGATCTTGAACTGATCCTCCTGCCTCCATTTATTTCCTGAGAGGAGAAATTATAGACATGTGCCACCATATGTGGTTCCTTGTTTTTCTTGCTTTCTTTCCTAGTTTTTTTTGGTTTATTTTTTGTTTTGTTTTGTTTTGTTTTTCTCAGAATCCCACTTTGTAACCCTGGATGACTGGGAACTCAGTATGTAGACCAGGCTGATCTTGGAACTCACAGAGACTGTCTGCATCCGCCTCCGCCTCCGCCTCCACTTCTGCTTCTGCCTCTGCTGAGATTAAAAGTGGTTGCCAACCGATCTATTATTTATTTATTTTCTTACTTATTTGCTGTACACTGGTGTTTTGCCTTGCATATATGTCTGTGTGAGGGCGAGGGTGTCAACTCATCTAGAGCTGGATGACAGACAGTTTAGCTGCCACGTGGTTGCTGGGCGTTGAACCTGCTGGGCCAAGGCTCCAGTCCCACAATTCACACTCTCACTCAACTTTCCCATCGTAATGCTGCCTTGCCGCAAGGACATGTAGACCTCAGTGCTCCAGACCGGTCTCCTCAGCCCCTCGCCACTGTTTCCAGGAGACACAGGAACCTGTGGCACAGTACGATCCCAGTCACATTAATACAAAACATTCCTTATTCCCTTACCCCCATGGCTCAAACACAAATGAAGGCTGGGGAGAAACTGCCACAATTTCTAGAACTCTACATAAGTAATATATTCCCTATAGTTCTTGGCCAGCACTGTTTAATATCCGATTGGATCTCTGTGACTTCAAAGCCAATCCGGTCTATATAGCAAATTCCAGCCAGCTAGAGATGCATGGTGAGATCCTGTCTTAAAATTCAAGCAACCAATAAACCCCAAAGAGTCGTGAGAGACTGCACCAATTTCAGTTCAAATACATTTAGTACCAGTATATCCAAGATTCTCAAAATGTAGCAAACACCCAGTTGCCAAGAAGAAATAGACTGTGATAGTCTACCCTGTTAGTACTCTGCCTAAGCTCCACCCCACACTTACTTGGCAACAGCCAGGTATGCCCCGCCCCACAGACCTGGCCCACTATAAAAGGGGCTGCTTGCCCCTCCTCTCTTTCTCATCACTCTTGCCTCTTAGCACCTCCCTACCCCTCTTGGGCTCTCCTCCCCTCCCCCCCTCTCCACGTGGTCATGGCCGGCCTCCACTTCTCTCTCTCTCTCTCTCTCTCTCTCTCTCTCCCAACCTCTACCCTGAATAAACTCTATTCTATACCATGTCTGTGTGCATGTGGTCCCTCAGGGGGAAGAGGTGCTTGGACATGGGCCTGCCTGGGCACCCCCTTCCCCCACACCGCCATGCCACATTTCTCTGAACCCCCCTTCTCTCTTTTTAAGCCCCCTTCATTTGGTGCCATAACTCGGATGGAGAAACTCTGCAGGTTTGCTGGCCAGCCACAACGTGGGGTGGAGCTTAGACAGAATACCAGCACACCCTACATGGTCTGCAGGTCTAACCACTGCTTCAGTCCAACGCACTTAATCAGGATCTTTACCCATCAGTGTCTCAGTGTAAAATGAAGTTATGCTATTAGCCTGTAGATGGGTGGAACTGGAAAATATCATCCTAAGTGAGGTAACCCAATCACTGATAAGTGGATATTAGCCCAGAAGCTTGGAATACCCAAGACACAACTCACGTATCAAATGATGCCCAAAAAGAAGGAAGAAGAGGCCCCTGGTCCTGGAAAGGCTCAGTGCAGCAGTGTAGGGGAATACCAGAACAAGGAAGCAGGAGGGATGGATTGGGGAACAGGGGGAGGGAAGAGGGCTTATGGGACTTTTGGGGAGGGGGGAGCCAGGAAAGGGGAAATCATCTGAAATGTAAATAAAGAATATATCTAATAAAAATAAATTAAAAAATATTTGATGCCAAAAAAAAGATGTTAAGTTTGAGGTAGGCCTGGCACACCGCTGCTTATAAACCAAAAGCCTCACAGGCAGAATAATAGGAAGGTAAATATTGTAATCAGCTTCAGAGATGGCAGGTACTGAAAACCATAATCTGTTAATTTTATCAATTTCCAGGGCAAGGAGCCTGGATTGAGCAGCCAGCAGTTTGATAGTTCCTCCTTCTGAGTGTGTGTGTGAGTGTGTGTGTGAGTGTGTGTGTGTACATGCGCATACGCATGTGCATAACTGCTTCCAAGCCTTGACCTAGTCTTTTGTTTTGTTTTTGGTTTGTCTAGGCTGGCCGGCCATTAACATCCTCAAGTCTATAACCTCCCCGTAGGATCACAAATATTTATCACCAGGCACTGGCTTCTGAAAGAACTACTCAGGCCAAGGGAACCAAGTCCCTTTCCGGGAACCAGTTCAGACCTCCGGAGACCTGGGTCACCTGGACCTGGAGGAGGAACATTACACAGCTAGTGGGAAAGTGACAGCCAGAGGAGGTGGAGAGGAGCGACTGGCGCCCCCTCCTGACCGCCGAGGATCCCTGCCTCTGCCGGCCTTGGTCACAGGCAAGCCGCAGTGAACCTCAGTTTCCGGGGCAACTGTCCTTGGTGTTTCTGGTTGCAGAAGGCAACTGGAAAATGGTAATCCCCTTTGTGATGACTTCGTCACCTCTTGCTTTACACCTCCCGCTTTACACCCAGCAAACAAATAAACAAAAAACCAGCGGGGGTAAACACGCTCAAAATGCTGCGGAGATTCACACCAGCCACCTAAGCCTAGAGAGTCCCACCCGTCGCCCTTCCAGGGGACAAGGGTTCTCAGGGGATGCAGCCTCCGCCCGGGAACCCCGGGGATGGGGACAGGGACGAGATGGCGGCGCAGAGGCCGTCTTGTGCCCTTGGAGCCACCGCTAGGGATGGAGATGCTCTTTCCAGCTTGTGAGCCCATCCACAGCCCAAAGGATACAATCTCTGGGGCCGAGGGTCGGCCGAGGTGTCCCAGAAGGACCTGCAGTCGGGCGCCGGCGCGCGTAAGGTCCATGGTGGGGGCCGGCGGACTGAACTGCTGCGCCAGTGCTCACTTAACTCAGCGCAAGGCCCCGCCTCCTGGTAGAGGGTAGAGTACAGTCCAAGGGCAGGACCCAGCGCCGCCTCCGGCCTCCCGTGCTGGGGGTGGAGAGCTGGGGGTGGGGGAGCTGGGGGGGTGGGGGAGCTGGGGGAGCTGGGGGTGGGGAACTGGGGGGTGGGGGAGCTGGGGGGTAGGGGAGCTGGGGGTGGGGGAGCTGGGAGTGGGGGGAGCTGGGGGGGTTGGGGGTGGGGAGCTGGGGGGTAGGGGAGCTGGGGGTGGGGGAGCTGGGAGTGGGGGGAGCTGGGGGGGTTGGGGGCGGGGGAACCGGGGATGAGAGAAACAGCCGAGGCCGTCTAGGAGGCCAGGCTCCGGGCCGCAGTGTCTTTGTTCTAATCTGCAAGGATCCTCCCCGCAGCACCAGGCGACTGGGGCGATGTCTCCCGGCAACACGAAGCAGATAGGGATCTGAGCCACACTCTTAACTTGGTAGTTTTAACCTATGAACATCTAATCTATGTGACTGTTTCTCCCACTACGAACCAATAAAAATTAAAATCGTCTGTGCTATTCAGAAGCGACATTTAATTTAGCGTGACCTCATCCTAAACTATCAGAAAGTTTGGCCGTTCATTTCTTTTTATTCGATATATTTTTTTATTTACATTTCAAATGATTTCCCCTTTTCTAGCCCCCCACTCCCCGAAAGTCCCGTAAGCCCCCTTCACTCCCCCTGTCCTCCCACCCACCCCTTCCCACTTCCCTGTTCTGGTTTTGCCGAATACTGCTTTACTGAGTCTTTCCAGAACCAGGGGCCACTCCTCCTTTCTTCTTGTACCTCATTTGATGTGTGGATTATGTTTTGGGTATTCCAGTTTTCCAGGTTAATATCCACTTATTAGTAAGTTCATACCATGATTCACCTTTTGAGTCTGGGTTACCTCACTTAGTATGATGTTCTCTAGCTCCATTCATTTGCCTAAGAATTTCATGAATGCATTGTTTCTGATGGCTGAATTGGCCTTTCATTTTTGAGAAGTGCGATCCACATAGTCTAGTATAACTGACATTACATTTCAGTGTGTGTGCGTGTGTGTGTGTGTGTGTGTGTGTGTCCTTGTTTGTGGAGATCAGAGAAACAATCTTCGGGGAAGTTGAGTCTCCTTCCGCCACCTGGGGTTTGGGGGATTGAACTCAGACGGTCAGGTTTGTTCAGCAAACTCCCTTAACCACTGCGTAGCTCACCAGCCGGGATAATATGTAACATTTCCTACTTAGCTAAAAACTGTTTTCCTAAAGTCTTTAAGTTGCAACCACTACATATAATCTTAATCTCTTTGGCTCTGGTCTCTTTAGTTTAGAGAGTTACTTCTAGATTGCTTCTTCATAAACATGTTATTGTTTCTTAAATGCTTTCATTAGATAATTTGGTGAAGTCGAGGAGAGACAAGCAATTAGCAAGATGGCTACTTCCTGTTTTCCGGTTGCAGGGATTTGCCCTTTTGGCCCTGACCTTTGGGACCGGATTGCTCTTAGCTGAAGCTGCCAAGGCTGGCTCTTTCCTTTGCTAACCTCATCTGTCCAGCCTCAGCAATCTGGTGGGAGCCTGACCCGCGTTCTGAGAGATCGCACTGCATCCCCCCCCCCAACCCCCCCACACACACTTGTAAAATAGGTGTCTTCTTACTGCCCTCACCTGGTGTAAAGTGGGAACTGCAGGGAGAAGGAAGAAAAACTGAAATTACTCTCAATTCGGGTCACCTCTAGCAGAAGTGAAAGATCAAGACCGTTATTCTGAAGATGGCTGGTTTCCCTAACCAACAGAGAAAATTACCAGTTTGGGGCCTGTCTAGGGTTTCTATTGCCGCGATGACACCATGACCAAAAAAGGAAGTTGGAGAGGGAAGGGTTTAGTCGACTTACATTTTCAGGACAAGAACTCAAGCAGGGCAGGATCCTGGAGGCAGGAGCTGGCGCACAGGACCTGACAGCTGCCCTTTACTGACTGGCTTGCTCAGCCTGCTTTCTTCTAGAAGCTAGGACCACCTGCCCAGGGCCACCAGCCCAGAGATAGCACCACCCACTACAGGCTGGGCCTTCCCCATCAAGGGGAAGAAAATGCCTTGCATATGGGTCTTCTGGGGGCATTTTCTCCATTGAGATTCTGTCCCGTCAGCTTGCTTTAATCTGTATTAAACTGGCATAAGACTAACCAGCACAGGATGGAAGGTCGTGGCACATGAGACAGAATTTCCTCCTGATTCTGTGTGTGTGTGTATGTGTGTGTGTGTGTGTGTGTAAAAACGTTTCCTAACCTGTAGTATTTGCTTGTCTTGGGGTAACTGAGATTAGAACCCAGAATCCCCCACGAGAGGTAAGCACACTAACAGTAAGCTATCTCATCTAAAGCAGTCCGTCTGTTTAGTTTTGCTGAGACAGCAGCTGAGATTTCTGAGTTTGTTGCCCAATCTGACCTAGGACTGAAGTGATCCTGTTGTCTCATCCTCCAGAGGAGATGGGACAACAGGCATGCACCCTATGCCAAGCTCACACGTGCCTTAAAAAAATTTTTTTAGATCTATTTATTTTATGTGTATGAGTATTTTGCCCGCCTGCATGTATGTATGTATGTATGTATGTATGTATGTATGTATGTATGTATGTAAGTGTACCACAGCCTGGTGCTGACAGAGGACAGAAGAACATGTTACATCCCTGGAACTGGAGTTGTGGATGGTTGTGAGGAACCGTGTGGGTGCTGGGTACGGCGGTCTGGTCCTCCACACACACAGACCATCATCCCAGCCACCGAGCCTCCCCTAACCCTGCTTTGCTATTTTTGAAATCAACTCTTACACCTGTTTTTTTTAACCAAACGGCCAAGAAGTGATAAAGACAACTTTTAAACTAGCCTCAGAACAGTGTTCCCCAACTGTCGAAGTTAAGGAGAATGACTTTGTCAATAAACTATATTTAAGCAGCTAAACACAGCAGAAACTAAAAAAACAATACACCCCAGATTAAATTCAAGAGTTGTGAACACCTAAGAGAATTGAGTTTGCAATCTCTGGGGACACAGTTCAGGGGGTGAAATGCTCCTAGTGTTGCAAGAAGTCCTACAGGCCGAAACTCGCTGTCCCGGAGCATGCGCGGACGTGTAACCTCAGGGCACGTCAGGGATGGGGTGGGGGAAGGGATAGGAGCCGAAGGCTCAGCAGTTCGTTGTCATCCTTAGCTACAAGTGAATCTGAGGGCATCCTGGACTGCTCTAGATCTTGTCTGAAAAGGCCTCGGGGGTGGGGTGGGGAGGGCGCCCGAGAAAGAGACTCTCATTATACAACTGAGAAATTGTAATCAACTTCCAATTGAAAATATCAGAGAATAGATATGAATATGGGCAGGGAATCTGGCGGCAGGCTCTCTTTTGCTGGTCCTTATTTGTAATAGGGGTTGACTATGTCACTCAAGTTGGCCTCGGTCTTCTTTTGTCTGAGTCCTGAGTGCTGGGTATCCGTGGAGTCTACACTGCCCAGCCTTCGCTACACGCTTTAGAGTACACTTCCTTGGCTCGTGCTCTACCAAAGGGAGCCTGCTCACTTTCTGCCTGCAGCCTACCAAGGCTTCACCTATCTAATGCTTCCAGGAAACGCCAGCCCTGTCCTTTGACGTCTGCTCCTCGAATCGTGCCCAGTCAAGAATGGAACAGCGATCCTTCCATCCTCCACGGTGGATCTTCTTGTCCACCAACATATAAGCACTGCTGTGTGTTCCCCGTATCTTATAAAATCTTTTGATCAACTTCCTGCCCAGTTATTACTCAAAAATTCATAGAGACGATTTGTCCTGGGTCTGAGATGACTCAGCAGGAGACAGGTCCTTGAGCCCATGTTTTGGAAAGCGCGGATTAACTTCTCTGAGTTGTCTTTTGACCTCTGGGAGCACAAACACACATGATAAGCCAAATATATGTGTGTGTGTGTGTGTGTGTGTGTGTGTGTGTGTATGTGTGTGTGTATGCGTGTGTGTGTGTGTGTGTGTGTGTGTGTGTAAATAATAAGTGTGGAAAGCAGCAACAAAAATTATCTCACAGCCAACCTTGAAAGAATTACAGATATCTGCAGTCTTGGATTTCTCCTGATTTTCTCCAAACCCCAGATGGTTTCTGAACTCATCCTCCCGCCTCCTTTCCCGACTAACCTGTCCTCGTTCTCCTGGGATCTATAGGCATTCCTTTCACATCTTCTTCTTTCAGTGAAAGCCGGCTTTCTCTGTCACCTCCTCCAGCCCCAGACTTTAAACTTCATCCCTAAGGTGAAGATCTTGAATTTGTAACCCTTTGCACTGTTTAGCTCCAGACTCTATGTGTCCAAAGGCCTCTCTTTGTCTCTGTCTCTCTGTCTCTCTGTCTCTCTCTCTCTCTCTGTTGCCCTCTCTCTCTCTGTCTCTTTATTTTTTCACTTTGAAATAGGGTTCCCTGGAACTCATTCTATAGACCAGGCTGTCCTCGAACTCAGAGTTTCTCCACTTGCCTCTGCCTTCGAGTGCTGGGATCAAAGGTGCACCCCACCCCCACCCTCCTCTGTTGGCGCTGTGGAGGCCAACCTTGTGAAGGGACAAGTGGAAGAAGAGCAAGGCGCCACAGGCTCCCGCGACTCCTCGAAGACTCCTGATCTGCTGGGCTCAGCATTAGATCTAAGATGGTTCCTGGAAAACCAGTGAGACAGCAGAAGGGAACCCAGGCCAGGGTGGTGGCTGCTCCACCTCTTCACAGAAGTGCAACCGGTGATGACCCTCCCACTCCTCCTGAGTAACCTCATCAGGCAGAGCTTTCATTGGGGCGTGGTGAGGGTGTGGCCAGAGATGATTGGCTGAGGATTTCGGGGCATGGATTGGCTTGAACATTGCATATAAGCTCATGCGCTGTACAATAAACTCAGATCTGCACCCTGGTGCTACTCTCTGGAGTCTGATTCCCAGCATCCATCGTGCGACTCTGTCGCCTCTCAGCTCCCCCAGCCCCATCCTGAGTTCTGTTCCCAGACTAGTCCTTCACCACTAAAATGGGTAATATATATATATTGCTCCCAGCTCCTGCTCCAGGAATGAAACTCTGAGACTAGTTATTTATTAATAAATGCCTAGGCCATAAGCTTTGGCTCATTCCCGTAACTAATTTGACCCATTCAAACTATCCTATGTCTACCACATGGCTAGCTATCTGTCCTCACCTTTGTGGGTCCAAGTCCTGGGCTCTTTATTCTAACTGGAGGTCAGCTACCTGCTGGTTTACGTCCATCTCCCCAGCGTTCCTGGGCAAATCTCTCCTTTTATTCTATCCCGAGTTTGTCTGTGTGGCTGGTTACCTCTGATCAGCTCCCATACTTCTGACCTCCTTTGTGTTCCCCAGCAAATCTCCCTTTACTTTTTTAAAAAAGATTTTATTTATTATTATTATATGTGAGGACATTATAGCTGTTTTCAGACACACCAGAAGAGGGTGCTACATCTCTTTTACAGATGGTTGTGAGCCACCATGTGGCTGCTGGGATTTGAACACAGGACCTTTGGAAGAGTAGTCAGTGCTCTTAACCGCTGAGCCATCTCTCCAGCCCCTTCCTTTGCCTGTTTGAACCTGAATTCATCTACCTGCTGCCTAGCTACCTCCCCTTCTGTCCTGGACTGCTTCTTCCTTATTGCTTTCCTTCAGGATCCCTCCCAGAACTCTCTCAAATCTCTCTTTATTCTCTCACTATTTCCCAGAATCCTCTCTCTTCCTGACAGTATCCACCTCCCATTTTCTGCCTCAGCTCATTGGCCATTGGCTTTTTTTTTTTTTATTGACAGATGATGCTTCTAAGAGATTCTCTCTACAGAGACTTCCTTCTTTCTTTCTTTCTTTCTTTCTGTTTTTGGGGGGGAGGGGTGGGTTTTTTTTGGGATTTGGTTTTTTCGAGACAGGGTTTCTCTGTATAGCCCTGGCTGTCCTGGAACCCATTTGGTAGACCAGGCTGGCCTCGAACTCAGAAATCTGCCTGCCTCTGCCTCCCAAGTGCTGGGATTAAAGGCATGTGCCACCACCGCCCGGCTCTACAGAGTTTTCTAACACATCAGAAGGAGGCCTCTCGCTCTTTCTCTGTAGGTGCTGGGAATGGAACCTGAGTCCTCTATAAGAGTAGCCAATGCTCTTAACCACTGAACCATCATGTCTCTGCCCCTCCCCTTTTGAGACAAGATCTTCATGTAGCTCAGGTTGGTCTTCAACTCATTATAAAGTTGAGGATGACCTTGAACTTCTGATGTTCCTGCTTCCACCCCCTAAGTCCTGAGATTACAGGCATGTGCCATCATATCCAGTTCCAAGTTCATGTTTCCAATGCTTCTCCCCCAGAGGTGGCATTCTATTAGGAGGCTGTGGAAACAGGGGGTGGGGCCTGGAAGTGAGTCCTTGGGGGATCTACTCTCTGTCTTAGTTAG
Organism: Apodemus sylvaticus; assembly: GCF_947179515.1. Taxonomy (NCBI): domain Eukaryota; kingdom Metazoa; phylum Chordata; class Mammalia; order Rodentia; family Muridae; genus Apodemus; species Apodemus sylvaticus. Next base: position 71,030,764 of record NC_067485.1, on the reverse strand, counting down.
GGTTTTATTGCTGTGAAGAGACATTACCATGTAACTCTTATAAAGGAAAACATTGAATTAGGGGCTGGCTTACATTCTCAGAGGCTTACCCCATTACAGTCGAGATAGGAAGCACAGCAGAGTGCAGGCAGAGGGGCTGCTGGGGGAGCTCAGGGTTCTGTATCTTGAACCACAGGCAACAGAAGGGAAGGAGACTGTGCTCCACACTGGGTGTAGCTTGAGCATATTAGGAAGCTTCAAAGCCCACCTACAGGCCACACCTCCTCCAACAAGGCCACGCCTCCCAATAGTTTCACTCCCTAGGAGCCAAACATTCAAAGAGACTATGGGGGCCATTCCTATTGAAACTGCCACATAATCCCTGGTCCCTACCTGTCCTGCTATCTACCTCTGATCTGCCAAGAAGTGGAGAACACCCTCCACCACTTATCGAACTGGAACGAAGAAGACTCATGATTCTCTGCCTAATTAGAATGAGACCAATTTCTAAACAGGTCCTCTTCCTTCCCACTGCCTCTGGTAGGTGGCGGGCTAGAATGGGACATTAAAGTTTTTCAGAACCATCATCAAAAGTAGGTCTTTGAAAAAAAAATCTTAGCTACAGATGCATTCTTTGTAGATGGCCCCATAGGAATCATCTCTTACAGCACCCAATCCCTAGATCATTTAAGCTGCACTCTATAAACTCAGATGTGTGCCTTTCCAAATATGGGCTGGTCGAGAATGGACTATGGCATGCACAGCTCCACAGTCAGGCTGGCAGATAGATATGTCTGTAAAACTCAAAGGCCCATGTCACCAACCCCTGTGTTAATGTTACTCTCTGGGTCTTGGTTCCAGTTAGATAAGAGATATGGGCATTAGACTGTCAGATATAAGAACTATTTCTGCTGGGGGCTAGAGAGATGGCTCAGTGGTTAAGAGCACTGCCTGCTCTTCCAAAGGTCCTGAGTTCAAATCCCAGCAACCACATGGTGGCTCACAACTAGCCGTAATGAGATCTGATGCCCTCTTCTGGTGTCTGAAAACAGCTACAGTGTGCTTACGTATAATAATAAATAAATCTTTAAAAAAGAAAAAAGAAATACTTCTGCATAAAATCACAGACGAGTTCAGCATCAGCTGTAACTGCTGCAGCTGAAATACCCACATGGCAGTTGGTGGCTGTAGCTTGAATGTGAACTAAGCTCATGTGGACCCCCGTAGACTGCAGAGGGCTCAGCCAGTAACCATGCTCAGACAGCCTAAACATCAGTCAGTTTTGGCATTCTGCCCATGCGGCTAAGAACTACTTGAAAAAGGTCTTCAAAAGAAAAATTAATATCTTTTATTCTTAATTGTGTGAATGTCCAGTCTAAAAGGATTAGGACATAGCAAGAAATGGTCAGATCAAATCAGGATCAAATGTCAGCAGGACAGACATTAAACCCAACTCCGAGCCCAGCATTGGAGCACGTGTAGTTAAAACGGAAGCTCCACCACCCCCAGCTCTGCTGGTGACAATCCACATGGCTCCTTTGCAGGTGGGCTCTACACCCCACTTGCTGCTTTCCCTGGGGTCTCCACTGAAGCTCCAGCTTCCATCCCAGGCTTCAGACAGCACTCCTGGGAACTACCTGGAAGGTTTCTTACCCTGGTGTAGTTTCCCAGACTCCAGGTCTTTCTTTGAAATCTAGTTGACAGCTGTCCTACCCATAACAATCCAAGAAGGTTCTGCACATTGCAAAACCATGACATGAACGATGCTGAGGTTTTCTTGGGTTGCAGCCTGGTACCTTGATATTAGGGCTGCAGTGACATTGGAATTCCTGAATGGCTGAATGTAGGGGGGAACACTTTTCTTAGGGGGGCATGAGTTAAAAATTTTCACCTTTGGTGCTTCAGCCGATCACTGAGATACCCTTACAGCGTCTTCATTCGAAGCACTTGGCTTCTTCTCTTACTGGCCATCAGGTTGTCAGGAGCTACAGTTTCCTTGATCCCAGTTCTGCTGTGACAAACACTGTGGACAAAAAGCAGCTTGGGGGAAGAATGCGTTTATTTCAGCTTCTGCTCTGTCACATTCATTACTGAGGGAAATCAGGGCGGGAACCATGTTAGTGTAAGGTGTGCTCACTCATTTTTAGTTTATACTAGCTAGCTTTCTTTCACATCCCAGGACTACTGCCTTGAAAGCAGCATATGGAGGAACCAGACAATCGGAAAACCTGAATAAAAAATATGGTAACTGGGACTGGAGGGCTGACTCAGCGGTTAAGAGCACTGGCTGTTCTCCCAGAGGTCCTGAGTTCAAATCCCAGCAACCACATAGTGGCTCGTAACCATCTGTAATGGGATCTGATGCCCTTTTCTGGTGTGTCTGAAGACAGCTACAGTGTACTCATAAATAAAACAAATAAATCCTTTTTTTATTTTTTAAAGAGGGATGTTGTAACTGGAAATACTGGTAAATTTTTACCTACTCCTACTGACTAACCACACCAGCAATTCACCTATGCAAGTATCTCTTCCAATGATGTGTGTGCATGCATGCAGTTACTAGTATATAATATATATATATTTATTTATATGTATCTATATATAAGTAAATATAAGGAGAGGTAGTAAAACAGAAAAACATTTCTAGTACCGGTTCTGTTATAATTTCTTTGCAAAAATGTTTTTCTGTTTACATTTTCAAAGTTATCAGGACTCTAAATGCTGTAAAACACTGGAAGCAGACACACTAGGCTGAACTGACTTGCAGAAGATGGATGAAGGTCAATGAATTTTACACTTTTAAAACTGCCCAGGGCTGGGCAGTGATGGTGCATGCTCTTAATCCCAGCACTTGGGAGGCAGAGGCAGGTGAATTTCTATGTTCAAGGCCAGCCGGGTCTATGGAATGAGTTCCAGGGCAGCCAGGGCTATACAGAGAAACCCTGTCTCAAAAAACCAAAACCAAAACCAAACAAACTGCCCAGGTAAGCTGTAATAGTCTTAACATTTGAGAAACATGCATTTCTGATTTTTTCCAGATTACTGATTGCACCTCAAACAAAAATCAGCACTTAGTAAACAGAGACATGAAAGTTCAAACTATTGTAGTTTTATTTCTCAAAGTGGACTCAAACCCAGGAATATATCCTAGACATCGAATTTTATATAATTTTGCTTTAAAACTGTGCAAAATATGCTTGGGTGATAAACATTACATTCTATATATTTCCATGTACATGTTTTTATTCCTGAAATACAATAATGGCGGCTACATCAGCTTTGTCCCGCAATCACACCGTAATTACAGTAAACTAGTGACGTTTAATCTTGTTTTCATCAAGTTTGGCTTTGGCTGGTACTGTGGACTAAACCTAGGGCCCTGTGAATGCTAGGCAAGCACTCTACCACTGAGCTCTCGCTCTCTCCGCACTCTACACTCTCGGACTTCATTTAATCCTTTGTGCTGGAGAGCAAAGCAGGGCCTGATTAGGTAGCCCGGGCAGACTTTGACCATGTGGGATTACTGTGTCATGAGGCCCTTGTTACATGCCTTGGTGGGCCTTGTTACATGCTATTCTCCTGGGCATTAACCTCCCTTTAAAGGCAGCATGACCTAACATGGACCATCAACACCACCAGTGCTGATATGTGAGGTCTACCAAGTATAGGAAACTGTACAGAGAAGCATCAAGACCTATATACCCCATACTCACCACACAAACCACAAGCACTCTCTGCTACAGCAAGGTTGGCTTCTAGTGGTTCTTGACCACGTCTGAATGCCTAGAAATGCTGCCTAAGTTATTGACTCCCGGCTGTCTAATGCACCCACTCCCCTCATTCAAAAGGACTCTGGATTCTCACTGTGGTTCATGACTACAATCCTTATACGGACTCCTGATGAGAATGGGATTGTGAGTGCTGGAAGCAGAGTATGCTGTGTGAGCACCTGGTCAGATGTGATAGGCGCATGCTATCACAATGAGCACCGTATGCAGGGTTTGTGTGCATGCACATCATCAGGTCCCTCAAACACCTGCCTGTGCTGAACATCTGTAAAAACAAACTAGTGTAGCTATTATTTCTGTTTCTTCAGAATAAAATGAAGATCTGGAACTCTGACAATTGAATATTAATGTATTTATTGCTAGGTGCATGAGTACATATAACACGCAATGTATGTGCAGGTCACTTTTCTTTGCACATGGGGTCTGGCCACAGATGGAACTCAGGCTTGTGGAACAAGCCCCTGTACCCACTGGGCCATCTTACCAGCTCAAAACAGGACAATTTTAAAGGCGATGCTGAACTCGGATGCAAGGGGCTCGTTCATGTATCAGAACAATCAAAACACTTCCACTTATTCATTACAACTCATGCAAAATTAGGAAGACTTAGAGATTTCAAAATACCGAGCCACAAAGAACAAGTATGTTATTGCTTCAACCCAGCCTGTGGAAATAACCTGCTCAACTTTACTATTCCTTTGCCAAAACCCTGGCTATATGAGAGGATCACTTCTTTAGGATCCTCTGGGATCCTAAAGGTCCAGGGTGGAATTTCAGACTGGTACCAGAAGTCGGCTGGCTAACTGTGATTGTTGGATACATTAAGAGTTCCATGTAGACTTTGCCAAACTTATAAACAATGACAGTTACTTGAGTCAAGGAACTTCACACACACACACACACACACACACACACACACACACACACAGCCACGGGAAATAAAAAGGAATGGCTAAGACTAAAGTGATCCCTGACAGCTCCCCTTTTTACACCTCCCCCCAACATTCCTTTTGGGATTAGTGGTTCTCAAGGTTTATTATGCAAAGCCCTAAAGAGTACATTTTGAAGATGGATTACCTGGCTCCACAGCCAGAACTACTGACTCTGTGGGTCTGGGGAAAAGGCAGAAATGCCTCCACTAACACCCAGGTGATTCTAACGATAATCAGCTTCTGAGCACCCTGAAAACACTAGTCAAGACAAGGCTTTTTTTCTAGATCACGAATCCATAGATCTCTTAAGTTCCTGGTATTTTCTCCTTATATGAATCTTTAAAGATGATTTGCTCAAGACATTAGCCATCTAATTTCCTCCCAACAGGCTTGCCTCCAAGAAAAGTAGCGGCTTTGGGGGACAGAAGATACAGAGTTAGTGCCAATTTCATCTACTATTTAAAGACAAAACAGAAGCAAGTCCAACAGTATGCTTTCTGCACTCAGAGGGTTCCAACACGTTTTATTTTGCCGACCACTGGTGCATACTTTCAAGGACCAACATCATATAGATTCCTAGAGTGTCCAATTAGTGTCCTTCTGTGCCAGCTGCCTCTGCTGGGGCCAGACTCCGTGGCTTCAGTTCTAGCAACAGGAGCATACAGGAGATCCTGGGGACACAGTGGGCGGCAGCCTCTTCCTGGGGACACAGCGGGAGTTTCAATGGTCCAGTGGTGGGTTCCTGGTGTTCCGTGTTGAGGAGCGAGGTCGGGTGAGCTAACAGAGTTCAGCTTTGGAGCCTGTTAGTGGGAAGCCCTGTGAAACCTGAAGACGTGGTGCTTTTTCTCTTTTGAAGTCAGGCGTTTGAGGACCCAGTGCCCTTGTGCTTAAAGACGGATATCCCCCAGCTGCTTAACAGATAAGGAAGATAAGGAAGCCTGTTTTTAAGAAACACAGATAACACCTTTGTAGATTGCCTATTTGTTCTAGAACTACAAAATTTAATTCAAGAAAATATAGGTCCCATGAAAGACTTAAAAGTTTATAAAACTAAAATCTAGTTTCCCCCAATAAATTGTATTTTAGGCAAAACCCTCCCAAATGCTTCTAAAATAATACTAAAAAGGGCATCTGATTATACAAGAGCAATTAAAAAAATTAAATATTTATTTGAATAACAACTTTTATGTTGGAGCTGCAATGTTGGCAATGCAGGTTTTTAACACAAATCACAAAATGCGTGCACAAAGAAGTATGGGTGCAAAGACAAAATGATGCTAAGGATTGGGCTAAAGAGCTGCTGATTTTAAACAAGAGGCCTGGAATCACTATACAAAATATAAAATGTATTAAACACTACCATCCACAGAACAGTCTTTAGTATTGATTATATTTAAAAATTATTTGCGAAGTAAATTAGATATTGAATTGTAAATGAGTATTATACATGAGCCCCCAGCCCCTCGTCGCACTGTAGAACAGCTATAGAACATTGCAAAAAGTATCCTCTTTCCTATTGGTAAAGACCATTCATGGTATTACTGCAAGTCTCAGGAAAGCACTATTTGTTTTAAAAGAACATTTCTTTTTTGTATTCCAAGTACATTCCATGCCAAGCGAAGCACCTGCCAGACTGAACTGAGCGAGCTACTGGCTGAAGAAGCCCCTCGAGTTATTAGACTCAACTTTACAAATCAAACACTCGAAGGAGCCATGCAACCCTCTGACTACGGGGGACCGCCATGTCACTTACCAATTCTGTCTTTCTAGAATGTCAACTGAGACACTTGACAACAGACCAGACTGATATGACAGGCAGGAATGCGAAGACACAGGCGGCTGGTGGCACTCCTCCCAGCAATGCCCGTGTGGCAGAAAAGCACCTTTAGAGAGCGCCTATGCGGCAAGAGACACGCAGCTAAAGATTCAAAATGAATCAACAGAATTGGATAACAGTATCATTCTCAACTCAGAAGCTGCCTGGAGGTTGGGTGCATCTTCAGTTAATGTAACAGGAAAAGAAGGCCATGGATTTCATTTTATTAATTGCATCCACTCATAAACCGACCTAGGGTCACCAGATGTGTAGACACAATGAGATTTTGTTGTTCTTAGAGTCTTTAATTGAAGTGATGATAAAGGAAATAGATCTATTTAAAAACAAAATCAAATAGCTCTTTCTGTCTAGATTAGGAGGTGGCACCAGGTGTGGGGTTCACGTTTTGCGTGGCTACTTGAGGTGCGACTTCAATAATCCGAGGTTTGTCGATGATCCTGGCCGTGCGGTTGCCCTTCTCCACAATCCCAATAATCCATGCTTGGTGGCCTTCGCCATATTTGGGGGACTTTATTTCTGCACAGAACCGAGCTGCTTGCTCACGTGGTAGACAGATTAATAGGCCTCCTGGCAAAGAAAGAGAAGAGGTTACTCCACTCTGTGTGGCACAGGGAGAGCGGGCGGCTTTCTGTGCCTCCAGCAACATTCACACTGCGAGGCTGCTCTACTTTGGAAGTAAGTTAAACCACTTTACTGTTGGTAAACTCTTACTATAAGGAACCTGCTAACAGCAAACTGAGAACGGCCAATCTGGATCACACAGGACGGACGGCACCTTCTACTCCACACCGGGGAACATGAACAGAAGAGCAAGGCATGTGGGTCAAATCACACTCCCTCCACCTAAGAGACGCAAACCAGGAAGGCTCCTCGCACACTGCTCCTGCCATGGGTTCCACCAGGACTGATGCTTTTGAGCTTTATTTTAAGCCTAACACTCATGAGAGAGTCTAGTCTTGGCTCTTAACTTTCTGCAAAACACAAAAGCATACCAACTTTTCTTCCTGTTGCTAGCAGCCAGCCCACAGAGTTTGAGTTTCTAACTAACTAGCGTATTGAGTACACGCTACTTGTAGAAAACAAAGGCACCCACTCAGTGACTGTGGCTGCTAACACATGGCAGACTCACTTGGCACCCACTAGGGGGCAGAACCTGTGCCTACCACCAGCAGCTAAGAATTCTAACTCCTAGAAACAGCTCTGAGCAGCAAGCTGGGGACACGAGGACCACAGGGGCTCCACCCTGGCTTGACAACAGTCTCTTAGCGACCCAGACCCATGCAGACATGAAGACCAGTTTCCTGGGAGCTGGATGGAGGAATATATATAAAAGGTAGTTACAGGGGCTAGAGAGATGGATGGCTCAGTGGTTAAGAGCACTGACTGTTCTCCCAGAGGCTCTGAGTTCGATTCCCAGTAACCACATGATGACTCACAACCATCTATAATGGGATTTGATGCCTTCTTCTGGTGTGTCTGAAGAAAGCAACAGTGTACTCACATATATAAAATAAATAAATTAAAAAAAAAAGTAGTTACAGAGAAAAGAAAATGGAAATGAGAAAAACTGAGGAAAACCAGCAAGTAAACATAAACTGAGGAGGTAAACAAAGCCAGCAAGGTAGTGGAGGAAGAGAAGCACAAGGCGGGGAGGGGCACTCGGAATGCCCACCGTGCCACACACTTTAAAAGACCACTAGTATCTTTAATTATGTGTATGCCTATGGCTAAAGGTGTCCATGGAGGCCAAGATGGTAGCTCCCCAGAGCTGGAATTAGATGCAGTTATGAGCTGCCAGATGTGGGTGACAGAGACTTCCCTCGGCAAGAGCAAGCAAGCACTGCTGCTAACGGTGGGGCAATCTCTCTAACCCCACACTAGTCCACTTTAAAAAACAAAAACAAAAAACTCTTTTATGTTTGAGACCAGATCTCAGCACACAGCCTGGGCTGACCTCACACTTGAAGTCATCCTCCTGCCTCTGCTTCCTGAGTAGTGGTGAATGCTGTGCTAAACAACAAATTTAAATGCTAAAACAAAACCAAACCCCACAAAGGAAACAAAAGCAGCCTGTTTAATCTTATCTGTGTTGTAGGAATTCAAGGATTAAGTTTCCAGAGAATCAAACAGGACCAGTCTTTCCCAACTTCCACGCTACTATTAAAAAGAAGAACACAGGCACATTCAATTCAAGACAGCATCTCCACATCAAATGAGATACAAGAAGAAAGGAGGAGTGGTCCCTGGTTCTGGAAAGACTCAGTGAAACAGTATTCGGCAAAACCAGAACGGGGAACTGGGAAGGGGTGGGAGGGAGGACAGGGGAAGAGAAGGGGGCTTATGGGACTTTCGGAGAGTGGGGGGGGGGGCTAGAAAAGGGGAAATCACTTGAAATGTAAATAAATTATATCGAATAAAAAAAAAAAAGAAAAAAAAAAAAAGACAGCATCTCAAAGACACTGGAGGAGACTGCAAACTCCCAGCAGGGGAAGGCATGGCTGCCAGGCTCACTGGGTTGAACCCTCAGGCCAGGGAACAGGGTCCTTTATTTTTTACCTGACGTCTCCGGGCAGGTTCCGTGCATTAGGCCGAACATGTTTCCGCAGGCTTTGCTCACAGCAGCCATCTTGGCTAGCACAGGAAGGTTGTGAATCACAAACGACACCTCGTTCCTCTGTTGCTTGGCTAGGTTCTGAGCATGGCCCAGAATCCCGAAGCCTGTGATGTCAGTGGCTGCGTGGGCGTTGAACGTGTGCATGAGGCCTGCAGCTGAGAGAGGAGGGGATCGACGTGAAAAACACCACCATTTCTCCACTCAAAATCTCTATAAGGGGACATGGGGGACACGGTACAAGAAAACAGCGGAAGGAAGTCAGAGACCAGGGGCGAGTGCTGGACGCTGAGCTCCTACTGCAGCATAGGCCACGCAGCCACGAGTGGCACTTCTATCAAGGCTGGCTTCCCAGGAAATGAAAAGGCCGTGGAGAGGAATTAGCTTTCATGGAAGGAAACCTGTCAAAGCCAGCCTATGATCTACTAATGAGTTTAAAGGGTGCCTGACTTAAAAGCCTCACTTCCCAAGTCATGAGATTGCACGCGCATACCAGGCCTCCGAGTTTTCTCCTTCAGAACAGTATTGGAAAACCAATAAAAGGCCACACTGGGTTCCCACATGGTCTCCGGGAACATTCTGCATTAGTGTGCTTGATGAGTCAGGCTTGTATCTTACCATCAACTAGGACCCACAGCCTATCTGAGGACTCCCTGTGTGTTTATGAACGTGTAAGGCACACACTGGGAGAGTCAGCCTCCTTGCTCCAGCCTCATGGGCCTCGGTCACTGTGCTCCCCTCCTTCCATCCTCTCACTGTTCAGAAAGGCCATGGGTGTTCGGACTGGCTTCTGTCACTTCAGCTTGGCCTGCAGGCTGGTGTGCTGACAGATGGCTAGTGAACCTCATGCTCCAATGTGACAGTCTCTCAGGACACACAATCCTGAGCATCTCTTATGGCCAGCACATCTTCTCTGATGAGGTGTCGGTTCAGACCTTTTGATTTTGCCGCTTTCTTATTTAAGAATCTGTCAGGAATTTCAGCCATCAGGTCATTGTCATCGCCTTGATTTTTCCTGTGTGTACATGTATGTGACTTATGTGTTCATGTAGAGACCAGAATCAACTGTAGGTATTGTTCCTCAGGTGCTATCCATCAGTTTTTTGGTTCTTAAAAAATATTTTATTATTTTAATGTGTATGAGTGTTTGGGCTACATTTGTGTGCCTGTTCACATGGGAGCCTGAGGGGGCATCTGATATTCTGTAATGGAGTCACAGATGGTGTGAGCTGCCACGCCGAGTGCTGGGAACTGAGCCGAGGTCCTCTGTAAGAGCAGTCAATACTTTTATTGCCAGGCCATCTCTCTCGCCCTTCATTTTGTTTTCTGAGGTGCTGAGACAGAGGCTCACTGGTTAGAACCGCTGCCTCCCAGCGATGGCGTTTCAAGGGCACACCACCATGCTGGTTTCTTATTTAAGTGCATCCAGGACTGGAGCCCACACCCTCACAGCTGTGGGTAAGCACTTCCTCCACTGAGCTATTTCCCAAGTTCATCACCTTAGCTGGGGTGTACATAAAAATCTACGCACAGTCAACATCCATTTGCTTTCCTTCTGCTGTATGTATGAGTCACCTGCAAACCCACCATCACCTGAACTATCGCGCTCTTGGAGGCTTCTAGTTCTTTGGTTTCCTTAACTCTATAGCTTTGTGAGTTACTTTCTAGTAAAGACAAAAGGCCTTTACGTTTATCTGCATGTGGCTTTCTGCTGGCTCATATGCAGATATCCACCTGCTGAAAGGGTACCCCGCCCGGCTGCTCAGCTCAGCGCCCGTGTGCCGCAGCGCCCGTGTGTCGCAGCTTACTTTCTTAGAAAGAACAGTGAGAGCTGAATTTTAAAATGAACTGTTCAAAAACAGACTGTCTTTCTGGTAGAACATTATTCAGTTCTTGAGAACCGTGTTTGCTAGTCCATGGACAGAGCAGCAGCCGCGCTGCAGGACAAGGTGCAGTCCCTGAGTGTGCAGCACTGCACTGACTGCAACAACAGGAAGCTGCAGGGAACCAGGTAAAGCCACCCATGGAGGAATGCCCAAGAATGCAAACTGACTTTGGGTGGACAACCATCTATAATTTTCTTCTGTACTTCTTTTTCGCTGTTGCTTTTAAAGAAGTATAAAATGATTTTAAAATAAGCACAAATTTTTGTGTAATCAGGAGCAATATAATTTGCAATAGCTGTTTTTTTAGTGTTTTAAAAAAAGAGAAACATAGCCGGGCAGTGGTGGCACACGCCTGTAATCCCAGCACTCTGGGAGGCAGAGGTGGCGGATTTCTGAGTTCAAGGCTAGCCTGGTCTACAGAGTGAGTTCCAGGACAGCCAGGGCTATACAGAGAAACCCTGTCTAGAAAAAAACAAACCAAATCCAAAACACCAAACCCAAAACACCAAAAAAAAAAAAAAAGAGAAACATGACAAAGATTTAGAAAATATTTTCAGTTACAGTATTCATTTAACTTTTTAGAACAATTTTTTAGAAAAATATTTTATGCTCTAAACAAATGAGACACAAATGAAAAATAATAGGCACATGTCACAGCTATCTTTACATTTCTATTTCTATACGAGTAATTTCATTTTATCCATAAATATGAAATCATGTACCACTGCGGTGCACTGAAATTCAGTTTAGTTAGACCTTTCAAGTACCATGCAGTCCCGCCTCCCGAAAGCCAGCCCAGCAGTGCTGGGGAGCGCCGCGTGCAGGGCTCCGAGGCAGCTATGTGTCAGAGCTGTCGCACTCTAAGGTTGTCTGCCTTTACACAGTGAAGTGTTTCCCTTCACTGCTTCCCACCTATGTGAAGAAATAAATCAAACATTTTGTGGAATTGTAATAGCATTTTTAAAAACAATTTCAATCAATGAGAGATTTACTGTAGTAGGACAGCAATATGTAAAAATATCCCAACGCAAAAACTCAAACATTAAAATAAAAAAAAGTACTCATTCCAACAGTCGTCAGGTGGAGCCAAGAGGCTTTACCTCAGGTTGGCACTGCTCTTCAGCCTGTATTGGTTTAACCTTTTCTAGGGAGGGGAACAATGCGACACAAATACATTGAACTGAAAATGAAAACAACACACCCTCTCAGAAGCATAAAATTCCATCCTCTTTTTTTCCTTCCAGGTTTCTGGGACAGAAACCACTCTGCCCAGGCTGGCAATAAACTTTATACCCAAGCAGGCAGGCTTTGACCTCTGACCCTCTTTCCTCAGCCTCCCAGCAGTTGGCTTAGTAACTTGTATTTGTGAAAGCCTTGGGCCTTCTTGTTATAACTGAGTTAACTTCTATGAACGACAAAGTCTGCCCTGCCTGGTCAGCACCAGCTGAGCCGTGCTCTACTGCCAATGTCGCAGTTTTCTCCCGAGCCAATCAAGACATTAGCAGCTGAGGAACGGTCTGGTGGGAAGCCCTCGCAGTGTAAACAAGGCCCCGGGTTGGACCCCAGGGCGGACACTGGCCTATGGGGCATCTGTGTTTCTAGCATTCCTGAGGTGTGACAGGGACACAGCAGTGAACAAGAGACCTGTGCCACACAAAGGGGAGGGTGAAGCATTCACACGGGTGAATTCACAACGGTGGACTGAGGGGCAGGGAAGAGAGCAGTGCAGAGCCCACTAAAGACTAGAAACAGTAAAGACCCCAGAGGGGCCCCTGCTTAATTATAAAATAATAAATAGTGTGAACATCAATTAAGAGTATAAAATGCTTAAAGCGGGGGCTGGAGAGATGGCTCAGAATAAGAGCTTACTGCTCTTCAGAGAAGCCACATTTAGTTCCCGGCATCCATGCCAAACAGCCAGTCCTCCTGAGACTGGACAATCACCCCCATGCCCCTTTCTCTAGGTTCCTCAGAGACACGTCGCCCCAACGTCAGCATGAAGCAGCCAGATCTCAACGACGACCCTATTCCTGCTTCGCCGTATTCCTGCTTTGCTGCCACCTCTTTTTCTCTTTTAATTAAACAAATACTGGAGTATATTAGTAGTCTGTCTAAGCTCCACCCCACACTTACCTGGCAATAGCCAGGTATGCCCCGCCCCATAGACCTGGATCACTATAAAAGGGGCTACTTGCTCCTCCTCTCCCCCCTCCCTCATCCAACTCTCACCTCTCTGACCCTTGGGCTCTCCTCTGCACGTGGTCATGGCTGGCCTCCACTCTACTCTCTTCCCCTCTCTTCTCTCTCTCTCTCTGCCTTTCTCTACCACTAACTCCCATCCTCTACCCTGAATAAAGTCTATTCTATACCATGTCTGTGTGCGTGTGGAACCTCAAGGGGAAGAGGTGCTGGGGCAAGGGCCCGCCTGGGCACCCCCTTCCACCACACCGCCCTGCATACAACCTTAACCCCCATTCTCTCTTCTAAAGCCCCCTTTCATTGATGCATTGGCCTTTCATTGGTGCGGAAACCCAGGACGAGAAACACCATGGGTACACTTGAAACACCATGGGTACACTTGCTTAAGCCTCTTTCATTGGTGCATTGGGCCGGGAAACACTCCAGGAATGGAGAAACTTCGGGTATACCAGCTTTGCCATTTAAGCCGCAACCTCACTCGCTAGCCCTGGATGGTAATAATAACTCCACCCCAAGGGGTCAGAGCAACAGTTTACATAGTTCTAGGGTACCGTTGCATTGTCTTGAGGATGGGAGTCTACAACTTTTCGCCTTCTCCCTCATCTGTGAACTGCTAATTAGCTGTGTTTGCCTGATGTGTCCTAGTTCTATCCTCCTGGACAAACAGTCTATGTTTGCGCTCTCACAGCTTGCACGCCGCTGCACTGCGGCAGGTTTCCTTTTCCCTAGACTCTGCTTTCCTTATGCCCTTGCGGCAGCTGCGCTGAACCACGGCCTCGCGGAGGCCTTGCACAGGCCTCGCACGCCCCTGCAGGACCACGGCAGTTCTGGTGGCGGCAGTTTCGTCCCTGCTGCTCAGGTGTGTAGGAGACCAAACAGCGGGAAACCAGACCCTCAACAGCACCCACCTTGAGAACCCCCTTTTGCTGACCCCTTGTTAGAAGCCTCTTTTACAAGGACAATTGTGAGAACAAGAACCAACTGGTCCTTATCTTCGATAAACACCTGAGGTTGTTAGAGAAGAACTAGCATTCCATAAGATGCCTCCAGCCTCCGCCAGCCTGTCGCCAGCATCCGCACCAGATGTCCTCCCTTTCTTCTGTGCCCTAAATCATTCTCTTGCAGCCCCTCCTTATCTCTCCTTACAGTGGGCTTAAAACTAGGCCTTCTTCCTGTTAACAAACAGACCTCGGCATAAACTGATGCCTGGTCTCTCTGTCTTTCTCGCTCATTTCTTTACAGGCTTGGGTCCTCCTCGGGTCTACGAATAACTAGGTCCCGCGGGCCGGGAAACCAGTGGCAGCAGCGGCTGCGGTGGTGCCCCGCAGTGGTGTCCACCATGAGTGCCAGGTTACAAACAAGCTACTTGGGTACTCGCAGCTACCTAATTCACCCCTGTGTTGTTGCTAGGATACGAAACAAGCTACCTTGGTACTTCCCAGCCAGTGCGGGCTATGAAATTTCTGCTGCTGGCAGGAAATCCCACCCTGCGCCTGCACAATCACAAACCTTTCCCCTGCTACAACTTTTCTTGCTGACAAACTGTTTTGCCCGCTCGACCATTGTGAGTCCAACCTCCACAGAGGGTCTCAGGCTAATGGTGCTTCGGTCTCAGAACCAAGCAACGCTGCACTCCATCCCCACTGCGGTGCCACGCGGTCCGCCTGCCTCCACTCTTTGCTGTCACCTCTTTTTCTCTTTTAATTAAACAAATACTGGAGTAGCAGCAACCCTGCATCCCATCTCCATCGCTGCACGGCCACCCTCCCCCCACCCCAGCCACCACGTGATCCCGCTCTGCTGGCCACAGTGCAGATTTCCCCTACCTTGCCTGCCACAGCCTGGCTGTAGCCCATTCCCATCTCAACTCCGCTGCTGCTGCAGGAAGGGAAGAGGAGGAAGAAGGGAGGGAGCCACAGGCAGCAGAAGGGGGAGAAAGGATCCAGTTCGGTCAACACACACCGGCCAGGTGCTAGAAGTAGAACACAGTGGCACCTGGGCAGGTCGGCTTCACACTGGCTGCCGGCTTCACACTGGCTGCCGAGATGCTCCACTACTTCTAGCACCCGCCTCTCTCACAGCCCTGCCACCTCTCTCACAGCCGAGCTACGCTACCGCCTGGGCCTGTCCCTTGCGGACGTGGGTGCCAATTCCCACAGGCGCATATACCTCCCATGTGTGCGTGGCCGTGCCACTGCTTGCTTTTCTCAAACTTCCAGTTCTTCGCGTCTGGGAAAACAGTTATACTGGCTCCCACAATGTGCGCGCCACTTGTCAGGTTCTTATTCCTTTTACCAGACTACAAATTCAAATAAACATTAACTATAGTAATATATAATCCTTAGCCTTCCAATGAAGCCTAGCCAACCTCTTTGGAACTAAGGGTTGGTTGCTTTTCATGCCTAGCCCACGCACGACTGGCATTCCAGATAATGCTCCTGACAGGACATTTAAGCCCTTGGGTGTCTCCTGACTCAGAAGCTACCCAGAGCCCCTCCCTCTTAGCTTTTACAGCTGCTGAAGCCCTGGTCCAGGCATGGGAGCTTCTCCAGGCATTCTGGGAATGTCCACAGCCCCTAAAGACTCCTGCAACAGTCCATGTCTTTAGCTTGGCTATTCCTACTTTTCCACCCACCCAATGGGCTGTAACTTGTTTTCGACCATATATTTTTCAAATTATCAGTCTGGTAAATGATAAAGGACCTAAGAAGCCTCACCTATTCTGTGTTTCCACACCCTTACCTTGTTTGTTCCTATAGCCTGCATGCTCAAGTTGATGTTAACAGGCCTAAATCTGCGTAGACAAACTCATTTTCTGTCACCACGATTTAATCCATTGCTGCCAGCTTTCTTACTCTGATCTTTACTAACCAAAGTAATATACTTTCCTCTACCAATGCAACCTATCAAAGCTACTTAAGATTCCCATTCCTATCCTCTTTTGACTATTGCTCTCCTATCTTGCGCTCAATCTTGTCAGAGTTTGTTATTAAATTTAAGACAGACAGAATTCCCAAAGGCCTGACACCTTCTCCCAGGAGGTCTCAGAAGAAAGATATGGACACCGCTACAGTATGCTGCTAACAGAGTGCAGTGGACAAGACCAGATACCTTGAGTCAAATGACTTAGCTAAACAAAGGTAAGCCATTTCTCATGTCATGGGTATCCATTCCACAGAGAAAACGCCCTGCATCTTCTGTGCTTGAAAGTCAAACTGACAGCCAAAGCCGCCATGAAGCTCAGAGACCACAGAGAACTGCTGGCTACTAGAATCTGTTACTTTTTAATAATATAACTGCTAAATTATTGTTTATTCCTCAGACTTCTGACTACACTGACAGTTAGACAGTTTCCATTAAAGGCTTCATACTTCCCCTTCTTGCTCTGTCACTGTCCTAACATCTGAGTTCCTATAGATTCGCCTAACTCTAATAATAAAGATTCCACTATACGATCCGACCTTCAATCCTATTCCTTCTGATCCACAGAGGCTCATCTTAAAGACTGTTCATGTGGTTAACTCATGTTGTTATCTCTTTACTACCTTTCCAAAGGGTGGGATTCCTCTGGATTTCAATTGTACATTTTAAAAAAAAGTTTTCCTTTCTCCCAAATGTACTTAGTCTTATTCCCTACCTATACTAATGTGTTCCAACATCTTGTTAAGTCCAGGCCCTTGCCATATCCAGGACAGCTCCAGAGAAGCAGCCTTCAGATGCTCCAATCTCCTCTCAGCTCCTCTAGACACAGACAGCTTCTACTGGACTTGTTCTCCTAACCTATCTTCAAATGGCTCCACAGACAGACCCTGGACAGCAAGGAAGCAGCCAATTCTCCTGAGACTGGACAATCACCCCCATACCCCTTTCTCTAGGTTCCTCAGAGACACATCGACCCAATGTCAGCATGAAGCAGCCAGATCTCAACGTCAACCCTATTCCTGCTTTGCCGTATTCCTGCTTTGCTGCCACCTCTTTTTCTCTTTTAATTAAACAAATACTGGAGTATATTAGTATTCTGTCTAAGCTCCACACTAACTCGGCAATAGCCAGGTATGCCCCGCCCCATAGACCTGGCTCACTATAAAAGGGGCTACTTGCCCCTCCTCTCTCTCTCAGCTCTCCCTCATCCTACTCTCACCTCTCTGCCCCTTGTGCTCTCCTCCCCTCCCCCCTCTCTGCATGTGGTCATGGACGGCCTCCACTCCTCCACTTCTCTACTCTCTCTCCCCCTCCCTCCCTGCCTTTCTCTACCATTAACTCCCATCCATGTTTGTGTGCATGTGGTCCCTCAGGGGGAAGAGGTGCTGGGGGCAGGGGGTGCCCCAGCGGGCACCTGGGCCGCCTGGGCACCCCTTTCCCCCACACCGCTGTGCCACACTCCCTTAACCCCCAATCTTTCTTCTTAAGCCCCGTTTCATTGATGCATTGGCCTTTCATTTATAACCTCCTGGAACTCCAGCTCCATCCACAATCTGATGCCAGATTCTGGCCTTCAATGGCACCTGCACACTTGTGTTCGCACAGACAGACACATAAAGAGATTAATTTTTTTGAAAAAAGATGCTTGTGCTGGAGAGATGTCTCAGTGGTTAAGAGCACTACCTGCTCTTCCAAAGGTCCTGAGTTCAAATTCCAGCACCCACATGGTGGCTCACATCCACCTGTAATAAGATCTGACGTCCTGTTCTGGAGTGTCTGAAGACAGCTACAGTGTACTTACATATAATAAATAAATCTTTAAAAAAAATGCTTAAGCTATTTCAAATGACTGCCTTGGAGTGGGGCTTGTCTATTCAACTTGGTACAAGCTGGTGGCATCGTCAATTAAGAAAATGTCTCTGTAACATGGGGCTGCATAAGATAGGGAGGGCTTGATCCCTGGCATACACTGACGCGGTCAGCGCAGGCCAGCCCAGGCTACATGATTTGCGGTACCAAAAAATAAATAAATAAATAAATAAATAAAAGGTCACACTCCTCCATGCCTCTAACCCAGAGCCCAGCTGGTGGGCCGAGCTAACGCCTGGAGGCCATTAGTTAGGTAAAGCCACAGGCAGACACTTTGTCTTAAACAAAGAAATCAAAACCAAAACCAAAACCCTTTGAGCATCTGACACATGCTGTCTTTAGCATGCTGGTTCCCTAGGAACGGCTTACTTCTCTTATCACAGAAAACCAGCTAAGTCTGTACGGCTATTCTCACAACTGCAGAGCAGCAAGTGACAGGCTTAGTAACAGGCCAGATTCTCAGAGAAGAACCTCGGTTACAACTTGATCAAAGTGTGTGAGGGGTAGGGAGGTCTGAGAGCGGAGGCACTCATTCAGAGCACGGAAATGTGAGCACAAGAGAGCCATTGCCAACATGCTATGTACCGAATGTCCTAGCTAACTTAATACTCTAAATTACAAACGTAGATAAGGGGCTCACCATGAGTAGCTGGGACATATTTGCATTATACACCTGAAGTGGGAAAATTCTCATGACCAGTTATCTACACAAATGATGATACTTCCTGGTACATCTAAATTCAGTTTTCAAATGCTTTGCTGTCTTGTAATGGACAGCTGGCTTTAGGATCTGCTTTCCTTGACACACTGTGACACCTGTGGGCAAAACCTGCTCAGGCCAGAGAAGCTATTGTACTACAGGTGAGACAATCCTTAGGGCTGGGGAAAAGAATGAACTGAGTCAGTCAGAGAGATACAGACTCAATCCCAGAGTAAAACATGGACATGGGCCGTACGCTGAGAGGACACAGGTGACATGGCGCCACACGCTGAGAGGACACAGGTGACATGGCGCCGCACGCTGAGGGGACACAGGGGACACGGCGCCACACGCTGAGGGGGACACAGGGGACAATGTGCAGCCAGCAGCTCGACTTGACAGTGAGCCCCAGGCCAGGGACCCCTACCTCAAAAAAACAAGGCGAAGGAACTCAATCTTGACTCTTGCCCTCTCTATATACACATGCATGCAACCACCTGTACACATACATACATACACACACATATATGAGAGATCTGACTACTATAAAGAACCTGATTTGTGACTTTTTTTTTACATAACCTAAAAGGAAAAAAAAAATCCTACACAATAAGACATCTCTCCATTCAAGTAAAGCAAGCCACTATCTCTTAACTCCTTTAAAGTCATGCTTTAAAGCCCGTGTAGTGGTTGGAATGGTCACCACAGGCTCATACATTCAATACTGGTCACCAGTACAGTAGGTGGAACTGTTTGGGAAGGATAAGGAGGTGTGGCCTTATTGGAGGAAATGTGTCACTGGTATAAACAGACTCACCCTCTGAAACTGTATGGATATGGTGTTTTGTCATAGCAACAGAAAAGTAAGAGTCCATTTCACAATTGAAAAGGCAAACTGTTTCTACTACATTGCTTTTAAAATTAAAAGTAATTCATGATTTCTAAACTATGTATCCGTATGTGTGAATGTGTGCCTGATGCCAAGTGCTCCTGGAGGCCAGTCACGCAGCTCAGGGCTAAGAACCGAACGCTGAGCCTCTGCAAGAGCAGGGGGCCTCTTAACTGCCGAACCAGCTCTCCGGCCCACCTACTGGGATTCATAAAGCTTACTCTGACAACTGGCATGAAGGAGGAGGAAGACACATGCAGACATTATAGTGAGAAATTATCTAATACAAGCCACATTTAACACTTTTTTACTGAAACATGTCACATGTAGGTTCTCCTTAAGTTACGACAGGGTTCAATCAACTGGTGTCACTTTGACATTAAAAAGTTGAAAAGCATCAGGAAGCTGTCATAAATGGAACTGTAAATTAAATACTACCTGCCTATAGATTCCCAGCAATAATTCCCTACTATGGAACCAAAGTAGACACCAAGAGGAGGAGTGTAGTCAGTCACCAGCCAGGTTCTTCCCCTGGCCTCGATTTCCTTATTTTGTATGACTAAAGACTTGAGAAAAAACAAACCACTATGCACTAAGACTGGACGCAGACAACTATACCAAGTTCCCATGTTACTTGGTCTTTCCCAGAACATTTGCTAAGCCCCAAGCAGAATGGCTTCTGCCCTGTACCTGTCCTGTTGAGCCGGGCCATGTTCATCATTGCCTCTTGGTATGCCAACTCGACGTCTTCTTGGGTGACCACTAGCTTAATTTTATTCCATTTTTCGGGCTAGCCATAGGAACACAGGTGAGAGAGAGAAAAAGAAAACATGATTCATTTTTACTTCTAACCAAGTGCAATTGAATACTTTTTTTAGTCGTCTTCTGGGACTGGGCGTGTCAATGTGTGTATACATTGCTGGTGATCAAGCCCAGGGTCCCACACGTCTCCTACACCACTGAGCCACACCCCAGTCACTGGGAACTTATTTACCTAACTGTCAAGACATAGAAGTGTTTTAAGTCAATCCTCTTCTGTGTTAGTGTTTTTCAGGGGAATTATCAGTCTATCTCCGGCTTCTCCCACATTTCTGTAGTAAACTATCACAGCTTGCTGGATCTGTACCCTCAGAGGCAGGCAGCTGCACCTGGCTCTTATTCGAATGGCCAGGTGTAATGCCTTTACTAACATTGTTTTCAAGGGTTGAGACATCAGGCAAGTGCTTGCCCAGTTTTCACAAAGTCTTGAGCAGTACAAAAGGAAGAGAATTTCCCACATCCTTGGTTAT
Source organism: Apodemus sylvaticus (assembly GCF_947179515.1). NCBI lineage: Eukaryota > Metazoa > Chordata > Mammalia > Rodentia > Muridae > Apodemus > Apodemus sylvaticus. Next base: position 71,009,863 of record NC_067485.1, on the reverse strand, counting down.
CTTCCCATCTCCTCTACTAGACTGATGGCGTCTGTTTTTACGTTATACCCTCTCTACTCTACTGACTCCTGCAGTAAAGCTATTTTGATACAAACAGATGTGAAATTTTCAACTGTCCATGCTGAAGACAGCTCTGGGTGAGCAAAAAAAGTTCTCATTAAAGGGATAAAAGGCCTCTGTTTGACTTTATAGGTGCTTACATCATGATGTAGGTTCTCGGCACAGGAACCACCGACCACTGACTGCTCTGACTCATGCATCTTTGCTTACGTGTCTTGGACACTAAATAAACCCGAGGTGCTGAAGGCCGGACGGAGGGACAGAGCTGGCCTAGCTGAGCTGGGCTTGGTCCCAGCATCGCACACCCAGTACTCCCTAATCCTGTGAGACATTGGGAACACCTTCATCTCCCTAACCCATTACCCCCATCTCTCCCAGAAGGAACACCCCTCTGATGTCTGTATCTATCATTCTTTGCCTGTCAAAACCCAGGATCCTCAGACAATAGATTCTAAAACTATATGACAACCACCTCTAACCTTTAGTAGTAAACAAAACATTATGCTATTACATTGCATTTGGAACTTGCTTTTGCCAAAATGAATACTACAGTAACGATGTGTGAAACAGAAGTGGAGAAGCTGTGCGGGCTACCAGCCGTCCTAGACCGCATTTCTGTGGAGTGTCCCCACAGCAACTTCCCAGAATGCTTTGCATTACTGAGAAAGGAGCGAAAATAAGGAAACAATATGGTCAATTTTTGAGATTTTATTCTTACTTTTTTCAAGATAGTGTCTTTGTGTAGCTCTGGTTGTCCTGAAACTTGTTTTATAGACCAGGATGGCCTTGAATTCACAGAGATCCACCTGTCTTTGCCTCCTGAATGCCAGGATTAAAGGCCTGCGTCACTTCCACCCAGTGAGAATTTTTTATATTTATTTATCTGGGTGTTGTGCTTATAGGTATGCATGTCTATGCACCATATGCATGAAGTGTCCAGAAAGGTCCAAAGCAGGCACTGGATCCCCTGGACCTGGAGTTACAGACTTCTGTTAGCCACCACGGGGGAGGGAGAGAGAAGCCAGGCCTCTGCAAGAGCAGCCTGTGCTCCACTGCTGAGCCATCCCCCTCTCCCGCCCTGAGGGTCCTTACTGGCTACATCAGCCAAGATAAAAGGCCAACAAATGATGTAAGTCTTTATTATTTTTTCCAACTATATCTTAAGACTGGTAAGTTTCAGACGATAGCTGTAGAAATTAAACAGGCCATGCTGTGTGAGGACACAGCAAACCTTAGTCAGTGTGAACTGTTGTGGAAAGACGTCCCAGTGTGACAGCGCTTAGGGAGAATATCCTTCTGCCATCCTCCCTACATTCACACAGCTGTATGTTCTTCATTATTCACCAGCTTAAAGACAGCATGAACATCTCATAAAAACCTCAAACTCCATGACAACTATGTCAACACCTGACCTGATTCCAAGCTGGGACTTACGTCCTTCAAACATTTTATGGCTTAAATTTTCACTTATAGACTATGGATAATTTGTCTAAGGACTTCACTGATTCTGCCCACCTCCATTCTGTCCAGCCCCACTCCTGAACAGCTTTTTACTTACAATATCCAGCCACTGGTGCACAGCGACCGCAACCTGTGTCCCCAGGGGTTTGGTCAATACCAGCACATCCCCTGGTACTGCATTATCTGGCCTGCAGAAAAGAAAAAGAGGGTGTTTTGATCAAACTAAGGAGGCAACATTAAAGCAAAAAAGGGAATCTTGTTTAAAACAAATGTTTCTGCACTAATTCTTTCCTTTTCTTTGTGTGTATGTATGTATGTGAATACACACGCATGTAGGTTAGGTAGAAGCCAGAAGTCAATATTGGGCAGCTTAGTTTTTTGAAATAAGGTCTCTCACTGGGTCCAGGTCTTACCATTTTGGCCAGACTAGTGGCTAGTGAGCCCCAGGGACTTGTCTGTGTCTGTGTCCCCTGCTGGGAATACAGGGAGCACTGCCACTATCTAGCTTTTAAGTCCTGCTGGAGCTAGGACTCAGGTCCTCATGCTGGCCCGCACATGCCGACTGAGGGAGAAAGGGAGCCTCTGAGATGCAGGCTGCTCAGTGGGGCATGCCTTCAGCTACCGGGGCAAAGGTATGTCTGCTAGCTGAAAGATGGCTAAACGGGAACAGTGTGCCCAACGTCCCTCTTCTGAGCAAGGTTCAAGCACCAAGCAGAGGCCAGCATGGTGCTACTCGGCCTCTCAGTTGCCTCTGTGTGTGTGTGTGTGTGTGTGTGTAGAGCTGAGGATGGAGCCAACGGCAGAGCCAATGCCTCTCAGTTGCCTGTGTGTGTGTTTGTGTGTAAATAGCTGAGGATGGAGCCAATGCAGAGCCACTGCCTCTCAGTTGTGTGTGTGTGTGTGTTTGTGTGTCACACAGGTCTGGGCCTCAACTCCCTAGTACTGGAAAAACAAGCACGCAAGCAAAAACCCCAAAGCAGAGCAGCGTCGATCAAGTCTGTAAGCCCACGGTCAGCCTGCATGTGGGGGTTCACTGCTGTGGAGTGGAGCCTGGCAAAGCCTTTATGACAGGCAGGCTCTCAGCATTACCGACACACCACACCTGACCTAGGGATTCTTAGAACGATCCTAATGATCTGCCCCGCGTTTACTCTTAGAACATTAGTTACAGCATCAGAATAACCAAACACAATTGAAACGTCAATAGCAAATATACAAAATTAACAGAAGGGGAGCAGTGATGGTGATCACAACCACTGCACTGTAGGTCTTTTTGCATCTTTTACATTCTGAGTCAGGTTAACACAGTACCTACTAGTTAGTTACTAATTAAACACTGAACTGAGGGTCAGCTGACGGCTCAGTGGGTCAAAGTGCTTGCCAACTCTCTGGACCTAGTTACCATCAATTCTCAGAACCTGGGTTCAATTCCTAGGACTCCCTAGGACAGAACAATCAGCTGCTGCAAGTGATTCCCCACCATACAAACCAATCAATCAATCAATCAATCAATCAATCAATCAATCAATCAATCAATGTAAAGCAAATAAATGAAGGACAGGGTGCCTCTCTTAACATCAAACATGGAAAGTGACAATCTATGTTGAAATCCATCTCCAAAGAATACAGAGAAATGCTCCCTCACCCCAAAGAAAGCTGTAAAACAAGATGCTAGCCATCACCAGTCAGTAAAGAGACACAAGTCAAAGCCACAGGGGATGTCACCTATGCTCACTGTACTGGTTCTGAGCGGAATGAGAACGACGTCATAAAACAACTTCCAAAGCAGATGTGAAGAACTTGGTCTGTACATACACAAAAAACCAAAACAAACCTGCACTTGAAGGGGGTTCATAGTAACAGGAGAAAACAACTCAAAACTCTACCATCAACAGACTTGTGGTATATACAAACAGCATGTTAGGGCATAAAGAAGCACTGTGCAGCCAGGTGGTGGTGTGTACACCTCTGACCCCAGGATATGGGAGGTGGAGGCAGATGGATCTCTGTGAGTTCAAGGCCAGTCCTGTCTACAGAATAAAGTTCCAGGACAGCCAGGGCTACACAGAGAAACCTATTCTTAAAAAACAAAACAAAGGGGGTTGGAGAGATGGCTCAGAAGATTAGAGCACTGACTGCTCTTCCAGAGGTTCTGAGTTCGAATCCCAGCAACCACATAGTGGCTCACAACTATCTGTAATGGGATCAGATGCCTTCTTCTGGTGTGTCTGAAGACATATACAGTGTACTCATATACATACAGTAAATCTTTTAAAAAAGTTAAAAAACTCCATGTAACACCATGGACTGTGTTACAACTTAATGACGTGACGTAAGAGCAAGAAAAGCCAGGTAGGAAGTGCCCTACAGAGCCTGGGTCTATCCATCCAGTGCGTAGAGCAGGCCACCTTTACAGACAAAGAGCAGCTTACTGGTCCCAGAGCATTGTGGGAAGGGGAAACTGGAAGTATCTGCGAATGAGGACAGGCTTGGCGAGGGAGCACGCCATCTGGGTCCTGGATGGGATGGTGACCACTCAAGCCTGCATTCTCAAACCAACCCACTGTACACTTAACCCTGACAGACAAGGAAGCTCTGCTTAGCAGACACAACAAGCTATGTTCAATCCCAGGTTCAAGAAACCAAACAAAACCAGAAAAGCTGTGGAGGTGGCCCTTACCCACAATTCTTGGACTGAGCAGGCTGAGGCAGTAGGATGAGTTGGACATCAGCAAAAGATACAAAGAGATACCTCGTTTAAAAAAACAAACCAGAAAATAGACACATAAAAAGCTGAATAACATGTTACACGTTTTTGTCACATGAAATTTACAAAGTCTAAATTTGCTGCTCAGGAATAGGATCAAAAAACTGACAAATGCTACAACATGCATGAATAGAAAAACAGTATGCTAATACATGAAGTGAAACCAACCAAGATGTATCTGAAGGAACAACAAGTGATAACCCCAGTGGAGGAGTTTCGACTCAGGTGATCAAAGTGTTGAAGCGATCCTGGTGAGTCTATGCTCTGGAAAGGCCCAAACCCACTGAACTGCACGCTCTAAATGGGCTAACTGTACAGCAACTGAATGACACCTTAATATGCCTTATTTTTAGAGAGAATGAGAGAAAAACAGGTTCTGGAATGAACAAAAGTCAACTTACATGATAAATTCATTGGGCTGGCAGACCGTTGTGGCGACTCCTCCCAGAACAATCCAGGGGTTTAATACCGTTTGGCCGCCTGTAACAGAGGTTCCTGCTTCCTCTGCCGCGTCTTTAAAACCCTGTATAATCAGCGGTATCACTTTATCCCTCTCCTAGGGTTTAAAAGGACACAGATGAAAAGTCAGGAATTTTGTTCAAACCTCAGAAAGGATGGGTCTACACTTGCAGTTACAAAGACCCAGAAGCTGACAGACAGTAGAGGGCACTAAAGCAGGGGCGTTTCCTGATGAAGCAGGCTGGCAAACGTCTTCTGAGTTACACAGTGAACAAAGCCCCGTTTCTTAACTGGTAGGGGTATAATATGCCATTTGCCCACAGGCCTGGCCCAGACACGGGCAACTATCGGAGGCCAGTTCTTGGTCCTGAACACCACCAGACAAGCTAACCATACAAACACAGCCCTGTTTTCAAAAAAGACTTTGTTTGCCAAGAAGTGGGAAGACTTGCTGAGAGATCCACTGTAGCGCACCCCCAGAGAAGCCCCTCCTGTGAGAACTGGGTACTACCGCTCAAGGGCAAACTGCTAGGGAAAAGGACCACAGACCACTGGGTTATCTGTCAGTAACTCATGACAAACACATCAGGGAGGCATATGGGAAAAGAGAAAATAAAAACATCTTGTTAAAGTAAACTACGTGGGCCAGAGAGATGGCTCCGCGGCAGCGGAGACCATGCCTAAGTTTGTCTCTCAGCACCACATGGCAGCTCCCAACTCCTAGCTCAAGGCCCAGCACACACTCCGCCTACTTATACAAATATTCATGCACATAAAATAAAAATATCCTAAGTAGGAATTCGACCCTGGTTCAAAGAACAGGTAAAGGAACAGACTGCCAGGCAGTAACAGAAACGTAAGCACATGAAAGCGTGAGGGAGGGCCTTACTCCAGAGACTGCTCGAAACCCGAGGGTCATGGATTCTGAACCTACGGTACTGTTAGTGTAGCTAAGATTTATTAAGTTCCCCCCCCCCCCCCAAACAACACACACACACACACATACACACACAGAGTCTTCTATGTACTCCAAAGAGAGTTAAGGAGCAGGTGGGAGAAAAAGAAGATAGGCCCTCTCATTTTAATTTACCAATTAATGCCTCAAAGTGGAGAGTTGCAGTACCGGAGGCCATGTTTGTAAATGCAACACAAAGTGAGACCAAAGTCCAGTGAGTGTGCCAGAGACTTACCCGGTCAGTCATTTTATTACTGACTCCAAGGAGCATCAGCATATTGTCACATTCGGTGACACCCATTGCATAGAGGTCACTGAGGACATTGGCACATGCTATCCTGCCCTAGGAAAGAGAGCAGAGATGTGAAAAGGCCAGGGATTTTCCATCTGTAGAACCAAAAATGGAGGGCGGCTCCCAGACTGTCAGCTGGTCCCTTCACTCTACTGTCAGGCCACCCAGGCACCCACGGGAGCAGAACAGAGTTCACACTCTTTCCCATCCAAGATTCAGAGCCCCGGCTCAAGATGGGGCAGGAAGAGCAGCAGCTGGCATGGTCTGGGAGAGCCCCCGGAGCTGGAGGCCTGACACAGTCATGTAAAGGCAACCTTGGGAACCAGCACTCACAGACCACAGGCCCTGTTGCATCTGCTGGTTACAGAAAGAGAGATGATTTTTATGTTGTTGGATTCAGAAACTTTTGCAGCTTCAAGTTGAAAGAAGTAAACAGAAAACAAAAGTACGCCAAGCGGTGGTGCTGCTGCACACCTGTAATCCCAGTACTCTGGGAGGCAGAGGCAGGTAGATTTCTGAGTTCGAGGCCAGCCTGGTCTACAGAGTGAGTTCCAGGACAGCCAGGGCTACACAGAGAAACCCTGTCTCGAAAAAAACAAATCCAAAAACCAAAAACAAAAAAAACAAAACAAAGAAAACAAAGGTAGGAGAAATAAACACACAGGCCTGCAGTGAAACTGAAATAGCATTTCCCACTAAATCCTTCATGAGAAGTTTAAATAACATCCAACAGGATGTGCTCATAAAGACGACTGCTATGGAAGAGTTTTAGATGTTGTCATTGTCTAAATTATCTTTTTATAGATAATAGAGAAAAATATCAAGGTTTTCTTCTGACACAGGATAATCAACATGGGCCCAGCACATCATTTTCAGTCGCTGCTGCTGTCCCTGGGCTTGCCAGTGGCCCCAGGGCCCTCTGCCAGCAGCCCCGCCCCGCGGCCCTCTGGAGGCCTTGCCAATGAGGAGCCCAGAGGCTGAATTGTGGGCCATGGAGCAGACATGTAATAGCTGCTCTCGCACGCTTCTAAGAGATGCTAGAAAGGACAGATTCCGGGCAACTTCTCAGCCACTCCTGCTACCTGACAGAGAATGTACTTTCTGATAACCTCTACTCATACTGCACTAAGATGAGAGTCCTCTTTTCCTCTGGCCCGAGTCCTTACACGTGAAGCTTGGTCCCAGTGTCCTTGCAAACCAGGAAGGATAGCAGACATTTTTAAACAAGTAGGATATTCCCATTTCTTCAGTGTTCTCTTGGTTGGTAAAGAAGTTAGTTAGTTAAAGACTAGGCAGAATAGAGGGCTCTGGCCGTAGCATGTGACGACTGCCCAGATGTCTGTACAGTGCATGTCAGTAGCTCTGTGCATGCTGTGGAGGACAGAGTGTCTCCCTCAGTCACTCCACCTTAGTTTTCAAGACAAAAATCTCTTATTGAACCTAGAGCTCAACAATTGGACAGACTGGCTAGCCAAGCAAGTCCCAAGAATCCTCCTGTCTCTGTTTCTCAGCATGAGTACTAGAGGTGTGTGCAGCCACACCTGGCTTTTTACTTGGGTGCTGGGGTCCTCCTGCTTACCTGGGAAGTACTTTGTCCTCAATGCACCTTCTCCCCTGCCTCGGTAGCTACAACCTGAATGCCATGGTCAGGTAGATCTCGGGGTGGCACATGGTACAGTGGTGAGTGGGCATGTAGGTGGCTGTGTAGCTGGTAACCAACATACCCAACATTTACAATAATAAAAAAGGCTCAGGAAGTCCAGTTGTAAAGTAAGTCAGGCAGGGTGGCGCACACCTTTATTCTCAGTGCTGGGAGGCAGAAACAGGCAGATCTCTGAGTGTGAGGCTCTACATACACAGTTCTAGGACAGCCAGGGCTACACAGAGAAACCCTGCCTTGGGGGAAATCCAATTGTGATGAGATTCTCAAATTCCTCTACTGTGGGAGGAAACATTTAGAACCAGTGTTATTAACAAAGTATAGCCAGAAACAGCCAGGAGCAGTAAATTTTACAAACATCAGAGAGACAGGTCCAAGGAAAGAAAGCAGAGAACACCACCAACCCTTAGTATTCTCTCAAAACAACATTCCGTTCTGCACACGCTATAAAGGCAGCGGACAGAGCCCTCCATGCCACTTGGATCGTGCAGTATCAAGTGAGAGGAGACAGGTCGGCCCACCATGATGAGGGAAGGACTCAGGAAACAGCAATATAATTTGGATACAGCAACAGTAGAAAAACACAACAGCCAAACATAAAACCTAAACCCAAAGGCATACATAAACCCAGCCAAAACCACAACTGAATGCATAAAGCAGTTCCAATTACAAAAATACACAAACTTACCATCATGTATGGGTCGTCGACGATAGGATAAATGTAATCTGTGGTTTGAACCAAGGAAAGACCACCATGCCTCAAAGGAATGACGCAAGTGTCCATCCCAATGCCTGGCACAAAGGACATGGCCAGCACCCAAAAAATAAAAGGAGAAAAGAAAATCGTTTAATTGTGTCCGAGTAGCACTTCGAGCAGGAAGCAATTCTAGGAGACAGCAAAGCCCTCACTGCCAGCCCGACTACGCGTGCGCTATCAAGCAGCATTACTGAAGGGACGGAAGCAGAAGCAGCGCAGGATGGAAGACATGAAGTACCTGTTAAACAACAAGGCTGCAAGACAGCACAAAACCTGAACCTTACTGAAGCCGTTAACACTTTATATTCCTGAATCCTGTGACTGATGCTCTGGATATTCCAGATTCGCTGTGTAGATCAGGCTGGCCTCTAACTCACAGAGCTCCACATGCCTCTGTCTACCAAGTACTGGGATAAAGGTGTGTGTGCTATCATGGCACGGTGCTAGCACCATGCTGGCTCATATAGAATTTCTCTGCATGAAAAAGTTCTACAAATAGAGCTGTTAGCTATTTCATTGAGAGTTACTTTGATATTAATTACCTGGATATGATTATAATCTCCTAGATAGTATTTGTACCATATTCTCAGACAGAAAATGGCAGTTAGCATTACATTTAGCCTGAAGGAAACAGTAAAGTGCAAAGCAGGAATTCAAACCAAGTATCTCCAAAATACTGGTAATACTGGGTAATTCAATTATTTGTTTCCCCAAAGCACTTTCTTCACCTTTATGTATCCATACATACTTTTGTATGTACATGTGTGCACCCAGACAGAGGTCAACATCTGGTTTCTTCCCAATCTTACTTTCACCTTATTTTTTAAGACAAGGCCTCTCACCAAATCTAGAAATAATCAATTCAGCTTCAGCTAGGACAGCTCTCTGTGAGCCATCCTATTTCTTTTACCCAGCATTGTATGACAGAGTACTTGGTTTCAAACTCACTTCCTAATACCCCAGGACTGGGCAAGTTGGGATTAGAGATGGTCAATCTGATGCTGGAACAATCTTTTGGAAGTCCAGGATCCCACTGAAAAGCAGCCAGCCCTGTCATATGGCCGACAATATGCTCGTTGGTTTTTGTCATCATGACACAAATCCAGACAGAGCCAGGAAGAGAGAAATGCAATCAAGGAATTAACTCCACGGAACTGGCCTAGTGGGCCACTGTGGGTAGTGCCATCCCTGAGCAGCCCCCTGTGCTGCTTTAAAAAGCTGGGGAACGCCGGGGGGCGGGGGTGGGGGGGGTGGGGGGGTGGGAGGGAGGGGGTGGCACAGCCTGTATTCCCAGCACTTTGGGAGGCAGAGGCAAGAGGATTTCTGAGTTCGAGGCCAGCCTGGTCTACAGAGTAAGTTCCAGGACAGCCAGGGCTATACAGAGAAACCCTGTCTCGAAAAAAAAAACCCAAATCCCCAAAACAGACAAAGAAAGAAAGAAAGAAAGAAAGAAAAGAAAAGAAAAGAAAAGAAAAGAAAAGAAGAGAAGAGAAGAGAAAAGAACAGAAAAGAAAAGAAAAGAAAAGAAAAACGCTGGGGACCGAGCCAGCACACAGCACCCCCTCCTTGGCTTTCCTTGATGAGGGGCACCTGTGAGCCAAATCGACCCTTCCTCCCCAAGTTGCTTTTGGTTATCACAGCAACAGAAATGCAAACCAGAACAAACTAGGATTTTTTCCATAAGGGGCAAGCAGTAAATAGTTCAGCCTTCTGCTCCACTGTCTCCAAAGCAGCCACAGACATGTTCACACACGAGTCAGGCTACATTCCAGTGTGATTTTCTTCTCAAACACATGGCAGGTCAGAGTTGTACCTAAGGCCACAACTGTGACGCACTAAGATAAAGGAGAGACCTTGGTAAATGGGATCAGGGCCAGAACTACTGCATAAAAGTTCAGACTGGACAAGCTTAGGGAGGCACATGGAAGAGGACACTCTTCTTGAAACCTGAGTATGAGGCTGACAGGAAGAGCTCAAGGCGCCATGCTGGCCTATGGCCTCAGTTGATGATATTGTATGTCATACAGGGTTACGTGACTGACTAGGAGATGAACCTCTCTACACAGAGGGTGCAAGCTTCCAGGAATACTACCACTAGGCCTTCATCAGAGAGGAAGTCAGGACATATGGGAAGCTGGCTGGGACTATAGCTCAGGAGTACACTACCTGTCTAGCATCATTCATATAGCTTTGGGTTTGATCTCTCTCTCTCTCTCTCTCTCTCTCTCTCTCTCTCTCTCTCTCTCTCTCTCTCTCTCACACACACACACACACACACACACACACAGACACACACCCTGAAATTGTAAAAAGGAAGAAAGAAGGGGTAAGCCTGAAATGGCTCTCTAAAAACTAGAGCTTCAATTAGAAAGCTAAGGCTGCGCTGGTGGCACACACCTGTAATCCCAGCACTCTGGGAGGCAGAGGCAGGCGGATTTCTGAGTTCCAGGCCAGCCTGGTCTACAGAGTGAGTTCCAGGGCAGCCAGGACTACACAGAGAAACCCTATCTCAAAAAAAGAAAAAAAAAAAAAAAAGAAAGAAAGAAAAAAAGAAAGCTAAGGCTGGTTGGGGTAGAGGAACAGAGCCACGTGGTTTAGGAGAGGTTAAATGCAAGACTGAGACACTGACGCTAAGCTACAGGGAGGTCTAGGTCTCTTATCAAGAATAGAGCACATTTGCGGGAGGTGGCAGTGTACACCTTTGATCCTAGCACTCAGGAGGCAGAGGTAGGAAGATCTCTCAGTTTGAAGCCCAAGCGAATCTACAGAGCGAGTTCCAAAAAACCAAACTATATGAATGAATGAATGAATAAATAAATAAAAGAGTACCATAGTACTAATAACTCATGCTCGACAGATTCCAAGTATAGAAAACAAATGGAGTGGTTTAAAGAAACACCTATTTTCTGGGGCTGGAGAGATGGCTCAGCAGTTAAGAACACTGACTGTTCTTCCAGAGGTCCTGAGTTCAATTCCCACCAACCACATGGTCTCTCACAACCATGGGATCCGATGCCCCTTTCTGGTGATAGCTACAGTGTATTCATACACATAAAATAAATGAAGAATTCTTTTTTTTTCTTTTTTGTTTTTTTTTGGGGGGGGATTAGTTTTTTTTCCGAGACAGGGTTTCTCTGTATGGTTCTGGCTGTCCTGGAGCTCACTCTGTAGACCAGGCTGGCCTGGAACTAAGAAATTCTCCTGCCTCTGCCTCCCAGAGTGCTGGGATCACAGGCATGCGCCTCCACCACCAAGCAGAAGAATTCTTAAAAAAAAAAAAAAAAAAAATCCAGCCATAGGCAAACAGTGGTGGCACATGACACCTTTAATCCCAGCACTTGGGAGGCAGAGGCCTGTGGATCTGTGAGTTGGAGGCTAGTTCCGGGACAGCCAGGGCTATACTCTATGAAAACAAGCTGGTAAGCAGCACCCTCCGTGGCCTCTGTGTGGCTCCTGCCTCCAGGTTCCCGTCCCGACTTCCTCCAGTGATGGACAGCAATGTGGAGTAAGCCAAGCCAAGCCTCTCCTCCCCAGCTTGCTTCTTAGTCAGGGTGTTTCATGGCAGCAGTAGAAACCCTCACCTAGGCACATAGGCCACACTGGTAATTATGCAGATCTTTAAGCAACAGATTTACAGAGCCATGCGTGGCGGGGCTCTCCTGTAACCCCAGCATTTAGGAGGAGCACTGTGTTTGAGAAAGAGAAACCACTAGCAATACAAAGGAGCTCAGAAAAGAAAACAGTGCCCCCGGGCACTCTGGGGTCAACCTGAAATTTATGCATGCGTGTGCAGATGACGTGTAAGGCACGTGTGTACATATGGGACAGATGTATATGTGTACACACGCATGGCCAGAGTATAACCTCAGATGTCAGTTCTTTTTTTAGACATCTGTCAAAGGCTTGAGAATTAGCACACAGGCTGGCCGGCCAGCAAGCCCCAGGAACACATCGTCTCTCCCTCTGCAGCACTGGGATTGTGTACACACACTTTGGGATTGCAAGCACACCACACCACCCACACTTTGGGATGCAAGCACACCACACCACCCACACTCTGGGATTGCAAGCACACCACGCCACACACACTCTGGGATTGCAAGCACACCACACCACACACACTCTGGTTTTTAAAGTGGGGTCAAGCTCACTGAGTCCCTTGAACTTTCCCAGCTGAGCCTTTCCCCGTCTGCTCTCCCAATTCTGCAGCAGCCTGTGCAGCCACTCAGAGCTTCAGCCCATACGTCCTGCAAAGGCCGAAAAGCTGTTCCTAAGATACCTAAGGTAACGCCTTCACTAGGGCTCACCAAAAAATTAAAATGTCCTACTGTAGTATAACGTCACAATATATTCTGATTTCAAACCTGCCAACCACATGCCCTGATGCTTTTCAAATTCTTTCTTTAAATAAGTGACATTAACAGTTGCACTGGATACTGACTCCTCAGACAGAACTTGAAGAGTCGAGGCGACCCAGGGACGTCTGGTTGTTGACTGTGGCCCACACTCCGGGTGTTAACAGATGGTGTACATACCAAGCCGTGGCATGACAGCTCCCAGAAACTGCTCATCTTCTTGGAAGTGGTTCTCTTGTAAAGATTCCAGCAACTTCTGCAAGACATCTTGGGGCACTTTGCAGCCTGTGCCCTTCAGTTCAGTAAACCTGGTCAGCCGGAAGCTCTTGTCCAGTTCATAAGTTTCTGGGTTAAAGGACTCCCGAGTAGACATGGTTCTGGGGCCGCACTCTTCACAGTTCAGCCCCTCCCCTCCCTCTCTCTTGATCCACTGGGCTTTCTAATTGTGATCCACCTAGGTACCACCAAAACATAAAAGAAGTCATTGTTAAAAAACTCTCAACTGGTATTTGTCAAGAATCACATGAATGAATACACACCAGAGAAACATACACAGGGAAATACTTTGTTAGTTAGGGTGCTGGGTAAACTGGAATAACAGATAATGCCATCAAGGGTACCTACAGAAGACCGGAGAGTGTGACTGTGGTTAGAATGGTGACTCCAAAGGTAAGCTCATGCGACACCTGCCACTTGGGCAGTAAACTCTCCGAAGTTCTTCTAGGCTGCAGGGCTAAGAGAACCAGTATTCGCTGAAAGCAGAGATCCTTTTGCTCTCTCATAGAGAAAAATAAAACAGTCACCAAAAGCTGTAGAAAGGGGACTCAAGAGCCGGGCGTGGTGGGGCACGCCTGTAATCCTAGCACTTGGGAGGCAGAGGCAGGCAGATTTCTGAGTTCGAGGCCAGCCTGGTCTACAGAGTGAGTTCCAGGACAGCCAGGACTACACAGAGAAACCCTGTCTCAAAAGAAAGGGGACTCAAATGCATCTCATGCAATTTTTTTGAGACAGAGATATGCAACTATCAATCTGCATAGTTGATTGTCCTGGAATGCATTCTGTAAACTAGACTGCCTCATAGAGATGCACTTCCCTTTGCCTCCTGAGTGCTGGGATTATTTTTTGTGCGTTTGTTTTTCGAGACAGGGTTTCTCTGTGTAGCCCTGGCTGTCCTCAAACTCAGAAATCCGCCTCCCTCTACCTCCCAAGTGCTGGGATTAAAGGTGTTTCCCGCCATTCCCTGTGACATTCTTCCAGATACTAAACCCTAATTTAAAAAACAAGTGTCTCTCTGAGCCAAACAGCACAGTACCAATCTAATGGGAGAAGTCATTGAAGGACAGACACTACTTAAAAACAACAAAAACTCTAAGGTTTCCCATGGCTATAAAACAATAACCTTCAAGAGAGTGCTTGCGAAGTTTTCTGATTTTTTTTTAAACATTCCTAGAAAGCAAACATTCTGCCTAACAAGCCAGTACACACACCACTGACAAAACACACTACTGTTCATTACTAGCTCATTACAAAAAGAAACAGTATCATAGGAAACCACTAATATTAAGGTACTGGGTACCTCGCACTTCATTTCTGCAAAAGCTCATCTGGTTGCATCTAATTCAAAACCCAGTGCTCCCGGGGTTTACAAACTTTCTGACTGATGCTTTTATTGGGCATAGGATTACAGACACCCCAAGTTTTAGGGTCGGCTTCCCCTATAAAATTTATGATTGAGAACATAATTCCCATTTATAGAGTTTTCCATCCCCCAGGAAACACATCACTCATTTAAACTAAATTTCACAAAGCCCGAATTTGGGCAGTAATCCAAACCGTCGTCACCAACATGACACGAGCAATGATTTCAGCGGGAAACTACAGACACGGATTTCAAGCGCCATTCATTGAATCCGAACTTCTCTAAAGAGCAGTGTGAACTAAGCAAGTTTCCGAGATGGGAATTCTGAAGCCATTTAGCAGTTTGGAAAAAGTGCGGAATTTCAACTCAGCTTCGAAGAAAGGATTTGGAACAGCACATTCCCTCGAAGAAAGTGTCTGCCTCACCTCTACCGGGTACAAAACGGAAAACGACCCTTTAGAAGAGTCTATTTTCCTACCTCCAATCCTTATGGCCTCAACCCAAAGGCAGGAAAGGGGCTCGCTCTGAAGAGCCTCCTTTCTTTTACGTTATTTCCCCTACACTTTCTGGCTGGGAAAGTTTAAAAACGCCTTACGTCAAGAGAACTCGGCAGTTCAAAAACTCCCAAGTGCAAGGAGACCTAAGTCACGCGGCCTGACCTCAAAGAAAACCCAAGCTATTTGAAAAGGATGAAATTTGGGGTGTGCTTTGGGCAGAGGAGAGCAGCACAGCCGACCTGGAAGCCACATGTTTACACCTTTAAAACAATGACATGAATATTCAAAGCCGCGTTTAACCCCTTCGCTGCCGCGCGAGGCGGGCTCGGGCAGCCGGGTGCGGTGGGGTAGCACACCCACCTCCCCGCCAGCCCCCAAACCCCGCGCGTGCCCACAGGCCCGGGCGCCGCGGCGTGCGCGCCGGGACCCCGCGCCCTCCATGGGGCCGGGCGCGGAAGATGCCACTCAGGGGACACCTTAAGTCTCAGGCTGCCGCCTTTAAAGGCACGGCGGGCGGGCGGGCGGGCGGGCGCGGGCCGCGTTCTTTGTATCGCGCCGCCCGCAGGGCCGTGCGGCATCACAGGCCCCGCGCCGCCGCTGCCGCGGGGACCGTGGCCGGCGGGGACCGGAGGGACGCGAGGGCCGAGTGGGGGGGCGGGGAGGCCCACGGCGCCGCGCTAGGACACCGGGCGGCTAAGGCGAAGGGCGGGCGGGCGCGCGCGCGCGGGCGGGCGGGTTCCTCGTCCGCGCCGCCACACAAAAATGTCGGCGGGCGAAAAGATTAACCCCTGCGTGGCCGCCGCCGCCCTCCCCCCTCCGCTCCTCCCTCCCAACCCCGGCCCCGCGTGCCGCGGCGGCGACGGCGGAGGAGGCAGCGGCGCGGGCGGCGCTTCTTTTTTAAAGCGGCCCCACCAAACCCTGGGCTCGGCCCCTCTCCAGGCAGGGCGCGCGAAGGGCCTCGGTGCACGGCTCCCAGGCCGTCCCGGGCGGCCCGGAGGGGGATTTGCAACGGCCGCGCCGGGCCTGCGGCCCGATATTCCCCTTTAAGCCTGCTGTCTCGCCCCCCCTCGCCAGGCCCGCCGCTTACCGGCTCGCTTTGCGCCCTCCGCCTCCTCCCGAAAACGGGCCGCGGCGCTCCCACAATGCACCGGGCGCGCCGGGCTCCCTTAAGCGTCGCCTGAATAAAAATGCTGCTCCCGGTGGCGGCGGCACGGCCCCGCGCTTGGACGCCGCGTGGAGCTCGGCCTAGGCTGGGCGCGGCCCTCCGGGAACCGGGCCGCCGCGCTCCCGCCGGCCGGGCGCGCGAGGGTCCCTTTAAGAGCGGCCACCTCCCTTTAAGGCGGCGGGCCGGTGGCCGGAGCGGCTCCGTGTTGCTGGTGGCGGTGGCGGCGGCGGTGGTGGTGGCTGCGTGCGGCCCGGGAAGGGGGCGGGGGCGCTGTGCAGAGGCCCGAGCGCGGCAATGATTGGTCTCGGGGGAGGGGTGGGGGGTTGCAAACCCAAGGAACGGTGGCATCCGTTGCATGATGCAAAAGAAAAAAAAAAAGAGGGGGGTAGATTGATTTCAAAAGTTGCGAGGAGCACTGGCAGCAACCTTGAGTGATGGAGGCCACCGACTTTCGCATCCCTCAGTCCCGCGAGAAGGGACCAGATGGGGTTTTGTTTTGTTTTGCACAACCTGGCCGGGTGCGATCCCCGCATCACCCTCGGGACTCAATACCTGCTCCCGGATCTCTGCTGCAGCGAGACAGTGACCGTGGGAACAGTTTGCAGAGTGCAGGAGCTAAGGACGCCTCAGCCCCCAGTGAGACGTTTGAAAACCCAACTTAACCCTGCGCTCCATTCTCAGTGACTCCCATCTTTTCATTCTATTGTTTAAGCGTAGCTCCGCATTTCCTTGGAGTCCCATGAAATGTGCAAATGTCCTGTGGAGTTTCTTGAATCTTTGATACGCATTTGGGGGTGGGGGTGGGGGTTGTTCTTCCCATGTCCGAGTAAACGTGGCAGACTAATCCTGTGTGCTTGAATTGACATTGGTGATACAGTTTTGCTTTATGAAGTAACTTAAGATTTCTGACTTTGTAATGCATTGCTGCTGCAGAGTGCGTCCATTGGAAGGACTTCCCTGGAAAGCTGAGCCGAGCAAACTTGGTGTGGAATAGGTTCACATTTCCCCTATTATTTGGGAGCAGAATTGTTGGTGATAACCGAACTGGGCTTTCGTGTCTGTTTTTAGGTTTGCACACCTCGCAGATGTCACTTTCATTCCTGAAGCTGCCGTTTGCCAGTTTCTTAGGACTGGGATCTCGGATGTAAAGTGTGCCCAGATGGACACAGACGGCTCCTGTCTTTGTGTCCTTTCTCCCAATACATTTGGGAGATTACAGTAGTAGCACCTGGGCTCCTTAGCATCGGACTTCGGACATCGATTTATCGTTGATGAACGTGGACTTGCTTGTGAATGTCAGGAGAGGACACAAACACAGCCTCACCAGATATCACAGCAGGACTCCAAAACCAGAGGGAAAGGGTTACAAAGATACCTTTGTCCTTCCCAGCCTTTTAAATTTGATTTTTCATTTTAAACAATGTGACTTTTTTTTCTCCTTCACTTAGTTTTTTTTTTTAAGTGATTTTTTTTTCCCAAAAGATTTCACAGTGGGGGGGGGGGGAGCTTTTTGCTGTGGATGACACAGCAGGACCCCCATGTCCAGATTTGTGTGTTCCTCCAAGGAGTCTTAGCTCTTTGTTATTGTTGAAGGATGCTCTTTCTCTGTGGTGATGAAGAAATAATGCCCTGGGTTAGGGGGTTATTGTTTTAATGAAACTGTACCAAGCCTGTGTGTGCACCTGAACGAGCAGCATCGGGGAGCAGCGGAAGGGAAGGGAGGATTTGGTGTGATTTAATGTGTATTAAGAGAGGAGTAAGTATCAGATCCCCCAACTGTAATTGTGGGACTGAATGACTAATGGTTGATGCTCCTGACACTGGAACTGCTGGGAAGCTAACAAGTTTTGCAATAAACTTCTACCTTCAAGAGGCTGTTGTGTACCTGCTGAATACTCCTGGTAACTGGGAAAGCAGTTTGGAGTTTTGAGATGCAAATCTCTGTAGCATCCACATGTAAATGGACCCTAAGCCCCAGAGAGAGGGGTAGGATTAACCCAGAGGGAGATCTTGGACAGAGCACTGTGTCCGAGGAAATGCAAGGGTTGAGTAAGCACAGCTCTCCCCTGCCTGTAAGGTAACTAGCACCTCCAGGCATACCCTTCCCTCTTCCTCCCCCTCCCCCAGCCACCTGCCGGAGGTCTCCTACAGCTCTGAAACAATCCTCTGCCTCTCCCAAGTTCTGGGCTTGGAACCTAGGGCCTCGGACTTGCTAGCCAAGAGTTCTACCACTGAGCTCCACACTCTGACTCCAAAACAGTCCTCTGCAGTGTGGGCTGCAGAGTCTCGGAGCCGCAGATGCCTTGATTTACTGGGCAGCACTAGAGTTTTGAGACCAGCTAATCCAGTGGACCATCGTCCCGTCTTACTGTGCCCAAGATGCCTTTTTTTTTTAAATGTGTATTATTTTGCTGCAGAACTCCCTCTGGTCAGCTCTTCTGTCCGTTTGTCCTTCCGGAGGGCTCACCTGAAAGGGCCTCAGAACCCCATTCCAGGGAGTCACCTCCCTAACATCCCCAGGTTTCACTTACTCCATCTGAGACGGAGCTCTTCTGGCCTGTACTACCATGTTGAGGCTTATTAAAAATAACTTAGCAGCTACGCTTGAGACGTTACATCTGGCAGGCGCAGTGAGTTGTAGCCTCCCATCCTCCTGAAAGATACATCCAAGCTACACCACATCACCCCAGTACATACAACCGTGACTTTATTTAGAGGCCGGTCTAGCTGGAGTTTAGCTTATTGGTAGAGTGACTGGTCATCTAGCATGTGAGAAGCTCTGGGTTGCATCTCTTTGCATTGTCAAAACAGCAGTGCAACAGCAGACTCTTACAGAAACAGGGTCTTTGCAAATGAAATCATTAAAATGAATCAAGACCGAGTATAGATGGGTCTTAATCCAATGGCTGGTGTGTCCTAAGAGGAAGGAGTCAGGACTGGGGAGATGGTTCAGTGGGTTCAAGTGTTTGCTGGACAAGTCTGATAACCTGGGTGTGAATCCTCTAATCCAGACAAAAGTCCACTTAACGCACAGAAAAGCCCGCAGGGCAGCTAACTACAATCCTCTGTGCTGGGGAGGTAGGAGGAAGCCAGCCTGGCTTTCCTAGCAGTGAAGAGATCTTGTCTCAAGTAAGGTAGCAAGGCAAGAACGGACTAAGGTTATCCTCGTAAGCATCACATGTGTGACACGGCACACACATGCACACAGGCACCTACCCAAACACACACCAAAAGGAAAAAAGAAAAGCAAGTCAGACATGTTGGTGCAAACCTGGAATCCCAGCACGTGTGAAGCAGAGGCAGGAAGACCATGAGTTTGAGAGGCCAGCCTGGGGTACACTGTGAGCGCTGTCAATAGCAAGGATGGGGCTAGCAGGCTATTGAGAGAGCTCAGCTGTTATGAGCACCAGATGCTCTTGCAAAGACCTGAGCCTCACCACGTGGTGCATCATCGCCAGCTCTAAGTCTGGTTTCAGGGGACCCAAGGCCCACTTTTGACCTCCTTAGACACTCCGCATGAATGTGGTGAATACACCTACATGCAGATAAAAACATTTATAAATAATGTATTTTCTTAAATACATTAAATAGTTGACTTGGAGACATGAGCATATTTTTTTAAAAAGTGGCTATAGGAAGACAGTGGCCAGGGACAGAGAGGACACAGACATGAGGGAACAGCCCCAGGGTAGCACTCAAAGACTGGCTCCTGTGAGAGACAAGGAGCACCCTCCACCACAGGGGCAGACGCGACCAGCACTGTGGTCCCACTGCAGGCGGAGGACTTTCCCATGATCGTTTAGGGAACTTGACTCAGGTAAATCCAGATAGATCCTTGGCTTCCACACAAAATGATTTCAGGAGTGGGCAGGAGGAGAATCAGAAGGGCATTTTAAACACGGGTCTTAAGTGGGGCTAGGAGAATTCAGAGGCGCTCTGGGAGTGAGGAAGACACTCCCAAGTGTGCTGTGGCCTTCTCAAGGAAGAGTAGCAATTAAGTGTCTAAGCAATAGACTTATGTATCTTTTTAGTGACTTTCAAGGAACTCTCAGAGGGTTGCTAAGAAACCTTTTCCTGTTTCTCTCTCTGCTATTATAGGGTAGGTCCAGTGGTCCCTCAGTGGGATTCTAATCTGAGGAGGTCAAGCTAGGCATCGTTAAGATTGTGTTCAGGGATTAGGGCATCTCCCTTTACTGTGAAAGGGTTTTCTAGCGAGATTCTAAGAAAATCAGAGCTCTGCAGCTGGGAAGGGAAAAAGGAATTAAGGAAATGTTGGCTGTGTTAAACTGCTTTTTATTTTTTTATTTTATTTTATTTATTTATTTATTTATTTATTTATTTATTTATTTATTTATTTGGATTTGGTTTTTCTGAGACAGGGTTTCTCTGTCTCAGAACTCACTCTGTAGACCAGGCTGGCCTTGAACTCAGAAATCTGCCTGCCTCTGCCTCCCAGAGTGCTGGGATTACAGGCGTGCGCCACCACCGCCCGGCTAAACTGCTTTT
Source organism: Apodemus sylvaticus (assembly GCF_947179515.1). Classification (NCBI taxonomy): domain Eukaryota; kingdom Metazoa; phylum Chordata; class Mammalia; order Rodentia; family Muridae; genus Apodemus; species Apodemus sylvaticus. The sequence goes on along the minus strand of NC_067485.1, from coordinate 70,989,290 downwards.
TGAAGATTGAATTTTTAATTATGTGTACATGTCTGTGTGAGTGTAAGTGTTGAAACATGAAGAAGCCGGAGGTATCAAATCTCGTGAAGCTGGGATTACGGGCACTTGAGAGCTACCACAACAGGGGTGCTGTGAACTGAACTCTGGTCCCCTTCAAGAGCAGTACGAAGTCTTAACTGCTGGATCACCCTCATCAGACCCATGTTCTTTTTATCTGAGATAGGGTCTCACTGTGCAGTTCTGGCTCACCTGGAACTCCTGGAGACCACATTGCCTCTGCCTCCTGAATGCTGTTGTGCTGGGATTCTTAACTAGGGAGAATTTTACCCGGCCGGGCTCCTTTCCTCTTCCACGGACGCCTGGTTTTCTCCTTCTTTTCTGTCCCGTATTGACACTTAGCTGGATCCACACCACTTTCAAAGTACCCAGTGTCGGAGCTGAGAGATGGCTCAGAGCTAACCAATGCCTACCACTGTAACAGTTGCCAGCCTAGGAGGTGACACACAGTCATCTGTAACACTAATGTCGAAGGGACCCAAGGTCTCTGACCTCATGGTGAATGAAAACAAGAAAGGAAAAAAAAAAAAAAAAAGGAAGGGCATGACTGTTCCTAGGTATGGTGGAGAGCATAGCCAGAGGCAGGGACATCTAGGAGAGTCCAGAGTGGACATGATCCTGGGCCATGAGAGGGGAGGGGGACAGGCAAGGAAGAGGTGGGCCTTAGAGAGAGGAACCAGGTGCAGCTGCCAAGAGGGTAGCAGGTAAAAAAGGGGAGGAGTAACTAAATGGTAACTAAAATAGCTGGATCATACAGAGAAGAGCCCCTGCGGTGAAGGACATCCCAGTCCCTGGGCTGGAGAGTTGGTGTGTGTGTGTGTGTGTGTGTGTAGGGGTAGGGCATGTCAGCTACACCCTGTAGCAAGTAGGGACTGAGGGATGCTGGGAGAACCTGGCAGCCAAGTCCACCTTGATATGTTAAACAGACATCTCAGACATTGGTCCTAGGGTTTGGGGACTTAATATTTGACACCTCCACGCACGTGCACACTCCAACACACAGACACATCTTCCAGCCCTCTGGTAGAAGTTCACCTTTGTTTAGAACCCACTACAGTAGTCGATGGCCCTATGCAAAGCTCTTTAGGAGCTGCTTCTTTACAGTGCCCCTGCCCCACAGGACACACTGGGCACTTTCCCTTTTATGGGGAGAAGAGTGTGCCCAGGCTGAGTCAGTCTTTTGCAAGTTTGCCATCTTAGTTAACAATCCCACAAGGTGCATCTTACAGGAGGATTAGGAACAAGGGGGACCCTTGGGGACTGAACCCAGAACTGTTCAGTTGGCAAAAAGAAAAAAGGAAGGGAGAAAGCCAAAAGGGTGCTAATTCAGGGCTAACTGAAGAGGGTAATCGGGACTCAGCCTTGCTGAGCTCTTAAAGAAACCACAGGGCACATTCCCGATGCACTAGGAAGAAAGGTCTTAAGTAAGCATTGCTGACTGTGTTGAAATAGTGCTTGCTCGAAGACACACATGTCCCAGTCTCCATAAAAAATGCATATGGCATGTCACAGGGAAGAAAAATTTATGGTCCAGATGGAGTGAAACATACTAATTGGTTGTGATTAAAATGGGGCAATTATCCTGAGTTGTTGGGGTGGACCAGATTATAGGGATAACTTCAAATTTCCTTAAGATCATAAGAGATGTGGCACAGACCTGTAGTCCCAACTACTCAGAAAGTTGAGGCAGAAGGATTGCATAAGCAAAAGCAACTTGGAGAGGAAAGAGTTGACTTCATCTTCCGGGTTATGGTCCATCAGGGAGAGAGTCAAGGCAGGAGCTGGAGGCAGGAGCTGATGCCGGGACTAGGGAGGGGCCATGCTTACTGGCTTGCTCACCTGCTCTCGCTTAGCCTGTCATCTCCCCTCCCCCGCCCCTTTGGATTTTTTTAATTGAAAATAATTTTTATATAATATATTCTGATCATAGTTTCCTCTCCCAGATTCTTTCCACCCATCCAACTCAATGCTTTATTTTTTCATCCCTTTATAAAACAAACTGGCAAATAAACAAATCAGAATCTCTCTCTCTCTTTTTCTCTCTACACACACATACACATATACACACATGCACACACATACACAGATGCACACATACACATACATACACATGTACACAACAGCACACACTCATACATACATACATACATATACACACACATATATATATATACAAATATATATACACATATACACAACAGCACACACACACGTACATACATACACACACATACACACACACAAATCTCATAAAAATACAAAATCAGAAACCATGATATATACGCAAAAGATCGGTAAGGTTAAAAAAAAAATACCCAAGCAAAGCAATATAAGACCACTTCCCACCCCTCCCCTCAAAACCCAAAACCATTGAGTTCGTCTGTGTTAGCCATCTTCTGCTGAGTATGGGAGGTACCTACCCATTTCTGCCCAGTGAGACTCTGTTGGAGAAAACAGACTGTTTCTTTGCAGCAGTTATTGATTAGAGAGAGCTTCTTGGTTGGGGATGGGAGCTCACGCCCATCTCGCCCTCTTGGCCCTGGGCCCCTCTCTGCTCAGACCTGTGCAGGCCCTGCGTGTGCTGCCACAGTCTCTGTGAGTTCTTACGTGCTCTTACAACCTTTCTGCCTCTTCTTCCTCCTGTTCTGCATAGCTGCTCCCTTCGCCCTGACGGGGTTAGGTAGGATAGGCTCTCTTTTGTCCCTTAGAGTTCAGGGCCACCCTCTCATAGGTTCATGCTCACACTGCGATGAACAAATGATGACTCTTAGAAGCCAGGCACACCCAAGAGTGGGAAGAAGTAAGGGGGAGAGAGAGGGAGGGGGAGACAGAGACAGAGAGAGGTGTTAGGTGGAAGATACAGGTATGTGGGGGCTTGTTTCAGCATGCTCTAAGAAATCATTAAATAAAAATTGGCTCCAATATGTCCCAGAGTTACCCACAGTTCATTGTTTTCCAAACAAAGGTGAAACTGTTTATTCATAGTCCAGGCTTCTTACTTTGAATCCGAAGCACCCTTTACCCTTTGCCCTAAGATAGGCCATCTCTCTTGATTATCTTTGGCCAGAGGCCACTAGAGATAAGAATTACAAAGTATCCATCCTGCCGCTCAAGTATGGTCCTCAGCGTTTACTCCCAGTCAACGGAGTGCTAGCTTTAGGGTAGAGACAGTTCCGGAGTTAGACCTGGCTTCTGAGTCTCTAGAACTGACCCTTGACTGGTAAGATGCAAGATGAGGGCTGGCCAAGGTGTCACAGGCTTGTAATCCAAGAGGCTGAGACAGGAAGATCAAGAGTTTGAGGCCAGATGGGGCGGTATAGTGAGTTCCAGTGTAGCTTGCACACATAGTGAGATCCTGTCACAGAACAAAATAGAACAAAACACAAAACAAGCCAAGCCCTCAAGGCAAACAAAAATGCAAGCTGAGGGTAAGGATGGTGACAGGAGAAGAGGAAATATGATGTATCCACACTGCTCAGAGCACTGCTGCAGACAACACAGACAAGTCCTCTCCCAAGTGTCCGTCAGCCTTGACTCTTTTTGGCTAGAGACTCTCCAAGCCTTGCACCTCCCTCTGTTCTTCACAGCACCCTGTAAGAAGTCTGTAGAACTGTTTCCTTCCAGGACAGTGAGGTTTCCACCTCCTTGCAGGGTGATCTAAGTGACAGATGGGTGGGAGACAGGGTGTCTCACTGTGTGCAGGCGCCTTCAGATCCCTTTCCACCTGCAGAGTATGGGGATCACGGGGTGGGTGTGGCCTGACTCTTGGCTCCCCTTGGCCACTCAAGGTCTGGTCTATTGATGCTATCTTTGTGTCCTCGTCCACAGATTTGCCCCACTCCCTATTTGCTGTGTCCCAACCTAACGTAAGTCTTTGCCTCCACCCTCTATCCTAGCCCAGTGTTACTCATGCTAGGCACAGCTTGGAGAATGCTGCAACCCCCTCCTGAATACCTGGGGAGGGGCCTCTACTTACAGAAACAGGATCCTCACTTGTGAACCCAAGTGGTGGAATGCCACTTCAGTCTACTGTGCAAATGGTCTGGGCAAGATGCTGAGACCCTTGGGTGGGGCTGATGAAATTCCCAGGAGAGGGCTGGAGAGATGGCTCAGCGGTTAAGAGCACTGACTGCTCTTCCAAAGGTCCTGAGTTCAAATCCCAGCATCCACATGGTGGCTCACAACCATCTGTAATGAGATCTGATGCCCTCTTCTGGAGTGTCTGAAGACAGCTACAGTGTACTTACATATAACAAATAAATGAATAAATCTTTAAAAAAAAAAAAAAGAAATTCCCAGGAGAGCCCCAGGTAGTCATGCATCCCCTCCCAACTTTAGGCCACTGATGCCTTACATTAAAGCTCATTGCATAGTCTTCCCAAGCATCGGAGACTCTTGCTCTTCTCCTCAATATGCAGGTGACAAACACCAGAATTTATGGAAGTCAAGAACTGCTAGTGTCTCTTCCTATTTTGATCTTTAATTAAATTGATTTTGTGTGTGTATATGTGTATGTGTGTGTGTGTGTGTGTGTGTGTGTGTAATATGTGATAAAACTTTTCCTGGAGAGCTGAAACACATTTGTCTTCTCATCTCAGACAAGGGACCCATGGCAGACCAAAGTGCAGACACCACCAAAGTCCAACTTGGTGAACCAATACGTTTTATTAGGTCAAAGACAACTGCCTCTCTTCGTGAAGGCCACTGCAGGATGGGCGACAGCTCATATAAGCTGGGAAACCTGGATTACACTGCCCAGCCTACAGACAGGTGGGAGGGTATCCTTCCAGGTGCCTCAGTTGGTCTAAATCTCCTCCAGGCAGTTCTTTCTGAGAGTCTTTGCAGGCGGGCTCTGCTGACCCTGGCAGGGAGGGGATCTAATGAATCTGATCAGTTTCAGGGAGTTCCTGAAGCTGCTTTTGTGTTACTTCCCCTCTTAAGGAGTGCCCCACCCCCACCCCCCTTTGCAGGATGGAATGTTTTGGTCTAGAGGAGACTTACATAGCAGTGTGTGTGTGGTGTATGTGCATATGCATCTCATGTACATGCATGTGTGTATGTGTGTGGGGGTATGCCATGCTCATGCATAATTGCCAAAGGAGGCTCTTGAGTTGTGGTTTGGCACTCTGTCTTATCCCTTTAAGACAGGGTGTCTCACTGAACTGGGATCTAACTTATGGCCAGTCAACTCCACCCATCAGTCTTCCTGTCTCTACCTGCTACAGTGCAGGGTTGCAGGTGTGAATGAAGCCATGCTTTTCTGTGGGTGCTGGGGATCTCAACTTAAGCCCTTTTCCTCACACAGCAAGCGCCCTTCCCCACCAAGCCATTTCCTCTGCCTCTTATTTAGTTTTATGATATAGGGTTTCCTGTAGAGCAGGCTGCCCTTAACTCACTCTGCAGCAGAGGCTGACCTTGAACTTTTGACCTTCCTGCCTCTCCCTCCTGTGTGCCGGCATTACAGGCATGCCCCAAAGTGCCCATGTGAGCTTTAATTTTAAGAAAGTATTAAATTTATTATTTAAACGGAAAATGCTAACACCTGCGCATTTTTTTATCGATCAGATGAATGGGTAAGGAAAAGCGCTATGCAGACACACCGTGAAATCTGATACACACCGCCCCCGCCCCCACCAAGAGGCCAGAGCTGTTATTTGTTTCAAGATGGATACAACAAAGGTTGTTGAGTGAAGTAAGTCAGGCACAGACAGACAAGTGTGGTCTGCTCTTGTTCATCTAGAGTCTAACACCCAGATCCTACAGGAGAGAGGCGAATTGGATTCTAGAGGCTAGAAAGGGAGGGAGAAGCTAACTGTCAAATAGGGAAATAGAGTCAGGCGGGAAGACTAGCTTCCAGAGTTCTCTACTGCACTGTAATGTGGCACAGTGATTTATTAGGCCATCTCAAAGCAAGCAGGGGAACTTCGCAGGTTTCCAGCACAAAGAAAATACTAATTACCCCCAGCTGGGTGGGTTTACACAGTGAATACATGTATCTAGTTAGCACCTACCCACAATAAAGGAGGTAATTATGTGTCAGCTACAAGTAAAGCAGTATAGCCAAATGTATACATTGAATGAGGTGATGTTTTTTGTATGGATGCTCCCAGAACTCTGTAATGCCACTGTGCTAGTTTCTGGAAGATTAGGAACTTCATAAGAGAAGTTTGTCTTTATGCTTTTAAAATTGGAGCTATGACTGCACGGGGAAGGAGGCATAGGTCCATCCTTTTGTTAGCTCACTCCCCGTCTTTCCTCCTCTCCTTTCTTTTCTTCCTTCCTTCTCTCTCCTTCCTTCTTTCCTGCTCTTTTCCTCCCTCCCATTTTCCTTCCTACCTTCTTTCTTTCCTCTTTCTCCCTCTTCTCCTTCACGGTACAACAGAGTGACGTCTCTCCTTTCATACTGTGCCATGTCGCCTAGCCTCACCTCAACCTCACCAGCCACCTGCCTTGGCCTCTTGCTGGCTGGGACCTTGCTGACTGCAGGTCACTGTGCCTTGTGAAAGAAAACAGAAAAAGCCCAAGCCAGCAAGGAAAATATTAATAACTCTGACAATACTACTAAAGTTTCCGCATGATAAAAAAAGA